>NC_138877.1:7571726-8238456 GCF_965194805.1 Balaenoptera borealis
GATTTGGCCAACAACCCAAGGAAGCTTGGACACAGATCCCACCCCAGTTGAGCCTTCAGCTGAGAACCAAGCCCTGGTCCACAGCTTGACTGCAGCTTCGCGGTACTCCAAGCACCTCGTTAGCTAAGCCATGCTCTGACTCCCGACCAGATAAACCATGAGAAGACAGATGTTTTAGGCCCCTAAGTCTGCAGTGTGTGTGCAGTGACAGCTGACTAATCCACGGTCCAGAGAGCCATGAGATAATAAGTGAGTCTGCATTCACTTTCTCTTTAAACCTTCAAGGACCCAAAAACTAGAGCCCAACATTTCTTTAACTTTCTCTGCTTCAATGATGGAGTTAACCTTTACTTCACCTGAAACTATTTTTTCTTGGTTAAGGCGGAATGATTTGAAAGTAACTTCCTCTTTCTGGAAGAATGGCGTACATTAAATGGCTATTATTTCACTTTTAAAAAATGGTGCTTCTACCCTGTGCCCCTCTTCTAGGACTTGCAGGAGCTACAAAGATAAGCAATATGCTGTCCCTGCTCTCAGGGTGCTCACAGCCTGGAAAAAAGACCAAATTAGCCATCCATCCATCCAACAAGTCTTTATCTGACTGACACCTACTATATGCCTCCCCCTTCCCTGTGCTGCAGGGAGAACAAAGCTCCTGCTCTCCTGGCAGGAGAAGACAATACAACAAACCGAAGAGCACAAACAGGCGGCAGAGACCGGAGCCCTCCGGAGACACGTCACCTCCGCCACCACCTGGCACCCGGTCTCTTCACTCAGGAGGGGCGCCGTCACGGTGTGGCCGGTGGGCTGTGAAGTCCCCTGATTTAGACACGGTTCAGGACCTGCCCGAGGACTAGGAACCATCCAGGGCTTCCCCACACACCTCATCACGGCCCTGCCGACCCGAGAAGCCAGCAACCTGAGGCTCTTCACTCAAACGTGAACACTCCCCGCAGCCTGGGAACCAGGTAACAGAGGAAGAGGCTCTAGAAGAGTCTGAGCAGCAGAGAGGAGTGAACGACTCCCATTTAAGCACGTCTACTAAACAGGTGCCGAAAAGGAGGAGGAGAGAAGAGGCTATGCAAGGCCCACGATGGGACCCGCTCCCACTTCCCTGCTGCACGGATCTAACCTGACTCTTTGGGGAAGTGCGCCCGGGAACCTCTGCTTCTGACATTCACAAGCCGCGACGGCCTCGTAAACAAGGTGCTCGCTCAGAACATCGACCTCTCCGCCCCGCCCGTCCCTGAGAGGCGCCTCCATGTGGCAAAGGTCACGGCTACACGTCCACCAAGCCCCCTGAGGAAGGACTCAGAGGGCCGCTGATGCTGATCGTGTGTGCGGTCTTAATACGGCTCCATGTGCGGAAGTAAGAACACGAACAGCCCCAAACGACTCTAAGATTGCAGGGCGGGGGGTGGGGGTGGGGTGGGTCAGGTGCAGTTCTTTTACACACACACAGCTGAAAACACCTTGTGATAAATGAAACAGTGACACAAATGATTGTCTCCATACTCAGCGAACCTGTTTTCTTAATCAAAAAATAAGCAGAGCAACAGCTTTCTGGCATTTTTATAGTAGAATCCTTTTTCACCAAACTACATCCTATGCCAAACCCAAATATAAGCATCAGGTGAAACTGGACCCGCTCTTATTTAAAGGGACAAAGGGATAAGGAGCCCCCCTGGCTGGCCTTGACTTTCCCCGCCCTCCATGCCTGCTCCCGTGCCCCGCCCCTGCCCAGGACGCCAGGGCTCCAAGGACCGGCCTGAAATACCCTGACCTACAGCAGGTCATTACAGCACCTAAACCCAAGAACGAGCTACAGGAGAATTCTTAAGGAGAAGAGTGACAAGCAGAGGAGTGAGAGGCACAGGAGCAAGACGAGAATCTTGGGAGCAGAATGGAAAGTGGAACTGGCCCTTGACCTTGAGAAACCGCAAAGTCTCCCCGAGTCAAAGGCAGACACGGAGCGGATGCATCACGGCCGAGGCTCTGTGGCTGCCCACGGGGCACAGTCCCTCCAAGGGCTGCAGACCAGGCGGCGCCCGGAGTGAGGGGACATCCTCTCCCCACGGAGCCCTGCACCGAAGGCCTTGCTGTCGCAGGACGTTAAGGGGTCTGTACGAAGCAGAAGTGCAGGTAAGAATTCGAGAGCCCATTAGTGTGAAAAGACAGACCTTTCCTGGTGAGTCAAAAGGATGGAAGAGCTGGATGGGCGCAGCAGTGAGACATTAAAAAGACAATTTAGGGCTTAGTTATCAGTTAACTTAAACAGCCAGCGGCCGGCGAAAGGCCTAAATGAGTAACATTCCAGCAAAAAAGAGCAGACTCTCCTGCCGCGGTGCTGCCGGACAGACCGTACCTGCACTGTGACGTGAGGACTGTCACCTCGTCCCCCGAGGATCCCTGGGTCCTGGAGTGAAGACGTCTCAGGAGGGACGAGACGGGGCTGCGGGCTCCTGGGAGGCAAGGAGGAGACGTTACACTCCATCTGTTTTGGCCCCAGAACCTCCAAGCCTGTGGCCATCGCAGGGAGGAAAGATTCTGCTTAGCTCAGCATCAGGAAGGCAGACGAGGTCCCATCACGGGGACAGAGCCGCACGCGGGGAGCACCGCTGGGGAGAAGATGGGAAACCAGACCAGACGGCCTCCAAACCAGAGGTTCTACCCCACCACCGCTACAAATGTGGGGTCGTGTCTAAGTAAGGACGACAGCAAAGCGTCTTTCAGACAGGCTACGCCCACACATCCAGGGCACAGAGGTGGAGCTGCGCACGCCCCGCGGCCCTGCGGGGGGCCAGCCAGGGGAGCGAGTGCTCTCCTGACGCTGGCATTCAGAACCGAGGTCAGCAGGGGCAGAAAGCCTCAGCTGCGTCCTCCAGGACACGCGGGACGCCCCTCTGTGCGATCGGCCACTCTCCCGCCCTTGCTGGCACTAGCACGCCGTGTCAGGGCACCAGTGCAGGGCACACAGCACTAGGACACCGCCCTCGCTGGCACTGAGCAGCCAGCTGCCCGTGACTTCAGAGGGGCCGCAGACTGCTCTGACGCGGGGCGTGCTCTGTCACCACGTGCTGGGGGAGTGGCCTGCGGTCCCAGAAGGAATGAATGCGGGGACGGTCACTCCTCACAGGGGCATCCAGGAAGAACCTCCTGGACGAGTGGCATATAAAGTCCTCTGTTTTCCCAACTGCAGCGTTCCTACTCTACACAGGCTCATGCACTCACCCACCCAGGAGCTGGAGCGGTTTAGCGAAGCTTCCTGCATATGACTTTGCACCTGATGTGAACCCAGATGCGGATTATTGCTGAGCCAAACGCTCACGTGAAGATGCTCATCAACAGCTCAGTTGCAGCTTCAGTGCAGCAAAGCAGGTTTCCAGCAGCTGGAACCAACCATTCCATCCCACCAACACCTTTTGTATATTCATTCTGTGCTAATATTTCAGTCTTTGCCACTTCCTATTTTGAAAATGTCCAAACCTACATAGAAGTTAACACACATATTTACACACTTTTCATCTACATTTGCCAATATTTAACATTTTGCCACATCTGCTCTATCGTTATGTAAATACACACTTTTCTCACGAACCATTTGATACTGAGCTGTAATAGCTATCATGACACTTGACCTCTAAGTATTTTGGCAACTCCTAAGGATGACACTCACCCACATAACTGTAACGTCACTTGTTAGAAACCGAATATTCATTCAGTAGCCTCTAAAACACAGCCCACGATCAAATGTCCAAAACCAACAACATACTGGCATTCGTCTGTCATGGGCCAAGGAGCACAAGGGCAGTGAGAGAAGCGCAGAGGAGTTAAGGCCCAGGTTCGCAGCCCAGGGGGAGACGGACACACAGATCCTTCCTGGGAGCTGGGCACAAAGGCGGAGCTGACTCACACGCGAGTCTCTGTCTTGGCAGAAGAGACAGTGGTGCCTCCACCTGAAGACCTCGGGAAAGGTTTCTGCAATTTGGGGCTTTTCAGAGGATGAGGTTACCCAACTTACACGCAGAGAGCGGGAACGGAACACAAAAAACGGAGAGGCTCGAATATGACAGCCAGAACAACGCCGCCCAACCCCAAAATGTCCAAATCCTACCTCTGGGAACTTGTGACTACGTTAGGTTACATGACAGGGAGGTTGCAGGAGGAACGAAGGTGCTCATCAGCTGACCCTGGGTGAGACGTTCCCGGGGTGGGTCTGATGTAATCCCCAGGGTCCCTGAAGGAGGGGGGAGGGGGCGGGCAGCCTCCAGAAGCCGACAAAGGCAAGGAACTGGATTCTCTCCAGAGCCCTAAGAAAGGAACACACCCTCCCAACACCTGGACTTGAGCCCAGTGAGACCTATTCTGGACTTCTGACCTGCAGAACTGAAGAATAGTATTAGGTTGGCCAAAAGGTAAGATGTTACGGAATATCCCAAACGAACTTTTTGGCCAATCCAGTAAATTTGTGTTGTTTTAAGCCATTTTTGTTTTTTTTTTTAAACGGAGAGGCTTGAAACAAGGCTGGAAACTGTCAAAGTGCTGGGGGCTGGGACCAAGTCATTGAGTCCAGCCGCCAAGGACCATGATTGGATCTGTATTTTAGGAAGAAAACTCTGGAATGAAAGGAACAGAATCCAGAAGGAAAACAACTGGCGATGCTTGTTGCCAATGATAAAATTTGAGCTTTCAAGCAAAAAAACCTAGAATTGTGGAAAACTGGTATCTGTCACCAAGATCTCAGTCGACAGCTTCCCAAAACTTATAATTTTCTGAAGACTTTGGTGGTGATATTAACAAATGTGTTTTTAGAAAACATATATGATGAAATCTGTCAACATTTAGATCTGGATAATTCAGTAACACAGTAATCCACTGAAACAGAATCACATATGGGTAAAAGATTGATTCAAAGTACAAAATAGACCCATTTTAGAGTACAAAAAGCTCACGGATATGGTTTCAGACTCCACGGGGTACCAGCTACCACCTGTCGAGTTTTTGTGCAGTACCAAAAAATATCCACGATCATCTGAAAAGGCTACTAAAGTACTCTTCCTCTTCCAAGTACACATCTGCGGCCACATTTTATGTATTTCAACTAAAACGATACATCAAAACTGAATGATGTATAATCAGACATAAGAATCAAGTGGCCTTCTATCAAGCTAAACATTAAAGAAATTTATAAATACGGAAAACAACACCACTCTTATTAAACTTTTTTTGTTTTGGAAACTAGTTGTTTTCCATAAAAATGTTTTCCATAGCAAATGTTACTTGTTAATGTAAAATCATTTATTGTTATTGTTACTTTTTGCAGGGCTAATACATAAACATTTTAAGTTGTTCTGAATTTTAATTTGTAACATGATACATACGACCCACATAAGCAAAAGTTCTGTGGAGGTCTCAAAGAATTTTTTTTAAATTTTATTTATTTATTTATGTACTTACTTACTTACTTATTTATTTTATTTTTGGCTGCACTGGGTCTCCGTTGCTGCGCGTGGGCTTTCTCTAGTTGCGTCAAGCAGGGGCTACTCTTCATTGTGGTGTACGGGCTTCTCAATGCGGTAGTTTCTCTTGTTGCGGAGCACGGGCTCTAGGCGCACGGGCTTCAGTAGTTGTGGCATGTGGGCTCAGTAGTTGTGGCTCGCGGGCTCAGTAGTTGTGGCTCACGGGCTCAGTAGTTGTGGCTTGCGGGCTCTAGAGTGCAGGCTTCGTTGTCCCGCGGCATGTGGGATCTTCCTGGACCAGGGCTCGAACCCTTGTCCCCTGCACTGGCAGGCGGATTCTCAACCACTGCGCCACCAGGGAAGCCCTTCAATAATCTCTGAGAGTGAAAAGGGTTCTGAGATAGAACAGCTTGAGAACCGCTGCTTCAGGGATGCCCTACGGCGCGGGCTCAGCCAGGCTGACTTAGGCCCCGTCAGCGGAGCTGCCCTCCTGCTTCCTTAGGCAGGACGAGGCAGCCTGAGAGGGCGCCTCACTCTGCTCTCACTTCCCTGCCATGGTATCAAAGCAGTTAATGCCAAACTTAAGTGCTAAAGGAAGGCCTGCCGTACGTTAAGCCAGGCTGAACCCACCAGGATTAATGGGATTGGAATGCATAGTAATAAAACTCATTAGTACTGCTTTTCTTTAATCCAAGAATGTTCCAACCGATTTATTCTACTTCGGATTTGAAATTTCACTTGTTAAAAACAGGGTAATGAGAATGCTACAACCATCTCATACCTAAAGAATTTGATTTCACTGCTTTCATAAATACAGCAAGCAGCATTCCAACACCACCCTTGCCAGGCTTCCAAGGGCACAGACACCGCACAGGTGTGACCATGACACCACGTGGCTCTGTGTAACAGGGGACACCCGCACACTGATAGGAAATACATACATAAAATCACCCAAAAACATCAGTAAACGTACTTCCACTGAATGATCTATAAATCCAAAGGAATCAGGCCTTCCCATTAAGTACATTGATAGGAACTACTAAACAGGTTTTTTGCTTTATTAAACACAATGCCCAACTTTGGGGCAGCTTAAATAGCTGCTTTGCCTTTGAATGAGTTTGTGTATTGTTCTTCATGCCACAAATGTCTTTGAGTGCCACATACAGTTCTAGAAACCAGAGATGCCACGGTGAACTAACTAGACCAAAATCCTGCCTCGGCAGAATTTACATTCTGTGACTAGGAACACGTCTTTGATAAATAAGGATGCATGAAATATCAACAGGAGGTAGCACGCTTCTGAGCTCCTAAAGCAATTCCATGAAATTACTAGAAATAAGATGAGACCCCATTATACAAGCAAGTGCTCCATCCCGTGAGAAGGTCAGCTATGAACGTCATTGTAAGGAATGAAGCTACAAGAACAGAGTTCAAGGCAGTTAGGGGAATTCTGTTAAGTCTTCTGACTGCAGCCAAGCACTGTGGCAAGAACAGAGCCCCCTGGCTGGCCTCGAGCCCCTGGAACAGCCGAGGACCTCCCAAGGGGATGCATGGGGGGTTGGAAGCCTGGAAGGAGGGCATCTGTAGTTTGAAAAAATATATATTTTAATTAAATGTTTTCTTTGGCATGAATAGCTTTGAAATTTTTAGCATGAGATTTTTGTTTGTTAAAAGGGAGCATGGGCTCAGAGGCTGACGAGTACCGCGAAGAAGTTAATATCCTTCCTGTTCAAGGAAAGAGAGGGATGATGGACTCAAAACCTGAGTCGGGGAGAGAGGCGTCCAGGTGTCACCCAAGGATCCAAACGTGTCCTCAGAGACGCGTGCACTTTGTTCCCCTTCCCGTTATGACCCTGCAGGACGGGCGCCATGGGGCTGCATCGAGAACTGACATCACGGCAGCTGCTCCTGCCACGCGCTGAGAGCTGGTGACTCCGACACGGCCTTCCAGACCACGGGAACCTGGGAGCAATCCCCTCTCTCCTGAGCTTCCCAGTCTTGAAGCTCTGCACTTGGCATTTATCCAGAAAGAGGCCGACTGTCGTCGACTGAAATAATACACTCACGAGGGGCCGACCTGGCCGGTACCAGAAACCACAGCACTTTCACACATCGTGTCCCCGGCCTTCCCCGCGACCCACACCTCCTGCCGCCCAGGGCTCTACGACGGCAGGCCACGCTCTTGTTCACAGGTGCCCAGTGAGAAAGGACTGGCTTCCACCTGAGGACAGGGGGCTCGTGATGACAGGGGGTCTTACAGCTATTACTAAAGGTTCCCCAGAACGGATTCCAGCGTCCACGGAGGATGTGACTGTCTCACCTCTCGCAGCAATTTCCATTTCCACCCTGACTCCACCTTTACTGGGACCAACACCGGTTTGTGTGCACCCCCCAAGGCAGCAATAACATTTAAACCTAAAAGCTGCCTGAAAGACCTCACAATATATATAGCCACCTGTGGTTCTACAATGCTTATTAGGGGGAAAAAAGTTACAAACTCTAAAGGAAATGTGGTCAAAGAAGTAACAGCGAGATATTAATCCTACTCCCAACCCTTCAATAATTAACATTACTCCAGCCAGCTCTGCACCAAGGAAAAGACCACAATTTGATAACTCATCCTTCCTTCGAGACGCAAGATACTCCACGACAAGGCCACCAAGTCCTTCTCGGCTGCGCGCTGCAGCAGGCCAGGGGAGGCCGTGCCGCCCATGGGCGTAAATCTCCTGGGGAGGCTCAAAGAGGGAGGGGGCAGCCAGAGAGGCTGGGGGGTGGGGGGCACCGAGTCGGGGGCTGTAGGGCAGTGGTCCTCAACTGGGGGTGATTTTGCCCCCCAAGGACCACTTGGCCATGTCTGGAGACAGCTTTGCTGTCGCAGCTGATGGAGGGTGGTGCTGGCATGCAGCGGGCAGAGGCCAGGGACACTGCTGGACGTCCTCCAGTGCCAGCACAGTCCCCACCAACAGAAGGCTGCGGAGCGCCGAGGCGGGCGGAACCTGCCGCGCTGTGCAGACCTGTGAGCGAAGTGCTCCACAGATGCAGTGTTTTAATAAGCGAACTGGTTTTTAAAATATTTTAAAGTAAAGTTTTACTCTTAAAAAACCTACAAATAATGCCTGCGATTAAACATGTATTCACAAGAAAGCAAAACATTGTCACCACGTCGCTGGAAAACCCTCGATGTCCCCAAACCTGGGCTGGGAATTACTAAGAGGCAAGCAGACAAAGGAAAAAAGTACAAGATGAAAACATGTGCTGAGGACTAAGACAAGCTTCACTTATTAATCCAGGTTCTCAGAGTGAACCTGATCCTGAAGTTCTGCGCAAGCTCCTTCACCCTGTGTCACGTGGAGATGCTCAAAAGTCCGTGGGGATGGGACTGCTGGTGGGGGCCCCCTGAGAGAGAAAGGAAGCGGGCACCTGCCACGCGGTCCCGTCAACGCTTCACAGGTGAGGTGCGGGGCTCAGCACGGCTTAAGTGCCTCGAGCGGCTGTCAGGCTCCACCTCCGCTCTTGCTATACTGTGTCAGTGTCTGAGCGCGGAGGACACGGGACTCTGCGGTTCTGGAGGATCACAAAGAGGAGGCGCGGCCCGCGTGCCAGGACCAGAGCTTCGGTCCCAGAAACGCTCCGCCTGCCAGTGAGCAAACAACATTTTTTTTTTTTTTTTTTTTTGGCTGTGTTGGGTCTTCGTTTGTGTGCGAGGGCTTTCTCCAGTTGCGGTGAGCGGGTGCCACTCTTCATCACGGTGTGCGGGCCTCTCACTATCGCGGCCTCTCTTGTTGCGGAGCACAGGCTCCAGACGCGCAGGCTCAGTAGTTGTGGCTCACGGGCCTAGTTGCTCCGCGGCATGTGGGATCCTCCCAGACCAGGGCTCGAACCCGTGTCCCCTGCATTGGCAGGCAGATTCTCAACCACTGCGCCACCAGGGAAGCCCCAACCTCTATTTTTAACACCTGACAATTTGAGAGACGAAATCTTACCTTCTAAGAGTTGGACAGGACCCCCTGGCCACCTAACTCAGAAATCCCCGCAGACTGTAAAAGGAAAAAATGAGCAGGGCAGGAAAGCGGTGGGGAGAGAGAGGAAGGGGAGCCACGGAGGGCACACTGACTTTCCATTCAGTCAGTTCCCTCCGACACGGCCACCCAACTCCACCTCCGGTCCAGCAGTAACGGGCAGGCATCTGCAGTCAGGTGTCTCCGCAAGGACGGCAGCAGCGATCGTGACGGCTGACGTTTACTCTACGTGCCTACTCGGTCCCACTCAAACCGAGCTCTGACGTTTACACAGCTATCACAACCCACTTCTCTTACAGAAAAGCAGCTTCCTAAAGCAGGTAGAAAGCAGAGCCCCGGCTCAAACCTCAGCGCGTCTTAACACCACTCTGAGGCTCCTGGATTATTTTTCATGCTACTGAAACTCTGCATGAGGCTTCTAGTAGGTCTCCTAGGGTAACAGGCCATAATGTGATTACAGTAAAACTTTAATTAGACACAAAGATGACCCTCCCACTTCGCAAACACAGTCAGAGGCAGTGGAGTGAGGAGAAATCGTTTTTTGAAGACGACCTGGCTTTCAACCCCTCACTACCTGAATGAGCTTTTGCAGATTACTCTGAACCCCAATTTCCCAACTTCTGCAATGAGGAAACGACTGTCAAACTCACAGAACTGCTTAAAAATAACTGGAAATTGAGATTATGCCTATAAATATATCAAGCACTTCTTAAAATCAATTCATTGTTGAAGACTTTCTCTGAGTGACGTAACTTGAGAAATACTTTTTCATTTCATACTGTTTTCCAACTGCACTGGCTCCTGGCTGGCATTTTGTTTGTTTTGGGGGGTTTTTTTTGGCCACACCGTGTGGCATGCGGAATCTTAGCTCCCCGACCAGGGACTGAACCGGTGCCCCCTGCGTCGGGAGCATGGAGTCTTAACCACTGGACCACCAGGTAGTCCCCTGGCTGGCATTTTGGAATCTCTCTGCCAAAGAGCTAATAAGCGACACCAACAGATAAAATGCAGCCAGGGGGAGCTGCTATTTAAAGAAATCCTCCCATTTAAGTGAAGAATTGTTTGACCTGTGACTGTCAGCCCTTAATTACATGGTGCGTCAGTATTTTAAAAGAACCGTCTCAGAACAAGCCGTTGGGGTCCACGATGGCACCTGCCCCGAATGCGGACGTTTGAGGCTTCTGTCTGCCAGTGACTTAACCCAAAGAGTTTAATGAAGGACAGTCTTTGCCAGTGAGGAAGTGACGTATTATTGCTGGGAAGGTGAAAGAGATACTCAGGAAATATATGAATACAACACAAAAACTGCAGGGTTTTCTCCAGAACAGCAGCAGAGAGAGGAAGCCTGGGGGAATTTCAGGATGGAGTCATCAGGGGGGCCATGGTCAAGGTGGAGGCGTGGCCGGGCTAAGGCAGGAGGGCGGGCACCCCTCGGACAGGACGGGGCAGGGAGGAGCACGGCGGCCCCAGGAGAGCGGGGCCCAGCCTGCCAGGAGACGGGCAGAGGGAGCCGAGGTCAGGGTGCTGCTGCCCACGGTCCAGGCCGAGCTTCTGCGAGATCTCTTCCGGCTCCACGATGGTTTCCCTGGAAACGCACATTCTGGCCTCACACCGATACATCCTCCTGAGACTCAGAAAATATAATCCACGGCCCTTTGTGCTCAGGATCCCCTCAGGCCACCTGCCAGGGCCCAGGCAGATCTGTCCATCGCCAGGCAAATAAGCCTGCGTGCCGGGAGAGGATGGTGTCCCTCCGCCACGCCCAGTGGGCGCCCCCCAGGAGGCAGACAGCAGCCCTCCTCTATTTCCCTGCTCCCGGTTCCTGGCAGCCTCATCAAGTTACCCCCTCCTGCCCCTCTTAACCAACATGTTCTATTTTTTAAAGCCATAGCATCAATGCAGGGACAGACCCTATGGTCTGGGGCCAAGGACCCCTTACCCGTTCTCACTCTCAAAGGGCAGTGAGTGGGCTCATTATTAACCCACCACTTTGCCAAGTCAAAGTCTAAGCCACTTTCCCTTTCTGGGGCCCGAGCGATGGTGTCTACTGTGTCATCAAAGTCTACGAGGAGGAAAGTGATGATTACACAACAAGGTGAATGGACTTAATGCCACTGAAGGGTATACTTCAAAATGTACAATAAAAAATAAGTAACATTCAAAAACTAAAAAGATTCCTCAAAAATCTGAAGTTATTGCTATAGGACCCAACCACTCCTAGATATATAACCAAGGTAAATGTGAAAAACTTGTATACAAAAACTTGCATACAGGTGTTCACTGCAGCCTTAGTCATAATAGCCCCAAAGTGGTTAAACAACCCAAATGCCCATCAACTGACGGACGGATAAACAAAGGTAGTCTATCCATACAAGGGAATATTATTCAGCCATAAAAAGGCATGAAGTACTCATTCATGCTACAGCATGAATGAACCTTGAAAACATTATGCTAATGTCACAAAAGGCCATGTATTGTGTTAGTTCAGGTATATGAAATGTCCAGAATAGAGAGAGAAAGTAGATGAGTGGTTGCCTGGGTGGGTGGGTGACGAAAATGTTCTAAAATTGAGGGAATGGGTTGCCTAACTGTGGATCTAATAAAAACCACTGAATTTATACTTCAAATGGATGAGCTTTATGGTATTAAATTATATTCAGTAAAGCTGTTTTTTTAAAAAACAAGCCAAGAGGCACCCAACCCACAAGGAACTGCCCAGTAACAGCTTTTCTGTTAAAGGTGCCCGGGCAGACTCTACAACTTCTATCCAAGTTCAGTTGCGAAAGCAGCACTTTGTCCCCCATATTTTAATTCTGCTTCAAGTCAAAACTGCCATTCCCCACCCCACCCAATCAATAATTATAGCTCTGGCTACAGCTGATAAGACGATCCCCACTCTATCTGCACAAGCCATTTAATATACATAACAGCCTTTCTGCTTTGAGAGTTTCACGAATGTGAAATCAGCTCCTGTTTAATAAGCCCTAACTACACGCACTGCCTCCGCTTTTGTCCCGTTACACTGAACACAGGCTCCAGTTTCAATACACAGCTTACATTTTCACGGTGACAGGGCACAGAATAATAAAACTGAGGAAGACTGCAGCATGTGTTGGTTTAAACGATACACTTAGTTTAAGCTTCTAGCTCACACAGGGCCCAGGGGAAGGGTATCCCTCTCGCTCTGTGTGTGCCTTATGGTCCAGGACCTCAGAGAAAAGTGAATCAGAAGAAAAGATCACCAGGCAGGAAAAAAATTAACGAAGTCTCTTAGCACCAGCACAGTATTTTCTAAGACCGTCACGGTGCACTAACAGGGCGAATAAATCACCGGTGAGGCAGGGGAAAGACAGGCCCAGATTGGGAAGCTGCAAGGAAAACTGCACAGGAGGCGAATTCTGGGGGGGGGGGGGGGGGGGGAGGGGTTCCTGTACCGAATGTTCCGAATGCTCCCAAGGTTCGGCCGCAGACTTCTGTCTGCCAAGGCACACCTGACAGGTGAGTTCACGCCACCCTCCTGGGCGTTCACAGGCTCCGGGTACGTCTCCCTGCGGGCAGGTGTCTGCCTTGCCCCTCTCCTCCCACGATGTGGCCGTGACAGCGCGGTGGCTCTGGAGAAGCCTGAGAAGACAAATGAGCCTTGGATGCGGCCAGGAGAGCAGCCCGGGTCCAGGAACGAGAAGCCTGCCTGTGTAGCCCTGCAATTACCGAAGGGGATTAGGCAAGCACTTACAAGCCTGGGCCTCTGAATTTCTGTACTTCGATAGACTCAATTTGTTCCCCTGGGGCTAAACCACTGGCTGTGTCGCTGCAATTCTACACACGAAGGCAGGCAGAGAAACGTTAACTGCAAGGAGTGGATGGTGCCTCCCAAGGGCTCCTGCTCAGGAGGCCCTGCTCGCCGGGAGGGGCGCCGCACACCTGCCATCGATCAGCCGGGACTCAAGTCAAAAATGGCTCTGTTCTCGTTTTCTCCACCAAACTTACACAAAATTTCTTGTCGAGGAGCTTCTTGAGAACATCTTCATCTGTGTGAAGTGGTCCCAACGGGCTGCACATGAGGGAGGGAACAGGAGGGCCGGCGCTGGGAAGGAATTACGAGATGATCTACACGATTCCGAACCAGGCTCCCAGCACACCACCCCCAGGAGTCTCTGCTGGAGCTGCGTGCCTCATACTGTCCTTAAAGGAGTCCACCTTTTCATAATTAAGATGTTTCCAGAAAACCTGTATTCTTCTCATAAATGGAGCACCACCAAACGATCTGAAATCAGATACCAAACTCGGCTCCATCATCCCACGGGAGCGCCGTCTGCTTCCTGCGGGGACCCCGAAGGCAGTGAGCGCCGGGCGTGTCAGCATCTAACAGACATTAGAATTTAACGCACTATTACGATAAAAATGTTCGCGTTCTCCCTGAAATCATCTCGCACGCAGAGCACACCCAGCGCGCTCTGGTCCACGAGCTGGCAATCTACGGCACTTGGCCCATTTGTATTGACCCTGGTTAAGAGTGGTTTCTGTTAAGTCTGTCGAAAACACAAAAATAAAAAAGAGGAAGAGGAAGATCATTATTCGACAGAGACCACGTGCAGCCCAAAAAGCCGAAAATATTCGCTACCCAGCCCTCTTCAGCTCGTTCTCACTACACCTCTACTTTGCCGATGAGGCGACCCAAGACCAATTCCGCTGAATGACTCAGATCCACTGCACACAGGTCTTCAGGCTTTTGACAAAGGAATTTCACCCAAGAGGCCATCAGCTAAACGCTTTCAAAACGGGCCTCCGTCCAACCACTTCAACATCATTGTAAGAAGTGAGTCTCGTCTAAAGCAAACCAGGTCGGGGCGGGAGCAGGGCTGGGACACCATTCCTCCACCTGTTCTCGCCCGCCTCCTCGGCCCCCACCGCTCCACCCCTCCCGCCAGGCACTGAGGCTCACCTGTGTGCACCCAGGTCACTCTGGCACCAGCAGGTGAGGGCGGCGACCCCCGGGATGGAAGATCCCTCCACACCGCCAGCTGCAGCCCTCTCGTTACCCGAGCCGGGCTGCTAACACGCCGGACCACCCCCGCACCGTCCCCGCCTCTGTAGGCAGGTACTAAACTCACTTCACATGACCCAGTGTGAGAGTGCCCTGTTGCCCGCAGGGGCCCTGATGGCTGCGGCCTTGCAGGCAGTGAGCTCTGGATGTCTGCAGCTGCTGATGTCCCGTCAAGAACGCGGGCAGCCAGGCCACCCCACGTAAAAGGCCTCTATTATAGAGCCGCACAGCTGGACGGGCCTTGAAGCCGCTGGCGGCCCCTCCTCCCCCTAAAGGGCGCAGCTCCTGGGCCAGCCTAGACCCCCCTCACTCTCAAAACTGCCCAGAGAGTCTAGTGATTCGTTATAACAACACACTGCATTATAAGAAGACATTTTTTAAAAATCTTCAATTTAATGAAATCTGAGCAGCTGGTATGTCACAGACGTGTCCCAGTCACATTACACAAATTAGGTCAATAGAAAGAAAAGGTCAGGACGGGGGGCAGAAGGTCTCCTGATACAACGCGGAAGCTCTCTCACAGCCTCATTCTCGCACTGCCCGGCCTGGCCCACGGAGCGAAAACACCCAGTAGCTCCTGCCTGAGCGCGAACCCCTGGGCAGGTGTGGTCATGATGCCTTTATGGCACAGAACGAAGTGGCCACCGTGCCCAGCGGTGCCTCTTCTGAGCGTCCTCTGCCCTGACCTCAGCATGACGAGACCACAGGGATCCGGGCACCCTCGGGAGGAGGGGAACTGGAAACTCGGCTCAAGTTTGTTACTGATTTGTTGAACCAAGCACATGCGAGATGGGAACATTTTTCCTACATCCCATTTTGTATCTGCTCCCTAATCGTAAGGGATGAGAAGTCCCACCGCCCCCGAGCTGGGTGAGCTCGGACATGCATCGCTACCCCGGTTTTCTGACAGAAAGACTGCTCTGTTTCGGTCTCACCACCTGAAAACCGGGTAGTGAGTCTTACGTCCCCGACGCCTCCCCACCCGACTCCTGCCCGCTCCGGGCTGTGAGGATCAAAGAGCAGCGAGGCAAGAGCGAGGTTAACATCTCAGATAAAACCGGATGCAAAATACGGCGGGCGAGTGACTTACCTTCCCCCGGCTCCCCTTCCCTCTGCGTAGTTACCTCCCAGCCTGGGGGAAGGCCAAGCGGAGTAACACGTGCAGCGCCCTGAAGAGCAGCCGCACACAGGAAGCACTAATTATTACTAGTTTCTCAACCTGTAAGAGATCTTATCAACAACCAACGTGTAAAGTGCTTGGAAGATTAAGCAGGTACTTTAAATGACAACTGTGTTTTTAGTTATATGAAGGTATTCTGTAATTGACTGAGCGCTATGCAAGCATACAGTTTCAAAAGTACTGGGTTGGCCAAAAAGTTCGTCATCTTATGGAAAAGCCTGAACGAACTTTTTGGCCAACCCAATAAAAATAAGCTTATTGTTTTGACTTATTTCCATCCGTACCAATTCAGATGGTTGAAGGTTTGAGGGCTATTGCCTCAAAATACTTAAGTTGACTTAAAACTGTTAAGAATATTAAGTATGTGAAATGTATGAAGAAATAGACATACACATTACAACTAATATTGAGTTTTTAACCACTGGTTTTTATTTCTGAATCTGTAAACATCCCTGTTTCTGTAGCGCTGATGGCCGCCGTCGTCCGCGGTGCGTGGGTCGGGGGTTGGCGGTGACCGTGGCTGTCCTGGTGTCCGCTGTCATTTAGGAGCTGGGGGTGGGGGCTGCTCTGGGAGCCTCCTTCACAAGCTAGCAGGTCAGACGGTGCGGGCTGCGGGCTGGCACCACTCCACCCAGGGGCCTCTTCACCTGTTTGGCTCTCGGGCCAAATCCGGCCACGTTAGGAAATGAAGTGCTCTGCTTTACCTGCCCTGCCGCGGGGGCGGCTGCTTCCACTGTGAACCCCCTGGCGGAAAGCGATGCCCAGTCGAGAGGCCACTTTCCTCCTGCCAGGAGGTCTGGACGTGCACAAAGCCCAGTTATTTGTTTTGCCAAACCGTATATACATTGAATGGAAATGTTTGTTTTCTGTGTCCCACTCTACGTCTCAAGAGACAAATGATTAAAGAATAAATTCCAGGGCATTTTTTTTCCGCTCATCGCCTCCAACCTGGTTATATTAAGAGCCCCCTTCCTGCCTTTTAACTTATGTTTCTGTCGGCCTATCATCCACTCTTCTTTGTTGACCTTTACGTACGTGTACAATGTTGCTTCAAAACCCTTCTTCAAAGGAAAGGTCAGAGTGAAATGTCACCGGGAACGATGCCAGATGGCCAGCAGCCAGGGGTACCCGCTCCCAGAGCTGAGCCTACCTGTGGGGTGTGTGACCCGGGGACCAAAGGCAGGAGGGACGGCCCGCGGCTGGACCCCCTGACCTACTGCCGGCCACGCCCACACCGGAGAAACCCAGTTCACCAGCCCGGACCCCCAGGACCCCCCCATCCAAGAGCTGCTTATGGAGTGTCCACTGCACGCACACGCTCTGTGGGAACTGCAGGTGACAGAGAAAGCTCCGTGCTCCCTGCCCTGGAGGCTGGTCATTTAACAGGGAGAAAGGACATTAAAAAAAAGCACAGAGTGAATATGTAAGAGGATTTCCAAAAGGTGGAGGGTTGGGAAGCTGAAAGAAACCTCTAAGGTTACTGCACAGGACAGAAGATGGCTGTGACAGATGGGGAAGGAAGGACTGACAGGATGCAATAAATGACAACAGTAGAGGCAAGAGATGGGAACGAGTCAAAGGTAACTCGAAGCTCTCAAGCCTGGGAGACTGGAAGACAAGACTCGTAAAGAGGCAACGTCAAGAACACACATTCGGGTGCAAAATCCAAGTCCGGGTTTGGAAGCACTGAGTTCGAGGTGAGGGTGAGACCAAGGGAGATGCTGTGACCCGCCATTCTGACTCCACCACGCACTCTCTCGGCTCTGGTTTACAAAATACAAGTGATCCCAGGCTCACAAAAGCAGCGCGTTAGCAGCACGGAAGACCAGGGCCGGTTCACGCTAGAGAACTAACTAACCAACATACCAACTAGAGACAAGCAACACATACGCACAACTGGCAAAGGCCAACTGAGTATGTTAACAATTCAAATCTGCAAAATCTGATCTAGAAAAACTGGACTCAGAAGGAATAAATGGCACAAAACAAACAGTGGCTGAAGCTAAATTCACCAGAATCTGCTATGGATAAATGGCTGATAAATGCTAGAAATTTAAATGGAATATAATTTACCCTGATGAGAATAATTTCAGAAAAAAGCAAAATTTGAATGGTTTGTCTGTGCTCTAAAAACTTAATGACTTAAACTGAAGCTCACTCAGGGAAACTTTTTCATCCAAAATTCATCTGTGATGATATTTCTGATAAAATATTTATATTCACGAACAGAGTCAAAATATCCTCAGAACAAAACAGTGTGTCCAAATGCCCTGTGTTCAGCAGCACAGACCCCGGCACACAGCGGGGTACGTGAGCAGCTGAAGCAAAGACTCCAGGTGGGGCTCGTGTGGGGGTCAGTGCTGACAGGGGGCTCGGGGGGGAAGCTGGCTGCTAAGAGCCCTGGGGGGAGCAGGCCCACGCTTTGAGCCCAAGGAGGAAGCATCGCTCTAGGGAAGGGGAAAGAGCAACCTTAAAAAGAGTCCAAAGCAGGACTTCCCTGGTGGTCCCGCAGTTAAGACTCCGCGCTTGCAATGCAGGAGGCACGGGCTCGATCCCTGGTCAGGGATCTAAGATCCCACAAGCCGTGTGGTGCAACCAAAAAGTCCAAAGCAGCTGGACTTTCCTGAAGTGGAGAAAGGGGTGTGACTCCATGTTTCTCCCTGAGGCCCACACCCTCACCTCTCAACGTGAGCCAGGAGCCAAAACAAGGCCAGATGAAATACAGGATGCCCACTTAAATCAGAATTTCACATGAACAACGAATAATGGCTTAGTGTATCATAATTATGTCCCAAATATTGTCAATAAATATTTTTTCAGTACAAAAAAAAGTTGTACTAGAAAAGTACCCATCGCTTACCTACAATTCAAATGTAACTGCATGTCCAAATTTAACTAGTCATCCGTCCAGCATTTTTAGTTGCTCAACCTGGGAACCCTCGCCTGGTGTCCACGGCCCAGGCCTGAGCACCTCACCTCCACCCACACCCTCCTTGCCCCTGAACACCAGCCCTGAGTTCCACAGACGGCCTCTCTGCAAAGGCCTTTCCGCAGACCAAGCAGCAAGTAAAGACCCCCATCCGTATCTAACGAGCCCCCCCCACACACACACTGTGCATGGAGGAAGCTGCCACCACAGACTCAGAAAAGGAGAGAGTCTGCGGGAAAAAGGGAATGGCCAAGCGTGTGAAATATTTCAGAGACAACAGGGGGTGCGGGCTGATGACAGACCACTAGAGGGTCTAATGAGAAAAGACTATCTAAAAGTGAGCAGTTTCAGTAGCTTAGTTTCCATAGGGATGAAAACAGGTGCTAGCTAAGTGTCTGGCATCCTCTCTCTCAGCCAACGGCTTGCACGTTCACGACGCCTGCAGAGGATGCCACGAACGTGCCCTGTAAGGGCCAGCACTGTGGTAACTCAGGCAGCGCCTCTGGGCAGCCAATCAAGGTTGCTGCGTGAATGAAAGAATCTACACTTTCTCAAAGAACTTGTTCTGAAATTTGAAATCGTACATAATGACTGAAAATCGAAGTCCAAGGTAAATCTTCCACTCCCTGGCACTCACCACGGTAGCTAACATTCTTTGCTCTTCAACTAGTTTGTTGGCTGAGGCTTATTTGTAGGACGAGTCACAAGCGTCTGTGCTGGGCCCAAACCAAACAAATGAACCAAAAACACCTGCTATTCCACCCGATGAAGCACACGTTAAGATTCACAGGCACAAAGCCGAGAAGCAAGGCCACCACTTCCCAAACTAAAGTGAATCTAGTTCCGGACGCGTTATTTTCTACGCCCCTTTGTGTAACTGTTGTGGCTGGTATTTAGTTACGGGAGCGCTTAATCAAACAAACATCCAAGACCACCACAGTTTTCTTACTTATACATAAAAGTATTATTCAACCCCATGCCAATTTCCCTTGCTCTGTGCTGGAAAAAATCCCAAGGACGCCTTATCAAAACAAAAAACTTCAAAAAAAAGAGGACGACATATATTTTTAAAAAGAGAGTACTGCATATTGCTTCTAACTTAGTATAAATCCCCAGCATACCTTGAGTTTTTATAAAGGAACTTTTATTTGCTTTGCTACTATGAACTTTCCGTTCTGCTAAAAGGCCCCTAATTTAGAATTTACAAACAAATCGAGCCTGGACAAAGTGAACGCTGTGTTGAGCTTTGGGATACAATATCACCTGGCATCAAGCAAACGTGCTCTACGTCTCTGCCGCTAAACGTTTAGGTATTTTATGATGGAGTAAAAAACCTAAGCTAAAAGCGGGTTTAATGGTCAAATTAAACCAAACGTTTTTCATACCAATGCCTGAAAAGTTTAAATTCAAATGGAGTCTGTGTTCTTAGTACTTGTTTTTTCAAACCTGGCCCAAGGGAATGTATCTCTGTCCTCACGCGGGGGACACTGGTGCCAGCTCCGGTTATCTGCCGCTGCCTTGCAACTTCTAAGGAAGGATCTATCCACCCACAGCTCGCCATTCAGTGCTGGAGATACACTTTTTATTATTAATTTTCAGCAAACGTCACTAATGCTCAGGGTTGCCTAGCGCTCCTGTGAACAAGAGCAAACACTCACAGGACCGGCAGAGTCCAGGAAGACCATGCTTTCTGCAGGTGGAAAGAACCACACGACTGTCTCAGCTGAGACCCACCAATGTTCTAACAGCAGGGAGACAGTTACTCCACTGACACAGTCCTAACACTGGGGGTTGGTCACTGCACCATATCTTTGGTTTCTTGGGGCCCCCAATTCTCCCTAAAGGCTGACCCCAACAATACCAATCTCAAACCAGACCTACAGTACTTCGTGGGGCTGGGGAACGTCACACTTGGAAGGGAGGTGTTCCAGGTCACCAGCTGCTCCTGTGCCGATGGCCTTACCTGTTCCGCTGAGGACCCCTGTTAGATGAGGGCACTGTGGTCTTTCCAGATGACAAACGGGCCGTGTCTATTGACATTAAAAGTCAACGGAAGAATGAAAAGTACAGACAAGGGGAAGGAACACCCACCGTCCAAGCGCGAGTGCAGCCCCGGGCTGAGGGCTCCGGTCGGCCACTCCCCCCCCCCCCAGTCCCCAGACAGCCCAGCAGGCGGTGTCCATCTGAAAGATGCCCCTGGGCTGGAACCGGGTCTGTCTGGCACCACAGCTCCTGCTCCCCCCGCTCCCCATCTAGGCGGCTGCAGGTGACAGGAGCCCTCGTCATGGCTGGTCATCTCCACTGCTGATTTTCTTTATCGATTACCTACATTTAAATGCCAATATGAAACTTTACAAACTATCAACAGAGAAACACAAGGCCAATTCCGTACATAATGTGGTCTGCTGTCACTGGGGTCTGACGTGGCTAAGGTACGGTGACCTTGACAGTCAGACGGGGATGAAGGCGCCCTCGCCAGGCGCCTCTCCTCCGTGCCACCTTCTCTGTGGCTGACTTTGCTCCTGTCGGCGTCCTGTTGGCCTGACACCGTCCTCCCACCCAAGTGGGTCAGGGTCAGCAGGAGCAGGGCACCGCGCTCAACCCGCTCCCGTGAGCCAAATGCACCCCACCGGGTGGGAGAGGCTGAGGAGGACACGGAATGGCCAGAGAAGTGGGGACGGGACGCTGACTGCAGGGGAGTGGACGGGAGGGAGAACGCCCTGGAGAGAGCAGAGGAATCTTCCAGAATTTGGTTCTAAGAGGGGGCTCCTAATTCAGACGAGAAGGCTGTGCCCATCCTGGGGCTGTGTCTCACTTCACAAGGACCACAGAGTGTAAACAAGACAACTCGGATGGGCGTCTTAGGCACTAAGCTCGCCCTGCTCCTCTGAAATGCCACGCGGTCCAGACTCAGAGAGCCAAGAACAGAAGAAATTATATCTCGGTCAAACTCGGTCTACTCTGGCCGAGAGTCCTGTCTTTGGAGAAGCTCACAAAGCAAACTTTGTACGTAGGCATATCCCACGATAGCATTTCCAAAGATTCGTGATAAACCCCAGCCCCACGTGCCGGCCACCCGGGGACAATGCCGTCCTTCTTGCGTCCACTTCCCTTTTCCGCCTCTGCTGCTTCTGGCTGTCAGTGACCAGCTGCGGAAAGCACTGTGTGCTTTCTCTTCATGCTGAGGGAGTTGAAAGTCCTGACGAGGGCCAAGCTGACCGCCAGGGCTGGTGGGGAAATCCGCGGCTCGCCACGCCGTGGTCTGCAGGAGTTTCAAACTCGGGTCGCATCACTTTCTGCTTTCCCCCCAGACTGGGGGGGTCCCAAACCTTCCACCTGGCCCTTGTACGAGCTGAGCTCTCCTCCATCCCCAAACAAAAGCCAAGCGTCCACTGGAATTTGCAGACTAGAAACTTCCCCTCTCCTGTAATACAACCCTTATCGGATTTCTGTCCAGAGAGCAGATATTTAAGACATCTGAACCATGGCTGTACAATCGAAGTCTTTTTTGCAGATCTGACCGTTTGCCATCCTGTGTCTGCCGTTGACCCTCACGTGAACTCGGTGGCACAGCTGAGTGTGCACTGCCCAGTACAAGGGCAGGTTATTTTCATATACACACATCTGCACATCTAAATAGGAAAGCTCTGTCACCTCCCATCCTGTCCACTAAGGCAAATCCAAAGGACCTTGGGCAGAACGCCCTTCCTTAAGGGGCTCCTTGAAATCGAGGCCCAGGAAAGGCGCCGGGCGTCTCAGGGTCTGTCTCCAGGCTGGTCCACCCCAGATGCAGAGAGAAGCCCAAGTCTGGGACATCCGCTCTGGTCTGCTCTCTCTTCCTGGAAGACAGGGCACCCTGAGGACCCACCAACGCTAGAAAAGCAGTGACCCTTCAGTATCGCCCGCATCGGCTCCCTGTCTCAGCCTGTCGAAAGCAGCAAACCTTAAAGAGCCACGTCTGCCCTTTTCTCTGCCTGCGGGGCCTGGTGGCAGGCAGGGAGCCTCCGTTCTCTCTCACATCTTTGAGACCACCTTTGTCTTTATTCCACTGCCGAGAAGTATGTCTCTTGGAGGAGGCGGGGAAGAAGCAGAAACAAGGACCCTGCGAAGGATTTTCCAAAAGAAATGTTTCCAGCGAAAGACAGCTCTTTCTAGAATCACAGGCCCAGAGCTTCAGCTGGGCTCTGCTGCTGACGTGCTCCATCCCTATTCAAGCTGGGTGGGTTAACACGGGCAAGCTTGCTTTCTTTTTCCTTTGATGGCGCCTGTATATATTTTGGCGTGTATGGCCGCCTAATCCTTTTGAAAGATAACCTCTCTCAAGCTTCCTCTCTGGTGAGACAGTTTGGAACTGAAACTTCTCATGGCCTATCCCGACATTCCAAAACCTCCACAGGAGACGCCCCCCACACATCAGCACTGGCTGCCCCTGCTAGGAAGTCCTTGCCCGGGACTACGGGTAAGCGGCCGGCAGCGTTGCGTCAGACCCTGAGATCCTTGGTCCGAGGCCGCTGCTCGCTCTTTCCAGAGATGCGCTGAGGAAGCCCACTGCCCTGACAGCCTGGGCTCTTCTGGAGGGCTCCTGGGAGGGGGTGCGAGTCTGACGGACCACGTGGAAGTCTGCGACCAGGTGCTTTTTTTTTTTTATAACAGCCACTCTGCTCCTTCTGGTGGCAACAGGTCCCGCCACTCGACATTTCTGGGCTCACACAGGCCAAGTGACGCTTCTCAGTCAAAACCTCTGTCAGCATCCTAACACCGAGCTTCTGTTTTCTACTACCTCGGATCTTTACTGTTCCTACTCAACATCCACTCTTACAGTCTGGACACCAAACTGCTGCACGGAGCTCTTCAGAGGCTCCACAGTCACAGAACATCACCCACTTCCTGCTTAGGGCTGGAAACCCCAAAGCGAGTATCCTAGTCCCATCTCTTCGGAATCCAGAAGCAGGAAGCGTGGCCCTGAGGGCTCGGACCCGCCCAGGGTCACTCGGGGTCCGAGGCTCGGCTGGCAGCAAGGAGGTCTCTGGACTTCCAGGCCAGTCTAACGGGGGGGGAGGCCTGCCTGGGGCACTTGCTGGGGAGGGGGTGGTGAATCCGCAGGGGGACCTCAGGGCTGGGCAGCAGGGGACGAAGGACTCCAGCTCTAGCCCCCGTCCATCCAGCCCGGCTCCCTTGATGCCACCACGCCTGACTCCCAGCTCATTCACCACATCCCTCTTCTGAAAGTCACCCCCTGTCACCTCGAGACGACCCACAAGCAGGCGGGGAGCACGTCTCCTGGGCTGGACGGCACTACCTGCTCCTTTACAGACATTCCCCACACCACACACACACACACACACACACACACACACACACACACACACACACACACACACACACACACACACACACACACACACACACACACACACATACGTCTCAACTTCCCCACTGGCCGCTCTGCTGAGCTATCAAGACTAATCCCCTTCGGCTGACGGCCTTCCCTCCTGCCAAGGTGACGAGCGCGGAAAAGCTGAGGGATTCCTCACGGCCGGACCACAAGGTCTCACCCTGTAACGCACCGCTCATCCTGCCACCTGGTGAGACAGATAACGTGCACGTCTCTAGAGACTGAAAAGTGTACGAAAGGTGATTGATTATAAGACACTCTGCATGAGACGCCATGAATTATATCTGATTTTCCCCAAGAAACAACGCCGTGGTGGGATTTCATGAAGCAATACATGCAGGATGCAAAATGCAGATGCTACCAAAGGCCACAGAGTCAAGGACAGGGTCAGGCCCCGCCCCGACCCCTCAGACCCCACCGTCACCACCGCTGTGCACAGCCCTCCAAGAACGTCCGGCCTTGGCTCACGGTTTTTACAGAAGTGATCACAAGTCCTAGATTTTAAAGAAAAACATAAATGATGTTTCCATATACTACTTAACAGAGAGCCTTCCCATGAGCAAATGAATGAATGAATGAGCCAGATAACACAGCAAAAACAAAAATCAAGTACGACTGAGTGTAGTAATACTGCGTTCCCATCACTTCTCCCCTCATTATTTCCGCTGTGACAAGGAACATTTAGATCAAGCGGTTCTGGAGGACTTCTGGGCGTCTCCACAGCACGTGCGGTGAAACAGGAGGGAAGAGGAGCACTGCAAAGCTTTCTGGGCGTCCCCACAGCACGTGCGGTGAAACAGGAGGGAAGAGGAGCACTGCAAAGCTTTTTGGGCGTCCCCACAGCACGTGCGGTGAAACAGGAGGGAAGAGGAGCACTGCAAAGCTTTTTGAGACGCTGCTCTGCTTTGCGGTCAACCTTACACTTCCCAACGCAAAAACGTGCAGTAGGCAGGCATGCATCCCCTGACTGTTCAAAGGTCAGGGGCCGAGGCCGCACCTCTGGGGCCTCCGGGCTGCGGGAGGAGGATGGACCCTCACCTGAACACCCGACCGCTCCCGAAACTTCCTCAGAGGCAAACGGAAGGGAAACTGCAAGGGGCTCAACACCTGCAAGTCCGCCCAAACCCACCCCCTCCCTCGCCAAGCGGCATCCTGGTCGAGGGTCTTGGAAGCAGGGAACCCCGGCACCCCCAGGCTCCATCCCTCCACACGGCTCCCCTTTAATTAAAGGTCCTGACACCCCCTCTTCCATTAAGAACTTCCTGACCAAGAGAGAACAAGTAGCAACCTCTCCTTGGCCCCCTTCACCACCCCCAGTCTCTGAAGCGCGCTGCACGCTAATTCACACCTACTCCATCACAGCAGTCACCACCGCCGAGGTGGGCTCTTCACTGGGCAGAGACCTCCAGAGGCTGACGCTTAACCCTTTACACACCAACCCTAACTAGAGCTCACGGCTACTGAACACCAGGCAACGTTCTAAACTCATTTCACATGTCTAATCATGAGCACAGCCTACAGCATAGGCACTGTAGCTCCCCCCATTTTCCAAATGGGGAAACTGAGGTTGGGAGCTGCCGGTGGTCCCACACACGGACTCCTGAGACGGGAGCTGCCGAGTTCTGGCGTCTCCTTCTACGTACGCTATTCTTATCGCCTCTGCCCCTGCCGGGAGCTCTGCCCCTGCAGCCCGAGTTTCCACTCCCTATCTGCAGTTGGTGGCAAACAGATAACCAGGCTGGTCAGAGATGAATGCGCCCCACGCCCCTCCCACCCCAAGGGCCCGGGGACAGCAAGTGCTTGGGTTCCTGAAAAGACATCTTTTGAGCATCTACTCAACACCAGGCACTGGTGGGTCCAGGAGCCTGGCCTCAAGGGGCTTGCGGTCCAAGGGCGGCTGAGGTCTCCTTGACGAGGTCCAGTTGCCAGTAGTTTGACAGATGCCGGCTACTCCGAGAGAACCCGGGAGCTGGTTAGAAACTCTGCCCCAGACCTTCGGAAACAGATCTGCAGGTCGGCGAAATCCCCAGAGGGGATCTGTGCGCACGCACCTGTGAGCCTGTGAGATGGTTTAGACAAGTGAGGTCTGACTTCAGGATGTGAAAGGCACTAGGACATCATGCAAATTTAACTTACATACGTATGCAAAATGTATTCCGCTTCTCCATCCTGCCCCTGCTGCCACGTCTGTCCAATCCCACCTACGCGCTTTTTAGACGTGGATGGAGGCGTAGCAGTCGTAACGAGGAGGCAGTATGCACAGTGCAACGGAAGCGTCTCCTGTTTCGTGCGCTACCTTCCCAGCCATGGTTAGTCTTGCCCGTTGGTTTAAAGTTTTATATTTATTAGTGCACACTGCATCTGTAGGTCCAGGCGCTAAGGCAAGGTCTAGATGAGCAGGGCTGTGGCCCTCAGGCCACACGCACGATAAAGTCGCCCGGAAGTCCTGCTGGCTGGGGGCAGGGTAGCGCGCGGGGAGGGGCTGGGAGAACTGAGTCGGCCCTCGTGAGCTGGGACGGAGCGCCCCTCTGCCTCTGTCCCCGCTGCCAGGGCCACACACCTTGCTGGAAAGAGACACCCTGTGAGGGCGCGGGTCAGGGCCAGCAGCCCCCTAAGAGGCCGCAAATCTCCCACTAACCGGGGGGCTCTCCAGGGCGATTTCAGCAAGAGCTGCCTTGCGGATGCTCAAGGCAGGACAGTTTACGGGCAGCCAGGAGCTGCAGGGAAGCTCGAGGAATTCAAGGTGGCAGAGCCCTTGCCGTGACCCATCAGGCCGCAGACCTGGGAGTCTTTCAGTAACTAGGCCTGAATCCTAGCACAAATTACAGCTGATATCTTTCAAATTCTGATTGCATCAAATTCTGAGGCTAGCAAGACATTCTTCCCAGCTCAATGTGGATTACTCAAAGAATCAGTGAATATTGTTGCCTAATGTCTCCTAAGATTGCCCTCTAGGGAGAAAGAAAGGTCTTCCAACCAAAGTTTTTCCTGTAAAAACCAAACTTGCTGCTAAAAATTTGAGGTTATAGACTTATGGGGGACATGTTATACAACTACAATTGCAGATAATCCCCTATTTCATATAATATTAACATATATAACAGCATAAAATCAAGTTCATGAGGATTCCTCTCAAATACTAACAACAGTGGTAATGTTTGTAATTTATACATGAATTTTTAAAAGACTACAAATTAAGCACTCTGAATTCTTACAATGAACTTACTGAGAAGCACAGTAAATAAAAGAAGTCACAAGAAACAAGGACGGATATTTGTACATTGTTTCAATAAACTAGGCGATTTATCTTGTTCTAGTTCTGCTGTCACTGTGCTTTTGTTCCACAGAACCAACTCCCTTGATGTACAACTGTTTTCGGAATTATACACAAAGACTCATTAAAGGGTATTCATTGTCTAAGCACAAAAACATTAGAACGCTTCTCAAGAAAGAGAACAAAACGCATTCAACCTTTTCAAGAAGAACTATTTGATGGTACGATTGCTATTGCTAATATTATCATCTCAATGCCCTGTTCAATTTTAATCCATCAGACCTCAGAGTCTAAAAATTAATATTTCTGTAAGAGTGACTTTTCTCCCTCTTCTTCCTACAAATCCTCAACTCTGAAAGACAAGGCTCACCTTTCAGGTGGACTCTTCCTCAAATCACACTGAATAAAGTAAACACATACACAAAAAGGTCAAAGTGCTGAAATTAACAAATGTTTGGGCCATTGCTGAAAAAAAACACACAGCCTGACCAGGCCACCTTCAAAACACCAGCGTGTGAGGTCAGCTTAGGACAGAGCTACCCGGGTTTGCATCAGCAGCAAACCACACTGGGAATTCACACAGGCCTTGCCTTGTGTCCCTATTTGCCTTCTGGGGAATCATCATAGAGAATAATGTCCACTTCGGTCAGAAACCCTTAAATCACCACAAAAAGAAACAACCTCTACCCTCTGACTGTCTTTGTCTAAATCGGTGTGGACAGAGAGTCCCTCCCAGGCCCTGGTCGAGTGAGTGTAAAACTCAGGACACCACGGAGGAGGGGAGGGTGGGCATGGAGGCCAGCACGCCCACGCCCAGCAGTGTTTGCAAACTGCAAGTCGCCACCAGGATTTTTCTCGATGCAATAGAAAAGAGTAAAAATTATCAGAGTGCAGCGCTGGTACGAGAATGAGTACTGTTTGGTGGGAAGTTTCATTTTAATCTGTATATAAATATGTACTTCCCTGTGTGTGCACCTGAGCACCGTGTCAGTTTATTTCCTCTTGTAGACGGCAGCCAAAGAAGCCGACAGCCGCCACTCTCGGGAGAACCGGGGTGTGGGCCCCAGCAGCCCTACCCCAGCCTGAAGGAAGCCTCCCCAAGGGGCTTCCAGAACCCTGTGCAGATCGGGCTCTGAAACCTAAGTGCCTGTGTCCTTCTGAAGGAGGAACGAAATGATCTCACCAGGGGGAAGCACGGGCGGCTGTGACACGCAATCACTGAGACCAGGGCCATCCTCAAAGCCAACCTGAGATGCTGTGTTACTAAAGAACCTTCTGAATCAGAAATAGGGCGATGTACAGCCTACTAGTATATCTTGGTAGTACTGATACTCGAAGATGAGAAACTTTCCCTGGGCAAATCAGGCAAAATTCTCAACAACAGGACAGGTCAAGCCAGTGAAATGGTCCATCAGCCACAGAGCACGTGAGAAGTTGTCTCCTTACCCCATCTGTGAAGGAGCCTAGTAGCCAACCCAGGAAAAACTTATCCCAATACCCTAATTTCAACAAGACCAATTACTCCAAAAGTAGAAACGTCACAGTCACTCATTCACAGGGTGATGTGTATCAAAGTACAAAATGTGGTACATGTTTGTAGCCCAAACCCTCCAAAATAACCCCCAAATCAAGATGCCAGGACAGAATTACAATAGAAATTCAAAATAATTCATTGTTCTTTCCACTTGCCAAAATGTTACTACTTAGCTCAGAGACACCCCCTCCCCCTTTAAACTATACTGCTGTTTCACTAATTATTAAAAATAATTCATACAACGAATATTTGCTGCGCACTAGTTCAGGTGCTACACACCTAGCAGTGAACAAAACAGAGCCTGATTTTAAGTGCTTTCTTTCTGTACAAATACATGTATCTCATTAAGAGAACACTGATTATGGAAAATTGCATCCAGATTTTTTTCACTTGTAACAGTAAAGTTTTTCCCTTAAGATCAAATGTTCCTTGAAAACATCACTTTTATTGGCTACGTGATATTCCATCATGGATGGTGTCATAATTTACCAAAGGACATTTCTAAATGCTGACCACAGGATAAAAACACAAACGAGAGAGAGACACACAGTTAAACACAGCATGTTAGATCCAGATTTAGGACCTTAAGGGGGAAAAAAAGGGAAGATACAACCTTACCAATCACGGACCCCGGGCAGTGGACATGTACACGGTCACGGCTTCCCCGTGTGCCACGTTAAGGCCTAACTTGTGAATCTCCCTTTTTTATAAGCCCCACTCCCTCTTTGATCCAAGAGAACATTGTCTGCACAGAACAATACGTTTTCATTTCAATTTCCCTTCTTTTCAGGAAAGGAAATGTTTGCACTTCAAAGGGTTTCTTTGAAGAGCAGCCTCCGGTGCTGGCCCATCCAGGTTAGGAGTTCCGTGGCCCCAGCGGGGTGTGCAGGGCCTGGACGGCTGCCCACCGCGGTCCCTCTCCAGGCCACCTCCTTCAAGGAGAGGGTCTGGTGCGGGACAAGAGAAAACAA
Organism: Balaenoptera borealis; assembly: GCF_965194805.1. Taxonomy (NCBI): domain Eukaryota; kingdom Metazoa; phylum Chordata; class Mammalia; order Artiodactyla; family Balaenopteridae; genus Balaenoptera; species Balaenoptera borealis. The sequence continues at coordinate 7,601,532 of NC_138877.1, forward strand.
ACATGGAAAAATACTTGGGGCTTTTGATCATGGCTTTCAGAGGCCCTGTTCACACACAGTGTAGGTTTCACAGCTCAGGGAAACTGAGGTACGAACCATGGGGAGCCGGCTTCTAAGAACGAAACCCTTCCAGAAACCAGCCCCACCCAGCGAGGGCCCCTTCCAGGGCCGGGGAAAGAGCGGAGTCTCGGGGGTGCTGCTGGTGATGACAAAGGGGACGGCTTTGATAAACGAAACACGGAAAGAAGCAAGATCCACACCTCACCCAACAGTCTGGAACCTTCCCCCAGGAACTTGTGGGCTAGCAAAGAACACAATTCACCAATTAGAATTTCTCCTCTTATCGCTCCCCTGGCCCGCTCGTAGCGGCCGGGAGGCTCAACAACCTTATGAAATAACCGTCAGCTACAGGCCAAGAGGCCAGGACCATTCCTCTCCATCAGGGCCCCTGCCCATCCCTACCCTCTGCTTAGTCTGGGAAGCCAGGGCTACACAGCAGGCAAGAGAGGGCCTGCAACGTTTCTTTTCAAGGCTTGAACAAGTTCTGGGTATTTGCTAATCATCTCCACCCTCCCCACCCCGAGGGGGTTGTGTTTGCCTGCTCGGGTGGGCGACCGGCCAGGTGGTGGGCAGGGGCATGAACCGCATCCGCTCCAGACAGGGCGCCTGCTGCCTCCGCAGCCCGGGGCCTGGCTCCGGGCCCCCGCCCTGCGTGTTCGGGGTGCAGGTCTGCGGGACCACGTCACCCTGAGCTGAAGTCTTCCGACTAAGCACCTTCCTGCAAGCCCTCTACCCTGGCCGGGCGCTCAGCCTCTCTGCCGGAATTATGGATGCTGTTTATTTTCTCTTTCTTCTACTTTTCTGTAGTTTCCAAATTTTTCACAATACGCATTCTAACTTTTAGAAACATTTTTTTTCTTAAAGAGGCTTATAAAGTAGAAAATTAGACCACAGTTCCATTGAAAGAGCCTCTCCTGAAAGCAAACAAACAAACAAACAAAAAAAACAACAAGAAAACGAAAAACAAAAAACCGACTACCTACATGCATGTGTAAAGGACACTATTTGGACCACTGGAAGTTGAATATGGACTGTGGACTTGACGTCATAAATGTTAAATTTCCTGATTTTGATGTCGTACTGTGGTCACGTAAGAGAATGAATGTCCTTATTCTTAGGAAACACACTGAAGCATGCCGGGGTAAATAAAAGGACATGATGTCTTCGACTTACTCTCAAATGGTTCAGGAAAAAATGCATCTGTGTGTGTAGACAGATTAACTGATTGACAGATAAACAGAAAGAAGGAACGAAATGTCAACAACCGGTGAATCTGAGAAAACTGAGGCGCTCCTTGTAACCCCTGCAACTTCTCTTTAAGTTTGAAATGCTATCCACAGAAAGTTGAAAGAGCAAAGGAAGAAAGGAGAGAGGCAGGAAGGGGCGGGCACGAGTTTCCCCACTCCACCTGCCAGCACCCACGGCCTCCCCATGGGGCCAAGGCCACGGCCACGGGGGCCCTGCCAGCGCACAGTCTCTCCAGGGTAGACGGTGCCTGCTGCTACCCTGGCTCGGGCAGCCCCCAGCCCCGGCTTCCTGAGGGCGTCAAGGAAGCACCTTCCAAGGAAGGAGACCCCTCCCCACCTCCCGACACTACAGAAGTCAGCAAAGTGAAGATCCTGGGAGAACGGCTACTGCCACTGGCCTTGAGAAGGAGGGAGAACCGAGAAGGGAGCCACTCTTCCCTACAAACCAGACGACCCCCTGCAAAGGGCCCTTCCCTCAGCAGAGGAGGAGGGGAGCAGAGACGACCGATGGAGATCAGTGAGGCAGGGCTCCCGTGGCCCGGGCAGGAAGCCCCTCGTCCAGCCAGCTCTGGCGATGCCAATGCCAGACTACTGACCCAGGAGGAACGCAGCCCAGCCTCTGTCACACTTCTGCACAGCTGTGTCAAGGACCCCAGAGCTCCAGCTGTGCCCGGAGCCCAGGGCTCAGAGAGGAAAGATCTGCGCTCAGAAGAACCGGGGCAGCTAGAGAAAAACAGCATGCTGCCGCCCAGCGGTGGCACAGCCGGCTCCCGCGCCTCCAGGACTTACTTGGAACCAAGAGGCGCGTGGCGGCCCGGCATCTCCAGGTCCGTGTGCTAATCTCAGGGCCCGGCGTGGCCCCGCGCACACGCGTGCCAGACCACGGTCCCCAGAGCGAGCGGCCGCAGCCCCAGGCACAGGCTGACGCCCACAGCCCTAAGCACACTCGGTGTTAGGACCCTGGAGCCAGGCCCCAGGTGCAAATGCTAGCTCTGCCACTTACGACCCACCCCTGTGCCCATCAGCAACTTGTGTCACTTCTCAGGGCCTCCATCTCCCCATCAGCCAAACAGCAGGACCAACCTCACGGGGCGGCTGTGAGGATTAAATGACAACAAAGAAAGTGCCGAGCCCACGGTGAGCACTAACAAGGGCTTGTGGTCTGGATCTTACTCGGCCCCAGGGCCTCTCCCTTCCTTCCTATTTGGTGTCAGAGACTTTGGTTAATGGTACTTGGTAGGCAGATAAGAAGATACAGAGGAAGAGAGCATTTCCAAGCCGACCTTAAAAGGTCACCCTCAGCATCTTCACGGGCAGGAAGACGACGGTGACAACAGTGTGACGAAACGCCGGTGAGACGTTTGCTCCCTTCCCCTCGCCGCTGCCCCCGTGATGGGGCCCCCATCCCACGCCAGTGCACTGGGGCATCTACCTCAGCCCCCAGAGGAAGGGATGAAAAAAGGTGGGAAACAGACTCGGCCCCAGTTTTTAAACCCAAAGCGTTCAGGGTAAGTTGAACCAAATGTCTGGGGTCAGGATGGATAAGGGCAGACACCCCCAAAACACACAGACGCACACACTCACACGCACGTGCACACAGACACACGCAGGCAAGCCCTGAGGATGGGACCGTGAGCTCTGCTTCCCAGAGGCGTGAGGAAAGGTCAAACCCAAGGCTGTGGATCTGAGACCTGCGGGGACAGGCCTCCCCAACACCCCGGTGCCACGCCACCCACTGCAAGGCAGACACAACTCCAAGGAGAAGGGACGACCTTTTGACACCTTGGCAAAATGGGAGGGCAAATAAAGTTGTTACAGATTTTCTTCTTCTCCACGCCAAAATCAAAGAACTGAGCTTTGTTTCCAGTAAAACAGCTAACATTTAGACGAAGCACTTGGTATGCGCCAGAAGCTGTGTCAAGTGCGTAACTTGGATTACTGCCTCATTTAAATCCTCTCAATCCTGTAAGGTAGGCACTAGAAGCCAATTATGATGCAGGCAATATGGAAAAGGATTCAAACGTGGCTCCGAGAAATATCTTAGAAAAGGCACTGATCCTGTAAGCGGAGTCCACTCCGGGGCGGCGGGAGGCCCACAGCACCTCCTTCAGCCCCACAGCGTGTGGCCCGCTGGGGAGAGCAGGGGGCCGCCTGGGGCAGACGCCGCCCCGGCCGCCCGGAGTCAGCACGGCGAGCCTGTCTCCGCGATGCGGGGCTCCCTGTGCGCCCAGCGCGTGCAGAGAATCAGGACCCGCTCCTACGCACATGGCAAAGCACTTGGCTGTTCTCACAGGCAAGACCCTTACCTGCATGGATCTTCTGAAGAAAGCACTGCGGCAGGGAGACAGAATGTTACGGAAACAACTGCCTCCAGAGGGGAAAGGTGACTCAGGGAAAAGGGAGACGACGTGGAAACACACGCTGTCCTACCGGACGAAGGACATTCTTTCTCCCTCCTCAGTATAAGTCCGCCTCTTGGTAGCTTTTGAAGGCTGAACGGAGCTTGATTTCTGGTTATCTTTATCAGAAGAGAAGGCTGGCAATGGAAAGAACTTATTTTGTGACAGAATCTAAATGGACTGACCTTTATTCTTTCAAAGAATATTCTGCACTTCATGTTTATTGGCTTCATCATTATGAGGCTGAGAGGGCGGGCTTCCCCAAGCTACAGGCAGGGCAAGAGCACGTCTGCAGGGTTCGGACAGCCCAAAGGACTTTCTGGAGGCTGCACAGAGACGGCAGCAAACCTGCACCAAAGACGCCTTGGGTGGCGCCGTTCCCGGCACTGAACCACCTGCCCCGGCTCCTAGAAGCAGCGTCTGCATTTCAGGGCGATGACCTCAGGCCACACTGAAGCTGGCCTCTAACTCCACACAGCTCTACCCTCAGCTGACGTGGTTTGTCCACCAAATCTACCACCTGGCGGTCCCCACTGTTAATGACAATAACCAGAGGAAAAGCCAAGTGAAAGACTCGGGTGTGGCATGACGAGGGAACCTCGTGCCAGAATCTATCCCAACGTGCAGAGGTGTCTCTCCTGCAGCCTGTGTCCCCTGGATGAACGAATCCTGACCGACGGGTGAGGCAAACAGCTTCAGCCGCTGCCCTGCTGAGGCCAAAGGTCTGAAGGAATGACTTCGGAAGCAAATGAAGATAGCAGTGCACCAAATCCTTTTACCAATGTGCTGCCCGTCCTTCTAGCAGATTCACAGGTGGCAAATGCACTAACCCCCCCCCCCCATGATAAACTGTGACTTGCTTTGAACAAGTGCAGGAGTAGTTGCTGTCAAAGCTGCTTTGCAGTTGGGGGTGGGGACATGATTACGGAGAAAGAGAAAGAGAAGCCACTGAAGTTACCACAGGGCCCATAATCTGCCACCGAAGATGCTACTCTTCTCTTTGACTGGAACAGACCTAAAACCTTGGGGTAGATACAACCTTGGCCTGGGGTCCAACGCCAGTGGCCTCAGGCCCAAGAAACCCCTGGCAGGCAGGCATCCTGAAGGCCAGGAATGAAAAAGCAGGCGCGCCCCACGGCTGCGGTCCCCAAGCGGGCCACGGGACAAACCCACGGCCAAGATGGCCACTGGAGGGCGCAGGGGAGAACAGGGAGGCTGCAGGCCTGCTGGGCGGAGGGGAAGGAGGCCCAACGCCGCGGCGGCACGTGGGCGCAACGAGGCAGCTCTGGCTCAGCCCCGGCCCGTGCGGATGGAAGCGTCTGAAAAGAGCCAGCTGTGACTGTTACCGAGTCCTTCCCGGCACGCTCGCCTCAGCCCTCCCCACCTCACTGGCACAGTGGCTCCGCTCTGCTTGGAACCTCAGCCTGCCTTGCGCACCTCACGTGGAACCTTCCTTTAAAATCCACAGACGGAGCGAGGACACCAGCCTGCAGAGGGAGAACTCAACCAGCTCGCATTCCTACCGTATCCACCCCGTCCAAGCCGCCACCACCTCTCCCTCTGGCAGAAGCGACATATGGACACACTCTCTCGTGCAGCAGTAAGCTGGGCTTGGGTGTTTTTCCAGACTTAAGCCACCAGTCTCTGCTCTGGCCTCCCCGCTTCCGCGCCTGCCCGGCCCCCAGCTTTTCTCCACCCAGGATCTGAAGTGATCCTTCCACCCCTTGACAGCCACCCACCGCTCCCCGCTTCTCTGAGAGAAACAGCCTGCCGACAACTGGAGCAGACAGCGGCGAGGGCCCCAGGCCGGAGGAGAGCACCAGGCCCGCCTGTCCGCAGGTCCCACCTGGACTGAGGACCCGGCCCCAGGTGGAAGGATGGCCAACTCAGAAGATGCCTGTGGCCCAGACACCGCCAGCGCCGGAGGAAAATGTTTCTCCCCATAACAAGGACACACCCATTCCTGTTTCAAATTCCTCTCTGGGATTAATAAACCAATACCTTCAAATACATAGTTAATAACGAAAGGGATTAATTTAATAAGACATAATGCTGGGCCCGCCAACGTAATTACATATTTTTACTGACCTTAGTAGACAAGAAACAACAGACTAGAAGAGTCAGTAAACATGTGTTTAAGCCCATCAAAGAATGGAAGCCTCAACCCAATACAATTAATGTGTGTCCTAAAATGCAAGCTCCCCGAGGTCAGCAATCTCGTCTTTCAAGCTTTTCTTCCTTTAAAGCAAATAATTATATGCATAAGAGCACCCATGTGGTTCAATCCAGATTTAAACAACTGAGTACATTTCTGATCTCTATTAATTCTCGTCCTGTTTCTTTAGTCAAAACCCCTTTGGCACTCTTTAAATTTTACCTGTAATAATTAAACATGATCTTAATATGCTAAACCTTTAAAAACTATTTTAATCCATTGTTGATTTTGTCCCCTAAGTTTCTATTCTGACTGACTTAAACAAGACCTTTTTGTTTTAATCACAGAAGGGTGTGTGCATATAAAAATAATAATTTCCACTGAGATCAACTAAAAATATCAGGGGGATAAATGTATCACGGTTTCCTACTATCGGAACCAAACCTAAGTGGCAAGAAATGTTAAGATAAATCCCAAGTAAATTATAATTCAAATGAAACACAATTAGGAAATTCAGCCAGAGGCCAAAACACAGTCCTGGTCACATTTTTAAGAGCTCATTTAGGGAAATACACCTGGGACTGAAACCCTCACCCCCTCCTCTGTTTACAAATCTGGAGTAAAACGTACTCCAGGTTACTTTCTACACGTGAGAGCCTGAGGGCAGGTACTGGGCAGTGTAACGTTTCTTCCAGAAGGCACTTGTCTGGCTGTCCTAATCATACAAGTCAAGCACCACTCCTCTCGGGTTCTCACAGCCACTGAAAAGGGGAAGGAGCTAAAACAGCATGCGGTAGTAGTACTACAGCGCCCTGCTGCTGTGTACACACAGGTCTTAGAATGACTGCGGGACCCGCCTGGCCCGGGAAGTTTCCTACTACGTAGAAAGGAACACACTGAGAATAGGTTGTCTTGGTGAAGCCGGAAGAACTGCCTCCTGCTCAAAACCATCTGGAAGCGTTGAGCACCGGCCTCTACGGGCCAGATAGGGTCACAAGGAAGCCCCCCGCGGGGGGGACTTCCCCGAAATAACTCCGGGGACCCGGAAGAGAGGTGGAGGCGGGCCAGGGAGTGTGCAGGGTTCCAGAGAGGAAGAGACGTGGGCGCCGCGGCCAGCTTGCGGGTGCGCGACGCCGTCCTCGGCCGGCCACCTGCCGCGGGACCACCCTCCGCCGCCCGGCGGGCTCCCCACCCGCGGCCGATGACACGTCGTGGACCTCGCGGCGGGGCGGCGTGCTCCGCTCCGCGCCATGTAAGGGAAGGTCGCCGGACGCCTGCCGGGCCCCGTGCTCGCTCCCCGTCCCCACGCCCCCGCGACCACCCGCGCGTCCCGGCGCCCGGTGCCCCGCAGGGAGCGCGGGGCCGGCACCCCGGAGGCGCCAGGTCGCCCACGCTTCCTCACGGGGTGTTGCATCATGCACCACGCCGCGCCTTCAGCGAACCAAAATGGACTCCGTGGCGGAGACAGCCGCATGGGCACCGGCCGCGTACACCCCCGTCCGCCCTGCCCTCGCCCACCCGGAGGATGCCAGCGCTCCCCGCGCGGGCTCCGCGCCCCTCCCCGCGCCGCCGGGGTCAGCCCCCCAAGGTGACCCGGACCCGGGCAGCTGCCCCGGCGCCGGCGGAGGCTGGGGACTCACCGGGCCGGCGGGCGGCGGGATGCAGGCAAGACCGCGTCTGGACTGACGGACGATAGACCGAGGCTCGGCGGGACTGACGGACGCTCGGGCGGAGGCGCGGCGCGCGGGGAGCAGGAGCGGGGGACTCGGGTAACGGACGCCAGGTGGCCGCGCGCCCCGCCGGCAGCTGACCTGCCGCTCACACCTGCCCTCGCGGAGTGAATGGAGCGTTGAGAGCGGGAGGGATCGGGAGCCGGTTTCATCAGCCGCGCCCCGCTCCCCGCGCCCGCCCCCCGCGCCCCGCCGTGCGGCCCGCTCGCCCGCGTCACCGCCTGGCACCAATGGCAGCGCGGCGCGGCGGCGGCTCCGGGAGCGGGCGGCGGCGGGGGCGGGGCGGGGGGCGGGGCGCGGCGTCTTCGCGCGTCCCGCGCCCCAACCTGGGATTCCCCCGCGGGTGGGCGGCGCCTGCCGACGCTCTGGTGGTTGCCCCGCCCGCGTGCGGCCAGCCCTCGGGCAGTGGGAGCCCGCCGGCGTCCTCGGGTCCGCGCAGCCCCCCGCGCGGGCCCGGCTGGCGCGGCCGCCGTACTGTCCACCCGACCGCGGGCCCCGGCGAGCGGACCCCGCGCTCGCGGCCAGTTTGCCTCCCCCAAAATGAGAAGGTTGGGGACGCACTTCAAGGTTGGTTTTTTTTAAATTATCATAAATCTTCATTTCTTTGTCATTGGAATCTTTTATTGCTGTTCCCTTAGTTTCAACAAATAATGTATCCTCGCCCCTTGTCCGGAAGGGCCGGAAGCCTGAATCTGCCTGTGCCCCTGGCGGTAGGACGAGCACCTGGCCGGCGGGCCTGTCACCGCGGCTACTTCCGGAGCTACTCCCCCCCGAGATGGCAGAAACTAGCACCGGGTCCCACCGCGCTCACCTCGCAGGCTCCCTCTTGGCGCCCAAAACCAAGCAGAAGCCACAATCTATAGAGATGCAGTAACCTGTGACATGAGAGAGGTAAGTAGTCATAGATTAACCCCGCCAGCCTCCTCTCTAACTTTGTAGGAAAACAGGAAAAACGGTAGCACGGTGCCCACGGCCTTTGAGTCCTTTCCACGCTTCCTACCCAACCCCCCTCCCCCCGCAGTGTCCTTCGTCAGTGATGGGGCCTCATTGTCAGCCACAGGGTGCTATACTCTTGGAATTACACTAGCAATTTATAAAGCATATAACTGCAGGGTGCAAGCTTTAGAAGCGTTTTCGTGAACACATAGCAATGGCTACTATTTGCAAGGCACTTCGGAGTGCTTGGCATCATAATCAGTGACTACATACACGTTGTTTTAAAACAGTAAATTTCAGTTTCAGCTGTTCATTGGTGAAAGGATGCTCTCAAGTTGCATTAAGGAGGTCTCCCGTGCCGGGGCTCTTCCTGAATCCCACACGGCCTCCTTAACCCGCTGACACTGCCATCATAGGATTTCACAGAGGGAAGCCTGGTGTGATTCCAGGACCTGCAGCTTTGCCTTTGCACTTGATCTGGATTTGAATCTGAATTCTACCATTTCATTCCTTTATGGTTTTCCGCAAGCTATTTCACCTCTGTTTGGAGCTTATAAACCTTTTATTCTTAGCAGAATATCCCTTAGTACTTGAAATATGATTGTGGGATTTTTTTTTTTTTTTTTGAAGACTCTTGGCAGTAAAATAGAATTTAATAGATTGTAGAGATGCTCTGCTCGGGCAACAAGCAGACGGATCATAGAGTTAGTATCTGTAAATTCTGAGAGCAAGTGTTCCAGGCCCTGATGGGTGTATGGGTAGAACTTAACCAAGACGATTGTCAGCACTGTGCTCCGTTAGGGGAAAAAGTCGAAAAAACTGGCTGAATTTTTAAATAAAGCTAAATATCAGGCAGGTTAGGATCACATTGCAGGTCCAGAGGGATCATGAGTGACAGGCAACCTTGATTAGGCTCAAAGAACAGTGGATCCAAGATTCCAAAGACTATTAAGGAAAGGAAATGCTAGAATTTAAGCCCTAGGAGCACCATGCAAGGTGAAGGTGGACAGACCAAGTCCTGGGCCAGCACCATTAGGCAGGATGGGGTACAGAAAACGTAGTGAATCAGAGTCAGACAGATGTGGTTTTGGACTAAACTCTACTTCCTGCTAGCTGCTGGCCTAGGGGAATTGTGTTTGTCCTCTTTTAACAACATACTGTATGATGCCAACTTCTGGAAAAAGCTAAATTATGAAGACAGTAAAAAGATCAGTGGTTGCCAAAGGCTTGTCGGGGGAAGAAGCGGGAGGGATGAATAAGTAGAGCACAGGGATTTTTAGGGCAGTGAAACTACTCTTAACGATACTGTAAGGGGGGTACACGTCATTATACGGTTGTCAAAAACCACAGAATGTCCAACACAGAGAGTAAACCTTTATAGTAACTACAGAATTTAGCTAATAATAATGTGTCCACATTGGCTCATCAGTCATAGCAAATGCACCACAACAATTCAAGATGTTAAAAATAGGGGAAACTGGGTCGGAGGAGGGAGTATGTGGGAACTCTCTGTACTTTCAATTTTTTGGTAAATCTAAAACTGCATGTAGACTATATATAATATTTACATAGAAATATATACAGGTGTAAAGCCCCTGTAGAGAGTACCCATTTAATAATAGTTATTAAGCAGATCAAGGAAATGAAACCACTCCATTTTCTAAAGTGTTTCAAGGCAGTATTTGGGTAGGTGAAGCATGTGGACTCTAGGGTCAGAGAGCATGGCTTCAGATCCTGGCTGTGCAACGTCTAAGCCACGTACACTTAGGCAGATGACTTCAGCGTTCTCCGGCGCTACTTGCCTCGTTTCTAAGAAATGGGTTATGGCAGCTGTGACAAAAAAAGTGACAGTAACTCTCGTAAAACATTGAGCCCATACCTGGCACATAGCGAATGCCCAGAGAACCTTGCTATTAACTCCGACGCTAGATGGATTCGCGGGGTCACACAAAATGCAAGGATGGGAACATTTCTTCTTCCATAGTAAAGGGGTGTTCTCACAACCAGACACTTTCGCAGGAAAAGGCTGCGGGGACTGAGTGGTAAGACCTCACTGTCCTGGTTCCCAGGCGGAGGGTAAGGAGCACAGTTGTCACCACATTCTTCGGAGGACCTCTGCTGTTGCCTGGCCAGCTCCTTCGTGTTCTCCTGGAACCAGCACTGTCCCTTGTTCTTGTCCCTCCCAACCTCCCCTACTGGTGTGTCCTCAACAGGAACTGCCATCTCACAAAACCCCACCTTCCTCAGCTTAGAAATGTGGTTGGAGATGGGTCTGATCTAAGCGTTCGGCCACCCCTGGCTCCAGTGAGGGCCCACGGTGTATGGGTAGATGATAAATAAACCGAGGTCACCTCAGAAGCCTTCCCAGATCCTTTGGGAGCTGGAGGGAAGAGAATCTCTTTCCTCCCCGTCATGGGGCTGGACAGATGTCAGCCAGGTGCTACCAGCAGCCGCTGCTGCAGCCGTGTGGAGTTGGCCAGCTGGAGAGAATGAAGAGGACACGCAGAGAAATCAAAGCGGAGGGGCGAGGCGAGTCTTAATCAGGTCCCCATTCGGCGCTCTTGAGGCCACCTATCTGGACATGTGAGCCACAGGGATGCCCTTTTTCGCCACAGCCAATTGTCTTGGGTTTCTGTCACTTGTATCCCAGAGTCCTGATTCGTACAGCTTTTCTATCTTAGGAGCTTCCTACCCTGGGAAGGGATGGGAAGAATTATAAATACCATGGGAAGCATGGTATTTACTGCCCATATTTCATACCATGGGAAGCATACCATGACAAAGCATTGCACCTCCAGAAGAGACAGCGACTGACATCCTGGTGCCCAGTAGGAATGAAAAGTGCAGCCCTTGGGCTTAGAGGATTTGACTGTTGGTTTGTTGATAGAGAATGAAATCAGATCTCTGCCAGATTTTCAGGAGACCTTTGAAACCAGCTGTATGCATGGCTGTGTCATGTTAGAAAGTACTTTCTTTCCACCACAAAACCAGTGTGTGTGTCCTCGGCAGCAGGGAGACGCCGTGTAGTCCTTGAGGCCACAGGACCAAAGGGAGAGCTCTTCCCCACAGAAGACTGATGCCTCCGTTTGATGACTCAGCAATCTGCTGCTCTTGGGGTGTTTTCGACAATGTCTGTCCTCCCTCTTGGCCCGTGTGCCCAGTGCAGAAGGTGGGGAAGCCTTCGAGAGTCTCCTCGGCCTCCTGTCTCTAACCCTGCAGTTCCGTAGCTGCGCTGCCAACCCCAGCGGCACTGGCTCTGCACGGACAGGAGCGCCAAGGCCCCGCTTCGGAAGGCTGCTGTTCCCACTGTGAGCAGAGGGGCGAGTGGGGAAAGCAGGACTGCTCGCGCCAGCTAGACGTGCATCCCGTGTGAAAGGAGGGGATCGACGGTGCAAGGTCCCTCCGAGCTCGTCCTCTTCCCTCTGTCCTACTGTCCCTCGCTCCCCCGTCTTGTTGGAAGAAATGAAATCGAAGAAAGTGTCACCAGCCCTGGTGCCCAGGTTTCTGATTCTCTTCCATTTCCCTCAACCAGGAAGGCCCGCCTGTGGATCTCGGGGTTCTGTGTGGCACCCAGAGACAGCTCACCGGACAGATCATCATCCATGGGGCTTGCCTAATTTCTGCAGGGACTCAATTTGGCAAAAGCCATCCCCTTCTTTGGATTTCTAGAAAGGTGTGCCACTTGGGTGATATGCCAGCTTCAGCCAAACCTAGACATGGTAGTGGTTGCCTCTGGAAATGCTCATTACAGATAAGGCTTTCTCACTGTATTAGGATAAAAAAGGTGTGAGATCTCAGCTCACCCTAACACCCCAGAAGTTTCTACTTGGTTAAGCAAAAGTGTAACCTTCAGGCAAAGATATCTCAGACCTCTAAACATTCTGTCAATATCCCTAGACACCCTCTCCTGCCTTGAGCTGCCGTAACCTCACTCACAGTCTTGGGATTAGGTCTCTGTGTTTGCATCTTTTTTTTTTTTTAATTTATTTATTTTTGGCTGCGTTGGGTCTTTATTGCTGCGTGCGGGCTTTCTCTAGTTGTGGCGAGCGGGGGCTACTCTTCGTTGTGGTGCATGGGCTTCTCATTGCGGTGGCTTCTCTTGTTGCGGAGCGTGGGCTCTAGGCGCGTGGGCTTCAGTAGTTGTGGCGCACGGGCTTAGTTGCTCCGCTGCATGTGGGAGCTTCCTGGACCAGGGCTCAAAGCCATGTCCCCTGCATTGGCAGGCGGATTCTTTTTTTTTTTTTTTTTTTTTTTTAAATTAATACTTTTTTTACTTTTTTTTTAAGTATTTATTTATTTATTTATGGCTCTGTTGGGTCTTCGTTTCTGCGCGAGGGCTTTCTCTAGTTGTGGCGAGCGGGGACCACTCTTCATCACGGTGCATGGGCCTCTCACTATCGCGGCCTCTCCCGTTGCGGAGCACAGGCTCCAGACGCGCAGGCTCAGTAGTTGTGGCTCACGGGCTTAGTTGCTCCGCGGCACGTGGGATCCTCCCGGACCAGGGCTCGAACCCGTGTCCCCTGCACCGGCAGGCAGACTCTCAACCACTGCGCCACCAGGGAAGCCCCTGTTTGCATCTTGCACTGAACTTTGCTGCTAGGAGAGTGGGCTGTCAAGGCAACGAGCACAGTGCAGTGACCGAGAACACAGATGGTAGAGACAGAGCCGTCTCCGGGACTCTCAGCAGGTAATCCAGCTCTCTGGGCCTCAGTTTCCTCATCTAAAAAAAGGGAAATCTAATGAGCTGCTGTAAGAGTCGAGATAAGCCTGAGGGTCCCCTGTGTAGTGCCTGGCACATAATAGTATGACTCCATAAAGGTTACTGACCGTTATTACTCTAACCGTCAATAATTTTCACCTAACGCATGCTCCGCTGATACAAGGAAATAGCAGAGGAATGACTTTCTCGGTGCCTCTTTTAGTCTTTGACTCCTAAGAGGCTTAGTGGAGAAAAAGGCACAGGAGCAGTAGTATTCACATATGGCTTTTCACTGTGAACTAACAGCACACCCCCAACTTGACAAGCTGATAGGAACTTGCCAACACGCCCATCTGCAAAAGCTTTGTTACAATCCAGAGCATGGGTAGCTGCCACTCAGACGGAAGGCGTTACCTGGGGCAGGCTTTCTCACCCGCTCCACCGTTGACGTTTTACGCCAGATAATTCTTTGTTGTAGGGGGTTGGTTGCCCCATGCATTGTAGGGTGATTAGTAGGGTCCCTGGCCTCTGCCTACTAGATGCCAGTCGCACCCTTCCACAAGCAGAAATGTCTCTCGACGTTGCAAATGGCTTCTGGAAGGCAAAAGTTGCCCCCCTTTGAGAGCCACTGGCCTAGACGAGCATCTGATTGTCTTGCACTGGATGTTGAATACTGTCTCTTGCGTGAAGAGAGAACGCACCGTCCCAACAGGTAGGGCTGAGAGTCAGCTGGTCAGCACCAGTTCAACCAAACCATTTCTTATAGTTCATCACCTCTTCTCATTGATCGGTGCCTGGGGCATCTTGGTTGTTAAATATGCTTAATATAGTTCCTGCATCGTGCTGAGCCTTAGGTGGAGGTTTCTTTGAAGAAGTAAAGATGAAAACAGATCTTAGCTGTTCATGTAGCGAAGGCAAAGTTCATTCAAAGAGCATCATGGTGGCTGAAAGTAGTCCCTTGGTAGTTATTCTACCTCAGAGGCTTCCAGCAATGCCCCTGTATAGACTTCTCACTCACTGTTACCTTCTCCCCCATCTTTCACAATCATAATGCAGAATGGCATTTTAGACGGCTTGACATTAATGATGACCACAAGCTACTCACCTACTTCTGGACTTTTGCAGAGCAGGTTTTAAGAGGAGAACCATCTCCTTCACTGCCTCTGTAAATAGAAATACACCACTTCTGATGATGTATCCTTAGGCTCTGGATTGATGCACGCATACCATGTTTCTCTAGAGGATGGTTTCGGACCTGGGGTCCCAGAGTGCTTGCAGTGGGGATGGCCACCTGTTACTAAAATGAAAGCCATCCAGAAGTGCTGCCACTGGCATCTGATCTGTGTCCAGAGGAGTCCTCCAGTACGGGATGAGGGGAGGGAAACCAGCAGCTAACTGGAGTACCGATGAATTCAGGACCAAGGGAAAGATGAGGGATAAATTAGGTTGTGTTACTCCCTAAAATGAGCCCTGTTGCCAAGTAGAATCACACAGCCGCCATAAGCAACAACACAATTGTTGCAATGCTGTTAAAACCTTTGGGATAACGGGCCACCCCTGGTGAGCCTCCTCAGAAAGACCAATTGTGATAGAGGCATGGTTTTTGGCCAGAACGCTGGGCCAAGTCTCTGAATATGAGCAAGGAATTCCGTGTAGTTTATCGCCTAGATCCTGAATGATCTTATCAGTCTCTAAAAACAAAGCTCCGAGAGCACATTAAAGGCAGTGCAGAAACAGAGCTGCTACAGTCCCCCACGTGCCCGTGTCCACCACCAAGCCTTCCACCTGCAGCCCCTGGCCCTCTCACAGTCCGGGCTACAGCCAGCCCCCTCACAGGCACCTCTGGGTCTGCCCACCTGGGACATTCTCCCCCTCACTTCACTTACCTAACACCCTGTTTACTACCTGCGGGGCTGTAAGGGTGTTAATTAACTTCTCTGTGCCTCAATTTCACGTTCTCTGAGATGGACAAAATAAGCGTTCTAACTGCAGCAGTTGTGGTGAAGAGTCAACAAGATAACACACGTGAAGGGCTTAGCACAGGGCCTGGCACATAGCGAGCATGTGGTAAATACCAGCTATTGTGATAAGAATTGTCACTCATCCTTCACATGTTAGCTTCCTCCAGTAAACCTCTCCTGATGCTCTCACTCAGGTCATGTGCCCTGTTATTGGTTCACATAGCACATGGTATGGGATACACATGTTATCTTCAGGAAGTCTTCAAGAAGACACCTCCCAGATTCTTCATGTAGCCCACAAACAAGACCAGCCATGAATAAATCCCCAAATCCCTGGGCACAGTTATTGATACAGTGGTAGGCATGGCCCAAAAAGAGCTCTTTGAATAATTGAGGGAGTTGCTATGGAGACTGGGAGAAAGAGGAGCTCTCTTTTTATGAGATCTCATGTACTAAGGTTGACATTTTGCTGGAGTCAACAGGGGCTAAGCCGTCTTTGCCAATAAGAAAGCCTGCCTGAGAGTGAAGGTGATACAGAAGAAAGCAAAGGTCAGAGAGAGACAGAGGCAGGGAAATGAGGATGATGGGGACAGAGAGACTAGATTGCACTGTTGAAACCCTGGATCCAGCCAAGCCTGAAGACAGCTATACCCAGGGCTATTGTTAAGTCATTTTACTTAAACTGCCTTGAGTTTGGTTTCTCTCCCTTGTTATTCAGAGTCTTGATTAACACACCTTACTTCCCCATTCATTAACACATATCACATTTCATCCTAATTAATTGTTTAATTGTCTGTCTTCCCCCAACTAGGCTGAAACTCCATAAAGGCAAAGCCCTGTTCTGCCTGTGCACCGCTGTTTGCTAAGCAGAGTGCCTGCGCAGAAGAGGCATTCACACATTAGTTAAATGATGAATAACCGTAGGGGATTCCAGATGAGAAGCAGAGATTCTACATGAAGCAGTGATGGGAAGGATAAAGCCCCACTATCTTTTCTCAGCTCCTCCCCAACTGGCTACGGATTGGAAATCTTATTACCCTCAAAGACAGCTCCCCGTTTCATTGTCTCCCATCCTCCTCATTTCTCAGAGACAGATGCTATGAGATCATTGCAGTCTTTTGGAGATCCAGGTTCCCAATCCCATAATATAAGGCTCTATTCAGGAGAGGAGAGATATGAATACTTCCAAGGAAGTACTCTTGGGCTCATCATATTAGTTAATTATCATCATCTCATCAAACCATCACCTTATTGAATACTCCCAAAGATAAATCTTTGTGTTCTTATTAACCATTTCCCTAAAATAGTAGGAGACCGAGGATAATCTGTCCCTGACTTCTTCCTTGGAGATTCGTGTTTCCACAAGTCACAGCCAACCATAGTTTTAAATGGTCAAAAACAGAAACAACAACTTCTCTGTGTTAGCCAAGAATCACTCAATTGCAAGTAATCCATACCTGATTCAAACAACTCTAGGAAACTTTTAAATTTATTGTTACATAACTGCAAAGTTTAGGATTTGCCAGATGTACGTATGTCTGGAGCTAGGTTTTCAAAATATATCTCAGTCTCTCTATCTCAGTTTTCCTGATGGCTGTATTCTTTGCCAAATCTCTCCATTGGTAAAAGCAGTGGTTTTTGAAGTGCAGCGAAGAAGGAAACCCTTTCCAGCATCCCTTTCATTCCTACAAAAGGACCACGATAAGCTCTGCTTGGGTCACATGCCCAAGCTTACATACCTCTCCCTGATTCCTGCAGAGTGGTGTTCTCTTGTGGGCTAGCCTGGGTCACATACCCACCTCTGTGGGGCAGGGGGACAGTGCAGAGAGGAGGTTGATTGGCAGTTCCACTAGTATCACAGAAATAGAGGAAGAGGTAGTCCCCACAGGGAAGGAATGTGAGGAGACAAGAAAGAAACTGGTGTCCACTCTCTATTTCCACTCCCCTGCTCGTTCAGATGTCCCCTAGCCCATCCTAGAGGCATCTGGACCACGTGTTCTTCATGTGTTACCACTATCCAGCTCCAGCGACCACTCCAGGCACATCTGCCCTGTCTCCGAGGCACATATGCCTTTGAAATAGTGATTTCATTTCCTTTGGGTAAATACCCAGAAGTGAAATTACTGGATCATATGGTAGCTCTATTTTTAATTTCTTGAGGAACCTCCATACCATTTTCCTTAGTGGCTATACCAATTTACATTCCCACCAACAGTGCACAAGAGTTTCTTTTCTTTGATAATAGCCATTCTGTGTCATTGCTTGCTCTTCTCTTGTAGACAGCATATAATTGGATTTTTAAAAACTTCATTCTCCCAATTTCTACTTCTTAATTGGAATGTTTAGTCCATTTACATTTAACATAATTACTAGTAGGTTAGGGCTTTTGTATGTCATTTAAAATTTTCTTTATGTCATGTCTTTTTCCCTTTATTTCTTCATTACTGCCTTCTTTTGTGTTAGATAAAATTTCCTAGCATACCACTTTAATTATCTATTGTTTCTTTACTATATATTTTTGAGATTTTTTTATTGGGTGCCCTGGCAATTAAAATGAAATCATAACTTAGAACAATCTAGTTTGGATTAATAGCAATTTAAATAGTCTACTAAACTTTTGCTTCTTTATATTCCATTCCCTCCCTTTTCTTTATACTTTTGTTGTCATACAAATTACATCTTTACACACTGTAAGCCCAACAAGATAGTTTTATAATTGTTGCTTTGTACAGTTGTCTTTAAATCCAAAAGAAGAAAAAAACTACAAATGAAGGCACATTTATACTATCTTTGTAAAACCCATGTATTGACCTTCTCTGGTGTTCTTCATTGTTCATTTGGATTTTAGTTACTGCCCCATCATTTCAGCCTGGAGGACTCTGTTTAGTATTTCTTGTAGGTCAGGTCTGATAGTGATGAAGCCTCTCAGTTTTTTGTCTCCTTCATTTTTGAAGGACAGATTTCCTAGCTGTAGGATCTTAGTTGACAGTGTTTTTCTTTTAATACTTTGAATATGTCATCCCACTGCCTGCTGGCAACCATGGTTTTTAATGAGAAGTTAGTTGTTCACCTCATTGAGATCCCTTGTGCAGGATGAGTTTGCTTTCCTCTTGCTGCTTTCATCAGTCTCTCCTTTTCTTTGGCTTTTTAGCAATTTGATTATGATGTATTTGGTATAGATCTCTTTAAAATTATCTACTTGGAGTTCATTGAACTTCCTTGGTGAGCAGATTGTTTTTCATCACTTAGGAAGTTTTTGGCCATTGTTTCCTCAAATATTCTTTTTTCTCCTCTCTTTTCTTTCTTTCTTGGACTCCCCTTATGTGTATGCTGGATGGTGTCCCACAGGTTTCTGAGGCTCTGTTTATTATTCTTCATTCTTTTTCTTTTTGTTCTTCAGACTGGATAATCTCAATTGGTCTATTGGTTGTTTTGTCTGCCTGTTCAAATCTTCTGTTGAGCCCCTCTAGTGAAGTTTCCATTACAGTTTTTATACTTTTCGACTCCAGAATTTTCATTTAAAAAATAATTTATATCTCTTTATTGACATTTTATTTTGTGAGATGTCATTCTCATACTTTAATTCTTTCAACATGGTTTCCTACATGATTGATGACTTTAGGTCTTTGTCTAGTAAATCTAACATGTGCCGTTTCTCATGCACAGTTTCTTTTGTGTGCTTTTTCTCTTGTGAAAAGATATTCTTCCTGGGTTGGTTTGTTTCTTTTTTCATGTCTTGTGATTTTTTGCTGAAAACTGTACATTCTAGATAAATAATGTGACCACCCTAGAAATAAGATTCTCTCCTTCCCAAGGTTTTTTGTTGTTGTTCTTGCTGTTTTCTGTTTACTTGTTCAGTGACTTTACTAGACAAATTTTATAAAGTCTGTATTCTTTGTCATATATAGCCAGTGAAATCTCTACTACTTAGCTTAGTGTTCAGCGAATGATTGCACTAAGATTTCCTTATATGTCTTGAACCAATAAGTCTCTCATCCTTTCTCTAGGGCTTCTGTGTGTGTGTTGGGGCATGCTTACCAAGTTCCCACAGGTAGCTTACAACTCTGCATTAGCCCACACTTCTTGCTTGTGCAGACCCTCAAGGTCAGCCAGAATTGAGAGCTTAGGGTCTTCTCAGTTGTTTCTTAGCCATGGACACAGCTCTAGGTATGCACACAGCCCTGTGTGTGTGTTTGTGGTCTTCTAGATTCCCAGGAATATATAGAAACTTTTGAAAGCACCCTATGGATATCATGTGTCCAGTGTTTCCTTTTAAGTTTTTTTTCATAGCCTTTTGTTAGCCTCAACTTGTAACGCTTCCTTAAGCAACTGCAATGTTAAACAATTAATGCTGATTGTTTTGACAAATACCCTGTCAGTTGGGCTGTTCTCACAGAGGGAGTTCTAAGTCACATCAAAGAAAGAGATGCCCTGAAAATGGAACTTTTCAGCAGGCTGTCAGACAGGTCAAATAGTGACAGTTCTTTGGGAATGGCCCTTTTGGGAGCTCTGCACTCATTCTGCCTCCTCTAGCGGCTGCTAGGCTGCTAGTTCTCAGACATATTCTTTTTGATTTTCAAGGTTACTGAAAGGGAAAGCATCATCTCTGCAAAGCTTGGCAGTGTCTCTTGATTGATGAATGTTACTAGACTAAAATTAGGACTTCTGTCTATCAAAGACACCACTAGGAAAATGAAAATGGAAGCCAAAGAGTGGAAGATGGTATTTGTAATACAGATGACTGACAAAGAATTGTCACAAATCTGTAAGATTAAAGAGCAGGTTAGACACAACTGAATTTTTTTTTTAAATTGTGAACAGAAGGAATTATTTGGAACACCATCTAAAAAGACAGAGATGCAAAATATAAAACTATACCAAAAATAAGGAAGTAAGAGTAATAAGTCCTAGCATATACAAAGAGACAATTTTCAAACACATATGACTAGGATATTTTCAGAAATATTGCTAAGATTTAAATTCTAAAATATCAGAATCCAAATGAACTTCAAGTAGGGAAAAAAGTCCACAACTAGAAACAACATAAAGAAACTATAGGACATGAAAGACAAAAGATCTTAAAAGCATCCAAGAAAAAAAGCCAGATTACCTACGAAGAAGTGGCAATGAGTAAAATTTTATTTTTCAGTGACCATGATATCAGAGTCAGTGAATTATTTTCAATGTGCTCAGAGACACTGAAGAGTTACCCACAGTTCTCTACCCACTGACACCATCTTTAAGAACAAAGGTTAAATAAAAACATTTTCTGACTTAGAATAGCTAAGAATGTTTTTCTCTAAAAGACACTCATTAAAGGAAATACTAAATATATGTGGAAAAAAATACCTCAGGTGGAATGTCTGAGGGACAAGAAGAAATTGTGAGCAAAGATATTGCTAAATATAGATACAGATGGTATAAAGTAAATAAAGTAGTGTCTAATTTAGAGGTAGGGATAATAGAGTAGAACTAAAATACTGAACAACTGGATGTGTGGTCAGATTTGAGTGGTGCTTCGTGATTAAGAGAAGAGATGCTAAATCCAGATTTCTTTGGTTTGAATTCTGACTTTGGTACTAATTATCTGGTGGTACCTATTGCCTTGCTTTAGGCAAGTTAATTAACACCTCTGTATGTCTATTTACTTCTCTTAATATGAGGATAGTAATAGTATCGCTCATAGGGTTACTGTGATGCTTAAATTAGTTAATATATGTGAACCACTTAGAACAGTGCTTGGTACATGGCAAGTGCTTTATAAGTGTGAGCTATGATTCTCAGTAAAGCATTCTCAGGTCCTTGTGTTGCCAGGTGAAATACAGAATCATGGTGAGAGACTTTATCAAACTTCTTTTGACAGCAGCGATTGAGAAAATAAAAATACTATTTGCAAGTTCATTTTCATTGACTCATAAACTTTCTACCGCACTAACTTAAACTACATAGACTTTTCAAAAATCTATTTATTGATCTACACGATAATTCCAAGAAGTAAAAACCCGACAGGTTGTGGCAGACACTGCTAGCTGCCTTCGTGATGTTCAGCCTGCCTTTCTTACACACAGAACACTGGTTCCTGTAGAGTGTGAATGTGTCCAGCTAAGACACTGACTCTCCCAGATGTCTTTACAATTATATGGCCATAGGACCTAGTTCAGATCGTTGAGATTTAAGTGAAAGTCATTGGGTTGGATTTCCGGAAAGGCCATGTCATGCTTTATGCCTTTAAAGCTAATGTGCCTTGAACCAGTATGTTTCCATCCTTTGGCTCTGTGTGTGTGCTACTCATGCCTTCAAAGCTCCCGTAAGAAGTTGACAACTCTGCCTTAGCTCTTACTTCTTATTTGTACAGAGCCTGAAGGTCAGCCAGCAGTGAAAACTTACAGCCTTCTCAGGTTTTCCTGGGCATGTGCACAACCCTAGGCATGAACACAGCCCTGCACATGCATGTGGCCTTTTAGATTCCCAGGAACGTACAGGAGATTTCAAATGTCCCTTGTGAACTTTATTCCAAATAATCTATTTATTCAGAGAGAATTCACTAAAAATTTCTGGGAATTTAAAAATGGACTTTGACAGATTGTTTCCTAAAATCGGCCAAGAAGAACAATAAAGTGGAATTTTCTATGTCATCAAAATGACAGTAATTATAATAGGGTGGCATTATTCAGAAATATATAACATGATGGGGAAAAAAGTCCAGAAATAGACCCAACACACACACACACACACACACACACACACACACGCACACACTTTGCATATGATATAGGTTGTACTTTAAATTAGTAGGGAAAGGATGAATTATTCCATAAATAGGTTGGAATGATTGGCAGTTCATTTAGGAGAATAATAGATCTTTATGGCATTCCTTACACAGGAATAAATTCCAAATGGTTTAATAGATAGATAGATAGATCGATAAGTGTGTTAATAATCCTAACCTGAGGGAGGATTTTTTTTAGGACAAAGGAAAATGAGAAAACAAAGGCAAATCTTGACAAATTTGACTATAGAAGAGTTAAATACGTCCTCTTAGTGAAAGTCCCCACAAATAAAAGTAAAGGCAAACAACAGGCTGATCGACAGTTCTTATCAAATATGTAACAGAAAAAGAAAATTAAAGCTAAATAACAGGGTCCTGTTTTTAACCAATTAAATTGGCAAAAGAGAAAAAGCTTTTAGGAGGTTGATCATATACCATGTTAATGTGGATGTGAAGACACAGTCTTACTCACCTTCACAGTTAGTAAGAGTACAAAGTGGTAGAGCTGTTTTGGGAGAGGCAATTTGGCAGGTTCTAACAAAATTTTAGATGTGCGTCACTCAAATACAGTATTTTCACTTCCAGGAATCTGTACTGCAGAATATTCACACACTCCCAAAGGGGTGTTTGCGTGAGGCTATTCACTGCCATACTGTTTGTGACAGAACTAGGAACCTGAATGCCCTTCACTCCTCTGTGTGTATGTGGGGTGTGTGTGTGTATATGTGTGTGGGGAGTGTGTGTGTATGTGTGTGGGGGGTGTGTGTGGGGGGGTGGGTGTGTGTATATGTTTGTGGGGTGTGTGTGTGTGGGGGGGTGTGTATGTGTGTGGGGGTGTGTGTGTATGTGTGTGTCGGTGGTGTGTGTGTGTGTGTGTGTGTGTGTGTCAAAAGAGGGAAGGGGGTTACAGAGAGAAAAAGAGTCTACAGTAAAGATTCAAATTACTTCACAATTATTTTGAATGGTGAACTTCTTTCTTTAACTGTTTTTGGTGACCCAGAGTGATGACAGGACAGCTTGGCTTTGTGGGTAAATATACCACAAGAGGGACTTTAATGTTTCATAACATATGCTTCTGTATTGTTTACATTTTTCAAGTGATTTTTTAAAATAACAGAAAAGAAAAAGAAAAATGCAAGCTACGGAGCTGTGTACTATGCTGCAGCTAGGGTTGAGGAACTCCACAGAAATAGCTATGCGTTTGTTTATATGTCACAGACGTCTGATAAAGCTGCACACCCAACTGTTAACAACTGAGTGAAGGGGAGGCAGGGAGAGGGCGGATGGGGGGCTTTGACATTCATTACGCTTCCGTTCTGTTTGATGTTTTTACAAGTTTGTTTTCTGCTCTTGAAATTTAAAAAAATGAACAAATAAATAAAACATGTCAATAAAGGGAAGGGGAAAGAAAGCCAGTTGCTTTCCAGCAGAAGGAAAGAAGGAAGGAAGGAAGAGGAGGTGTTTTCAAGACTGGGGAAGCGCGAGGAGACAGGAGTGACTCAGAGGCGGAGAGGACGTGGGTCAGGGATGCTGTGACGTCCCGGGGGGGGGCGGGGAGGGGACGCGCCACATGTATGGTGTCATGGTGTACACCTCCCTGCAGTGGGGGAGAGACGCAGGGGACCGGCAGGGAGAAGAAACAGAGATTTTGAGCTTGGCCGTCTGTGTGAAGGGAGACAAAAGGAGGGGTCCAGCCAGAAGAGCATGGACCAAAGCACATCCTGAATAAATACCAGAGGGAATGGCCATGTTCTCATTTTCAGACGTGTGCTCCTCAACTTTATCAGCGAGTGTATTTCTGTGAAAACCAAAACAGTTTTCTTCAGTTAGAAACATGTCCTTCAAACCATGGCCATAGGCCACCTGTGCCTTAGCTAAGGTGATTCATAATGAAGGATCCTTCAAAGCAATTGGCTGTCTTATCTCTATCATCTTGTATTTCTGCAGCAGGACGTGGGAGTTAGCTTTCACCATAGAAGGGAGTGAATAGTATTAGAGAAGAGAAAAATGTATATGTGACAAATTCACGTGGGATAATAATACAATTTTAATTTAAGGAAGACCAACCTGAGAAAATGCACAGGACGCATGCTGTTTGTGTAAAATATCCCTAAAACCCGGGCAGAATCTCTAGTCTTTGTGGGTATGATGCATAAAGAAATCTTCAGGGTGCAGGCTGAGTTAAAACCAGCTAAACTGGGATGAATTTGTGTTGCGGGAGAGAAACATAATATACAAGGGACTTAAGAACCACCAAAGCTCTTGCTGAAGGAAACACCTATGGTATCTCTTGTTGTGTTTTGCTTCTTATTCCCTTTGAGTAAGAATAAAATAACTGTATTTTTTGCTCTTCAAAAATCTCCTCCGCTTGTTGTTTCTCTGGTGCAATTGGACAGCATATTCTGATCCAGGGAAAGAGGAAGGCAGTGGGGCCACTCCTTCCCCTCCCACTGCACAGGGGAAGGGCTTTTGAAAGCATGCAACGCGAGGCTGTAGAACTCACTAAGCTACATATATCAGTAGTTTCTGGAAAGTGTGTGTGTGACGGTAGCTTCTCCTGTAGCTGGCTTTTTTCCAAAGCCACGCACCTCGGGGGGTCATTCTGTTCTCAAAGCTTGTCATGTGTCCAACCGCAAACAGGCCTAACTTGATTCTCAAAGAAAAGTGGACAATTTGAGGTTTTAAAATAGGGAAAGCTAAAAAATAAAACCCATGAGAAGAAGTCTGTGAGATGCCATTAAATAGACCTGTATGTTAGTGCCCACCAAGCACCAAGTATTTGAGATGCAGTCCTATAACCACCGAATATAATGGTCTTGATAAGAATGAGATCGTATTGCCAGAAATGTTAGGGTCATAGCAGATCATCTTTCCTCTTAAAAGGTGAACTTTCGTGAAGAATTTTGCGTCTAACGGATGGCATGGATCTGAGAACTGTCCTACCGAAAGGTCATCACAGTTCGCTCTGGGGCTTTGACACGTCCTCTGTCTCTCGAGGCCGCGGGAATTGCTAACATCCAGTCCGGCTTCCAAACACTGAACTTCCAGGATGACCTTGATCTTGTTCGTGAACCAAGGGTAGCAAATTAACACGACATAATGTTATTCAGCAGAGTTGCAGGAGTTAAAACAAGCAGAACTGGCAAAGATTCAGATGAAGAAGCGTTCCTGTGTCGCTGGTAGGTGTGTGAGTTGCTCCGGCTTGTTTTGGCAAGCAGTCTGGCAACGCTCATGCCTTGATTAACTCATCTCTCCCCAGCAGTGAAGAACCAAGGCTCCAAAGGGGGCAGAGGCAGAAAGCCATTTTCTCTCCCCTCCTTTATGGTTTCTTCCTTGTCCCCAGCTAAAGTCTCCAGCAGCTTACATAACCTTTTCTGTTGCTTTTAGATTAAAAAAAACAAAAAAGCCTCTGGTCACTTCTGTTCACAACATTGAAAGTGCCCAGCCCTGCGTAAAAGTCAGAACTCTGGATTTTACGTCAGTCTTTTCCCTGGGCCTGGCCTGGTGGCGGCTTCTCGGCTGCTTCCCTGCACGGCTCCGCGCCTGCACCCTGGCCCAGGTTTCTCACCCCGCCAGGCTTGGAGGCCGGGAAGGACAGGTAAGGGGTAGGATTCGTGAGCATTGAGCTCACGGCCAAAAACACTGTAACTCATGCCTGAACAAAGCTTGCCTGATACGTGTGTTTTCAGTGTAGGGCACACGCAGCCCTCCTGTGCTTAGGATACTAGACAGCACTTCATGCTATGCTTGGGGGCGATTTTAAACAGCAAAATCATCAACAGAAGCACAAAAACACGAAAAGTGTGTCACTGAGTAGACGGTGAAGAGGATAGTGTGTACGATATGAGAGCTGACGTTTCACCGAGTGTCACCTCGTCCATCCTCAGCTGTGAAGGTGCATGGTCAGTGACAGGTATTTTGCCACTCTGCTCGTGACTGTGAATAACTGCAAAAGCCCCACAAGCACTGATTTTATGGTTACAAGTAAATTTTAGCAAGTAAGCAAATTTGCAAGTACAGAATCATGAACAGTGATTCTAGTTCCATTATAAACGAATTCTTCTCAGATCATGCTCTTCCAAAATGTCATCAGTTTCTTATTGGGAATCTGATTTCATAGGAGCATATGCCAGAAATCTACTGCAAATATCATACTGAATGATGAAAAATTAGAAGCATTATTATTAAAGGAGCAAGAAAAGGCTCCTGTCCCATTCATTGTGCTGGAGATCTTTAGTCAAAGTGATAAGAAAAACAAATAAGATATGAATACTGGGAAGGAAAGACAAAAATGTCCTTGAATTAGGGTGATGCGATTATTCATCCATAAAATCCAAGAGAATAAATTAAGACCTAGTTAACCAATAAGAGTGCATCAGGGTGGACAGGTATAAAATCAACATATGAAAAGTAATAGCTTCCCTATATGCCAACCAGAAGCAATTAGAAAATATAATTGAAAATACTAATTCCATTCATAACACCAACAAAATCTCTAAAATTCCTAGGAACAAACCCAACAAGAGAAATGTAACACTTATGAGGACAAAAAAATAAAACTTATTAAAGGACAAAAAAGAACCTGAAAAAATGGAGAATTAACCATATTCCTAGTTCAGATAAGTCAACATTTTAAAAATGTCTGTTGTTCCCAAATTAAACTGTAAATTTGTTGCAATACCAGTCAAAACTCCTTTCCCCAACCCAAATCTTACAACCCATGTCAAATGTTTTCAAAAATTCATTTGAAATTTTTGAGAGTACGCACCAGACCAGCAAAGCCTACTTTGAAATAGGAGACCAATGAGGGTATCAAAGGACAGTATAAGTTATAGTAATTTTAAAAATGTAACTTTAAAGGGAAGGAATAAACAGATCAATAGAACATAATATATAGAGTCCACAAACAGACCTATGTATATTTAGGAATTTAGTAAATAACAAAGGTTATACTCTGGACCAGTAAGTAAAAAATTTAATAAATGATGTTGGAAAATAAATGATGCAAGAAGGTCTTTGCAACATATAATAAAAGACAAGGGATGAATAGACAGAATATACAAGTAATTCTTACAAACCAGTAATACAAAGTGCAAAAGAAAAGTGGGCAAAGAACGTGAAAAGACATTTCAGAGGAAATCATACAAATGACCAGCAACTAAATGAAAAGATCCTCAATTTCAATAGCAATCAGAGAAATGCAGATTAAACAGGATTGAGACATCATTTCCAGCCATCAGTTTGGCAAAATTGAAGAGACTGATAATAGCAAGTGTTGATGAAGAAGTGGAGAAATGGTATTTTCCTGCATTAAAGGTGGTTCAGCTCTTTTGGAGAGCAACATGGCAGCGTGAATTAAAATGTTAAATATATATACTTGGTGAGCCAAAAATGCCTTTCTAGGTATCTAATATAGAGACATAGTCTCACATATGCTCAAAGAGATATTGATGGTAACAGTGAAAAATTGGAAACCAACTTAAGTGTTTGTTAAAAGCAGAATGGTTAAATAATCTATCATACTTTGACGCTGTGGATCATTGTAGCAATTTTTAAGGAAACCTAAATCAATACATACCAGCATTAAAATATCTCAGACATATATTGTCAAGTGAAAAAAGCATGTTGCCGAAAATACATGCAGTGCTATGTAATGTATGTTAAATAAAAAATCTGCACAGACTGTTCATTTCTATCTTTAACTACATAGGTATGTATGTAAACACATAGAAAAATGTCTGTAGGGACACATGGCAAATTAATCAGATGCTACCTCTAGAGAAGTGAATGGAATCAAAAGTGGTCATCAAAGAGACTCTTGCTTTGTTTTTTAATCTTTAAAAATTTCGTTTGTGGTAAAAAAAAAAACCCCACATAACATAAAGTTCAGCATCTTAATCATTTTCAAGTATACAGGTCATTAGTGTTAAGTATATTCACATTGTTGGGTAACAGATCACCAGAACTTTTTTATCTTGCAAAACTGAAACTCTGCACCCATTAAACAAATGCCCGTTTCCCTCTGCACTCCGTCCTGGTAACTACCATTCTGCCTTCTATCTCTATGAATTTGAGTACTTTGGATACTTCATATATGAGGAGTCATACAGTATTTGTCTTTTTGTGACTGGCTTATTTCACTTAGCATGTCTTCAATGTTCATTTATATTGTAGCAAGTGTCAGATTTTCTTTCCTCTTTCAGGCTGAATAATATTCCATTCTATATATAGACCACATTTTATTTATTCATTCATCTGTAGATGGACACTTGGGTTGCTTCCACCATTTGGCTATTGTAAATAGTGCTGCTGTGAACATGGGTGTACAAATATCTCTTCAAGACCCTGCTTTCCTTTCTTGTGGGTGTATACCCAGAAGTGGGATTGCTGAATCATAATGGTAGTTCTGTTTTTAACTTTTTGAGCAACTGCCATACTTTTCTTGCCAATAATACTTTATTATCTAAGTATTTCACAACAAGAATATACTTATGTATTCTTCATGTAATTAAGGGTAAAGGAAAAAATTAGTCTAGATAAGTGCAGTTCAAAGGACACCATGCACAAGTAAATGGTGGTTTTGGTGAAACTAAGAATGGGCAAATGTGGTGGTCTCTGCCTTACCAAAACGCCTGTGAACTGAAAGTGTTGAAAATTATGGGTCTAGCATTTAATTAGCATGCCTGATAGTTTTATTGTTCTCAAATATCCGCTAGCCTTGCCTAGGGGAGGCTTATACGTCCCCACCCTACAGATAACCCTCGCGGCCATCTGACTTGCTTTGGCCAATGAAACGTGAGCAGAAGTGCCGAGAGCCAAAGTGAGGTTTTCTGTGTCCTCTTCCCGTCTGCTGTGACAACCAGCACCATCCCAGCCCAGGTTGTAAAAGCAGTCGGGGTCCCAAAGGGAGGTCGTGTGCAGCAGAGCTTCAGCCAAACTTTGATGCAAGTCAAGCACGAGTGAGAAGTACATCTTGGGGGTTGAAAATGACTGGATTTATTTATTTATTTATTATTGAAGTATAGTTAATTTACAATGTTTTGTTAGTTTCTGGTGTATAGCAAAGTGATTCAGTTATATATATATAAAACTGAATATATATATATATATTTTATAATCTTTTCCATTATGGTTTATTACAGGATGTTGAATTAGTTCCCTGTGCTATACAGTAAGACCTTGTTGTTTATCCATCCTATATATAATAGTTTGCATCTGCTAATCGCAAACTCCCAATACATCCCTCCCCCAACCTCCTTCCCCTTGGCAACCACAAGTCTGTTCTCTATGTCTGTGAGTCTGTTTCTGTTTCGTAGATAGGTTCATTTGTGTCATATTTTACATTCCGCATATAAGTGATATCATATGATATTTGTCTTTGTCTGGCTTACTTCACTTATTATGGTAACCTCTGGGTTTATCCATGTTGCTGCAAATGGCGGTATTTCATTTTTTATGGCTGAGTAGTACTCCATTGTGTATATATGTGTGTATATATATACATATTTGTGTGTGTATATATACATATTGTGTGTGTGTATATATATACATATATATATATATATATATGATCTATCACATCTTCTTTTTCCATTTATCTGTCAAAGGACGTTAGGTTGCTTCCATGTCTTGGCTATTGTGAATAGTGTTGCTGTGAACATTGGGGTGCACGTATCTTTCTGAATTAGAGTTTTCCCCCAGTAATGCCCAAGGGTGGGATTCCTGGATCATATGGCAACTCTGTTTTTAGTTTTTTGAGAAACCTCCAACACTGTTTTCCATCGGCTGGATTTATTTTTGATATCACAGGACAACATGGTCTGTCTGCCTCATGCAAGACGTTTATCTAACACCCCTTGTCTGCACGAGGACTGTGGACTCCTAGTGGGAACAGGAATCTGTAAATCAAGGCCTCTTCTGAAGACACGTATACACCGCTGCAAAGCCAGGGAAAAGGCCAGCGCCATCCGTCCGTATCGGATTTCAGGGCAGGGGCCATGCAGCCCAGGATGTGGCACCTCAGGGACCATCCAGAGCCCCGTAAGCCTGCAAGGTACGGAAGGCTTAGCTCCACCACTCCCTGGAGTCTAGCTACAATTTAGACCAGCTTTAGATGCAGTAGGAATAAACTAAAGAGGGCGCACCCACTTTCTCCCATCAAAAACCCTATTATGTTAAACAGAGGAGTAATACCCCATCTCATGAATTATCTTCCAAAGTACGGCCTTGAGAAAATTTTCCAGAGTGTGAGCTGTGAGCTACTGGCTCGGGGATCCATCAACCCATTCCCTTTGGAGCAGTGGCAAGCGTGGCCCGTGGCAGCTGCTTCCAGACTGTCCTCTGTCAGCTGAGAAAGGACAGTCAGCTTCATTCTGCTGGAACATCTAACACATTTCTGCTTTGCTTGCAGAGCTGTTCCTCATCAGCACTCGTCCAATTCAAGGGGAAGGTGAAACCGGCCCTGGGTTGAACCTCACTCCATGGAAATGACTAAAAATGTCCCTTTGTATTTGTTAGTTGTCTTTTTTTTTTTTTTTAAACCAGAGAAGTTTTGACAGAAGATTATGCAAGAAAAGTATTTTAGACAAGCTATGGCAAAAGAAAACCAAGTCATTACAAGAATTAATCATCACTGGCCAAAAAAGAGCCTGATGTTAACTTCATTAGGAGTTTAAAGCAGCTATTAAATGAAGGGCATTGGATCCTTCTAGCTACTTTTCTCATTTCCTGGCTTATCTCCAGCTGGTTTGAAATACTAACACAATTGCTGAGAAATTCATGGCAAATCCAAACACAGAACAGATCCGCAGGACTTCAGGGTTTCTGGGATTCTTTGGAACAGTCGTTTCAAGTAAGCGTCAATCCTCAACTCTGAGTAAAAATGTCCTAAGAGTATGGTTTCACTGTCTCTAAGAAGATACACAATGTCAAGATGAGGCCTATGAAGTGCACATTTTCTCTTGAACTTGCTACGTGTAATGTTGAGAGTTCCCCCGAAGTGTACTGGTTAATTAGCATTTTCTTAATTAACATCTTTCAATCTTCTTTATGAGACAAAAAGCATCCTGGATAAAGCATGGTACACCGCGGGCTAGGAGTGTGGAATTCTAGGTCTGACTTCACCAGTGACTAACAGGATCTTGGGCAAGTCCTAGCTTCTCCGACCTCATTTTTTTCTGTTTATAAAATAATTCTGGCTCATCTATATTATCTGATTTGTTAGGACAAATTTCATGACCACATCAGCATGAAATCTGGATGAGGCTGATACTGAGAATGGATCAGACACACTTAATCAAGATGGTGAAAGAGGAGGCTGAAACCAGGACAGAAAACCCATTCCCACCCCAGCCAAGGGTTTCCCCATGTGCAGGGTTTGGTGGGGAGGTCAGGGAGAGAGGCTGACAGCCAAGGCATTTTGAAAACATAGCTTTTATTTGAAATTCACGGTATATTTGGTTAAATTTAACTTTTAGTAAGTTACGTAACATATTATGATCTATGTAATTATATATCATATATTACGATTTTGGATGGATAGATAACGTTTTAGTTCTTAATGGATTTTTTGGTCTTTTTAATTTTCTGAGTTAGAGGAACTCTCTGAATGGTGTTAAAGAGAGAGATATGAACCAGATGGGTCTAATTCTGATATTTTGAGCAATGCACCATTTCTAGTCTTTATCCTGCTGTATGGTGGATGGATGGGGCAGACCCAGTGAGCACCTCTCTTTAATCGTGGAGCCATAAGAGGGATTACTGTGGTCTGAGGATGCCATCCCTTCACACCTAACCCTTTTCACGTTGACATGTGGAGCTGATGCTGCCTATTGGCAGGGCACTGGGTACTTTTTTAGATACTGTACGTGTCATATTCTCGGTACAATTTTTAAATTGAGGGGAGCTGCAAACCTTATCACCTGGTACTAACATACAGGTAAGAGGACATACTAAGCATTATTTAAATTACATTTCTTTCAGGGAAACACACAGCAGCAGCAAAAACTCGAAACAATAATTGATTTTAAAAAGGGGGGAGGGGTTGGAATGATCGGAAATAGAATCTTCACCATTGGGAAAAAGTTCAACTTGTGATTCTTATTTATATCCAATCTTTGTGAGCATCCTTTAGTTTATTTACATAAAATCAACTTGGGCTTCATCAACTCTGCTGAGAAAAGATGAAATCTACCTGTAACCACCAGCAAGCGCTCTGGAGAGGACAGATTCTTAAATTACGTCATTAATTTCCAAGATATATGCATCACATTTGTGTTTGCAGAGCATAAAAATGTATTAGAGGAAGCCCAATTTCACGTGCTAATAAAAAAGAACACAGAAGATCTTATTCACTAGCAATCTGTCTTCCTTTTGATTTACAACTTTTAGAGAGCAGCAATGTCATTCAGCTGCAGGGTCACAGGGCCGCCTCCTGGTGGAATTACAGAGTAGAAGTGAGGAGGGAGGGGCATGGGGGGCACTTTTGCTCTATTGACAGTGTTTGATGCCTTAAGCTAGGGGATGAGGACATGGGCATCTTATTATTCTTTATTCCTTTTCTTGGCATATCTTAAATATCGCGATAGTATATTATTTTTAAGAAAAGAAGACCCGATTCTGAGGGCTTTGGGAACTAATTCAGTCATCTGAAGTTACTTAGGTCTGTGTACCCTTTTTGGCTCCGGTGAGAATTATGTTATACAATTAGGGATAGGAATGCTGGAGAAGAAAACTTGAATTGATTAGGGGGACAGCTGTGATCTTAGAGAAGGGAACCATGGCTTGTTAATCTTGCCCTAGACTGTGTGCCCAGAGACTTGTCCAAGACATTCAGAGCGAGGGAGCCGAGGGGCAACAGTCCCCAGCTGCGGGCCTGGAACACCAGCATGTCCCTTGCCGCAGGGACATGGTGGCCGAGAGGTGGAGCCTGAATGACCCAGGCACGAGAAGGACAAAGCCCAGCAAAGAAGCTGGTTTCAGGACCAACGCTGACTCCCAAGAGGCTACGTGTACAGATAGGTCACACCTGAGATGAAGTAGTTTCTGTCTGGGCCGTGGGTTGGGTGACTCGCTGCTAAGGGTCAGCATGGATGACACAGGAAGGACGAGGCTGTGGTCCTATGGCACAACCTAGAGATAGGTCCCCCTTTACCCCAGGGGCAGTAGTGGGAGGTGTAAGTGTCAAATCTTGGGGAGCCTGCCTTTCTGAGGCTGCTTTGGGGACAAAACCGCTTCCTCCTCTGACCCCTCGGGAAGGGGAATCTCTTAAAGCGAGACCCATGACCTGGGACAGCAGATCTGTGAACCCAGACTCCACGCAAACAGGGACATCAGAGCCAGGTGCCCTGTCCTCAGACCGTGACGGCCTTCTATCTCTGGGTGCTTCCAGGGTCCTCTTTGGGAGTGCGTTTGCTTTCTCTTCTGTCTTAATGTGTCTAAACTAGAATCCCTCGGTGGAGATTTTCTTCTCGCACAACTTCTTTAAACTGGGTATAATAATCCGCACACCGTAAAACTCACCCTTTTCAAGTGGACGGTCTGGTGGCCCTGGCGTAGACTGGCTCCTTCAGTTCTTCCTCTGCGGGCTAGCCTCTGTCGAGCCTGTTTGGGGGAGCAGCTTCTTCCTGTGCGTTTCCCCCGGCAGAGAGGAAGGCAGGTCTGCCTTTCGCCGCGGCTGCCTGCGGCCTGTGGTCCTGCGTTGGCTGGGGCTCTGCGTGCCCACCGGCTCCCCGTATGCTGAGAGCACAGGCTCGCGACGTCTGAGGCAGGGAGAGAGCTAACTCATGCACACTCTTATCGATTTTTCCCATCATCTCGGTTCCTCTGACTCCCTCTTTTCCCCTAGAGGAACAGTTAGGAAATAGCCAACAACCCTTGCAGCCAAACTGAGTTTCTGAATTTATTGCATTCCTAAAACAGTGGAAAAGAAATCAAGCATCGGACCTCAGAAGGATCACGTAGAAGCAAATTATGTTCCCGTTTGATGGTGAAGCAGCCCGGCAATCCACGCCTTTGGGGGTAGGACGTACGCTGAGAAGGATGTTCCCTGATGTTAGGAAAATAATAGGCTGGCATGCACGTGTATCTTTCTCCTTGAGACTAATTAGAAAGTTCAGGAAACCTAGTCAAGGAAGGAATATCTGGTATTTGCCTGGTTCTCTGCACAAAATGATAATCCAACGGTCAAGAATAACTATGGGTGCACATATTTTCTGAGAATACAATAAACAGAACTCTAAATTTACAAAACATTAAGAAGTAAAGAGTAGTCATTAGCTTTCCAAAACCAGTTGGCGTTTTTATCCTGCTGAACTTTTGTTGTAAGGGATGAGGCTAACAATAAATGGGTCAGAGACTACAGAGCTTTCCATGCTAAAAATTCTGAGATTCACATGTCAGTACCTCAGAATGTAGAGCAAGACAGACCCTCAGAAACTACAGACTATCAGGGTTATATGATTACCCAAGATCATGTGCCAGAACGTATTTTAAATTGACGTTGTTGGAAATTTCCCCCATAAAAGCTAATGAAAATGATAGCTCCTGGAGTTCTAATAAAGTTGAGAGGTTAAGAAAGATCCTAAATTAGCTTTACTAGTCTTAGACACTGCTTGTCTACCATGGAACGGTGAAAAACCACCAGCCTCGTGAACCAGGGCAGTAGTGTGAATCCACATCCCCTGGGAGCTTGTTAAAAATACAGAGGCCCAAAAAACAAAAACAACAACAGCAAAAACAATAACAAAAACCAAAATACAGAGGCCCAGGTCCCAGGCCGCAAGCTCAGTCGGTAGATCTAGCTCCCTCGAGCATTCTGAAGCACGCCAGTATTTGAGAACCCTAATATCGTGGAAACAGTTTGAGTTTGAAATCAAGTAGACAGTTGAGATCCAGAGGCCACCATTCCCTGACCTTGAGCAAGCTGCTGCTCTCTCTGAACCTTAGTTCTCTCAACTATTACCAACTTCCTGGGTGGTTGTGAGGATTAAGTTAATGGCCTGTTTATCTCAGTGTTTTGCCACCTAGTGGACGATTAATAAATGTTTCTTCCTGCATGAGTTTGCTAGGACTGCCATAGCAAAATACCACGGACTGGGTGACCTAAACAACAGTCATTTATTTTCTTACAGTTCTGGAGGCTGGGAAGTCCAAGGTCAAGGTGTTAGCAGGGTTGGTTCTCTTGAGGCCTCTCTCCTTGGCTTGCAGACAGCCGTCTTCTCGCCGTGTCCTCTCGTGGCCTCTTCTCTGTGTGAGTGTCCCCGCATCTCTTCCTCTTCTTATAAGGTCATCAGTCCTGTTGGATTAGGGCCCCACCCTTATGTCATCATTTAACCTTAATCATCTCTGTAAAGCCCTTATCTCCAAATACAGCCACATTGGGGGTTAGAGCTTCAACATGCGAGTTCTGGGGGAGACACAATTCAGTCCATAACACTTCCCTTCACCCTATCTTTTTACCTGTGCTCTTGCCTTTTTCCTTTCCCGTCACCGTCAGCAGTAGTTTCTGTTTCAATCATCTGTAACTCAAAAGAATCATTTTACAGTACTTATCTGATGAAAGCACTGGTTGAAGGTGAGGTGAGGATGGGGTGCAGGTGTTTTGCTGAAGGCATTGGCGTCATGGGAATCCAGTCCCCAGAGCCCTGGTCCAAGAATATAACAGAGACTCTACGCTTAGCTAAAGGATCTGGTTACTCTCACTAGTTCGATTTCATTTTTTTTTTTTAAAGTGACCTAGATGGAGAAGGTGCAGAATCCCCTATGTCTAAATTCTGAGTCCTCACATTTCCAAATTCTGAAGGGCTTTTTTTTCTTCTTCTTCTTCTTAAGATAGATCACAGCAGAGAAAAAGAAAAGTCTTTTCAGATTTCATAAGCGAAAGCTTAACTTTGTGATATATTATTTCCTGACAGAGTGGTTATTTAGCACCTATGTTTAGAGTCCATAATACTCCGTTTCAGATGTGTGAGGCCTCATTCTAAGCAAGCTGCCGCGCCCGTCCCTACTGCTCAAGTGTCTCCTTCGTGGTTGCACGCACAGCTCCACAGAGGCCGGCAGCCCCGTAATAGAGTCTGTGATGTGAACTTCATTCCTTCTGCTGTTACACAGCAGACCTGGCCGCCTCAGATCCGTCCCTGATGTAACTGGCAACGCACTGAAATGAGTCAGTCTGTGAATCACTCAAGAAACCTTCGGCGACTGCACCGTTCTCTTATTCATACCACAATGAATTAAATCTTCTGACCTAGGCTATGAATTTTACCTCTTTCCCAATTACGTTCCTTGACTCTACGTTGGTTTTTCTTCCATGAAACTGAAGCAGCCTTCTAAAAATGTACGCATTTATTACGTATCTTCCTCTGCCTGACTTAAAATGTGCCCCTCTGATTACTCTGAACTGTGATTGAATGAAGAAGCCTGGGAATAGGTATGTATTCATAATAAAGTAATGAACTTTCCCTTTGATGCCTTGGGCGGAGATGAAGGCATTGAGGGGCACTTCTGATGCGATGTTGACAGGACCGTCCCGACCACCCCAGTGGGCTGAGGCAGCCCCAAGATCCTCACTCTTTACCCTTTTTGCTTCTTGTTTGTCCCACACTTGGGAAAGGAACAGTATGGTTCAATCCTAAAGTGTCCGAGCCCAAGGAGATCCTAGCATCTCTGAATTCAGCCCCCTCTCTCTTCCTCAGCTGCTGATTAACCAGTCAAACCACATAGTTTTCCAGTGTCCTCCACCCTGAGGCAAGGTGGGCTTTCCTGGGCCTGGGCCCAGCCACGTGACTTACGTTGGCCGACTGGATGTTGACAGAGTCGGCGCAAGGAGAACCTTAGAAAGTGCTCGTGCGGTGGGGCCAGCTCTCTGGCGCTTCTGCTGTTGCTGGGAGAGGAACGTGTCTGGTAGCTGCGGGTCCAGGAGGAGGGAAGACACGCACATGTGACCAGCTTAGTCTCAACTAAGCTTTTCCTCTGCAAAGCCTAGAGCGGCGCCCCCAGCTGCTCTGGGCGGACAGTTCATTCAGGACTTTAAAAGTGTTGCTTTGCTGTTACTGTAGTTGCCTCTAGTGCTTTACATCCTTCAAAGTATGCAGGTGAAGCCACCTGTACTTAGTGTGGGACTGAGCTGCTGTGTCTGTTCTGCACCCCTGGACCATGGAACCCTCTCCCCCATCGCTTCCCACCCCCCCTTAGGGGTACGTGACTGCTGCTTGTTACTCAGTGAGATGAATGGTGAGCAAAGGGGAACGTTCTTGGACCACCTGATGTCTTTTTTTTTTTATAAATTTATTTTATTTTTGGCTGCATTGGGTCTTTGTTGCTATACGTGGGCTTTCTCTCGTTGCGGCGAGCAGGGGCTACTCTTTGTTGCGGTGCGCGGGCTTCTCATTGCGGTGGCCTCTCATGTTGCAGAGCACAGGCTCTAGGGGCGCGGGCTTCAGTAATCGTGACTCGCGGGCTCTAGAGCACAGGCTCAGTAGCTGTGGCACATGGGCTTAGCTGCTCCGTGGCATGTGGGATCTTCCCGGACCAGGGCTCGAAGCCGTGTCCCCTGCATTGGCAGGCAGATTCTCAACCACTGCACCACCAGGGAAGTCCCCGACCACCTGATGTCTTAGCTTCAGTCTTAGGCAGGCCCTGGGCACCTGGACCCTGGAGGAGGGCTTCCTCAGTGGTCCTGCCCCTTCCGCAAGGGCACACACCTCTGCAGTGTGTTGGGGGGTGGCCCTGGCAGGAGAGAAGTCCCTGCCCTTCTCCAGCAGCAGTTTTGTGCCTCTGTTGCTCACTCAGCGATCAATTACGATTCCTCTGTGTGTAAGAGTTTTCCACCCCACCCTTGGCATCACACAGCTCTTGCTGTAACTCCTTCCCCAGCAGCCCTGGATCTTTGCCTGGGTCCCTGGGGCATGAGAGAAGGGAGAGGCAAGAGGGCAGGATCCCATGCTTGTGTGTCATGGAAGGGAGCGCCCTCGGGTCACCTGCCCTGCCCCAGCCTTTCTGCAAACCTCTGATGGAGGCCTGGGGAAAAGAGTTTGAGTGTGTTTCAACACCCCGTGTTTCGGGCTCCCAGGGATTCTCAACTCTCATGGCGGTCTACACTTGGCCTTTAACAGTCCATGACGTTTGAGTTGTTTTCTTCCCCCTCACATTAATGCAGCCGCCTCTTCTTCCTGAGCTCCCACAGGGGTGAAATAGTCCTTACATCCCATTTTCCTCGGAGGGCTTGTCACCCACCGGAATTTGGTTCAGTTGATTGGCTGCAACCTTAACTCTGAGATGGGCTGAAAGAGAGTTATGATTTTATAGATCATCAAGACTCTCTCTCATCATTAAGGTGGAAGGAACATTCCATATGGCTCTCTAGGTCCCAAGCCCAAGTGGAATTCTCATCACTTACCTGTTGGTCTGCAGATGTCTCTTTATGGTTATTTTCTTAGTACTATGTTGTTGCCATTTTGGTTTCCTCTTTAGCCCCAGAAATATTTAGTGTGTGTATGTAGATGCCCGTGTGTATGTGTTTTAAGAAAATTAGGTAGAGATTTTTTTGCAATGTTAATTTCAAATTTTATAGTATAGTGATTAGGTAGTGTTACTTGTACCAGTTCTTTATATATTTATTAAGGCTTTTTGTGGTTAAATTTTGAAAATGTTCCATTTAGGTACTTTTATCAAATATTAAAACTTTATTTTTTAGAGCAGTTTTAGGTTCAGAGCAAAACTGATGAGTAGCTACAGAGATTTCCCATATACCCACTGCACCACACAGGCATAGCACACAGATACTTTAAAAGGTTTATAATCTGTTTATGGTGTAGAGTTTGCATTAAATTATTTTAAAAATAAATTGTTCAGGTCTTTTCTATCCAAAATTATTTTTTATCTGCCTAATCCTTAAAGGACTAAGTAGGAGTGTATTAAAAATTTATCAATATTATTATTTTTTCTAAAATTTTAGACATAAATTATGTCTAAAATTTTAGACATAATTCTAACAGTTTGTGGTATCTGTATTTCGGTGTCCATCATTTGGCACATAATTGTTTACAATAGTAATTTTTTTCGTCTTTTGTCTTCTCCTTCATCAAGAAAAAGTCATTCACTTTGTCCTGTTAAGAATTCCTGGAAAAAAAAAAAAAAAAAAAAAGAATTCCTGGACTTGGGGCTTCCTTGGTGGTGCAGTGGTTAAGAATCCGCCTGCCAATGCAGGGGACACGGGTTAGAGCCCTGGTCTGGGAAGATCCCACATGCCTCGGAGCAACTAAGCCCGTGCGCCACAATTACTGAGCCTGCACTCTAGAGCCCGCGAGCCACAACTACTGAGCCTGCGCTCTAGAGCCCGCAAGCCAAACTACTGAGCCTGCGCACCACAACTGCTGAAGCCCGCCTGCAACTAGAGCCCGTGCTCTGCAACAAGAGAAGCCACCACAATGAGAAGCCCGCGCACTGCAATGAAGAGTAACCCCGGCTCGCCGCAACTAAAGAAAGCCCGCGCACAGCAACGAAGACCCAACACAGCCATAAATAAATAAATGAATGAATTAATTAATTAATTAAAAAAAAAGAATTCCTGGACTTCCCTGGTGGTGCAGTGGTTAAGAATCCGCCTGCCAATGCAGGGGACACGGGTTCGATTCCTGGTCCAGGAAGATCTCACATGCCGCAGAGCCGCTAAGCCCACATGCCACAACTACTGAGCCCCTGTGCCACAACTACTGAAGCACGCGTGCCTAGAGCCTGTGCTCTGCAACAAGAGAAGCCACTGCAATGAGAAGCCCGCGCACCGCAATGAAGGGTAGCCCCCACTCGCCGCAACTAGAGAAAGCCCGCACGCAGCAACGAAGACCCAATGCAGCCAAAAGTAAATAAATTTATTAAAAAAAAAAAAAGAATTCCTCTTAGAAGTCTTCATTCGGTATTAATAATTCAGCTTCCGGTCTGTTTTTGCTTGTATTTGCAAAACATATTTTGTTCATTTCTGTCACATTTCCCAGTCAGTAGGTCTGGTAACGGGCCTTTTGGTCAGTATCTGGTTGGATTTTATTGTTTGCCGGTTGTAACCTCCTGTGTTCCTGGGACTTTGGCTCCTGTGTTATTGTCAGGCTCTGCCTTGAGGTCTTGTCTGTGCTCTTGCCAGGCCTCCTCACCTGTCCTCCAAGTGCACTCCCTCCAGCCATGACCACTTCAGATTGCGTCACCTGCACCCGTACATGGCGCCGTTGCTACCTGCTTATTCCAAACTGCGTCCCCAGAGCCTCTAACATGCCGGCACACAGGAGTTCTCAATAAGTATTTTTTTTAGTGAATGATGATAGGTGTAGGATTAGTTAGGTTCATCAGTGAGGAATAGAAAACCCAAATATCAGTGGCCTAAAAAGAGTTTCTCTCTCCCTTATTTAAAAGTCCTTAGGCCTTTAGGCATTTAGGCCAGAGCTGGCAAGGCTTTGTTCCATACCGTCTTCAGGGACACAGATGCCTTCCACACTGTCATGCTGCACGCCCAGGGTGTGTTCCCCGTCCTCATGGTCCAAGACGGCCCGCGTTTCAGGCCACAGGATGGGAGAAGGGACAAAGAAGAGCCGGCAGGGTCCCTTAGAGGAGGTTTCTGGAATCTGCCAAGCAGACAAGCACTTCTTCTATAGCTTTAGCCAGAATTTAGTCTCAGGGCCACGCTGCCTACAAAGGAAACTGGGATGTGTTGTCATAATGTGGATAACTTGGTGCGCAGCTAAAAAATCTGCCACTGTGGAAGAAGAGGAAAACGTACTGGGGAACCTTTAGCAATTGCAGAACACTAACGACCTGAAAAGGCATAGCGTATTTGTGGAAACAAGAGGGCTGGTGGAGCGGGTCGTAGTATAAGCAAGGTAGCATGGTGGGTCAGCTACAAAGACCAGGAGGGGCTAACCTGTGAAGCAATGCCAAGACTTCGTATATTACCCTGTAGTCTGTTTATCAGTGAGGGTCCGGAGAGGAAGCAGACACTCCTCAAAGGGGTGAAGTGAGTTTAACGAAGGGACTATCAAAAGGTGGGTGACGCAGGTCGGCAGTCGCAGGAAGCGGCATCCCTATTTGGAGTGCTGAGGCAGGTGGGTAAGTTTGCTGGAACCCGGCAGTTGCAGTGGTAGGAGACGGGTGTCAGACAAGGGCCATGCCTCCGGTAGACAAACGTTGCCACTGCAGCGTGTGGCCTGGAAGCAGAACTGGTGACACATTGCAGTGCAAAGTGAAAATGAAGACCCCTGTTCAAAAATGTTTAAGAATTTCAAGACGGCAACAGCAGAGCATTAAACCAAGCGTGGGGCTTTTCTGAGCACGGGGACCCATACTGTTGTACAGGTTACACCCCCGTGAAGCTGGCCTTGCCTGGCAGAGAAGAAGCTGGAGGAAAAGTGCCCTAAACTTCTCTCTCTTCCAGCCCTCTGACTTTTTCCCATGCCTCCCATTGTCCACACCCAAGTGGAAGTCCAAGCACAGGAGCCTGGTTGAGGCCGTTCATGAGGGTCAGCCCCAGCTAGGAAAGTGGATGGTGGGTCTGGAGGAGCAAGCACCGAATGTCTAGCTCACTGTGGAGAGCCGTTAGAGAGCTTTAAGCAGAGTGGCACGTCCAGTTTACTTTTAGGAAGAACTTTTTGACAGCATCGTGGAAGGATGGATTGGAGAGCCTGGGGGCAGAAAGGCCAGTTAGGAGGCTATTATGATAGTTCTGTAGCTGCTTTCCTTTTTTAAAAAAATCAAAACTCACAGTAAGAAATATATATTTATATTGTTATTTTTATATTGTTAATCAGGTAACACACACACACATACATATAAAATCTGAAGCCCATGAAACAATACTTAACCTTACTAGAAGCAAAGTACTCTGATTTCACTTAGAAATACTGGTTCCTTATTGTAATCATTTCACAATATGTGTACGTCAAACCATCACGATGTACACCTTAAACTTATACAGTGATGTATGTCAATTATTCTTGAATAAAACTGGGGGGCGGGAAATACTGGTTCTGAACCATTTTGTTGATTTTATGAGTCACTAATGAGTCACAACTTTCAGTTTAAGCAACATTAGTCTAAGAGTGTAGTAGGCAGAGTAATGCCCCCAAAGATGCCCACGTCCTTTGATTTTGATTGAGGACCCTGAGATGGGAGGTTATCCTTCACTCCCCGGGGATGGGGGCCCCGCGTTATCACAGGGGTCTTTATAAGGGAAAAAGGGAGCAAAAAGTGATGTGAGGAAGGAGACAGAGTCCTGGTGGGGCAGCTGGCCATCGCTGGCTTTGAGGACAGAAGAAGGGGGCCACGAGCCGAGGAATGCCTGC
Source organism: Balaenoptera borealis (assembly GCF_965194805.1). Lineage (NCBI taxonomy): Eukaryota > Metazoa > Chordata > Mammalia > Artiodactyla > Balaenopteridae > Balaenoptera > Balaenoptera borealis. The sequence goes on from NC_138877.1 coordinate 7,643,809, forward strand.
CGCCAGAAGGTGGAAAAGGTGAGGAAACACACTGTCCCCTGGAGGCTCCGTGAGGAGTGCAGTCCTGTTAACACCTTGATTTTAGCCAGTGAGATCCACAGAACTTCTGACCTCCGGAGCTGTGAGGTGATGAATGTGTGTTGCTTTAAGCTGTCAGGTTTGTGGTGATTCATGACAGCAACAGCAAGAAACTAGTACGAGGAGGGAGGTGAAGGGACTCGGAGTGAAGGCGGTGTGGGTGTGGGGAGGGATGAGAGGTGTGGCACCCAGCTTCTCTCTCAGGGTGGAGGGCCGCTGCCCCGAGACGAATCACAGTTGTCCTTCATCTCGTGTGTTATAATCCTGGGAAAGTTAAAATGAATATCAAAGACTTAGAGGAGGATAGAAGTCTGGTTAAAACTCTTTGTTTTAGCGACATGACTGTATGAATTCAGGGCGGATAAATAGAATGTGCCGTAAACCTGTGAGCGGATCTGGAAGAAGACGGATGGGGCCACCCAGATGGTTTCTTCATTTAGTCCCGGCTGCCCTAGGAGGTTAACCTGGCCTATGACAAAGTGACTCTACACCTCAGAGGGAAAGGATGGAGTAATCAATAAATGGTCATGGACAACTGACTGTCAACATGAGAAAACAAAGTTGGACTCAAACGTGGGAAGCAAGACTTTAAAACTTTTGGAAGTATAGTAGGATAGCTTTATAACATCAAGGAACAGCATAAAGTCCAAGCTATACACCCAAAACAAAAGGGGAAACAGATTCATTCGATTATACTAAAATTTTAAAACTTGAATACAACAGAAGTCTCCATAACAACATGATAAAGCCAACCAGAGCTTGAGGGGACTTGTAAATACAAATATCTAATAAAGCAGCAGTGCCCAGAATATCTTAATAACTCTACGCGTCAATAAGAGTCAACCAACCCAGTAGGTAAGCAGGCAATGGATATTAACTGACAGTTCACAAAAGAGGAAACCTGAATATCCCGTAAATATACAATGACATGTCCTACTTCACTGGTCATTGAAGAAATGAAAACGAAATTGAGATGCCTTCCCACTCTCATCAAATTAGCAAAAATTTTTAAATGTGACAGTGTCAAGTGTTGGAGAGGATGTGGAGAAACAAGAACTTTCATACTTTCCTGGGAGGAGTGTAAATGGGTCCAAGCATTTTAGAGAATGATCTGAAGGTGTCTAGTGAAGATGACGATTCCTAGAGATGTTCCTTTGAGAAACCCAAGCATGTGCACAAGAAGACCCACAAACTCCTCTCATTTAAGCATTGTTTAACCTGGAAACAAAATACCCATCATTAGAAGACTAGACAGATAAATAGTGATATATTCCTCCAAAGAAGTAGTATGTCATAGCTGAAAATGAATCTAGAGCCTTGTTGTGTTACCATAGATAAATCTCAAAAAACATAACACTGAGCCAGAAAATCAAGTTGTAGTAAAATACATATAGTAACCACATGCAAAACAGTATTGTTTATGTACACAAACATCTGTATAAAAATCATAAAAACAGACACGAGAATGGTAAGCACCAAACTTAGAATAGTAGGTCCAAGAAGGAGGGAGGAGAATGGAGTCAGGGAGGGTAGGAATACACAGGAGGCTGTAGCTGTAAAGTTTGATTCATACTTTACACTCATGATTTTATACTTTATACTTTTTGTGTGCTTGAAAAGTTTTATTTAAAAAATCAAACCCTTCACCATGGCAAAAAAGCCACCTACAATACTGCCTCCTCTGAGGCTGTCTTTGCCAACCTTTTCAATCTCCCCATCCATCACTCCCATGTATTGTACTACTGGGCTCTCGATAGACCAAAGTTTGTGTTGTTTCCTGAGCGTATTTCTTTTCACAGCTCCATGCCTTTACTTATGCTGTCCCCTCCCTCTGGACCCCACCTGGAAGACCATTCATCCTTCCAGATTCATTTCATGTTTCATCTCTGGTGTTCTCCAAGGTATGCTTCTCAAACTCTGATGTGCGGAGGAGTCATCCTTAGATCTTGTTAGAATGCAGGGTCTGATTCTGTTGGTCCACGAGGATCGCACTGAGTACCAGGCCCTCATGACCCCATCCTCTTCCAGCAAAATTAGGAGCTCCCCGCTCTAGATTCCCATAGCTTCCCCTACATTCCCTTCTGACAATATTCCTTGCATTGTTCTGCGTCTGCTTTCTTTTTTAAAAATAGATATCCATCTTTTTCATGAAACTCTTAAGGGTAGTAATCTCCTAAGGGTATTTATCCTGCCCTGGACTTCACTGTACTGCCAGCGCCTAGCATTCATTTGCTGAATATTTGAAACATTCCCATGTTGAAAGTATAATTGTCTTTTGCACCTCAGGTGAAGCCTTATTAAATCTTTTCAAACGTATCTGTTTAAATTGTGTTTTATATCTCAGGCCAGTAGCAACAGGTATGTAGGGCAGTAAATGCACACTGTGTGCAGATCAGGTCTGAAGAAGTTCCTAATTACAGTTCTCATTGGAGAGGGGAGCTGGGAGCTGGAAACCCTTAAGGATGTTCAGATCCCTTAGGGCAGAGAAAGCTTTGGAGATGCGGGGGATTTAGTTACTTGGTCACTGGGCATGGATTTTGCTCTAAGCATTCAGATGGCTTAGGGGAGCTTTGCAGACCTGTTCTAAGAAAACAGGCTCTCTGAGAGTAGGAAGAGTGGAGGGTCAAACCAAGGGCTGCCCGCTGATTAACTCTGATGGCCTGACCACGGCTCGCCCTCTGCGCTGCCCATCCCGTCCGTGGGCAGGGAGCCCGCCTGGCTGCGCCCGCGCGGCAGAAGCAGGCCACTGAGCGGAGGCGGGTGGAGCCCGGCCAGCTGGCACCTGCCCACCCGATTCCAGTGCTGGCACTACCACTTGGCGGCCATGCCACCTTGAGCAACTTCCTTCACCTTTCAGGGCCCGGGGGTGCCGGATTTAACAAATAGAATAGTGCATGGAAGGTATGTAGACTACAAAAGCATTCCTTGTTTATCTGAAATTCACATGTAATGGGGCATCCGTATTTCATCTGGCAACCTCCTCTGGGTCTCGCTTTCTTCATTTCTAACACGGGGATGGTAACCTTATGACCCTTATAAGGTGGTGAAGATGAAATGATTTCATACACGGACAGTGCTTAGAGCGGAGCCTGGCGCAGAGTGCGTGCTCGCTGCGGCGGCTTTCTCGTTACTCCTCCTCGCCGCTGTTGTCAACATCACCTGCCTGAACTGTTGCCGCGAGTTCTAACTGGTCTCCCTGCCTCCGGTTCCTCTTCCCACCTTCCTTCCGTGTGACGGCCGGAGATATCACTCGAAAATACTGGGCTGGCCAAAATGTTCGTTCGGGTTTTTCCATAACATCTTCTAGAACTCTGAGCATGTATTTTATTTATTTATTTATTTATTTATTTATTTAATTTTTTATTTTTTATTTTTTGAAAGGAAGCAAGTTCTTTTTTTTTTTTAATTAATTAATTAATTTATTTATTTATGGCTGTGTTGGGTCTTCGTTTCTGTGCGAGGGCTTTCTCTAGTTGCGGCAAGCGGGGGCCACTCTTCATCGCGGTGCGCGGGCCTCTCACTATCGTGGCCTCTCTTGTTGCGGAGCACAGGCTCGAGACGCGCAGGCTCAGTAGTTGTGGCTCACGGGCCTAATTGCTCCGCGGCATGTGGGATCTTCCCAGACCAGGGCTCGAACCCGTGTCCCCTGCATTGGCAGGCAGATTCTCAACCACTGTGCCCCCAGGGAAGCCCCTATTTATTTATTTTTAAAGGAAGTTGGGAGGATTAAACAGAGTCCATGGTTTTTCTTTTTTAAAAAAATTTATTTATTTTATTTATTTATTTTTGGCTGCATTGGGTCTTTGTTGCTGCACGTGGGCTTTCTCTAGTTGTGGTGAGCGGAGGCTACTCTTCCTTGTGGTGCATGGGCTTCTCATTTTGGTGGCTTCTCTTGTTGCAGAGCACAGGCTCTAGGCTCACGGGCTCAGTAGTTGTGACTTGCAGGCTCTAGAGCACAGGCTCAATAGTTGTGGTGCACGGGCTTAGTTGCTCCGCGGCATGTGGGATCTTCCTGGACCAGGGCTCGAACCCGTGTCCCCTGCATTGGCAGGTGGATTCTTAACCACTGCGCCACCAGGGAAGCCCTGAGCATGCATTTTAAATTCTACTGCTTGTCTCACGGCTTCCAAATCCATGTTCGTCTCTCTGGGGTGACCTTTGTGAAATGAAAATCAGAATGGAGTTGGTGTTGCTAAGAGAGCTCTCTACAATGTGGCCGCTGAGGAAGGGAGGCTTACGCACGTCTCAGCCGGAATGGAATCTGAACTTTGACCACTTGTCCTAACGAAGACATCCAGAACATCCACCAGAAACTCAAGATACTTATCAGACCCTTACCCTACTCATGATAGCCTATCTGCTTATCAGACCCCTACCCTATCCCTTACGAACAAATATTTATTTCTTGTGTCAGAGAACAGCCTCGTGGCTTTTGCCTTTATAAGCCCCTGACCCTTTCAGTTTACCCGAATCTGTGTCTCCCGAATTGCAATTCTTAAGACCCCCAAATAAAGCTCTTTGTTGTTCAAAGCCTTGAGATTGCTTAGTGTCCAACGCCTACAAGACTGGCACTCGCTCACCTTTCCAGTCCCTGTTTCCACCGCCCCTGCCCTCTGTGCTCCCTGACGCCCGGCCTCTCCCTGACCCCGTTCCTCCCTCTGTGTCCTTCTGCGGCTGCCCCCTTGACCTGGAATCCCTGTCTCTCCTCGGCCCCTGACCTGTGGCCTCTTATCCTCTGGAGCTCTGCTGAAGAGTGCCTTCTCTGGAAACTTCTCTGAGCCCCCATCATGAGTCTCACCCAGCCCTTATCCACGTACATATTTGAGTTCTCCTGCCATACTATATTATAGTTATTCCCTTTTTTATGTTATATTTTCTCTAACAGGGTAACATCCGTGTGTAAATAAATTTTAATCCACAGCCTAGAGCTTTTAGTTAGTATTTGAAGTATCGTGGTCAGGAACTCACTCATCTAGGGTGGTGATCAAACATTAAAAGTTCGCCACCCAGAGGGGCTGCAGCAACTTCCAACATCCTTATTGCCATCTACACCAGAGGCCTTGCTCTTTGGCTAAGGGATATGGGAGCAATTTTTCACTTCTAGAATGGTCAGTATCCAGAGATACATGGTGGACCAGAAAGACTCGTACAGGCACCACCGTCCTGTCACGGGCAGAAGAGAGGGAGCCTGAGGTCTCAGCCCCACTTGGCTGGGGTCTTCCACTTCCTGGAGGCTTCTGCCATCTGATTTGATTGAGTTGATTTATTGTCGGGATACAGTTGCGTTGGCCTCTAGAGAAGCTTTCATGCAAGGTGTCCGTGGGGGAGCCTGAAAGAACAGAGTGCAAGGACTTCACCAGAATTACGGAACAGCTGGAGAGAGTGGTTGGTATTCTACCTGCCTGCTGACAGAAGTTGCTTCACGTTTGGGGATATGGCTCTTCTTGCAACACACCACCTGGTAGGGAGGAGCGGGGGTTGGCAGGAGGCACCTGCATCCCTGCATGCATCCTGGGTCATTGAAGCCACCGTCATCCACCAAAAAGGACCCGACCAACAGGAAACCAAGTTGGTTTAGTCTGCAGTACCTTGTCTCTCCAACTAAAGGTGAGCTTGAGAGCAGGGGCCTATATTCATCACCGTGGAGGCTCCGGCTCCTCCTCCTGCAGCTAGCACCACAGGGGGTGCTTGTACCGAAGGAGCAGGAAAAGGCCAAGACCCTTTATTGCTGAGCCAGCTTTAAAACGCTGAGGACAGACTCAGACATGCAGTCAGCAAATAGGGTCGGGATGAAAACATATAGGAAAACAAAGAATACACAAGAAAGGTACCTTTTGATATCTTTTCCTTGAAACTTTTTCTGTAAGAAATAGCTTGCCCTCTTGAGAATTCCTTCTTGAAATCCCTTCTTTTTATGCATCAACATGCTTAAATGAAACACGTCTGTAGTTTTAAAACATACAACTGGGCTCATAATGTAAGTTCATTTTCGTATACTGCCATTTTCCCACTTAGTGTATAAATACTTTGTAGATAATTTACCCATGTCATGAGAAAATTCTTCAGAAATATAAGTTTAATGGCTTTATAATGTATTAGATGGATGGCCCACTACTGAGCCATATTTTGAGACATTTAAGTTGTTAACATATTTCTGCTGTTATAAACATTACCACAGTAAATATCTTAGAAAGAGACAATACAGTGAACGATTAAGACTTGTAAAAAATTAATAAACAGAAACCTCAATGAAAAAGAGTCGGGAGCCCAGAGGGGGAGCCCTCACATCCTGTGACAACAGCAGAACCCAATGGGAAGAAGGAAGACTCCGCTTCTTTCCAGGCCAGGGCTCAGCCAATGAAAAGCCATGGACTCTTTGTTTACTTTAGCCCTCCCAGCTCCCTTTTCCTCTTTATAAAAGCATTTTCATTTCCTTGCTGTGCAGGGACTTGCCCCCGTAGCTCACCATGGTTGCAGACCCCGAATTGCCATCCTCTGCTAATCTCAAATAAACCCACCTTTGCTGGAGAAATATCTGACAGTCTTTTTGTTTCAGGTCAACAGACAATAGGCTTTGAACTCGCTCTGTGTGCAAATTCTAGTTCTGCCCCTCCCGAGTACAACTTTGAGCAAGTTCCTTGGTATCTGTGCTGTTTCTTTCTATAAAAAAAGGAATGCGGTGTCCTTGCTGGTACTTATTATTTATTATTGTAGTAAAATACACATAACATAAAATTTACCATTTTAACCATTTTAAAGTGTATAGTTCAGTGGCATTAAGTACATTCACACTTTTGAGTAATTATCATTACCATCCATCTCCAGACCTTTTTCATCATCCCAAACTGAAATTCTGTATCCATTAAACAGCTCCCCATTCTGTCTTCCATCCAGGCTATGGTAACCACTATTCTACTTTTTGTCTCTATGGATTCGACTATTCTAGGTATAATACTTGTCCTTTTGTGTCTGGTTTATTTCACTTAGCATAGTGTCTTCAAGGTTCATCTGTGTTGTAGCATGTATCAGAATCGAATTCCTTTTTAAGGCTAAATAACATCACTTTGTATGTATATACCACATTTTGTTTGTTCAGTCATCTGACAATGCCCTATTGACTTGTTTCACCTTTTGGCTATTGTGGATAATGTTGCTGTAAACATTGGTGTACAAATATCTGTTCCAGTTCCTGCTTTCAGTTCTTTGGGGTTTATAACTAGAAGTGGAGTTGTTGGATCATATCACAGTTTCGTGTTTAATTTTGGGGGGAACTGCTCTACAGTCTTCCACAGTGGTTGGACCATTTTACATTTCCACCAGCAATGTGTGAGAGTTCGAATTTCTCCACATCCTTGCCCATATTTTCTCTGGGTTTTTTTGGAGGGGGACACGGGGTGGATAATAGCCATTGTAATTGCTGTGAAGTGGTGTCTCATTGTGATTTTGATTTGCGTGTGCCTCATCACTAGTGTGGTTGAGCCTCTTTTCATGTGCATATGGGCCATTTGTATGTCTTTGGAGAAATGTCTATTCAAGACACCTCTTGACCACCAACCACCTCTGTCTTGAGACTCTTGTCTGCCTTTACTTCCAACACCCTGCTTTCCTCCGGTTCTCCCTGCAGCCCTCTGATCAATCCTCCTTTCTTCTCACCCATTGTGGTAGAGCTCCCTACGGTTAGTTCCCTAGAGGTCCCTGACTCTTCCTGTACTAGTTTAGCTCATGCCACCTTCTCAGAGAATCTCATGGCCGATGTGAGATTTGAGGAACTTATTTCCAATGAAGACATCGGGTATTTAATTAATACATTATAAATAAATAAATAAAGAGGTTCAGTTAAAAAGCCAATAAAAAAAAAGAAAAACTGAATACTAAGAAATACTCAGGTAATTAAAAGAAATCAGGAAGGGCAACAAAGAGAGAGAGAGGTATCAGATGGGACCAACAGAAAAAAATAAGAAGGTATTAGACTTAAACACAAAGATCTCAAAAGTTACACTAAGTTTAAATGGACTAAATACTTCAATTGAAGGGGACTGTCAGGCTGGATAAAGAAAGCAAGATCAAATTTTATTCTATTTATAAGAGACATATTTTAAATATAGAGGTATAAATAGGTTAAAATTATGGGAGAATATATACCATATATACACCAATCATAAGCAAGCTTGAGTGTCTATATTAATATCTGGATTTCAGACTTGCCTCACCTGCTCCCACAATCACATATTCCTTGCAATAACTCTCTTAATGTATCTCCTACTAATTCTGTTTCTCTGATTCAACCTTGAATGATAGACACTGATACCAAAACTAGTTAACAACAGGCAGTGCACCCGGCGGACCCACAAATCTGCTCTTGCTTCAGTGGTGTTTGGACGGAACAGACCCAGGGATGCCCCTTCTTCCAGCCTCCGACCACCTTCCAACCTGTCTTCTGAGAGAAATTAAAGAAGATCCAAATAAGTAGATTGTCCACAGGTTGGAAGGCGATATTGTTATGATGTCATTTCTCCCCATATTGATCTATAGAGTCAATGCAATCCCATTCAAATCCAAGAAGGCTTTTATTGTAGAAATTTACAAGCTGATTCTAAAATTTATAAATAAAGGGGACTTCCCTGGAGGTCCATTGGTTGGGACTTTACCTTCCGGTGCAGGGGGTGTGGGTTCAATCCCTGGTCCGGGAGCTAAGATCCCACGTCCAGGAGCTAAGATCCCACGTGCTTCGTGGCCAAAAAACCAAGGCATAGAACAGAGGCAATACTGTAACAAATTCTATAAAGACTTTAAAAATGGTCCACATCAAAAAAAAATCTTTAAAAAAAATAAAATTTATAGAGAAGAACAGGGAACTTAGAATAGCCAAACAATTTTGAATGAGATTCAAAAGTTACTGTAAATTAGCTATAAACTGTAAAGTAGTAACAATTCTGAACAAAATGTCAAGTGTTACTATAAAGGTGCATTAATCAAGAAAGTATGGTATTGGCATAAGGATATACCTAGACATCAGTGGGATTAATAGACCCTCAATTATATATGGTTAGCTTGTATTCAGTATAGCTGCCAAAGCAATTCCATGGGGAAAGTCTCTTCCATACATGGTGCTAGAACAACTGGATGTCCATATAGAAAAAATAAATCTTGACCTTACTTCACACCATACCCCAAACTAATTATGAAACCTGAATGTAAAAGCCAAAACTATAAAGGTTTTAGAAGTACGCATAGGAGAATATCTTTGCAAGCTTAGAATAGGCAAAATTTACTCAGATGAGACACAGAGAACACTAACCAATGTTTTCTTTTATGAAGCATTGACTTCATAAAATTCAAATGTCCTGCCCATCAAAAGCCACTGTGAGAAAATTAATAGGTAAGCCATAGATTGGGGGAAAAAATTGTGATAGGTAGATAGGGATATCTATAGATAGATCATAGATATGATAGATAATAGATAGATAGGTAGATAGATAGATGATAGATAGATAGAGACATCTATAGGTAGATACACAGATAGATACCTGACAAAGGATTTGTATTTAGAACATATCAAGAACTTGTGCAACTGAATAATAAAAAGATTTACAACCTAGTAATTGAATAAATGATCCTGATTAAGATCCTGAGTTCAGCATTCGCTTTATATATAGTCTCTGGAGGCAAAGAAATGAAAGTTGAACTATACTATGAGAAAATCCACTCCCTCATCAATAAGGCTCTCCAAGCTTTCAAAATAACCACATAAATTCAAGATACAGTATCACAATTCCAGTCACCTTTGGTGCGTTCTATACAGAGGGTCTACAAAGACCTTTGGAAAGATTAGCCAGATAATCCTCACGGTTTCCTTAAAGCACAGGTGAGGGAGTGAACAGTTCAGCTTAATCCCATAAAGAGAGGAAACCGTGGAAGATCTGCTCCTGAGCGGCAGCGACCTTGACGCCAGGCAGACAGACAGATGCTCACTGTCGCCAAGGCGGGACCAGCTCTGCCAGAGCTCGCCTTTCCCACCCTTTCTGATTGACTCACCCGCCCGCCCACTCAGCAGACAGTTAATCATGCCCCCCTCTTTGTGGAAGTCAGGGCTTGTAGCTTGACTGTGGGCTCTCCTTCGAGGAGCCTGTGGTGACTCATTTCCTGCTCCAGCACAGGCTGGGACCCCAGGGTCTCCACGCCTGCCCTCTCCTGGGCTCCTCTCCACCTTGCCCACGGCTGCCCTTGACGTTGCTATAGAGTTAACAGTAGTAACGTCTCTCTGCGAAACCCCGGTGTGGACTCCCTGGGCTTCCAAAACTTCGCCTTCGTCCCGCCCTCGGAGCCGTCGTGTCTGCCGGTGCCTCACCCGCAATGCCGTTCCCATCCTTCAGCTACCCAAACAGCAGCGCCGTTGGTGGCCACCATGCCCATGAGGTCCTCCCCGCATCCTCTCTCCTCCCAGCGCGTCATCCTCTGCGCTCGGGAGCTTTACAGCGCGTACCACTACACAGCTTTGTCCTCTCCGGAGAAGACAGACAAGAAACTTGTAAACACATAAATAAGACAATTCAAAGTACAGAGAGGCGTCATGAAGAAATAAAACAGCCTGCTTGACTTGCAAATGAAGTGTGGTGGCATAACCTCTGAGGAGGTGACGTCTGAGGACAGACCTGAGGGATGAAAGGGAGCCAGCCGTGCAAAGATCCCGGGGAGGATGCATCTGCCGGGAGGCACAGCACGTTCAAAGGCCCTGGGGTGGACTACTTGGGGCATTTGAGGGAAAGAAAGAAAAGCAGTGTGACTGGGGTGGGTGAGGGGGCGTGAGTGGGGGTCAGTTGGGGGTGGGTGGACCAGGTCCATTCAGGCGGGACCGGGGGAGGTGAGGAGAGGCAGGTTGCAACCTAACTGTGGAACAAGGACAGGAGTGAAGGCGGTGTGCTGGGCACTGTCTCCTGAGGTCGCCGGGACCCCACCTGTGAGAGGCATTGGGTCTTTTCTTCCACAGCCTCAGGAGTGGAGCTTTATTTGCCAGGCCTTCTGCCAGAAGTTCCACAGGCCACCCTGTTGGAAAGAAATCAGTTCCCATTCAGAGGACGCAGAGAGGGAGCTGCGGATTGAGAAGGCGGTAGACAGAAATCCTTCCCGATAGCCAGGAGGGCGGTTAGGAGACAAGGCAGAGAATTTTCTAATAGCTTCCTTCCTCTTGGCTCCTTAGAACTGGAAAACCAACCTGGCATTTTACATAAATCAGACCATCAGGACAAACTCTCAGTGTCTCTGGGTGATTGAAAAAAAAGGAAAAAAAATTTCTAATGGCAAATAGGTGAGAAAGTGGAAGCATTCCTGGGGTGGAAGTGACTCCACAATTCAGTTCACAATTCAGTTTCCAGTCCTTTAGCGCTGAGCTTTGAGAGGCCGGATAAAGGGGTGTGATCGGTGAACTTCCTCTCTCTCCATAATCGTAACCAGAACAGCCAGCACGTTTTCAACACACCCTGGGAGCCAGGCACACATAATGTTACGTAGCTTTGCCTGGAAAATTTACAGTCTTCATAACAACGCATTTTTCAGGCGAGGGTCGGGAGGTTGAGGAATCCACCCATGATCGCGTACCTGGTCAGCAGAACATCTAGGGCTCAAACCCTGATTCTGGGCTCTGGGGTCTTAACCCCTGCCTCTGGGAGGCGGTGCACGTTCCGCATCTGCTCCTGGCCTGCCGGCCGCTGGCAGAGCCGCTCGCTGGGCCCGGCAGCTGCCCCGAGGCTGGTCCTGTTCGGGCAGAAGCCGCCACCCCTTGGGGAGCTGGCCGCCACCGTCAGGGCTGAAGGCCAAAGCAGAAGGGAGACCCAAGGTTGGCAGAGTCAGGACCATCCCTATTTATGCTCCCCTTAGGGGAAAAGGTGAGGAAATTGTGGTTTTTATGAACGCGTTCACCCTGGCCTCTCGTTGACTGCACACCTGAGCACACCCAGCCCTCTCCAGAAGCTCGTTCCTCGGGGGTGGGTGAGATGTGAACGGTGGAGGAGAAATTCCTCACACACACTGTTTGTTAAAGTAGGTTCCATCTCTTAGGTGGTGTGACCCTCAAGGCTGAGCATTTAGTCCGAGCAGAGGCCCTAGACACGTGCTTTTCTAGATCCAAAGACGGAACTGAACTGGTCAGCAAAATCGGTTTAAAATAAGAGCCAGATGTGACAGGGAGGGGTACCCTTGGCGAAGGCAGTTTGCCCCCAAACAGTCCCATGGGTTGGCGCTCCTCCAAGTGCGCCCCCTCCAGATGCTGGCACCACATGGCAGGCCCGGGACCCTGATGTGCCTCTGTGTGGTGGGTTGAACTGAGGCCCCCAAAACATACGCCCAAGTCCCAACTCCCAGAACCTGTGACTGTAGACTTACCTGGGAAAAATGTCTTTGCAGATGTATTTAAGTTTAAGATCTAGAGATGAAATCACTTTGGATTTAGAGTGGGTCCTAAGTCCCATGACAGGTATCCTTAGAAGAGCAGAGGGAGGTCTGGGACACGGACACACGGGGGAGAAGGCGCGAGAAGGTGAAGCAGAGGCTGGAGTGATGGACACAAGCCAAGGCAGCTGGGAGGGGAAAGCAAGGATCCTGCTCTGGAGCCTTCGGGGGGGCGCGGTCTGGCCAGCACCCTGAGTGTGGACTTCTGGCCTCCAGAGCCATGGTGGAGAGTGGTGAATCTCTGTTGTTTTAAGCTGCCAGTTTGTGGTAATTACTTAAGCTTCCCTAGAAACGAGCAGAAGGTTCTGCTGCCCCTCATCATGAGGCCTGACTTACTAGCTACACTGCACCGCTTCATCCCCAGGGCAAGGGGTTCCCTATTTCCAGGGAGAAATGCAACCAAGAAGGGGAGGCCACCTCTGTCCAGTGTGCCGTCCCTTGTAGCAGAGCCCTGGGCAGGGGGCGGATGCTGGCCGTGGTCCAGCTTCAGAAAGGCCCCCGCTCGGCACTGGGGTGGACCCCTCCTCCCCGCCGGGCTCTGGGCAGCTTCTGGGGGTCCGACCAGGCCCTCCGACCCTGCTGGGGGGTGCGGAGGGGTGGGGCGCAGGTCGGTTTGTCTTTGCTGATTCCCTCTCTTCTTCTCTTCTTCCCTCTCTTCTGGAGCTTTAGGCTCCAGAGTCACCCGGGGGTTCTCCCGGCCCTTCTCCGAACGGTGCCTGATGCAGCTGCTGCGTCTACATCGCACAGGCCCGTTTTCCTCGTTGACCCACCTTGAGTGTTGAGCGATTCCAGTTTCTTTGGTCACATGTTTACCAGCAAGTCCCACAGATGGCTAATCCCATCTTTTCCGTGTGGATTTTTCTAGTTTCACTCTAAGCGCAATTTCCAAGTTCTCGAGGGGTGGGAGGCACCTCGTGGTTGGGGCTCCGTGGGGACACCCGCCAGGGGACAAGCTGGTCCTCTGTGAGCTGAGTAGCCACAGCGAGATGCCAGGGGGATGGGCAGGTTCGTCCTTACTGCTCTTTTTCTCCTGTGTCTGTGTGTGTGTGTGCATGTGTGTGAGAGACTGAATGTGTGTGTTTGTGTGTGCGTGTGTGTGTATGTGTGAGACTGTGTGGGTGCGTGTGTGTGCGTGACTGAATGTGTGTGTGAGACTGTGTGTGTGTGTGTGAGACTGAATGATGTGTGTGAGACTGAATGTGTGTGTGCATGTGTGCACGTGTGTGTGAGGCTGAATGATGTGTGTGTGTGCGTGTGTGTGAGACTGAATGTGTGTGCATGTGTGCACGTGTGTGTGACACTGTGCATGTGTGCACGTGTGTGTGAGACTGAATGATGTGTGTGTGCGTGTGTGCACGTGTGTGTGAGACTGAATGATGTGTGTGTGCGTGTGTGAACATGTGTGTGAGGCTGAATGATGTGTGTGTGTGTGCGTGTGAGACTGAATGATGTGTGTGTGCGTGTGTGAGACTGAATGATGTGTGTGTGCGTGTGTGTGAGACTGAATGATGTGTGTGTGTGTGTGTGCGTGTGTGTGAGACTGAATGATGTGTGCGTGTGTTGAGGTAGGAGCCAGCCACTAGCCACCACAGTTTCTTCTCACACTAAACAAAGGGAGACTTTGAAGTTCTTACTCTTTTTCCTGTCGTGCTGAAACCCTGAGATTCTGTGGAGCTCGTCCCAGAAGAACTTAAAACCAGAAGCAACGAGCTCGTGAGTGCTTTCACCAACTCCAGCTTTCAGAGCACTCCAAACCCACAGGAGAAAAAAGAACCCTTTCACATCCTCTTCCTCTTCCGCCAGCGTCTGCAGCGGCCAGCGCCTTCGGCAGAATCCGCTGCTTCCTGTGAGGCGCTACTCTTGTGGTTTGTTTTCACATCTGTCCTTGAGCCGCCCTCCAGCGGGCGGGGCTGCCGCCTGCAGCGCGGGCCTGAGGCCAGTGCGAGCTTCGCCCTCGGCCCGGGAGGCGAGTTTCCAGGCGGCCCCCTCGCAGCTCAGTGCCCCCTTTCCTTGACCACGATAGAGAAGGACAGTAAAGCCAAGGGCTTGCACTGAAGAAAGAAATAGACCCAGGGGCGTGCAAGAGCAGGAAACGCCGTGATGAGGGCTCCGCAGCACATCTGCCCAGCGCCGTTTCATTCCCTCCTGGATCCCCAGTGGTGCCACCATCCCAGACTCTCAGGATGTCGGAGGAATTGTGATCACACACGTGAAGATGTTGTGGCCTCACGTGCCAGCCCTCACGGGAGGGCTTTGCGCTACTTTCCCTGCCGTTTCTTCTTTGCTTTGTCTGCCCTCTGTCTGTGGATGTGGTTCGGGGAGGGGAGAGAGTGGGTGAGTAGGGATTGATCGCCCAGAAACGGTCCTTCTTATGACACTTGGGCCCCCCTTGGTCTTGTCAAGCTCCATCCAGTAGAAGGACCAGCCCAGGTACAGACCCCACCCAGTGGTTTACGGGGGTTGATGTGTAGCTCACGTTCCCAAGGCACACAAGGCAGAGGCCAGAGGGACAGCCTGGGAGGATGTATTGGGCTGGCCAGAAAGTTCGTTCGGGTTTGTCCCCACAGGTTATGGACACACCCGAACGAACTTTTTGGCCAACCCACTACACTCAGATACAGTCTAAGAATAGTACAGTACAGCTGCAATCTCATCCTCCTAGGCGCCTTCATTAATTCATTCCATTTGAGAAACACTGATTGTGTGCCTTCCGTGTGCAGGGCCTTGTTCAGGGTGCTAGGGGGCGCGCAGGTGAACAAACCCGGCGTGGATCCTGTTCTGGACCCAGGCGGTTGGCTTCCTTTCCTAATGCTGAGGAAGTGCCCTGGCAGGAGAATGCGTCTGTCTCCTCCCCGCCCCAGGTGTGTGGATACTGGGGTTCATTGCCGGCCCCAGCTCCCACGTTTGAACGCCGCATCTCCACCTTTGGTCTGCAGGGAGCCAGAGCTCCATCACCCCTGCGCCAAGCAGGCTTCTGGCCCCCCGGGCCTGGCCTTGCTCTTTCAGGCGTATGGCACCCTCTGTTGGTGACCCACACGTAATACCCTGGCCTTGAGCTGGGACACCGTGCAGCCCTGGTAGCCTTCTCTGCTCATCTGAGCCACTGCTGAGTGCCAGGCCCTGTCCGAGGGGTTGAGGATATAAAACTGTAAAGGCAAATTTTCTGTCTTCATCACAAGGTAAAGTTTCAGTCTTCTCACAGGTTTCAAGTTCAGCTCCGTTCCCCTGCATGAGGATCCCAATGCTGGTGGTGGATGGGGCCTGGGATGCATTCCAGGTCCCATTATCTCTTTCAGAGGATGTGGCCTGAGGGCCCTCCCCTCAAGTGGGCCCTTCGTGGTTGTCCTGTGCGTCCTAGAGTTTCCCAACCTAACTGGGCAGATCTGTCCCCACTCTGACTCTGTGCTACACGTAGAATAATGGGCTTAATTACCCTGGGGGGACAAACTCCTATCCCCCAAACCTACCTGCACTGGAACTCCTCCCTTCCCTTCCCTAAATGGGAGCCTGCTGGCCATGGGCGTGAGCGAGGACGGCAGGTCCGGATCGGGATCCCCTGCCACCTTCCCTCCGGCCACCCACTGCTGCTGGGTGCCCCTGCTCATCCCCACCTTCAGGATGCTGGTCCCCCACCAATCCCTCCGTCGTCTAAAGGCGAGTGCGCACACCCTGACTCTCAGCGGTGACCGTGGGGAAACTCACACTCCTTTTCTTGCTCCAGCAAGTCTCAGAAAAATGCAGGCGTTGTGGCATGGGGCCCCCCAGAGGCCAGCAAGGGTTACCACATCCCCTCAAAGTGAAGACAGCCTCTCCTCAGAGGGACCAGCCTTTCTAGTACAGAGTCTTTCTCGCCGGCAGAAACACAGGGCCCAAGATTTTTTCTGTCTTTCTCTTCCGGTATTTCTGCGGTTTAACTCTTTTTAAAAAATATTTTATTAGAGTATAGTTGATTTACAATGTTGTGTTAGTTTCAGGTGTCCAGCAAAGTGGATCAGTTATACATAAACATATATCCACTCTTTTTTAGATTCTTTTCCCATGTAGGTTATTACAGAATATTGAGTAGAGTTCCCCGTGCTATTCAATAGGTTCTTGTTGATTATCTATTTCATACATAGTAGTGTGTATATATATATATATATATATTTTTTTTAATTTGAAAGCTTTTTTTTTTTTTTTTTTTTTATGGCTGTATTGGGTCTTCGTTTCTGTGCGAGGGCTTTCTCTAGTTGCGGCAGGCGGGGGCCACTCTTCATCGCGGTGCACGGGCCTCTCACTATCGCGGCCTCTCTTGTGGAGCACAGGCTCCAGACGCGCAGGCTCAGTAATTGTGGCTCACGGGCCTAGTTGCTCTGCGGCATGTGGGATCTTCCCAGACCAGGGCTCGAACCCGCGTCCCCTGCATTGGCAGGCAGATTCTCAACCACTGCGCCACCAGGGAAGCCCAGTAGTGTGTATATGTTAATCCCAATCTCCTAATTTATTCCTCCCTCCGTGCCGGTTTAACTCTTTTCAAGCTTTTGTTTCAATATAGCAGCTTGAATTCATATATTATACAATTCATATGTTATATATGAATATATATTCATATATTCATGTATATGAATATATACAGTGAATATTCATATATTCGTGTATATGAATATATACAATTCATATATTTATGTATTATATGAGTTATATATTATACAATTCATCCTGGAATTCATACATTATACAGTATATAATATATGAATTCATATGTAATATAATTCACCCATTTAAAGTGTATGATTCAGTGGTTTTAGTATATTCAGAGTCTTGTAACCATCACCACAATCAACTTTAGAACATTTTCCTCCCCCCAAAAAGAAACCCGTCACCCCCCATTAGCTGTCACTCCCCACTTCCCCCCGAACATGCCGAGCCCCTGGCAACTACAAATCTACTTTCTATCTCTGTGGATTTGCCTATTTTGGATAACTCGTGTTATTGGAATCACATAATATGTGGCCTTTTGTGTCTGCCTGGCTTCTATCACAAAACAAGCCTTTG
The DNA here is from genome assembly GCF_965194805.1 of Balaenoptera borealis. Taxonomy (NCBI): domain Eukaryota; kingdom Metazoa; phylum Chordata; class Mammalia; order Artiodactyla; family Balaenopteridae; genus Balaenoptera; species Balaenoptera borealis. Next base: position 7,661,365 of record NC_138877.1, read on the forward strand.
CTCCTTATTTCATCTGCAATTTAATTAGACTGACAATATCGTCTATCAACCTAAACGGGACACTTGTGGAGTGAGAGGGGTGCTCTTGATGATTACCCTGCGACATCAGGCATGAACACGGGCCACCGCTAGTCAACCGGGCGAAGGCGTGGGCATCCTGCCTTCAGCTGAGAATGGTTGCACCTCACAGCCACTGTGAAGCCGCCTGCCTCCCCTTCCCTAAATCAAAATTCCCAAATCACCCTCAGCAACCTCGGGTCTCACCAGGAACTGAAGTTAATTTACTTCTAGAGTTGCTAATGCTCTGCGCACGGCTGAAGCATGCTCGTGATTTATGGGAGAAATAAGACTCATTTCCCCCAGAGATGAGAACTGGCAGTTGTATTTTTCATTTTGGAAGCATGAAATTTGACTGCACGGGGTGCAAACTGCAAAGGAAAGCAGGCGCAGAAAGCAGCGCTGTCATGACAGACATGAAAGGGATGGCATGAACTGTGGGCCTGCAGAACGAGCCTCTCGGAGGCTTAATTGGGTGGGTCACACGTCGCAGCTCTGAAAAGGGCAGCGTAACTATTCACTGTTGGGCTGTTAAAGGCACCTGGCTTGGTGTCATCTCTCGCTGCGCCTGTCCCTCCCAGGCTCTTTTATGTGCTCTCGGAAAATGTTTTCAGTGTTTGTAAGCAAATGAAAAACTTATTATTTTTAAATTATAAGTATCTGCTGGGTGGAGATAGAAGTTATGCCTTTTGGACAACAGCTTCTCACGGTCGCTGCTGACTCATGAGCACGAGGTACGGTTCAGTAGGAGATGTTTTTAACTATCGATGCCCACCCCTCAGCCCGCCTTGCTGCTGTAAGGCGTGCCCCCACATGCAAGATGCTCTGCACCATGCTGACGGGGCTGCAAACAAAATATACTTAGGCTGCCCTGGAACGCTACACACAAAGACACAATTATATATAGTAACCAAGAAGTCATCTTCTCCAAATCTCTGGCTCCGATCATACCCCTGCCTCAGCCTCGAGCCTAAATTCTCTAAGGAACCGGGTGATGTTTCTGTGATTTGTTTGTGTTCTGAATTCACTACCCAGGCCAATTGAGGGCCACCTGTCACAGTGTGGCCAGGGATCAGCCCCTGTGGAAGCTGGTTTTGATTCCCGCTATTCAGATGCAGGGAACGTCCTTGGAGCCAGACGTTGCGTCTAGACGCTTCCCAGCCAAGGAGGACCCTCATACCAGTCCGGTTCTGGGCCCCAGATGCCCATGTGCTCCTCTGGTGTCCCAAGCAGCTTTTGTTTGTGTGTGTTTTGTGTCTGAGCTCATCCATCTGGCTCCCCTTCTGCCAGCTTTTCTTCTGTTTACACCCACAATCTCAATTTGTCTTCCAGCTCTTTCCAAACCAATTATGCTATGGACAGATTTAGTCCATTTCTAGGCCAGATGCTCAAATACATCCTTTTCTGCATTAAAAATAATCGAAGTAGGCTCCCAGCCAGCCGCAGGATTTACAGACCCTTGAAATTCTAGGAGAAATCCTCAGAAATCTTTCTGATTCTGGCGCAATCCCCACATTCACTCAGCAGGGGGGAAAAAAGGCATTGATTTCATAGGAGCATGGAAAGCATCTTAAGTGTTGGTCACAGCACCCAGTCTCTCACAGTCAGAAGATCTGGCCTGGACCACCTGGTACATTTCTTTCCCGATGCGATGTTCCTCCCCAGTGAGGTCACGCACCGCTCCTGGGCAGGGCAAGCCGCTTCTCCCAGCATTTGTGTATCCATCCCCTCCAGCCGGGGAAGCTGGGGTTTCCTTGTCAGCACCATGCTCTCCACTTTGTTGCTTATTCGGGTGCTGTTTATACAGATACGTCATATTCTCTATGGGTGTCGCGTGTTTAAGCTAGGACCATCGTTTCTCACCTCATCTTAAAGCTCCAGGAAAGGGTTTGCTGATGAAATGGGTATGGTGTTCCAAGGAGAAAAAGCTCACGTCATCATGCCCAGGGGAGGAAACCAATTCCTTAGCTGGAGCCCAGCGGAGAGCTTGCAGAGCAGGTGTTTGTGCCTCTGGGAAAAAACATACGATGCTGCGGGTTTCCTTGCTGACGGGAGAGCTGCCCACAGGCATATACCTCTTGGCCATCCATGTTTACACAGAGGCCTCCCTTGGCTTCCCGGGGAGAAAAGCCAGTGTCAGAACCCAGTGTGCGAAAGACTCCAACCTACTCCCAGGGGCCTCAATTAGGTGTCGTAGGTGAGGCCCAGGAATCTGCAGGTGAATTGGATGCAGGAGTTGCCAGCTGCAGAATCTGGCCATGCTGTACCATGGCCTCCCTGTATCCCCCAGGATGCTGAGCTCCAAACACAGGTGCTGTCATGCTGCCCGAAGGTCCAGTTGGGAGCCTCAAGGGTTAGAGCGGAGGGGGGACACATCATACCTGGGGGCCAGGTGGGGCACCCTGCGTGCAGCCCATGGGCACCGTGAAGAGCCCCTCATCAAACGTAAAGGCAGAGGAACGCTGTCCCAAGTCACCCCACAGGAGCCATGGGTCCAAGCGTCGGAGGAAAAGAGAGGGATCAAATGTCACCCACGACTGTCCCAACACCATAGGTTAACCCCCAAGGTCAAGGCTTCTCAAACAAAACCAGCTCTCATTTATAGATTGAGACTGACATTGCCACTAACTACGTTCTATACTATATGTATGAGCCGCTTGGTGTCATTTAATGAGCACTTACTCTGGGCCACAAGGTGGGGGGGTCCTTCCTGTGGGAGGAGATGGCATGTGAAGACCCTAAAGAGGATGGTGGTCCCCCCCCGCCAACCCCACCATCGCTCCCTCCTCAAAGTGTGGTCCGAGGCCGGCAGCGTCAGCGTCACCTGGGGGGAGCATATTCGAAATGCAGGCTCTCAGGCCCCCAGCCCCTCTGAGTCAGAGTCTGCCTTCTCACCAGACCCCCAGGTGATTTGAAAGCGAGTTAGAAATTGAGAGACACCATTCCGCTCCTCCGAGGCCCCGCCAGCTGGGACCCACGGAGGCTCCTGTCTCCCCATCAGTGATGCTTTTTCTGGTTTCTGTCTGAACAGATAAATGTGCCTCAGCCCATACTTTTTTTTTTTTCTTTTAAAGGCACAAGCCCAGATTCCTATTAATAAATGAATTCCAAGTGAGTGATTTCCAAAGCCAGAGGGGACATGGCATGGTTGAGCTCCGGGGGGGGAACGGGTGGCGACTGCAGCCAACGGCACTGTCCCTAGCAGCTCAGAAGGTGTTTTATAAACGGCCAAGTCTACCCCCTTATTAAACAGCCGCCCCCGAGCCCCCAGCCATAGAAACACAAGGCCTGCGTTTCCTGACGCTGTGGACCTGGATGGGGCCTCCTCTGCGGCGGGGAAGCCAGTGGCAACGGGAGCCTGCAGGGACCCGGCTCTGCCCCCTGCTCTGAACGCAGGCATGTTGGAGGCTGACGGGGGGTAGGTGCCCGGGATGGAGCCATCGGCCAAGCTGTGACGGGCCTCCAGTCTTCCAGACTGCTGCTCTGACACGCCATCCAGAATAAAGCAGGCTTGAGTTTTACCAGCCCCCTTGAGTGACAGTCAGATTAAGCGTGACCCGTTGGATGGAGTGCTCGTCACAGGCTGGCGGGGAGACGGCTTCCGCGCTGGCCTCAGAGCTGGAGCTGCTGCGCCTTAGCCGGCCGTCCACGGCGGCGGCATCCTCCCCACCTCCCACCTGTTCTACCAAAGAATCAAGGACCCTAGGGACCGGATTCCAAACACTTCCCTGTGGCCGGGGCCGCATTCATAAGTTCTAAGGAACGTCATCTAGTCCTGATACAGACTTGCTTGGTACGGGTTTCCTGTGGTTACTATAATCAATATTAGAATCAAGATTAGAAGTCATTGCTGGGAAGTGACGGCGAGGAAGGAGGCTTATCAACGAGCCCGTCAGCGTCAGATGCAGAAACTGCTGCAAAGAAAAATTCTTTGCTGAGTCCTCAGCCTCAGAATGGTGACAATATTAACTCTCTCGCAAGGCTTTTTAGAGGAACAGAGGAGAAAACGTAAATGAAATTGCCTCGTGCATATTAGGTATATTAGGTAAATGCTTGTAGGATCTGGAACCTTCCTCTTTACCACTGAGTAGAACATGGAATAGGGAAAATCCATTTTGGAGTCAATCCCCAAGGCTCGGTTTCCGGCACACAACGTGGGTATCACTTGAAGGCGATTTGACGCAAAGGTATTAGTGTCATGGCGGAGCTGTGCTGCGTTTACAGGGGGCCCTGGTGCAAGGCAGAGGCTCAGCTCCCTCAGAGCCGCATCAGGAGACAGTGGAAACCCAAACACTACGGATTCTTTCCTGCCAGTGTCTTTTTTTTTAATTGGAGTAGAGTTACTTTACAATGTTGTGTTAGTTTCTGTTGTACAACAAAGTGAATCAGCTATACGTATACATATATCCCCTCTTTTCTGGGTTTCCTTCCCATTTAGGTCACCACACAGAGCATTGAGGGGAGTTCCCTGTGCTATACGTAGGTTCTCATTAGTTATCTGTTTTATACATAGTTGTGTATATATGTCAATCCCAATCTCCCAATTCATCTCATCCCCCCCATCCCCCCCTTGGTATGTATACATTTGTTCTCTACATCTGTGTCTCTGTTTCTGCTTTGCAAATAAGTTCATCTGTATCATTTTTCTAGACTACTCGGCCATAAAAAGGAACGAAGTTGAGCCATTTGCAGAGACGTGGATGGACCTAGAGACCATCATGCAGAATGCAGAGTGAGGTAAGTCAGAAAGAGAAAAACAAATGCCGTAAAATACCGCTCATATGTGGAATCTGCCAGGCTTTTCTGGAACACTGAACCCCCTTGATCTGTCTGCCTTCCCACCTGTGGGCTCACATAAGCCAGTAGAGGGCAACCTTCCCCATGGGAGGTGTTTCCTAAGGCAGGGCCAGCTGTGTGGACAACTTGGGATTCTCCCGCGGGCAGGTTGGTACCACATACTGTCAGCCAGGCCTGTTCTCCTGCTTTTTACGGGGAAGCAGCTGCCTTCTTGTGCCCACCCTCTCCAACAGTGTGTCATCACAGGCCACTCCTGGGCCGCTAGGTTCTGTGTGGTGGTCAGAGGCAACCAGCAGCCCCGCTCAAGAGAATTTAATTCTCACCGTGTGTATAAGGGCCAACTTAGTAATTTTGCAAGCATTGTTTAAGTATTTGGGAACGTTTTGTTCATTAGACAACCAAAGTGCTTAAAAAGAAAATTAAACATATTTTCGTTATAAAAGCACTATGAAATGTCCAAGGGAATTTAATTAGCCAAAAGTTCTAAAGTCCTTTTGTAAACAATTACTTGAATTTAAATAGATTTCTAAGTGAAATCATAAGATTTGTTAAGTTTGATTGAAAAGCTTGAGAAAACCTAGGTTTTACAATGCGTTACTTTAAAAAAAAAATTGAACACTGTATTAATTTTTAACACCAAAGTCGCCTGTTTTGGTACTCAAAGTCTCCTTTCAGCACCACAAAAAACATGCAACAGCAAAGGTGCATAGGAGAAACCAGGTGATGTGTTTCCCCAGGGAAACATGATTTTTCTTACCTGTTCTTCTGAGTCTTATTCTTTTCCCACTGGATCTGGTTTTGCCCTTTGAGGGAGAGAAGAAAAATGTGAATTCAGTGTGTTGTCAGAGACGGACGATTTCACACGCTGAGCTCTATTTTTCTGCTAGAAAGTAATTCCTTCCGCCCTATCTCCTCCTATTAAATGATCTTCCATCTTGATTCTGTCCCCCCGAGATATATCATCTACTTCTGGATCCCAAAGCTCTGTGACTTCTCTTCCAAACACCAGGCCCCTGACTCAGATACTAGCTGTCCCTAGGATGGGATGCTGTCATCTCGAATTCAGCACATCTCTGTGATCTCCAGTGCGTCCTTTTCCTTGTCACCCGGCTCAGAACCTCACGGCATCTTTAATGTCTTTGCCGTGGACCACTTTTACTTAATAAGTTCATTCGTTCTTAGAATTTCCTTACCACCGCCATTACCGTCAGAGGCCAAGTCCTTACTTCCAGACCACAAGAACTTTTTTTTGGAGGGAGGGGGATTTTTTTGGATTGATATATAATTCACATACCGTTGAAATTCACTTGCTTAAAGTATACAATTCTGTGTGTGGTTTTTACTATATCCTCAGATATGTACAAATATAACCACCACCCACCCCCAGAGCTTGTTCATCTTCCCCCAGGGAAATCCTGAACAATGACTTTTGAATGAGCCTTATTGCTGGTGGTCTTTGCACTTAATTAAATATACCTAGAGGTGGTTTGAGGGTTAAGCTGTGTTCGGTTCAAATGCCGAGAGCGCCATGTTGTCCTTAGCTGAGGTGACTGTGGTGTGGTGTCTCTGGGCTCCGAACCCCAGCAACACGACATACTATTTTTGTGGCCTTAATATTTCCTGTGCCCAGTTTTATCATCTGTAAAATAGGATAGCAATGGTACAGTACGAGAATAAGATAAACTGGCACGATGTGAGCCATCGATGAACATAAGTTGTTATTTTATACACTTCTGATCCAACCATATAACTTTAATGCATCTTCTTAGAATTTTAATTTTGAGATGACTGTAAATTCACATGCCATTGCAAGAAATCATACAGAGAGATTACTCAGTTTTCCCCAGTGATACCATCTTGAAAAACGATTTTCCAAATCACCACCAGAAAATTGACATTGATGCGGACAAGATACAGAGCATTTCTGCCATGACAAGGATCCTTCACGTTGCCCTTTCATAGCTCCCCACTCACTCCTTAGCCCCTGGAAATTCCGAATCTGCTCTCTGTTTTATCATTTCAATCACGTTAAGTCAATGCGATCATAGGGTAGTTGGGATTGACTTTCTTCACTCAGCACAATTCCCTTGAGTTCCATCCAAGTTGCTGTTTGTAGACACTGGATTCACTTTCATTGCCGAGTAGTGTCCTTCGGTGTGGATGGACCACACGTTGTTTGACCATCTGCCCACAGAAGGTTTCCAGATTTTCACCATGACAATAATGCGTATTTATTCAGACTTCAGTGCTGAGAAAGAACTCTTTCGTAGATCTCACCTGTTCCATACAATAGCTCTGGGAGACAGACCAGGCCGTGTTAGCCTCACTTTATAGTGAGAAAACGGATTTGCCCAGTGTCACATAGGTTGTGCATGACAGAGCTGGCCCTCAGATCACCCGAGTAAATACCCTGCGCTTTTGTTTTTCACCATATCACTCTGCTTCCTTTATAAACTCATTCATTCAGCAAACGTTTCCAGAGTGCCTGAGCTCCGGGAAGACAAAAATGACAAGACACTGTCCTTACAGAGCTTATGTTAGAGGGCAGTCAGAAATTCAAATAACAAAATAACAACCCAGAAAGGTAACGACTGTGATGCTGAAGGTGGGAAAAGAGAAGATGTGTTTGAATATGTGTTTGGGGGCAGCCTCACCAGGTCCCTGCACGTTGTGGGCATGGGAGCTGGTGACAGTATCATTCAGTTGAAGGCAGTGGTGTGTGTGTGCTGCTGTATAGAAGGTTCTGCTGAAGTTTCCCATGGAGTGTGACAGTTCCCTGAAGGTCATTGGCTGAGGACAGACGCAGGCTGGGACCAGATATTCTAATTTCTGTGACTATTCGAGTCCCAAAAATAAGCAGAGCCTTGTATGCAGAGACCCAGAGAAATACAACTTTCCTCCGGTGGCTTCTGCAAGAGGAGGAAAGACGTTCGCATTTGCCAAGAGACCCGGACCTCAGACCCTGGAGAAAAAGGGACCCTAAGGAAAGCACCGGGTCGACACAGGAAACAAGCCCCAGTGCTTCTCAGATCCACACCACGTCTCCAGGACCGCATACGGCAGTGGAATTCCGGCCACCGGTTTCAGAAACGATGCTGAGAGCAAGCCTGTCTTCACAGAGCTAGTCACCGTGTTGGGGAGACAGACCAACAGACACACGCGGCTTACACAGTGTGACGGGTGCCACCCCAGGGCCCACAGGGTGAGGGCTGAGGACATGTGACAGCCCAGCAGAACGGTCCTGCAGGGCAGACGGGCCATTTGTAGGAACGTGGGAAGAGTTAAGAGCTAAGGCATGGCACCCCTTATCAAGTTTGTTGCCCACGGCTTCCCACCCTGTTCCTATCCGGGCAACATTAAAGAGAAAGCCAGCATCCTGGATTTCTCAGCTGGGCAGGACCCAGCTACTTTAGGTCACAGCCCTGCCCTCGGGGGGTTATTCTCCACAGTTATTGGCTGGCCTCTGAAGCATCCTTCGTCTGCTGCAAGAAAGGGCTCTTGTTTGCTGCTGAATAGCTTCGATAGCCTGCTTCCTGCCCACATCAGCTTGGAGGTCCAGAGGCTTCTTTTCGTTTTTGAACCATCTCCACCCCTTTAAGTTCAAACTGATGACGCAGCCATCAATTCAAACCTTATAAACATGGTATGGGTTTCCCCGGAATCATGAGGAATTTATAAAAGTCACACTCACAAATATTTTGAGATGGGGCCCTGTCTGGCTTGGGATTAGATTTAGGATGCTATAGGATAACACCCTTAAGAGTCTTAGAAGTCTTTTGACCAGCTGAGAGGTCTTGGAGACATGCCATTAAATATTCCTGAAATCGTAAAAGAGAACCACATCCTTGAGAGGACCCTTTTTTTTTTTTTAATTTATTTATTTATGGCTGCATTGGGTCTTTGTTGCTGCGCGCAGGCTTTCTCTAGTTGCGGCGAGCGGGGGCTACTCTTCGTTGCGGTGCGCGGGCTTCTCATTGTGGTGGCTTTTGTTGCAGAGCATGGGCTCTAGGCTCATGGGCTTCAGTAGTTGTGGCACACGGGCTCAGTAGTCGTGGCTCGCGGGCTCTAGAGGGCAGGCTCAGTAGTTGTGGCGCACGGGCTTAGTTGCTCCGAGACATGTGGGATCTTCCCGGACCAGGGCTCGAACCCGTGTCCCCTGCATTGGCAGGCGGATTCCTAACCACTGGGCCACCAGGCAAGTCCGAGAGGAACTTTTACCTTAAGACCGTCTTATTCTGAGAATAATTTGCCTTCTGGAAAGGCTGGGAGTGTGAAGCAGTTTAATTTTGAACCCAGAATATCCTGGCTTCTTTGTATATTCTATAAATTATGTTTGAAAACTGAAAAATTCTTCTAGTTCATTTCTCTTTATCTGTCCCTTATCTGCTGAAAGAAATCAGTTGACACTTTCAACCTTCTGCCCAAAACTTCCTTAGCCAAATCTGCTATCCATTAGCTGTGGATGGTTTTATTTTCCACATTTCCACATTTGTCACAGTTGAACAGGTGACAGCTTTGCTAAACTCTCCACCACTACATCACACGGATTTCTTTTCCTCCAGCTTCCAATAACAATTTCCTCGCTGCTTTTACAGGCCCGATAACGATCTTCCTGAAACTCCTTTAAGCCGTGGCACAGGCTTAAAGCCAATGCCGTACGGTTTACGTTTTTAAACGTCAACACCGCATTCCTGGTACCAATTTCTATTCTGGTTATCTGTCACTGTGTAGCACACCACCCGAAAACGTAGTGCCTTAAAACAGCAATATTTTCTTATCTTTCACTGTGCTGTGGGTTGACTGGTCACAGATGAGCGGTGCACACGGGGGTCTTTCATGTGATCGCAGGCAGATGTTGCTGGGGGGCTAACGTCGAGGATGTGAGACCAGAGAAAAAGGTCAGGGTTAGACTGTGAAAGATCAGTGTGCCTGGTTAAGGAATTTTAACTTTAAAACATAGTCAGTAGGGATTCCTGGAAGAATTCTGAGCAAGAAAGTGAGGTTATTAGCCCTTTCACAAGAAAATAATGAGAAGCCGAGTGGGAGTGGGGTGAGGGAGAGGCCGGAGAGGCACAGGTTGTTAGAAGGCCTGGGGGTGGGCAGAGGCAGTGGGGTGGGGGGAGAGAGCTGAAGTTTAAGGGCAAAAAGTGATGTCCAGGCTCATCTGCTTCTCTCCATCAGTCCTGGCAGCTTCTACTGGAGGCTGCACCCAGGTTGTTCTCCTCTTCAAGCCTCTAGGAGTGTGCTCAGGATGGAGAGTGGTTTAAGGCTATTCGGAAAATTGTCAGGAATTATGTTTGAATAACCATAATAGAGTTTTGTTTTCTTCCTAAGTCTTCCAGAGGGCACTTTCTGGGGCTCAAAGACCATGCTACCCCCGTGTCCTTGTCATGGGCCGAACTTAACTCATGCCCTCTGCCGTCATCTCACTTGGCAGCTTGATTCCAACTTTTGACGATGCTTTCCTCCCTGAGATACTCTCTTCCTTCCATGCCGTGTCCAAGACACCCCATTCTCCTTTTTCTTCTACCTCCCTGCCTGCTTCTTTCCTGTCTCTCTACGGATGTAGCATCCTCTACTTGGCTGTTCCACGTCGGAGCTCCTCAAGCTCAGCCCTGGGCTCTCCTAACCCTTGTCTTGGAAACTTGACTCTGAACTCAAACGACTTCCAGTACTTCTTTGCTCTCATGACTCTTGTAACAGTTAGGATTGGGTTTGACTATAGATGAGAGAAAACTCCAAGTATCAGTAGCCTAAATGCTATAAAAGTATTTCTTTTCAGGGATCTAGTCTTCTTGTCGCTCTGCCATCCTCAACCTAGGACTTTTACCTCATGGTCCAAGATGACTTCTTGGGTTCCAGCCATCACAACCACATTTCTGTCAGCAGGCAGGAATAAGTCAGGAGGAAGGACACACCCTTTCCTTTAAGGATACTTGACAGAAGTCATACCTGGCACTGCTTATATTTCATTGGTTAAAATTTAGTCAGGTGACCACCCTGGCTCAAGGGAGGTTTGGAAATGTATGGCCAGCTAAAAATTAGATGTTCTAAAACTAAAGAAGAAGGAGTAAGTGGATGGACAGCAGGTTCCAGCTAGTCTTTGCTACATCTCCCAGAAACACACCTCCAGGGCAGACTTCTCTATAGCCCCTGCCACTTTGGTACTCAAAGACATCTCAGAACCAAATATCCAAGACTGAACTCATGATCTCTCTCAAATTTGTTCCACTTCTGGTATTTCCTTTCTCGGTGAAGGGCACCACAATCTCTCCAGCTGTGCAAGCCAGAAACCTAGGCGCCATCCCTGGCTCCTAAGATAGATAGCACTAATCGTTCCCAATTCATCCTTGCCGTGGCTTCCCTGGGCAGAGTCTGATTCCCTGGCCCACTGTCTTTGGGCTTTGCCATTTGGCATCCTGGGGCTGATGCTATATGAGCAGGCACTTATTAGGCTGTGTCCAGCCAGAGGCTTGAAATGTGCTTCTGTGTTTTGGCTTGGCCTCTTGCCCGTCTGCCATCCGCCGTGGAAGAGCTTGCCCCCAGGAAACTGCAGATTCTAGAATGAGAAATACATGGATTACCTACAACCCGAAGCAGAAACGCCCCCAACCAACCTGCAGACCTATAACAAGAAAAAGAAATGAGTATTGTAACCACTGAGAATTTGGGGTTGTTTGTTATCCAACATTACAGTGGAAACCACTGTAACTGTTGGTTATACTACAGTGGAAACCTAATTAGTATAATTATCTTGTACTTACATATCTGCTCCTCCATTTAGTCTTGTCAATTTATCTCAGTAATATCTCTGGAATCTCATCACATCTCTCCAGCTCCAGGGCCACCATTATCTTAGCCCAAGCTATGGCCACTTTGCCTGGACCACTGCAAAGCCTCCCGCCTGGTCCCACACCTCTGCTCTGGCCCCTTGGCATACAGCTCTCCACCCTGCAGCCAGACGCCCTTTGAAAAAGGCCAATCTTATTTATTTATTTATTTGCTTGTTTGTTTGCTTTTGGTCACGCCTTGCGGCTTGCGGGATCTTAATTCCCTGACCAGGGATCAAACCTGGGCCCACGGTAGTGAAAGTGCCTTGTCCTAACCACTGGACCGCCAGGGAGTTCCCTCCAATCTCATTTTAAAGAGGGATGGGTCTCTCCACTTTCTTGTCCCAGGCGATTCTTTTATTCTCGTTCATTTACAGATAACGGGGGGTTTCCTTATCCACGGGGCCACTGTTCCCCACTGGGGCATATCCAGGTTACTACTTCACCATTATCTCTTGGGGGGAGAACGTCTTTAAAATTTATTTTATTGAAGTATAGTTGATTTACAATGTTGTGTTAATTTCTTCTGTACAGCAAAGTGATTCAGTTATACATATATATGTGTGTATATATATATACACATTCTTTTTCACATTCTTTTCTATTATGGTTTATAACAGGATGTTGAATATAGTTCCCTGTGCTCCACAGTAGGACCTTGTTGTGTTTCCATCCTATATATAATAGTTTGCATCTGTGAAGCCCAAACTCCCACTCCATCCCTCCCCCACCCCCCTCCCCCTTGGCAACCACAAGTCTGTTCTCTATGTCTGTGAGTCTGTTTCTGATTCATAGGTAAGTTCATTTGTGTCATATTTTAGATTCCACATATAAGTGATACCGTATGGTTTTTGTCTTTGTCTGACTTATTTCACTTCATATGATAATCTCTAGGTCCATCCATGTTGCTACAAATGGCATTATTGCATTCTTTTTTATGGCTGAGTAATATTCCATTGTATATATGTGCCACATCTTTATCCATTCATCTGTCGATGGACATTTAGGTTGCTTCCATGTCTTGGCTATTGTGAATGGTGCTGCAGTGGACATTGGAGTGCATGTGTCTTTTTGAATTAGAGTTTTCTCCAGATATATGCCCAGGAGTGGGATTACAGACTCATATGGCAACTCTATTTTTCGTTTTCTGAGGAACCTCCATACTGTTCTCCATAGTGGCTGCACCAATTTACATTCTCTTGGGGGGAGAACTTACATGTGTCACGAGCCGTTGAACCGAGGGCGACAGTCTGCGTGGGCTGAACAAAGGTTGATGTCACCCTGGCTGGGCTCATGATGTGGGGAGAGCGGGCTGTGAGAAAGATGACCCCTCAGCCCAGGCCGCCTCCTGGCAGCGTGCCTTCCCGGGTGTAGACGGGCTGCCACGTGGGCTACGGTCCCACCCGGCCCTCTGGCGCTCCTGGGGCAGAGGTTGGGCAGTCCCTCCATGCCCTTCTCTCTGCATGGTTTCTACAGGCTGGCCGGTCCTTCTGGCCTCGTGCTCGCGATCCCCACCCACCCCGCCCCCATACAGTCCAGGGTATGATCTACTCACTTTGGATGAACTTCACCCCCCTGGTCTCTTCGGGACTTTGCCTTTTGGTTCACTGGACGCTCTGCTCTTACAAATCAGAGCTCTGGCTCTCACAGCTATTATCTCTGGACTGGAAGCCAATGGCCAAACCTCGACCCCGTGTTGGTCTTTGCCACCCGGGAAAGCGCGGTTTCACTCCTCCCCAGGAAGAGCCGTGCTGATTTAGGAGCGCAGAAAAGAAAAGCACAGGAAGACATGAACGTATCTGAAACATATTTCAATGCATGATAACGTCACTGTCCGTCTCCACTTAAGACTACTCAGTAGCTTCCTGCTGATCTTAACATAAAGAAGAAAATCTTAAACATGGCCCAAAGAGCCTAAATGGTCTGGCTTCGGCCTTCCTCTCCAGCTAATCGTCCACTCCAGCCCCTCCAGCCTGCTTTCTGTACCTTGGAAGAGCCACGCTGCTCCCCCACTGAGTCCTCCTTCCTCTGGGAAGCCCCTCTAGACACCCCCAGTCCCTGTGACGAACTCCCATAGCCCCACTCCTTTAATTTCAGGAATTTCTTTCACTTGCTGGATTATTTGGTTGCCATCTCTCTGTCCCCGAGTCTGTAAGCTGTGAGAGAACTGGCATGTAGTTGTCGTTTTCATCACTATTTTCATTCTTTTTTGGTCGTGCCATACGGCTTGCGGGATCTTAGTTCCCCGACCAGGGGTCGAACCGGGGCTCCCCCTGCAGTGGAAGCTCGGAGTCCTTAGCACTGGACCACCAGGGAATTCATTATTTTCATTCTTCAGTGAATGGATGAATGAATGAATGAGATAGATGGATAAATGGATGGATGCAGGGATGGTAGTTACTGGTTAAAGGCAATCGTGCAACTCTGGGTCCTAATCCAAATTGGTCCATCAGAGTATCAAGGAGCAGACACAGCCTGATGAATGGTCAGAATATATATAGCTGCCTATTTGGGGATAATTTGAAATAGAAAAATTAAGTCCTCCTAAATCACCTGGTCCCACCTCCAGGAAATTTTACCAGTTAGGGTTATTCCTTTGTGCTGGTCTTCAAGAAACTTTTACTAAAATTCCAGTAATTCTAGGAGAGTTCAGTCCTCACGAGCTATATTTTAGGCAGCAGAATTCACAGCTGAGCCCTGGAGATCAGGGGGAGAAGGAAGATGAGGAAAGAAGAGAAATGGAGAGGTGGGGAGGGAGACAGACCGTGAGAGGGACCCTGAGAGCGAGTCAAGCTAGCGAAGGCGTCATCAGCTTCACAGATTTGCCAAGATCCCATCCTTTTACTTTTACGCTTCAGGATCCAGCAAAAAGTCATTTCGCTGCTTTGAGTTTTTCCCCCAAAGCACAAGGATACAAAAACAAACCAGGGAAACTTCTTTAGAGGTAATTGGAAGCACATGGATATGAGATGTTTAGCATTTGAATATATCCTCTTGGAAAACTCACTCATTCATCCATTTACTCATTAAAGAAATACTATTGTCAATCACGTGCCTGGCCCCGGGGGCACTGGAAATAGAGAATGAACCAAACAGACTGCGTTTTTACCCCCATAGGATAGTGGGAACTTCCCACAGGGGCTTTTAGAGAATAGACATGCGTTCTTCTGGGTCCACCCAGACTCCCCTGGCTTGTAACTGCCTGGAAGCAGTAGGAAAGGGGGGATCTGGGGAAAGCTGGGAACTGTATGACATTGTTGAGAGGCACAGAGAGCATCGAAAGGGAAAGGAAAGAATATTCTCTTTTCCCATCTTTTTAAATTTTTGGTGCCAGGACCTGGGCAGATGAGGGGAGAGAGGGATGTGGTTAGAAGCTGGACTCCAGGAAGTGTCATCTGTGTGGTTTGAATTACTCTAATGGCCTGATGCCAGCCTGTAGCTTTGAAGCTTTGCAGCAAATAGAGAAAAGATGTCTGATCTGCAAAGGAGAGTTTAACTGGCTGGTGGTGCAAGAATCAGATCTGCTGCATCTTATTTCACTTTACTTATTTCCTTTTGTTCCCGATATTCAATTTCTACCCTTCTTCAGTTATGTAAGAGCTGGAATCTTCATGTTCTAGCGTCCTACCCTTAATGAAATTCCTTCTATTCCTTTTCTTACTTTTATTACACATTCTTCCCCCACCCCCAGGCCATTACAGAGGGCACGTACAAAATAAAGCGATTCTGCGATTTCAATAAAAGCCATGTAATCTCTTCCTAAAGCACCACTCTGCTTTGGAAAAATCAATATTCCTCCATTGGCAATTTCCCATAATGTGGTTAGTTTAACAAAATTTGAAAAATCAAAATGTTGTGAGAACAATTGCATTCTTCCAAATTCTCCTTAATTTCCTACCCTCCAGTGTTTCTTAGACTCTTTCACGTCTTACCTCATTGTTGGCTAAGGGAAAAGGTCAAGAAAAGCTGGCCTTGAACCGTTTCAGAAGAAAGGGTGTATCAGTCAGGGTGGCTTGGTTGTAAGGGACAGAAACTCGCTGTGAGTGAGCCCAAGTGGAAAAGGCGTGGATGGAGGGTGTGGGGCTTGTTAGCAGAGGGACGCGAGGACACCTAGGCAACAAAAGGAGCAGATGTCCCCCATAGAGGCCCAAAGCGAGCGGTCCCTTCCCATCCCACACTCAGCTGGACAACTATGAGGATGGTGGGGGTGCAGCTGGAAGAAGAGGTTCTTCTGTTTGGAAAAGGTGTCTGGGCTGAGGGCTTGAGCGTGCTTAATGGGCAAAGTGATTGTCTTCTTGCCCCATGGTGCGGGGCCCCGTTCTGGACTCCCCTGCTTGGCGAAAAGGGAAAGCTTTCAGCAGAGCTGTCTACAAGAGCTGTGTCCACTTCCTCACCAGTGGAGCTTCCAGCCACCCGTCTCTGCCCTGGAACTGTGCATGGCTAGATTACCCACAGCCTCCATACTGCCAACTCCAGTGGACTTTCTGGTCCTTCTGTTGCTCTACCGGACACTGTTCCCTGGGCATCTCTGATACGCCCCGTCCTTGCTGTCTTCTCCTGCACTGGCCTCTCTTTTGTGCTCTTCTGCCAGCTTCTCCTCCTCCTCTTGTCCCCTAGTTGTGGGAGTTGCTCAAGGCTTGGCCCTGGGCCCTCTTCTAGTCTCTGTGTTCTCCCGTTAAGCAGGTCCATCGATAACATTCCCGCTTAGGGGTGCCCCGGGCATCTCAGTCTTAACATACAAAACAGAGCCCTAGAAGCGCCTCCCTCAGTCCGAGTCTGATCCTCTCCCACTCTTAGTAAGAGGCGCCATCACCCCTGCCCCATCACTATCGCCCCCTGGTTACTGGGTTCCATCCTCGATTCCTTGCATTTCCACTCTCTGCTCTAGAACCCAATAGCACGTTCATTTGGCTGAACCTCAAATGTATCTGCCATAAGCTTGTCTCTCTTGGTCTCCACCACAATCATCTGGGTCAACGCCACCATCATATCTCACGTGGTTGACCAAGCAGCCTCCTAACCAGTCTCATCCAACCAGTTTTCCATAGAGCATTCTTTGAAAGGACGATTATGTCACCTCCCTACTTAAAATCCTTCAATGACGTTCCATTGCCCTAAAGATAAAGGCCAATATCTTCTCCAAGTCCCACTAGGTTCTGCCTATTCTAGCTCCTCTTCACTGTACACCCTCATCCACGCCTGTCTCCTGCTCTCTCACTCGGCCAAGGCACACAGGATATCCCTAAATTCTTGGAATACACAAAGCTCTTTCCTGCCCTAGGACCTTTCTACTCACTCTTTCCTCTGCCTGGACCGCTTCCCTCTATGGCTTGTTTGTTGTTATCTTTTTTTTTTTTTTTTTTTTTTTTTTAATTTAAGTTAAGGTTCAAATTTGGATTCTTTTTTTTTTTTTTTTTAAAGAAATTCACGTTCTTTTATTTATTTATTTATGACTGTGTTGAGTCTTCGTTTTTGTGCGAGGGCTTTCTCCAGTTGCGGCAAGTGGGGGCCACTCTTCATCGCGGTGCGCGGGCCTCTCACCATCGCGGCCTCTCTTGTTGCGGAGCACAGGCTCCAGACGCGCAGGCTCAGTAACTGTGGCTCACGGGCCCAGTTGCTCCGCGGCATGTGGGATCTTCCCAGACCAGGGCTTGAACCCGTGTCCCCTGCATTGGCAGGCAGACTCTCAACCACTGCGCCACCAGGGAAGCCCTGTTGTTATCTTTTTTCGTCATTATGTTATCATTTATGACTCAGCTTAAATGTCACCTCCTGCAAAAGACCTTGGCAGATTACCCTATACTCTGCTCTAGTACTCACTTATTCCCCTCCAAATCAGATCAGCATTTGCAATTATTTATTTGTTTATTGCATCTCACATTAGACCATGAGCACCCCAAGGACAGGGATAATAACATCTGCCACGTTCTCCATTTTTCCTCAGTGCCTAGCAGAAGACCTGACAGGTCATATGTGCTCAAGCAATGGTGTTTGAAGGAATGCATAAAAACAGCACTGGTGATAACTAATGCCCTGTGAGTCAGGGTTCTCGTTTTGACTACTGAACTGTAGATATTTTTGTTGGTGAAACTTTTGGGGAAAATATTTAAATAATCTGGAATTGGGATCATGTTATGTCTGAGTAAGATGTACTCAGAGAATTCCATGCTGCATTAATTTTCAAATAGAACAAAGCTACATTCCTTCAGAAGACAGCAGAGGAGGAGAATTTCTATGACAAGACTATTTCTCACTCCAATTCAAAAAGTCTCCTAGTAAGTAAGATATAAACAGAGTATCTTTGAAGTTAATATGGAAACTGCATTGGAATCTCGATATGCGATGAAGCAGAAATGGTGAAGGTAACACTGAGATGCATTTTTTTTGGAACAAACTACAACGTGCTGTCAATAAAAACATTCAGACTCTGACCACCTTCTCCCCGCTAGAAAAAAAAAAAAAGTTATTTAAAAAGAATTCTTCAGCATCATCAAACAGGAGATAAGATTATTTGAAGATGAAGTCTAAGGAGATATTTGACATTAGCTCATAATTACCTCCTCACAATTCTTTTCAAAAAAAAAAGGAAAAAGAGCTTTTTAGTAACTGCAAAATTTTCAATAAAAATAAGTTTGCCCTTCAACAACAATACCATTGAACCACATTTTTTGGGGGGATTGGGCTCTGATAAAAAGATCAAATAATCTTCTTTTATTTTTCATTACTTACGATTAAATGTTCTTCATTTATGTAGTTTTTGCTTATTTTTCAAACACTTCACTTTTACTAAGGTTGTCTAAAAACTTTATGTTTGAATGATAAAATACAACCATTATAAATGTTTTTCTTAGTATTTGTAATATGTTTATAATTTCTCTGATGTGTAAATATTTGTTTTCACTGTTTTTTAAAAAATTTGGTAAATTTCACACTCATAAAAATATCCATAAAATTTAACACCAATACTTTACAATAAATGTAAAGACATGCTGATGTGACCACATTGCTGTTTCGTCCCAGTACTGCCATCCTAGCCTTGCTTGACCCCAGAAGCCGAAGGCATTGGATGGGGAGACTGGTCAGCCATCAGGGTTCCCTGTCTATTATATGATGCTTCATGTTGATGGGGAGTTTGACTTTGCTCAGATTTGGCGATCAAGGTGTTCATAGCCTACCTGCTCTGATGTTGACTTAGCTGGTGTGCCAGATCCAAACTGAGGTCATGTGGTTACTCACCCAGCGAAGAGGTTTAACTGTCACAGGACACATGCTATATGTCTGTTAATCACTACAGTAACCCCATGGTGTGGGTAGCACTAGTACTGTGTTTCAGTTGAGGACACTAGGGCTTAAAGAAGTTAAGTAATTTCTCCAAGATTTCACAGCTAGTGAGTGTAGGAACCAAGAGCTGAGCCCAGGCGGGCCTGACACCAAAGCCTTTTCTGCTCTGCTTCCAGACCTCAGGGCATAAACCACCAAAAATTGTGCTTTTGCAAGAACTCAGCTCCAACCTTTCTAAGAGAAAGAGGTGAAGGGTCAAAGTAGCTTTGTGTTGTGCTAGAACTGGGATGGAATTTCAGAACCAAGCCCAGGGCTGCAGAGGGTGAAAAGTGGTCCCGGCAAGTGAGCAGGGGACCATTCAGGGGCACCCTACCTTCTGCGCATGCTCCTAGCCGAGCGTAAACAGGAGAAAGGTATTTATTCTCTTTCTGGCTCTTGCCTCCAAGAAGAGTTAATCCACTAAGACGAGAGAATAGAACTCAGTGTATGAGAACATCTACAGAGGCTTTCCTCAAGTTCCAATTCCTGTAAATACTCTAAATCCAGTAAAACTTTAATTGCAGATGTTTCATTAACTAAGTTGGATAATAAGTACTCCTGCTATTGCTGTTAATACCACCACTATTATTACTCTACTGGTTAAGGTTTTCAGAGAGACCTAACTCCACTGTTCTCTACTGCAGCTTCATGGGGGACCCATCATCTCTGAGGGCGTGATGGAGCTTTGGAGGGAGGTATGGGAGTGTTGATGACAATTTAAAATAAAAACTTTTATTGCTTTTTATGTTCAGACTTTACAAAGCTCACATTTTAATTGGTACTGTAATATCTGAACAAATTATCTTTAAATTATCACTATTATTTAGTTAAAGTTGGTTATTCTAACTATAACCTAATAGGTACTTAATGTCAACTTACAGTAGGACATTCTGTACACTGTTTGCCTCAAATTGATTTTTAAATAAAATTCATAGATTTTCTTTCAAAGGGTGGAGCGCACACGCATGTGCAGCCCAATGGCTGTCAGGTAGCCCCAGAGATATTTAATCCGCACGCATCCTTTCAGATTATTGTGTTTGCTTTTGTTTGGGGCTTCAAATAAAAGCTATTTGCTGCTAAACTGAATGGGTAAAATGTACAAATAATAATTGACAAAGCATTCATGGCTATAGGCAAAGTAAAAATCTTTTGGAAATAGAATAAAACAATTATATGCACCAAAAGTATTGTGAAACACAGTTAAATCTCTCAAAGGTAATGGCAGATTGGAGGGGCTGTCACATCTGCTATGTCGTTCAATGTCTAAAATAAATTATATCAGCTTTTCTTAGCCTGAGGGTTGATTTTAACTCAAAATAATTCGGATCCATACCAAGTCACAATAAAATGCAAATGGTCACCAGGCCTCGTATATTCCCAGAGTTGCAGCTAAAGTAGAATCCCACCAGGCCTTACGGGAAACATTCAGTTGACGTTTTAAGCAATTTAGCACTAAGAAATCAGATATCCTTTCCGGTTTGGGTGTAAGTTCTATGTGTTGAAAAATGTACATTGTCCTATTGGAGGGTTTTTTTGTTTTCGTTTTTTTTTCATTGAAGCCATCACTTTAAGCAGTATGGCTCTGCTGAATTCTTAAGAGACTGAGGACTCTGGTTCTTTTTGCCTTTTTCAAAGACATGACAGTTTATTCAAGAATAACCATTCTTATTCCCTGTACAAGTTTAAAGAAACTAGGCTATTTAAACAGCCAACTAGACCTAAAGAGCTAGTTTTTTAAATAAAGACTTTACTAGCAAACACTGGAAACAGTTTAAAAGTATGTCAATAAGGAAAATGTTAAAATATAGAAAGATCTCAAAGCCATATAACTAAGTGAAAAAAAGTTGCAAAATAATATGTACAATACCATACTATTTATAAAAAGAATCCTCTAGACGTATACACTCACACCAAATTATAACAAGGGCTACATGGGGAGAGGAGATGAGGGTGGGGTGGCGGGGAGATGAGGATGGGGTAGAAAGGAGATGTACATGTATATCATTTTGAAGTTAAACTTTAAGGAGTGGGACTTCCCTGGTGACGCAGTGGTTGAGACTCTGAGCTCCCAATGCAGGGGGCCGGGGTTCGATCCCTGGTCAGGGAACTAGATCCCACATGCATGCCACAACTGGGAGTTGGCATGCCACAACTAAGGAGCACATGTACTGCAACTAAAGGAACCGGCGAGCCACAACTAAGGAGCCTGCCTGCTTCAAGTAAGACCCAGCGCAACCAAAGAAATAAATAAAATAAATTAAGAAAAAAAATTAAGGAGCAAAACAAAACCAAATGCCAAAAGGCAAACAAACAAACAAAACGCTGAGGACTCTAAACTACTAACAGTATGTATTAGTTTGCTAGGGCTGCTACAACAAAATACCAGAGACTGGGACGTTTAAACAACAGAGATGTATTTTATTTTCCCACAGTTCTGGAGGCAGGAAGTCCAAGGTCAAGGTGTCGTAGGGCTGGTTTCCTGGCCCCCCCCCCGCCCTGTTTGCAGTCGCCTTCTCCATTTGTCTTCATGTGGCCTCTTCTCTGTGTGTGTGCGAATCCCAGACATCTCTCCCTGTGTGTCCTAATCCCTCTTCTTATAAGGACAGCAGTCATCTTGGATTAGGGCCCCAACCTAAAAACTTCATTTTAGCTTTAATCACCTCTTTGAAGACCCTGTGTGTGTACAGTCACACTCTGAGGTCCTGGGGGTTAGGACTTCAACATAGGAATTTGGGGATGGACACAATTCAGCCACAACACGGTATTTTTATGATTTTATTTTATTTTATGGGAATAGATGCCGCCTGCCTTAAACACAACACAATTTTAATGAACCCCACTTGGACAATAATTTTTCATGACCATTTGAACACTGATTACAGACTTAATTGGATACATTTTCTAAACAATTTAAACTAAAATTATAGTCTTACCATGACTGACCATTCGAAACTTTCAGTATTTTCATTTTAAATTCTAGAGCAGGCGGCTTACGTGCCACAGTATGTTAGTTTTAACAACTACATGGTTTTACACTATAGAAAGGCTACAGACACACTGAAGGTGGCTTTGACAATCTGGTAATATCGCCTTCATCTTCACTAGGACGCAGTTGAAAGGTTGTACCCAGTACTCGAAGGTCATTCCTCTGAGGCTCCTTCCTTCCTGCTCCCATGGAGCTTGACTCGTGTTTCCATCGCCCTCCTTGACTGTACCCAGCTTGCAGAATACTGTACGTGTCCCAGTCTGGACTGTGGGTTAATCAAGCAAAGACTGTGTATCCACACGTCTTTCCATTCCTCGGCATCTAGCGAAGGTGCCCCCTAGCAGGTGTTATGGTTTGAATTGTGTCCCCCACAAATTTGTGTGTTGAAGCCCTAACTGCCGATCCCTCAAAATGTGACCTTTTTTGGGAACAGGGTCATTACAGATGTAACTGGTTCAGATGAGGTCCTACTGGAGTAGGTTAGGTGGGTCCCTGACACAATATAACTGGTGCCCTTATGAAAAGAGAAGTTTAGACATGGACATACAGACACCTTGCGAAGATAAGGACAGACATTGGGACTCTGTTACAAGCCACAGGACATCTGGGCCGGAGGCATGGAACAGATTCTCCCTCCAGCCAACCCCGCTGATGGCTTGAACTTGGACTTCTAGCCTCCAGAACCGTGAGGTAATCTCTGTATTTAAGGCACCCAGTTCGTGGTACTATGTTATGGCAGCTCTAGGAAGCTGATAAAGTGAGTATCAATAAACACAGTGAAAAGGAGCCTTATTAAAAGTGTACCCAGGGGAATTCCCTGGCAGTCCAGTGGTTAGGACTCGGAGCTTTCACTGCCTAGGGTGTGGGTTCAATCCCCGGCCCGGGAACTAGGATCCTGCATGCCAAGCCAAAAAAAAAATAGTGTACCCAGTACAGCATAAGTTAACACAGCATTGTAAATCAACTATACTTCAATAACGTTTTTTTAAAAAGAAGAAAAGAGGGCTTCCCTGGTGGCGCAGTGGTTGAGAATCTGCCTGCTAATGCAGGGCACACGGGTTCGAACCCTGGTCTGGGAAGATCCCACATGCCACGGAGCAACTAGGCCCGTGAGCCACAACTGCTGAGCCTGCGTGTCTGGAGCCTGTGCTCCGCAACAGGAGAGGCCGCGATGGTGAGAGGCCCGCGCACCGCGATGAAGAGTGGCCCCCACTTGCCGCAACTAGAGAAAGCCCTCGCACAGAAACGAAGACCCAACACAGCCAAAAATAAATAAATAAATAAATAAATAAATAAAAACATGTCAATTCATTTTAAAAAAGAAAAAAAAAAAGAAGAAAAAAAAGTGTACCCAGACAATAGGCATCGCTGGGCCATGCGGGTCCCCTTCCTATAAATACTTGTTGATTTGCTTCTCTTTGGTTTCTTGTCCCTTTTGTGCTCTCCCCTCCTGACAAGGCCGCACGGGCTCGTCAGTGACGGGCAGGAGGCCTGTTTCTTGCACTGCACAGGGTGCCTCAGTCTCTCTCCGACGAATCAAATATTCTTTGAGTGCTGCTGAGGCTGTCATTTGCCTAGAGTAACGCACACCCAAAATAAGGGCTCACGTGAGAAGAGCTTTACGACCCAAGCTCACCAGCACAAACTTATTTGCAGGCACATATTTTAACCAGCTCAGCAGCTGTCCCTGGGCCAGGCACAAATTGTACGGTGATGTTGTGTTTCTGGCTTTCACATTTGTTTACGATCTTGGAGACCATTCTCGACTATTTACAGCTACAGCTACATTTCTTACTTGGGAGCTGGTTTTGGGGATCCCCACAGCAGTTTTGGGGAACTGAGAGAACCAATTTGCATTGGCAGCTCACGCACATACCCTCTCCTGTCAAGTGCTAGGTTCTGAGTGTCCTGTTGCTTAAAATTCAGGTGTCCTAGCAGCTGGGGGCCAGGATCCACGAAGCTGCAATCTTCATGCTTATTTCTTTGTTCAGTATGGGTGCCTTGCCTCCCAATGCACCCAGAAGCAAAAAAACAGCTGGGATGGGTCGGTTAAAAAAAAAAAAAAAAAAAAGGAAAAGGAAAGGGGGTTCACATCTTTTGAGCACTTACATGTGTGAGTTCTGGGCAGATATTAGCTCATTAAATCTCAACACTGATCAAGCCACTGGGACACCGGGGATTGTACCTCTATTTCACCTGGAGCAATGGATGTCAGAGGAGTTAAACGATGTGCCCACACCCATTAGACTGGTTTATGGGGGGCTGGGATTAAAAGCACATCTGTCTGACTCTTGGGCTTGTGTTTTTCCACGTTACCAACAGAGGTTACGTCAAGGCTGGGCAGCTGTGTAGACAGTAAACAGAAAAGAAGGCTAAGGGTTATAAAGGGCTATGAGTAGGTGTAAAACAGAGCTAAGAGTTTTCAGACAACCAAGGAACATGTTGCCGAGCTCTCGTCCGATAAATAGGTCAAAGCAATTCATCAAGATGAAGAAACTTTTTGAGAAATTTGCTACAAAGATCTTTTGTCAAAAAAAAAAAAAAAAAAAAAAGGTTCTGAAGAACCTAGGGGCAGGACAGGAATAAAGACGCAGATGTAGAGGATGGACTTGAGGACATGGGGAGGGGGAAGGGTAAGCCGGGATGAAGTGAGAGAGTGGCATGGACATATATACACTGCCAAATGTAAAATAGATAGCTAGTGGGAAACAGCTGCATAGCACAGGGAGATCAGCTCGGTGCTTTGTGACCACCTAGAGGGGTGGGATAGGGAGGGTGGGAGGGAGATGCAAGAGGGAGGGGATATGGGGGAATATATGTATACGTATAGCTGATTCACTTTGTTATACAGCAGAAACTAACACACCATTGTAAAGCAATTCTACTCCAATAAAGATGTTAAAAAAAAGAAGATCTTTTGTCATTATGGGGTCAGTGTAATGATGTCTAAGGCCTTCCACCATTCAGGAACTGTCTAATCTCCCCCTTGGAAAGCGGGGCCTTGCTGGTGTGGGTTCAGCTGTGGGCAATGTTGTGAGGTGAGTGGCATTTACTAGAAGCAGGGCCTGGACACCTGGACACCAAGGAGATGCCAGGCCAGAGTCAGAAGGAACAGGCCAGTGCTGGGTCTCCAAGCCCCGTGAGGCTGGGCCCAAGGGTGTGTGTGTGTGTGTGTACAAAAGATGGAACCAGTGCTTGAAGAAGTCAAGAAGATGGAAATAGGGTAAGTCTGGAGTCATTCCCGACCCAAAGACAATCTGCTTCTGTGCTTTGTTTCTTTTTTAAAGTAGCACCTATGGCCTCTGGGGTGCATGTGTAAGGCACATACAAAGAAACAGGCAGAAGTAGTTTCTAACTGGCCATTTTTGACATCCACCGTTGATTAAAAGTGAGAGCACAGTGGAGCTCCAGGAAGGCTCCCTGCGGCTGGTTCAATGGGATGTCGCCCTTGGATGCAGGGGACGCTGAGAACAGCTGGGACCGATGGGCGTAAAGCAGCTGAGGGTCCCCAGCCTTCCCGTGCCCTGGGACGGCTGCACACCTGCCTGGGACAGGACCTGGGAGCCAGAGCGGCCTGTTTAACTGAAGGAGGGCCATGTGTGATGTCACCCTGGCCTAAGGGTTCTGCCTGGTCCATCTCCCCAGGCTCAATGAGCAGACACCCCCTGGCGCTGACTCCGGAGCCTGCGATGTGGCCCAGCGTGGGGACCGCTCTGTTCTCGGGGCCGGTCGTCAGCCTCCGTGGGAACGTGTACGGAGACCCTGTCGTGGACCCTCACCCATCGGGCCTGCGCTGCAGCCTGAGGCCTCGGCAGACAGGTCGGGTAACGGAACATAGGCAAGCTGTGTACTTTGTCCATGAAACAGGGCCCACGCTCTAAGGGGGACTCGCCTTCTTGAAAAAGAATTCTGCTCCCCATCCCTCAGGGCCTGGCCCTGCCAGCTGCAGGGATTTCTTCTTTTTTCTTTTCTTTTCTGAAGCTTTATATCTATTAGAAGTTCCAGAGTCAGGAGAGTCACCACCAGTATTCCACAGGCCACCAGGAAACTGCTGACACTCGCACTGAGCGAGAATGCCTGCCACACGGCTGCTCTCTTCCCACAGCACGGCTTCAGCCAGGTAGACCCTTCTCTTTGGTAATCTTCGTCCAGATTTGACAGGAGCTGCGAGCCCGCCGTGGAGAGGTCAACCGCAGCCAAGAGCATTGCTCCCGTGCAGCTGGTGAACGTTGCCTGTCGGGACCAGCTGCAGGGATTTCTTTCCAGCAGTTAAAATGAACAGTCCACACGTGCATGGCCAACCTTGGGGGAAAGGTGTCAGGAAGCAAAGAGGCCACAGGATTTGAACTCAAATGTTTTTGAGAGCAGCTCAGCTCTCTTGGCTTGGGAAGTAGCTTTTCTTTGAGTTTTAGAGTCTTGATAACTTTTGAATTGGAGGACAAGGTGGTGATCACATGGTCCAACCTCCACATTTTATGGCAAAGGAAACTGAGGACAAGTCCATCCGGGATTGCCGTTGGATGGGAGAGCTGAGGCCCTAAGCCTACTCTGACCCTCGGGGCTGGGCTTCTCTGTCCCATGAAGAGGACCAGTGGGGACACGGGGTCAGAGAAGCCCCAGGGGAGACAGATGTGCTCTGGATCTGGAATTAGAGGACCCAGGGAGACAGTTACATCGCAGAGGAAAGCGAGAGGAGGGGTGAAGGGGTAAGTGCATGAAGTGAAAAAAGTGATTTTGGAAAGATTTATCTAAAAACATTATTCCAACTAGATTTGTCACCAGGAAGTCTTAGGTAAAAAAGAAGATGTAGGAGACAGTTGCTGTGATCTGCTAATAATCTCAGAGATAATGAAGGCCTGGAGCAGGGACAGCAGGAGCAGAGAGGAAGAAAATAATAACTAACAGTAAATTGAGACTGTTCAGTGACTGATGAGACAGGTAACAAAATGAAACACAAACTCTGTGAGCAGAGACTGGCTCACTTGTCCTTGAACTTGTCTCACTTGTCACCCAATGCATGGCTTACAGTAGATGCCCAATGAATGAACCTCAGGTGAGCGAGAAAGACAAGTCAAGATAGTAAATGATCATCAAAAGGCAGGTGATTAAATAACTATTTAAAACAATGAGACAACAGATTTTGCTATTTTTCCCTCTTTGTGACCGGCAACTAGAAAAGCACTTTACAAAGAGTGGGTGGGGGGAGAGACGGAGGGGTGGAGGAATGGGAGAAAGTGAAAAATAGAGCTGATTCTCTGGCAGAAGTGAGGGTCTAGGACGGTGCCTGAGTTGGGAGAATAATCCGACCCTGAGGGTCGCCCCGAGTGGGAATGAACAACACCCTCAGCCGGGCGGGGTGGACACCAGCTCCAGACGCTCAGTGACACATCGGCAGAGAGCAGGAGAAGCTTCTCCAACAGAGCCTGCACACCCCGCAGCTGAGTTTTCTTTCTTTTCCTTCCATCCCCTTCCCCCCTCCCCCACCACCTATTTCCACAAACTCCAGAACATCATACTTAGAGAACCAAAGTATAAATGTTTTAAAAAGCAAAGGACTGGACCCAGCTGAGAATCAAAGTGCTGACATCAGAAGAAAGATGGAGTTCATCTGAGTGACTGCACACGGAAAAGACACCAATGTTAAAGCAGAGAAGATAACAGATCCAGCCCGTGAATGGTGAGAATCCAATAGAAGCACAATTGGTGTCCCTGAAGCAGAGGATTGACAAGAGGACCAGAAGATGTCCTCAGAGACACATATGAAAAATTTCCCAGGCAGAACTGAATCTGCAGGTTAAAAGCACGTTCCACATTCTTGGAGATTTTGACACTGAGAGCTCTTTGCCAAGGCATAGCCTGGAGAAGCTGTTGAACTGGAGGCTTAAACAAAGAAATCTCCAGGCATCCAGAAAAACACAAATCAACTACAAAAGAGACAAATTTGACTGGCCTCAGAATTGTTCACAACAGTCAGAGCCTGAGAACATTGGAGTGATGTCTACCAAGTTCTGAAAGAACGTGCAGCCTAAGATCATTCCACCCCATCAAGGTGCCATTCAAACGTAAAGGTAACAGGCAGACATCTTTAGGCAGTGCTGTGAATCTTCTTAAAAATATATTTTACAACAAAAACTTACCCACCGATAGATGACTCATGATTTAAAAACCATCAGGAGTAGGGAAGCTTTGATGAAAGGCTGGTAAGTGAATATGGAATCCATTTAAATGTAGAGTTAAAGCTGAATAATTATCATACCACATAATTAGAGAGCAGTGTATGTGTTAGAAATATGGAAAGTATTAAAATAATCATATAACTTACAAAATTCAGAGGGGGTCAGATGGAAGAAGTAATACCTCTTTCATCTTTCAGAGAAAGGAATCAATTAGTATTGTCTGAAACTGAAACATAAAGTACTAAAGATAAATAATAACCCCTTCTTTTTTCTTCATAATCACTCATTCTTTAATCCTAGAGGGATATTTAGGAAACAACCCTCTGGTGGTGAAGAAACTTTTATGTGACTGTGATTCTTTGAGTTTCATTTCAATGTCTTTTGTTGAATGCAACTAAAATTCAAAACAGCTTCTATTATATGACCCCAAGTTTATAAAGCAGTTTTGCTCACGAACCGTCTCTGCTGTCAATATGAACAGAGAATATTCAGATCATGTTCTTATTTGTGCGTGATGGGCTTGGGGTAAAACTAAAGTGAAAACGCTTTTCATCTCTTCATGTTTAAGACTCTGAATTCTTTATAATAAGCATTTTTTAAAATACAGAAACAGTGTATTTTATTTTATTATATGATTTATTACAGTAGAAAGATTGGAGGGAAATCGCCAAGTCCCTTCTGGGGGGTGTGTGAATGTGCATGACACTCAGTGGTGCAGCCCCACCTGCAGGAAAAGTCCAGATTTCCGAGTTACGGGCGGGGCTTCTGAGCTTCCTTGTGTCGTGGTCCCGGCTCGCTTTTCAAGCCTCAACTTTCTCATTCCCTCCCTGTCAAAGTCAAGTCCTCCATGCTCCAGCCACACCGAGCTACTCACAATTTCCTGGCCAGTTTGCCTGCTCTCATTTCTGGGCCTTTGCATTTCTGTTTGCTCTGCTCGCATCACCCTCTGCCCTTTTTCTCTGAAGCTCTGCCAGGCTCCTTTTCCTGGGTAAGGCCTACTCATGTTTTTTGAAAAAAAAATTTTATTTTTTTTTTACTGTGGTAAAATATATGTAACATAGAATTTACCATTTTAACCATTCTTAAGCGTACAAGTCGGGGCATTAAGTACATTCATGATGTTGAGCAGCCATCCCCACTGTCCGTCTCCAGAACTCTTTTCATCTTCCCAAACTGAAACTCTGTCCCCGTCTCCCCATCCCTGCCTTCCCCCAGCCCCTGGTCACTTCTGTTCTACTTTCCATCTCTATGAATTTGCCTATTCAAGGTACTCCGTATAAGTGGAATCATACAATATTTGTCCTCTTGTGGCCTCTTATTTCACTTAGAAATAGTGTCTTCAAGGCTCATCCGTGTTGTAGCATGTGTCAGAATTTCCAACCTTTTTAAAGTTGAATAATATTCCATTGTGTGACGATACCACATTTTGCTTTTCTGTTCATCTGTTTGGGTAGTTGCCACCTTTCGGGTACTGTGAATAATGCTGCTATGAACACTGATGTACAAATCCTTCTCATTTTTATGGATTCCACTTGGACATTATTTCTCCCCAAAGCCAGTTTTGATTCCCCTATTTGGGGTTGGGTATCTGTCCGTTGTGTTCTCATGACATCTTGTGCGTACACATCGGTTTGTTAGGTTGTATCACAATTGCTGGCTCCAAAGTTCTGCTTGTCTTCTTCCTCCGCTAGACTTAATGGGCTTCTTGAGAGCAGGTGACTCAGCGTCCCTAGTGGTTCACCTAGCGCTGAGAACACAGGTCACCCTCAGCACTCCGTGGAAAGGGATTTATGGGCCAGGGCTGCACCATATTCTGGTAACACAGCTGGACCGCTGATATCAGAGAACGTAAGAAGCCCACAGATGTTCTAATATGCAAACCTATCAGAGTTCAAAGCTGGTAGGGAAAGAGGAGAACAAAAATCAAAAACTAAACAAGTGAGAAATAATGAGGTAGGATCTCGGACGATGTCAGATCCTTGGGAGCTATGATTCAAAGAAACAAGTGCGTTGGGAGATAAAACAGGGAAACACACATAAAGCATAAGGAATATTTGTGGGCTGTACTAAGCGAGACGTATGTGAATAAAACACATGAGTTTGAAGATTATGGGGGAGATCAATGAGAAAAATGCTGCTCTCCGGGAGCTAGTTCTTTGTGAAAAGGTCCCTGGACCTCGGGAGGCTGTGGGCAGAGCACTGCCTCACGGAGCAAGTGCTGAGCATCCTGGGTGCGCTGGACCACTTGGTCTCCTGCGAGCCGGCGACGTAGACCTCCTCCTCCTCCTCCGGAGGTGGGAGGAGTCACCCAAGTCTGCCTGGCTAGTTGGTCGTGGAGCCAGTGTTCAAAGTAGGTATGCATCTAATTCAAGTTCTTTCTACAATATCCTGCTATCTTCTGAGAAGCAACCAGAAGGTTTGGAGTCTGCTTTTACTTTCATCATCGTCACGGGTGCACGGTTGGGTCTGGTGGTAGGCAGAATAATAGTCCCCTGCGCCCACCCCAAAATGTCTACACCCAAATCCACGGAACCCGTGAGTTCCACTTTCCATCACATGGCAAAGAGGAATTAAAGCTGTTGATGGACCTAAGATTGCTAATCAGCTGACCTTAACATATAGGGGGATTATTCTATATTATCTGTAATCACATGGAATCCCACAAGTCCTTAAAAGCGGAACAGATAAGTAGGCCAGAGTGAGGCAATGTGGGAAGGACTCAACCTGCCATTGCTGTCTCTGAAGATGGAGGAAGAGGCCACAAGCCAAGGAATGCGGGCAGCGCCCAGAAGGTGGGACAGGCAGGAAAACAGATTCTCCCTTAGAGCCTCCAGAAGGAAATGCAGCCTTACTAACACCTAGATTTTGGTCCAGTGTGACCCATTTCAGACTTCTGAGCTGTGAGATAATAAAGATGCATTGTTTTGAGCCACCAAGTTGCTGGTCGTTTGTTCCAACAGCCCTAGGAACTCACACAGATCCAGAGCCTTAGATGTCATGTTGTCCTTGATGTCTTTGCAGTGGAAAACCGTTACTCTACTGTCCATTCAAGTAACTTCAAGTCTTTATATACATGAAATATGTGTAAGGCATTTCCTCATATAGTTTTTCATTTGTCACTAAATCATTCTTAGAAGCGGGATTGGCGTTCTCTTTCCTTTGGATAGGTAAGGGATCTGAGAAACGGAGTTGAAATCACACAGCTTGGAAGTGACCCAAATAATAATAGACCCCTAAATGTGGGATGGTGTCTTTGCCTTCCATGTACCAACTGCTTGGTAGGTAAAGAACGGGAGACATAGGGGCGGGAAGAAAGGGCAGAAGAGCATCCAGAAGAAGTTCCCCAATGCCCGGGGACATGCAAAGGCCAAAGGTCCAGGTGCAGGGGGCATGGTGATCAGTGAGGCGGAAGGGGTGGGGAGGCTGGTCGTGCTCTGTTTGGAAGCTGTGGCCAGTTTGATAACATCTTTCCCTCTTTTCCCACCTAATTTCCTTTTTCTTCTCATTCCTATTGTCCTGGGATGGAGGCAACCAGTAAAGCCTTAGCATGTTACCTTTGCCTCAGTCTTTACTCTCTAGGGAAACTTGGCTCAGAAATATATACCAAGGGATGGTCAAATTTCAGCTAAAACGTGGAGGTAGCTCTTTGGAGAAATTGAGGATGTAAGGGATTCTTAGTAATTATGTAGCGGTCCCTAGATCATCCTCACCGGTAAGAAAGGACACACTGGAGGCAAGATGGGAGGGGTGGGTGCCTTAAAATGAACTAGGGGTTTGTGGGGGCAGGAGAATAACAGTGACTCAGGGAAGAAGGGCAGAAAGGAACAGAGTAATTCAGGAGGGATGGAGTCAGATTTGGGCACTTATGTGAACTAATTCATCCTGCACCCAATGCACGACTCTCCTCTGCAACCTCCCCACACGGCAGGGCCTTTGTGCCTTCTGACAGCCTCTGCTTGAACACTTCCTGTAATGGCAGTCTCACCACTCACAAAGAGCTGCTTCCATTTTTTGCACAGTTCGGAGCCAAACGGAATCAAAATCTGCCTACTTGCAATTTCTACCCACGCGTTCTGTTCTGACCACTGCAGCAACTCACACGAGGTATCATGCCTTTTCTACACTGCAGTCCTTCAAATATGTGAAGACAGTTATCTGTTCCTTCTTCTTCTTTGGGGGTTTAACAGCTCACTCGTGTTTCACCCATGATGTCATTTCTAGGTCTTTCGTTACCCTGGTTGGTCACCTTTGAACACACTCAGGTGTGTTAATGAACCATGAAGGGTCGAGCCCAGCACTGGACACCGCCTCCACCGTGACCTGATGACACTGGATCCAATGTTACTGTCCCTGCGCAGAGCTCTCTTGTTCTGATAATGAAGTTCGGATGGGACTTGCCCTCTGGCAGCCTTTCAACATAGTGGGCCACGCGGAGGCTAAAATCAGCTTTAAAACCCAACTCCCTCCTCTGGTCAGATCACATATTCCAGGGACTGTGATTATTTGGATTCCATTTCGTGACTAAAAAATGTTGACACCAACAGGACAGCACCAACTTTTAAAAACTGTCGCAAGGAAGGATCTCTGAAAGAGACAAAGGACTAGAGGAAAATGGTACCAGCTGGAAGGTCAGATCTACACAATGTAGAATTTTGGAACTAGTAATAAATATGTGGTTAAGTGTAAAAGCGTTTTCAAAAGTCATTTTAAAATTTCTTTAAACAATAAAGCTTCACATCCTTGTCAACACTTGGTATTTCCAATCCTTTTTAATCTTAGCCATTCTGGTGAGGGTGCGGCGGTGCTATGCCACTGTCGTTTTAACATTAAACATTTATTAAATGCATACGTGACATGCTTATAAAATGGAGTATTAGCTGTAAATGAAGGTTTTCAAAGGAGGTTTAATATTCTGGGGATATGCTTATGATATGCTAAAGATGAAAAATAATATATAAACTCTGTATACAGTATACTTTTGTTTTTATTTTAATATATACATATTAATAAAGAGGACTGGAAGAAATTCACCAAGATATCAGGGCAGACCTTGCTTTATTGCGCTTCGCAGATGTCGCTTTTTTAAACAAATCGAAGGTTCGTGGCAACCCTGCCTCAAGCAGGTCTGTCGGCGCCATTTTTCCGACAGCATTGGCTCCCCTCGTGCCTCTGTGCTACATTTTGGTAATTCTCTCAATATTTCAAACATTTTCATTATTATTATATTTGTTATGATGATCTGTGATCAGTGACCCTTGATGTTACTACTATGACTCCCTGAAGGCTTGGATGATGGATAGCACTTTTAAGCAATAAAGTATTTTTTAATTAAGGTATGTACATTTTTGTTTTTTAGACATAATGCTCTTGCACACTTAACAGACTACAGTGTAGTGTAATCGTAACTCTTATATGCACTGGGAAACCCCGAAATTCGTGTGACTCACTTTACCGTGATATTCACTTTATTGTGTTGGTCTGGAACCAAACCCACCGTATCTTCGAGGTCTGCCTGCAGTTGATTCTAGGTGATGAGATTAGTTTCTTTTTCCTCAACTTTTCTATAATTACGAGATGTTCTACAATGAGCAGAAGAAGAAAAAACTGAACAAAGAATATTTTCAAGCATAGTGTCTGCCTGGGAAAATGGAAACGTCTATGTTCAAAAAATAAACTGTGCTTCTCCGGGCCTGTTCTGTCACCTGTAAAACGGACCTCTGCCAAGACCAGCACAGTGCTTGTCACCAAGTAAGCCTCAATAAGTGACAGCTTTTGAAAACGTAATGCTTCCAGGATTGCAGCGGGGGAGGGACCCTTGGGGGGGTGGGCGGGGGGTTAGAGATCAGAGCAAGAAAATGAAAGGAACTTCCAGAAAAGAGGTTGAGGCAGTCTGGAAGGTTTCTGCTGGACCCTGAGCTCCAGAGGGCGCAGTGAAAGGGTTTCTTGGAGTGATTGGGGTGGGGGAGGGGGACACGGGGGTGGGTAGGAAATGGGAACAGAAAAATGGACATCCCAGCGCCACGTGGGTATCGCGGCTGGGACGCGGGGGGTCTGGCCTCGTGGTCTGGGAGCGGGTGGTGGTGGTGAGCATGCGCAAAGGCGCGCAGGGAGGAGGGGGTCTAGGGCGATGCGGCCGGAGGGGCGCGGGGGCAGTACTACTCGGCGTGCGCAAGGTCTCCTAGAATCCGGCCCAGCGCGTCATCTGTCATCCGGCTCTGGCGACTTGAACCCAAAGCGGCCGGGGCCCTTCTTTCCCGTCTCCATCCTCTCGCCCGGTATCCATTTCTACTTCAACTCCACTTACTGCAGTCTTTCCACTATATTGTGTTCTCGGTATTTAAGTGGTTCTGGTTTTGGTCATCGGCAAGAATTAAGGAGATCATTCCGAGCCACGAGTGTTCCGATTTAGTTCAGCTGATGTGAGCAACCCAGGCGTCAATAGGAAAAAGTAAAAAAGTAAAATAATGAAAACTCCCCAGGTGGTTCCGGCGTGCAGCCGGGGTTGGGACCCAGCAGTGTATCCCTGCCATGTGTTTTTTGTTTTGAACACAGCAATCGTGTACTTTCTATTTCCATTCAACGCCAGCTCATTCCAGACCTTTCTAACATCATTCTCAGAGCTGTCTGACACTTAACTAGATTTCTCCTTGATTTACATAGCCAAACACCCAGTTCTAATCATGCTGTTTAAATTATGAGATGGGAGAGCTGACTTGTGGCCACAATGATCTCTTCAATGTCTTTTTTCCTTCCTCATCAGGATAATTTGTGACTACATAGTGATTTACTTGTGAGAGATCTGCACGCAGAGTCTTCCTATTTTTTCTCTCCTTTTCGTAAGCCACTTCTTCATGATGTCCCGATCGCACGTGGGTGCTGGGTCCTCCATTTCCGACATAAGGCCCTCCGACAGCTCTGATGGATGGTCAGATGAGTTCTTGGGCCAGTCAGTGCTAAAAATGTTTATTTTAAAATAATCCTTACAACCCTACAAAATAGGTATTATCCTTACTCTATATATGAAAAAACGGAAGCCCAAAGACTGAGTAACTGGACCTCGAAGCCAGGCCTGATTCCAAAGCCCTGCTGTTCTCGTGCATGGTATCCTGCAATCTGAGGACTGAATGGCAGTGTCAAGTCAAAATGGAGATGTGTTAAGCAAATTTTTAAAAACGCTTGAGAAACACTGGTGGAAGGTCGCATGCTAATTAGTGGAACTCAGTTAAGCAACGCCCCCGGAGAGAAAACCTCGTGATGAAGAAGGGGACCGTGAGAGGGGCCAGGCGCCAGAATGCCGGAAAAGCCATCTTAGCCAGCAGACAATTGAGAACGGAATAAATCCCCCTCTTTTATTATCACATGGAACATATGGAGAGTCTAAAAAGCAGCACCGATTAAAACCTTGAGGTTCCAGCTCCGCTCGTGGTCAGGCACTATTCCCCTCTAGATCCTCTTCCCTCCTTATGTTATTTAAAAGGAGCAAAGTGTCTTCTACTACAACGTACACTCCCCTTACACCAAAATAAGGCTTGAAAAATGTCTGTAGAAAATAAAAATCAGATACTGAACAATGTCTGAATGTGTAATAACTACACTCGAGAATCAGTTAAGAGTCTCTGCCTCAGACTCTTGTTTTTAAAACAAATCACTTCCAGAGCCACGCTAAGAAATATATGTTTGTTTACCCAAGCGCAGTCTTAACCACTGGATCACCAGGGAAGTCCCACAATTCCTTTCTTTATTGGTTGAATCAAAGGAGAGATTGACATCCCCCTTTCCCAAGTATTGATTTACCATGCCTACTGTATATTTCTTGAAAGTTGGCGTTTTGAAAAAGAGGCAGAATAAAAAAATATTGAAGGACATTTGATGTCACTGTCAAGAGCCACAAAATAACTTAATAAATGAAACATGTTTTCATATTCTAGTACTGGCTTAAACTTTGCCGAGACTTGGACGTCTATTTACTTTTGTCCACGGACTCTTTCGGAAGCCAGTCCCCGCCCCGCCCCCCGGTCTGTGAAAGGGCTTCACACATGCTGTATTCTTCCGAAGAAAGCGCACCAAGCGCTCGGCGGGGTTCCGCTGCGGGGAGCCGCAGCCAACCGCCTGCTGCCCACGTCCGAGAAGCCCACTCTGCCAGGTCAGGGAAACCGTGCCTAGGAGACGGCCAGCGACCTGCAGTTTTGTTTCAACCACAAGGTACAGGTTGCACACCCTTCTTCAAGCCCTCCTCCCACCCCCAGTCACTCTGTTT
Organism: Balaenoptera borealis; assembly: GCF_965194805.1. Lineage (NCBI taxonomy): Eukaryota > Metazoa > Chordata > Mammalia > Artiodactyla > Balaenopteridae > Balaenoptera > Balaenoptera borealis. The sequence goes on from NC_138877.1 coordinate 7,697,788, forward strand.
GGCTAACCAGTGGCTATATTACAAAATAGTAATGGGAAAAAAATAAAAGAAATGCCTGCAACAGTTACCAGTAAGGATGGTGTGAAGGCACACAAAATTTTGGTTGATCACTTCTCTTTGATTTCGGTAATATAGAAGAAAAAAAGGCTGACATAATGCTGATTTTACTGAAGAATGTAATAAAATAAATGGAAGGAAAAAAGAGAAAAATAGTAGAGACAAAGAATATTTCTACACCAAAATTATGAAGTCATTTAAAAGAAGGGAAATATTCTACAACAGATGAAGAAAGTTTTAATTTCTTTTCACATTAAACATTGTTCACCACAGTCAGGTAACAGAAATTATTGTAACATTGGTCAAAATGACATAAAACTAAGGATAGATGTTTGTTATGAGAAAAACCTCATGTAATGTGAATGATGATGTTAAATACTATATTTCTCATGACAAGATACAACTTATCTTGAAGAGGAACCAAATAAGTCCGATCAAGGAGACATGCTGAGGTTTTAATAAAGAAGAAAAGCTTTGCCTTTTCCAGAATACTTCAAGTCTAGGACAATTTAGGTAAAAGACATGAGTTAACTAGCAAGTGCTGGGCAGGGTCACAGGCCTGTAGCTCAGGTTTTATTTACAGGACTGGACCGCTGCGGCTCTCGCCTTTCAGCAAGCAAGCTGTTTGTGGCAGAGGGACCTTCAATGGGGTATGATCGATCAAGTTTAACCGGCAGGCAGTCCAAGGAACTATTTTCAAAGGGATGGTTGAGTATTTTCACGTATACACTATTAAGGCATCTAAATTTTTGGTGTTTCCTGTATATAATTTTACTGCAGTTTTCAAGTTCTTCTTTTCATCTTGCACAGCAATGATGTCAGGTGCTGAGTGACGCAATTCTCTACTGACGAACCACTTTATCCATTTTGCAAACTCTAAATTGAGGTCTTGTGAAGGGAAATTTGTAATGTGGGAACACACAGAAAAATATATTAAAAACCAATAGAGAATACGGTTAACCATCATAAAATTTCAATCACAATTAAATGTAGTCTTTAACTTCGGAGAAACAGAAGAATAATTAGAATTAAAATAGGTATTAAAAATAATTACCAGTAGTTTGTATTAGGAAAGAATACAGCCATAAATGGCTTAATTGCCCAATTAAGTAACTACCAGATTCTTCTTTAGTCCACACTAAGAGAATTCACATGTGAGCTAGTCAACAAAGCGTATAAATATCCAACATGTCTTGAATAGAACATCTTAGTGATAACAGGGCCTATACATAGTTCTACCCATTGTCGTGACTGTGCACAAATTAACCAGGTTAAATATCAGAGATACACTGGGATTCCTCCCAAACCTAACAGTGGAATATTAAACAAATTTTTAAAAGATTCAGAAATAAAAACTGAACAATTTTAACATGGATGAGACAGTGCTTAAACAATTATCAACCTAATCAAGACCTTTAAAATTACCACCAAAATGCACTACAATATTTTTTTTTATTCAGTTTACAGAAAGAATCTATAAGTACAGGTTGCAGAAGGAAAATGTTTAGTGCTATTTACATTCATTTTAAAACTCTGCTCTATACAAATTTAATTCTGATCAGTATGAACAATATTTTCGTAGATCTACTGCATATAAAGCCTTTTCGTCAAAGCATTAACAATGAATAAAATAACCTGATTACCTTTAAACAAAGCTGACCGTTTGAAACGATTTACACTTACTATTTGTAAGGGCCGTGGACACTCATTTCAGTACAGAACATAACGTCAGCCTGCAACTTCATTTTTATAAAGGCTAAAGTTATTTATATGGAGCATTGTTCTATATACTACATGCCAATCTATATTTAAGTTCTATAGTTAGGTATTTTATAAGTTTTTTATTAAATATATTCTACATGTATTTGTAATTTCATCCAGGAAGAATTTCTTCCCAGTGAAAAAATATAAAATCTTTTATATTTTTTACAGGTTTAGATGAAACTAGCTCATGCTTTAGTGCTGTGCAAATTGTTTTTAGCATATCAATTTTTAAATTATTGGTACAAAACAAAAAAATGGCATCCCTAATCAAGTGTGCCTTGAAAATCAGCTTTTGATTTTAATACGATTGCAAGCACTAATATCCAATGCAAACTACATAAAGAAACAAAATTAGTCCTATGGAGAATTTTTTAATTTTAAGAATTCATCTGAGGTCTCTAATGAGTAACTGTGACACTGGACACAGAGATGAGCAATAATTATGGAAAAATTCAATTTGCTGATATTCAAATACACAAAAGTGATGAATAAATGAGGTTTTCTAACATTTCTGTGCAATCACGGAGGTCTACAAGTGACTGGAATTTACCCCCGCGTTGAGGCTAGGACGCGAGCTCTCACCCCTCTTGTGCTATGTGAACAAGCCCTCAGTCACTGTCTGACTAGACTGCACATGTTAAAGGAAAAACAACTAGTTTCATCAGCCCTCTGCTGAGTAATTTCAACAAGAGGCACATTTTGTTTTTTCACTTGTTGCAGTGAGAACAGTTGCACTCAGCGTAGGATTCTGTGCCAGTGCAGCCGCCATGGCTGACTTTGGTAGAATTTACCCAACATTTTAGTTTCTTTTCCATTTTTTACTCTCAAGTTGGCCCAGTAATTAACTTCATTCATTGCTGAGTGTCTTCTAGTGTGGATTTGTATATATGAGTATACTTCTAGGTACCATGAACCATGTTATAAATTCTGCTGATGAAGAAAATAACTGTCAATCTTTTGTAGTGCACACTGTATTTGGAACACTTGATTTTGTTAGTTCTGGTGATGAAAATTTTTGTGGCAGCAAAATCGTTTCTGCTATGAAAGATAACTTGTTAACTTTTCCCCCAAGATTGACTTGCATTCAAAAATCAATACATTTTAAAACTGCTCAACATAAACAAAAATACTAGAAATAAAAAATCATAGTGAAAAATGTTCTTGGTTCTTTTTACTTTCGTGAGAAAAGATGACAGTGCTCAAGTGACAGTTCAGGTCCATGTATTTACAGGCAGACCCTTCCTAAAGGTTCTGAAGCGACGCTGGGTCTCCTCCGGCCCAGCAGCATGAAAGACAAAGACTACATCACACCACACCTGGCAGACAGTGTTTACAGGATTACACAGCAATTACTCTCTCCAGTCTTTTCGCGATTCCTCTGACCTAGGGAAAAAGAAGAGAAGCCTTGTTTATAAAAATGCATGGGGAAAGGGGCGTAATAAGAAACAGGATTTTTCCGTTTAATGTTTGCATTTTTTTTAATTAAAAAGCTATAGTAAATACGCTTTTAATTTTAGCCTGTTTCCAAAATGTCTGGTTATTTGCTTACTAACAAGCTCCATTCATAAACTATGAATAGAGTTTCTGGTGACTAGTTCTTAGTTAGGTCTTAGCAATCATCCACAAAGTCCCTTTCCCTCTCCACTGAGACGCAGCTCCAGGATGGATGGTGGCATGACCACCTCATCCTGCGCTGTCCTCCGAAAGCCTTCCCGGAAGCAGAAGGCTTCCACAGGGCAAGCAGTGTCTAGGCCAGATGGCTGAGGGGGTGGGGTGATACCTGTCTTCACCCCCAAAACAGAGGCCCCCCAGAGGTTTCTAACATATACGCCCACTTATCTACCCATACACCCTAGAGATTCCACAGTCCGGCCCCTCCCTCTCCTCTACCACAAACCAAGATACACACACACTCACACACATAAACACAGAGGAAAATCAAGGGACACACTGATTTGGTTTGACTGCTAAGAACTAGTCACCATAAACTATGAAAACTTCTTTCCCTCAGAATTTCCAAGAAAAACTGAGCCATTTTTGAATGCCTGTCTCTGTGGCTCAAGTGAGAAACTTCTCTAGTGCATGGCTTACCTTGAGAGTTTGGCTCTGGCAATGTCTCTCTGGCCACCAAATGCATCACTGTTGTTTTGCCAAAAGGAAGTTTTAATGCTATGTGAAAAGTAGAAGACAACTTGTTACATATACACCAACCTGTTGAAATCACTAACCAAAACTGAAACCATTTTAAAAATTGATTGCTTTCTGTATGACTTCCTCAACAGATGGCACTTCTTACCAGATAGAGCATCTCTTACAAAATGAAATTAGGTTAATATTATCAGAAACAATTTTTATAATTCAGAAATTATTTAGCTATGGCTATCAGCTTGACACATATATACATGTTGTTTAAGGAAGGGGACAAGAGAAAATGCATAACTGGTTAATATTGGATAATCTTTAAAGGAGAGAAGGAATTTCAAAAAATTTTTAAAGAATACTTTTTCTAAATTAGGGGGAAGTTTAGATTAAGAGACATTTGTTTCTAAACCTAATTATGTTTAGTCACATAATAAAATTCCTGCACCAAACAGGCCACTATAATGTAGAAATAGAAGAAATGACAAACATAATTTTAAACATAATAATAATATAATAATTTTATTATTTTTAACCTTATATTCTTCAATTAGAAAATAATTTTCTTAAAAAGGTTACTTTAAAAGAATCACTGTCTTGGCATTATTAGTAATCACTGTTTTCTAATCAAGCCTTTAAAAGGTTTTTCTCATTTGTAAGTAATAATTTGTATCATGAAATATTTCAGACACAGACTAACATAACGCACCCATGTATCCACGAACCGCTTACACAAAAGCGTCATATGGTAAATCCCTTTGTCACTCTGTGTATAAAATTAGAAGCAGCCGGTAGCTCTAACACCTGGAGTCGTTCCCATAGCTGTGACGTTTTAGTTCTGACATGTCAAGCTACTCTGTTCACCACAAACGTAAGGCGGGCTCAGCTCACCACTCAGCAAGCACGGCCCTCCTGCTGCTTGCTCGTTAAACCTGCTCTATAGGATGATGGCTAAAAAGAGCCCTAATTATCTTCAGTATTCCTAATAGTTCATGTCGTCAAGGTGAGTTTCCGTCTTATTTAAAGCTAGCCAGCCACTACTTGGTCTGTTCTCTTAATTTCCGAAGTTAAAATGAAGCATCATGGCCCCAAAATACACACTAGGCTGAAAAAAAAGGAGGGCCTTTATTGGATAATCTCCTAGGCCTGATTTAACACTGACATGCAAACAGGACTTTATATTATTAACATTTCACTAAATGTATTGGGAAAGCCTGACTGAATTTAAAATGTCCACATACCAAGCTGTGTTCCACTCTCACACCACCTTCTTGACCCCAGTACGCCAGACCTGGGTTACAAGTGCACCCTGCTACTTACTGACTGTAAGGCGAGTTGTGAGAGTTCTGTTGTCCCCTCCCTACGCCTCAGCTTCCTCCACCTAAACTGGAGATAGTAATTCCGTCACCTGCCCCCTACCGCTGTATTGATGAAAAGAAACAATCCAAGGAAAGTGCTTACCTCAGGGCCTGGCACAAAAAAGCATTCCATAAATATTACCATGACCATCATCTTTTTGAGCAGCAAGAAAAATAGATCTCAGAGAACAGGTAAGTGAACTGAGATGTAAGTCTGGAGAAATGTTGGACAGGCCTAGAAAGCTGCTGAGGGGCTTACTGTTTGAAGCTACAAATTTGATTGACGGGGACTTAGTTTTCTTCTCCATCTGAATTTTAACTAGAAATTGTAGATATTGATACTAAGAGAAGGTAAAGGAAGAGGGATACAAGAGCCAAGATGCTTTCTCTCCTTCACTGTGCTGCTTCTGCTTTCTACTGAGACACTGTACAGTATCCAGGACAGAGGTTCTCACCCTTTACGTAAAAATTACCAGGGATGGCAAATCGGTAGTAGCTCGGGAGACGGGGAGGGGGAGAGGGGGCATGCAGAAATCTGCATTTAAAAATAAGTATCCGATGCCCACAGGGTTATACATACAGAGCAAGTCTCAAGCCGTGCAAAGCAAGCCTAGGCCTCCTCCACACTAGCCATTCAATTACGTGACCCTGTGTGCCGCCTCCTCACTATGCACATTCACGAATACAGGGAGACAAAGAAAAACACTGACCAAAAAGCCACAAATAGTTCAAAGTTATTACCCAGATTTACTGATCAACTTAAAGGGTCTAGGTTATATTCCTATGCTCTTTGTCTAAATCACTAAGACCAGAGATGGTTTGGTTTTGAAAAGATTAACAGCAACATAGAATGACAGTAATAACATAAGTCAATCTGTTAATCGGTCAAAAACAAATTCCAAAAAAAAGTCAATAGTTTGATTTTAACACAAATTCTATTATCTTTAATATGAAGTTGGAACTTTGGGGCCACAACAGAGAGGTAATTAAAGAATTAAGTTGATAAGAAATTGCTCATGTAGATCAATACTCAAAAGGGAAATGGAGTCTCAAGACTCATTCGTGGAGTCAATAGATTAATTCAATCAACACTGACCCATCAACACTACAAGAGCTTATGTGAGGCACAGACAATCAAAAAAAGCTAAAATATGGTCCCATCCTTAATGAATGTAAAATATAGCCATGGACAACACATTAAGAATTGGTCCATGTAACTACACAGAGAGCTATAAAGAAATAATAATAACAATAACTACAAACCAAAAAAGCTACATTTTAAACGGCAGATACCTCTCAGGAGATAGCAGCACTTTTTAGACCAGTGTTATCACTGCCTCCAAAACTTGGCTGTGTGTAAAATTACACACTGAAACACTCCATCTACTTGATATTGTCATAATAATCATTTGCATTCATCTACTCCAAGTCACATAGTATTTTAACAGTGAATTTTATGTGTTTCTACTATGTAATACCAGAGCACCTTGAAGGAAGAGATTCTTTTTCAACCCTGTATCTTTAATTGTTCAGCAGTGTTGGCACATAAGAAATAAATACATGCTGAATAAATGAATGAATGAACGAAAATATTCTACCTTTAAGGAAGAACAGATTAAACATTTCGATTATTAGGTTTAGAGGAAAAAAGTCATGACTATATGTAAAGAAAGATATATTACAGTAGATCACTTCCTTTGCCTACAAATTTCTAATTCTCATAATATATTTGACATACTTGTACTTAAATAAAAACAAATCCCGCTGATGGTAGAGAATGTCCCCCCAGAAGGGGGCACTATCGAGCTACATTTCCCCATTCACATATAAAGAGCAGTAATAGCTAACAATTAAAGTGTTTACTATGTGCCAAGCACTGTTCTATGTGCCTTGAATATATAAACTAATTCAACCCTCCCAACCTGTGAGGTAGGCACCATGGCTATCCTAATTTACCGATGAGGAACCTAGGACAGAAAGTAGTGAAGCAACTTGCTCAAGGTTACAGAGCCAGCAGGTAGTGGAGCTAAGATACAACTTAGACAATCTGGCTCTAAAATCTGCTCTTTCAGTCACTACACTACACTGTTTCTCTAATGTTACTCACTTACCTTTATTCCTGCATGATTAGCAATTACATCAGTTAGAGTCAAACTGAAAACATACCTTCAGTATTCTATTTGAAAATCCATTACCATAAACTAACTTTTCCTAGTTTGTGTGTCTCGCTTTAACTTAAAAATATTACATCTAAATTATATTATCCAGAAGTACACTTAAATTCCATTTATAAAATATAGGTATGGACTCCCATCTATAATAGCTTAGAGTTTATTCTACAAGGCAGTAAACACTTAATCATAGTGCTAAAATTAAATGAAATACAAAATGTAAAGAAGTAGACATATCAAAAATTAGGCAAAATTCACAGAGTTGGAAATTATATATTTTTAGTAAAATCAGACATTAGCATTTAAACAAACAAATGAATAATGCTGCCATGAGACAGGCATTAAATCCCATTACAAAGGTAACTATTACCTCCTAATGTGACATTTCCATGTAGAAATCGTCCTTGATAAATAAGGCGTAGAATATTTGGACTGCTGACCTGCTCTTCTTCCCAGTCTGGAAAGAACCAGGGAATTGTTAGGTGCATTTCAACATAAAATTAAGGTATTAGTGCATTGTTCTAAAATTCGGCTCCAAATCAGATAGAATACATCAGAGAAGACGCTTGGAGCTTCCTAATAATTGGAACAGTCACTACCCACGCAATCACTGTTCTTGCTATTCTCATTAAATAGCAAGAGCTGCTTAAGACTAGTTTTTGCTTCTTAAAGAACACTAAAATGTGCCAAAATATGGTCCTGAAGTTTAAGAATTAAAACAAATGAGTTGGGGAAAATCTAATCCTAGTTTAAAAAATGTCAGTTGAAAATGTTAATAACCAGTAATTAACAGAAAATATTATAATATTACCGATATTTGTACCTTTTAAAATATATATTTGAGGCTGGAAACAATAGGTTTAACAAAGATTTTTAAAAGAATTAATATATTGATATAGAGCATAACAAAAAATTATACCTCAATAACTGGAAAACAAACATTTAAAAAAACAGAACAACAAAAAAATTAACAGTGTTTACTTTTGGGTAATGTTGATAACTTTACTGTTTTTTTTGAAGCCAATTGATAAACATTACAGAAGACACAACTTTAGTTCACTTTACCCAAAATTCTCAGTATAAACTTGAAAAATAACAGATATTAGAAGGTGCTATATAAGTATGAAAGCTAGGATAATGTACAAAGAAAATCAAAAGACAAACTGGTAGGTAGAACGAATAACAGAATATTTCATTTTAGTGTATAACTTACATTATAGTAAAATATGGAATATGATTCTGTTAAACTAATGGTTTGAGAACACTGGTATCATGACAAGGTATGGGGTTAGTAATTTTCACTAGCTTGTAGATACAGAATTTGAAGCTCTGATTTTGAAAGATTCGAGAATTTCATCATCCTCTTCCTCAAGAATTCTAGTATCAGGTGTTTGTTTCCTATTGAAGCTCCTGTTTTCAGGAGATGGTAGCTGTCAACACACAGACTAGTTTAAAATAGCCTGACGAGCGAGGGACAGAAGAGAAAGGAGGTAAGTAGAGCACTTTTCTTCTTGCCTTTTTTTGAGTGTTCACAACGATGAATATGAATTTGACAAAACCAGTGCCTGTCAGTGACTCAGCACAACAGGAATGGGTAAGGAGAAGTGAAACCCATTCACTCTCCCCAGGCCCCCGTCCCATCCCTCCCCCTGGGGTGTCTCTGTTGCCTTCTGACTCCAGGGCTCCCAGGTCCCTCTTCTCCAGAAGAAAGAGTAAGTTGTCAGCTGTTAACACTTTCGTATGGATTACTTTGAATACATCACACCCAAAATTATTGTTTAATAGAATATTTCTTTTTTTTTCCCTTTAGCCTTATTCATTTTATTCTGTCATGATAATTTCTACCTAATCTAATTTTACATGGGTCAAATTGTATTTTGTGTTAAATGTCCTCAATGTCAAAATGCCAGGGTTAAAATATTCTATAATTTTTCTTTTTAAAATAATTTTCATTCAATTTATTCAAACTAAAAAAAAACATTTACCCATCTCTCCCCTCCCCCCGCCTTGTGCAACCACCAATCTGCTCTCTGTTATCTATGAGCTTGGCTTTTTTTTTTTTTTTAAGATTCTACATATAAGAGATATCATCCAGTATTCATCTTTCTCTCTCTGACTTATCTCACTTTGCATAATTGCCCTCCAGGCCCATCCATGTTGTTGCAAATGGCAAGATTTCACTCTTTTTTTAATGGCTGAGTAATATTCCATTGTGTATGTGTGTGTCTCTCACAATTTCATCATCCATTCATCCACTGATGGAAACTCAGGTTGTTTCCATACCTTGGCTATTGTAAATAAAGCTGCAATGGGCATAGGGGTGCATATATCATTTCGAATTAAGTGTTTTCATTTTCTTCAGATAAATACCTAGAAGCGGAATTGCTAGACCATATAGTAGTTCTATTTTTCATTTTTTGAGGAATCGCCATACTGTTTTCCAAAGTGGCCGCACCAGTTTACATTCCCACCACTGTGGCTGGGAATGTACATTGGCCTCCTTTTCTCCACATCGTCACCAACACTTGTTATTCCTTGTCTTTTTGGTAACAGTCATTCTAACAGGTGTGAGGTAACATGTTGTTATGGTTTTGATTTGCATTTCCCAGATGATTAATGATGTTGAGCATCTTTTCTCGTGCGTGTTGCCCATCTGTGTGCCTTCTTTGGAAAAATGTCTGTTCAGGTCTCCTGCCCATTTTAAAACTGGATTGTTTGTTTTTTTGCTGTTGAGTTATATGAGTTCCTTGTATATTTTAGATATTAGACCCTTATCAGATATATGAATATTTCTGGTCAAGATATAAAGACAAATGACAGTAATTGTCTAATTTACACAGAAAAAAATTCTAAAAATGTTTAAAGTTTTTTTTTGAGATGCAGAAACTTGACACCACATATTTCTTTATCCTACACAGAGTGTCATGATTCTCATGTGCTTCTGTGGTTTAATATGCTATCTTCCTTTCCCTCTCAGAGGATCTGAAATTTAAAGAGACCTGTAGAAGAACAATGCTTACAGGAGGAATTTCAGCTACTAGCAACATATATTTAGTGGGTTATTTTTTGGAACTCTGACCCAATAACACTATGTGCCTGACTATTCCATCTATTAACAATATTCCACTAAGCTGCACAAGAATATACCCAAGGAAAGCAATCCCTTCCAAAAATATATTGCACAAAGTACTTCCTTCTACTGATTTAATATTCACTACACTTTTATTATTAGCACCAATAAATATTTACATTTGCTGACCTTTAGTGCATTAAGTGATACAAAGTAGACCTAGATTTTTAAATATTTTATATAAAATAAAAATTATTTATTTTTATTCCCTGCAGTGTCTAAAATTGCTGAGTAGAACTGGCAAACTCAGGAAAAGATTGGGTTCAAAAACTTTTTCTATGAAAATAAGTAACGTAGAATTGATACAGTCAATTCCCAATACTGGTAGATGGTTTGGGAAACTATGTTACAGACCTGCACCTGAATCTCACATTTGTTTACCATTAGTCAGGATACTTTAAGGAACTGAAACTAATTTTAATGTCTAAGTCAAACGGTTACAAAGGTGAAATTATTTTCCTTTACCTCAAGTTATGGCATAACCCTTGTAGCCAGGGTTGTAGTGCCCTTTTCTACAACATGCCCACAGATGTCAAAAGCCTATCTTCACCCTCCACCCCACAAAAGTCACAAAAGGCGTCTTTACACTTAGTACAACATCACCACCACACAGGTATTTAAAAACGCTTTCCATACTCTTACTTATCTACCCTGCCTGGCTATGAAGAAAACCCCGTATTCTAAGAGCCCAAGTTTAGTTTACTCCAGCTCTTCTGAAATTCCTTCTTATCTATGACCTCTAGCTTCAGTCTCTTCCTGATTTAGGAGCTAGTGTTGACTTGTTCCTTGGTTATCAGTGAGAAGAAAGATCCAGTCATTTGAAAGTGTTTGTCTAAAGCAGTATTTCTTAAACTCAGGTCTACGAATCCACAAAGACAGGTTCTTAGGGTCTCAAAGTCCTCTTCAATAAGTTCTAGACTGTGTTTTCATTTTAATGATAATCTGCAAGAGATTATCTAGATAATTCAAATAATTACCTTACAACCAAGTACAGCCTTGGGATTTTAGTACCCACGTATGCATTTTAAGTTTATGATTGTACTGGTGCCAAGCAGTACTTCTTTGTCAAGAGGTTAACAAGAAAAGAACAGAGGTTGACTTAATACATAAACGATGCATTCTTGTTAAGTGAAGGTTGAATGACAATTTGGTACACTGTGTGAATGAAGGTTTTGTGGTGAATCTGCAGATAACTGCCTTCTCATACAGCAAGTAGTAGCAGAGGCATGCCACACTCAACAGTACCATATTCATGGTGCAAGCAGTGAGTCAGTTTTAGCAAAAGTATATCATGTGGCACATTAAAGTTGTTAATTTGAACATTACTGGTTTTAGAGTTATATTTGCATTTTCTTTGTAGATCTGTTTTAGTTTTATGGTTGTATACAAGTTAATAAGGATAAAGAGTTAATTGAGTTATATGTCTCTATCCTTAAAAATAAACATTATAACAAAAACAATTTAAGTCAGCATTAGGGAATCTACAAGAATTTTCTTCCTGTGAAGAGTTCCATATATTTTTTTAGGTTGAGAAACACTGATCTAATTGATTCATTTTGTATACGCTGTGTTCTTTGTTAAAACAAGTCTTGTGATTTAAAAGTACAAATTGCTTTGGTAGTAAAATTAAGTGAAATCAGCTGAAACAGTCATATCACTACGGTACATGCCATTAAAAGGGTCAAGATGACTTGGGTTAAGTTCAAAGGAAGAACATAAGCTAAAGACTCACTTGAGGATGGCAAGACAGTCTTATTACATAGAAAAGAACCAGAGAAAGGAATACCACATACACACACCCCCGCCCCCATGCCCAAATTTTGTTTGTCATGGATACTGGCTTGAAAATGCAATGTATAAATGGATTTTATACCTTCTTGACCTTGTAGTAGTTCAGAGAACACAGGAAGTGACATGAATTAGAAATTAACTTTGTGTCAAGCTCAATTTAAAATAGGCTATGTATAGAATAGACCAAAGAGAATGTATTATAATTTGTTAAAGACAGTTTTTCTTTCCTTTTATTTGTGTTTTGGTATAAATAGGGTTACTGATATGAAAGTGTGTATGTGTGTGTGTTAGCTACCTTGTGTATTTTTTTTAAAAATAATTTTCTTCTATCAGTACATTAAAACAGCTCTAAAGCCAACCAGGGCCTTGATGCACTGGCTCTGTTATCATCCTGCAGTGAGGGAGCTGAAAAGCAAAACCCAGGAAGGATGCAGCAACCCCCTTAACTTTAAGCCTTATACCCTCAATCATTTGTTTGTTCTCTTTTATTTACTTACAACTTTTTCAAAATGTTTATGAAACAAGGTAGGGCATGAAGAATTACATTATTCATTCCCAAGAGAAAAATACCACTCACCCATTGGCCAATTGTCATACACATGCTTTGCAATGTCCGAAGCAGAATCATTAGGAGAAAACAGGAACTCTTTTGTTTTCCCACTTACCAAGATGAGGCGCAAGTTTATCTGAAAGAAGACAATGATTCTTTTAATATAAATCTTGAAATTTTTAAAATAAAATAATGACTCATACTCTTTTCATTTCAATAACATTCTCAGTTATTACTAATGCCATTTTCTGGTTTTTATTTACTTAAATTATAAAAAGATTCTTTTTAAAGAATGAGAATTTGAGACATGATTTTATTTCCATTATTTAATATATACGTGTGTGTGTGGGGGGGGGTAATTTACCATAATAAACGAACAAAGGAAAACCAAAATTCATTATACTTTTATACTTAACTACTCCAGCAATGCTCAGAATTGGACTTTTACAGGTTATCAGTATAACTATAAAATACACATTTTCCATTGAAAAGCTAATAGAAGTGGTTACCCTGCAGATCACATCACTAAACAGGAAAAATATTTACTTGCTAATCTGCTTCTTAGAAAAAAGAGACAAGAATTATACACAACTTTTTATCCTATAAAAAATTTTCAAACCTAAACAAATTAACCAGAAACTATAATTTTAAAGAACTTTATTAGAGTTAATAGAGGATTCAATAATAGTAGTTACTTTAATCCCAATTACATGATCATTCATTTCTGTGGGAAGGGGTGGAGGCGCTATGTGTGACAAAGAACAACAGATTCACCCTCACCGGAAAACCTAAAATGGACGAGATCCACTGGATTTACAATTCCAAGTCAATATATATTTGCTTATACCAATCTTAATATATTTTCCAAAATGTTCACTTTTTCATTTTTATCTTTGTCCATAATTAATGATATTATTTAAAACCACGATATTCATTCATTTCCCCTATAAGTTACAGAAATACAAGTGCGGTTTTCTGTACCTCCAGGCCTCTGTTAAGAGAGCAAATAACACCGTCTTAAAACTTCCAGTCCTGAGCTCAGCGCTGGGACTAGCCTAGCTTCTTTATATATAGAGAACAGAGAATGTCATTGTACCAGTTTGAATTGTGCCAGGTCCTAGGTTACCCAAGCTCTCCTCCTCAGTTATTAACATTTTTTTTTTCTTACCAAAAAAACCCCAGAAAATCTTTAAGATGACAAAGCCTACAATGAATAAACCGGTACCTACTGCAGCAACACCAAGACACCAGGTCACTGATTTACTATCTGCCACCACCGTGGCCATTGCCACTCCCAGTGCCTCACCACCTTGAAAATGTACTGAAAGCTATAAAATATCTCCTCTAGAAAAATGCTATATGCAAACAATTCTGCATTCAATGGAATGCAGCTGGATTCCACAGTGGATGGAGTAGAACTGGGTTCCATGTTAGAAACTGTATTCTAACTGTATGTACACTAGATCTCAATTTTTAAAGTATTTTAAAAGATAAAAGAAAAAGAAATCTACATTTCAGGTGAAAAGCCCTTTCGATATGTCCAATATGAATTTTTGCTGCCTTTCCTAATTAAAATGAAATTAGACCAAAGAACTTAATACAGGAAGAGATCTGATGAAATCACACTGCTATAAAGAAGTAATTTGATTCAGAAACTCTAAGTTCCATTAGAACAAAATTCAAGTAATAGTTTGCAAGAATGATTATATTGTAAGAAAGCATCACCTTATTTATCTCCTATAACAAGTAAGTAATGAGTGATTCCCAAAGCAAGAAACCTAACATCTACACAATAAAATGTGAATTTTAGTTCTCACACATGTATCACTATTCAAGGCTGTCTCTTTATGTGTGAATATTGGTAAATATATATTTGCTCTGAACTTACATGGAATCTTTTAATAGCTTCAAACTACTGTGTAACAGCCCTTCAGTTATTAATGCCCAAGAAATTATGCCCTTCATAATGGTTCAGCCACATGTGTCTGCTTAACCAGAAAGAAATATAATTAAATTCAGGCTTCCTAAGAGTTATGTAAGTGATATGAACCTACTATTTCCTGGAATCAACTTTTAAGTTTAATGTTAATTTCTATTGAGCTTTTCTTCAAATTATATTTAAAAATAGCAAAGAAAAGAGGGAAGGAGGACTTAATCCTTATCTTCTGTAAAGTTTACACTAATACATACTTTAGATTTTCCCTAATATCCATCAATATGGAAATGGAAAAATAAATGATAGCACATCCTTACTATGGAAATTTCCCACAGTCATTAAACAACGTAAGATATAGATCTATATGATTTGACATGGAAAGACATCCACAATATATTAAACAAAAACAAAATAATCCACATACCTCCACCCCATAAATACATAACACTAAGTGCATTCATGCTGCAAAGTTCTTGGCATTTCCTATTTTAAAACTGATATAATCACTGTCACTAATAAACTGATATCTCACTTTCATATTTAAAAGTCAACGGTCTAACAAATTTATGTTTATCTAGATGTTCAGAACGTTGAAAACTTTTGGCCTGTAGATGTGTTTGACACAGGTTAAAAAATATTTTTTTAAATGTTTACAGGTGGGCATGAACTTTTCAGTTTGACACACACCCTAGTAATCTCAATATACTCACACTGGTCTGCTTCATACACTTATACCTGGCTGGCCCCAGAAAACAGTTAAGTTTATAATTCGTGGTAAAGTTTGAAAGTGGCTTTGGGCTACAAAACAGAAGCAGAGTAAGATTTTAAAACCTACTTAGAGGGAAACTAATCACCCCTTTGGGTGGGGAAAGGGGAGAACATGACAACTGCAAGAATAAGTCTAAAAGTACATCAATCTAAGAATTTATCAAATCTTACCATTAAACTATCTATAACTGACAGCAGCAGTTAAAGACTGCATTTGGAAAGAAGCTTAAGTCCAAAATTAAAACGAACAGCAATAAACCCACAAAATTAAGTGGCTGAGTAAAGTAACACATTGCCTGAGACACTTCCACTGCCTGGAACAGTGCCTGACATAGTAGGTGTACAACCAGTACTTGTTGACTCACTAATGTGCCAGTTTCTTCAGTTTCAAGACTCAAGTAGAGATGTAGACTAGATAGGTCAGCACCAAGATCCAAATCCAGGCTTCCACATTCTGGGCATTTTATTAAATGACAAGTGTAGTAAGTAGAATGAGAATGGATAGTAATTTTGTGGTAGTGACATGGACATGTGGATATTTCAATGTGTAGAACCCTCAATGTTTACTTTGTCAGGGTCTGGATCTTTAGTGTCAGCAATATGCCACAATTTATATAAATGCTATTATTTAGTAAGGCACTCTGAAAAGTGAAGTTAATCTTGAGCTACCATATTAACATGTATATTGTGCCTAGTTTTCGAATGAAGATAAAGACTGGGTTTATTGATATGTTAGATTAACAGATGAGTCTGGACTTGTTCCTATGCTTATATCTATCTATGTGACAGCCTTGTCCCTAGACTAGAAGCATGAATCTGTCTGCCTCAGTATGCAGTCAAGTGTATCTTAGGACTGTAACACCAGGGGAGGAAAACACTGAATTCCCATCATTTCCTTTAGAAGAAATCCTGAAAGCAATCACCCAAACAAACATCTAGCTACACAGGTTGGTCAGTAGTTAATTGTTCTTATATTATAGTTAGAAATCTCTCAGGCTTATTCAGATAAATAATGTCAATTATAGCTCCCCTCAGTAAATGTATAGCAATTCCTACAAATTTCTTTGTAGGAATTTTCTTTTAGAAGATTATGTATTCATTATTTAAATACTTATTAATGAAAGACCTTTTTACTTCTTTGAAGCCAAATCAATCTATAAAATACCTTAAAAGAACCTCTGCTTGTGAGGTAGTGGGATTCTCAACACACCAACAACGGGTTACAAACAACACTCTTATTGACAGCTTAAAATGTGATATACTGATATACATACTTATCTAAAAACAAAACTGCTAATCAGGACTCTGAATGACTTGGTATGAGATGGAGTTCCTATTATGTAATGAAATTCCCAAGGGATGGCACTTAGGTCATCCAAATGAATTATATATTTTATAATTACTTTTGAGGCAAAACAAATCAAAACAAGACTATTAGTGTGGTAGAACTACCATGATAATTTCCCATAAGGCCAATGGAAACAACAGAAGCTCTTCCATGCATGTAATTTCAAGTTAAAAAAAAAAAAAGTTTTCGGTCAAATTGATTGCCATTCCTATTTGTTAGATTATATCAATTTGGAGAAATCTCATCTAGAGCTTAATTCACTCAACAATTTGTTTTCAGTTGGTCAGGATGGAAAAATTTAGAGGAAGGAAAGAGCAGGGACGGAAGATGGGATTAACTGGAATATAAACGGGCAATTAGGAGATGGACCATGCCCTTTAAAAGAAATATGAAAATATGACTGTTTTCTACAAAAAGATCAACATGTTGATCAAAAAAGGAACTCCTGACTTCCCTGAGGGTCTCTGAGGAGTAAACTGAGTCCTGGGGCACTCTACTCCACTTCCTAGGGAAGCACCTTTGCCTTTGCAGTGCTCATTCCTGCCTTTTCTGCTAAAGGATGAATAAGTGGCCCGTGGGAAAGATGTTAGACTTTCTTTGAAAATCACTTTTTAAAAGCTCTCAATTTATCTCAAGGGGATTATACCCAGTAAAAAAAAAAAAAAGTCAATCCAAAGGGCTACATACTGTATGATTCCACTGATATAATGTTCTTGAAATGACTAAGGTAGAGATGGAGAAGAGACGAGTGGTGGCCAGGTTTTAGGAAGAAGGGAAGGCAGTGGCTGTGTTGATAAAGGAAGCACAGGGATCCCGGGGGTGGAACTGGAATGTGTGCTGCCATGTTAAGTGGCACATGAATCTGCACATGTGATACCACTGCACAGAACTAAGTACACACAGACACAAATGAGTGCATGCAGAACTGGAGAAATCCGAATAAAGTCTGTGGATTTTATTAGCATCAATTTCCTGTTGGGCTACTGTACTAGTTATAAGATACTACCATTAGGGAAAAGTAGGTGAAGGGTGTATGGGATTTTTCTGTACTATTCCTTACAACTGCATGTGAATCCATAATTACCTTGAAATAAAAAGGTGTAAAAACAAGCGCTCAACTTGCTAAAAATTTATATGGTATTATGTTTGTCTTTACTTATTTTTCTTATTTTCATTTGAAGGTGAAAAGTGCTTTTTAAAACATAATCTTGTATTAAAATAGCTACTTGATCTAGAGGAAAAAATATGAACCTACCATTGACTTAAGACAAGGTATGAAGCTGAAAATAGATAAGCATCTCTTTGCTAGAGTCATGGATTGATAAACGGCATATTCTGAGTTTTTGATAACTGCGTGTTGAAGAAAATGGAATGAAGGAGGAATGGGCTCATGCTTCTACACAGGACGGACTTAAAGCCAATTATTCAAATCGCTGCAGCGCCTAAATAGGATGATTATATATTTCACTAACTTTCTTTTAGCTGTTTATTTATCCAAACATTTTCTGAAACAAACACTATGTTTGGTGCCTGGATTACAAAACATTTAATATGAAATCCCTGGAGGATTTCATACCCTTGAAGCTATGAGACATACAAACATAATTATGGAGGACAGGCGTGGCTACAAAATGCTCAACCAATATTTGCTGAAGGAACATAAAAGAGAACAGAAAGGAGAACCTGTGAGCTGGAGATTCCAGGGTAGGGTAAAGAAGTAAAGATGCTACCAGCTTGCCATTTTTTGTGTGGCTTACTACATACGCACCTAGTTAGCACTAGCCTAGCCCGGCTCTGATGCAGGTGTTCCTACCCACGTTTCAGAGTTGTGGGAATGAGTGTAGAGACCTTAGTAAGTGGGAAGCTGAGAGCTGAACCCAGCGCACTAACGACACAGAACCTGCTGTCTGCCATTCTGCTCAAGCAAACCAAGTGGTCCTGGCGAATTCCTCACCATGGTCTCCATGATCATTCTCTGTCATCTCGATCACACTTGCCCCCACTATGCCCCAATGACAGGTACCTTCTTTCAGTTCCTCAAAACTGCCAAGTTCTTCCCTGCCTCAAGGCCTCTACCCAGGTTGTTCCTTCTGGTTGGAACGCTCGGTGGCCCATGCTCCCCACCCCAATCCACACACACTCTGGGCTTGTATGTTTGAGAGGGGACGGCATAAAAAATTCTCCTGAGCCTAATCATCCTGGATGAAACGATAAAACTAAATTTTTGAAAAAAGAGCAGGAGAAGAATTTCAAAATAGAACTGAAGAAACCAAGACAGCATTCCTACTTTTTACTGGAATGAAGGAGCAGTCCTATTTGTGAAGAAGTTAATATAAGCCATTCATGAAAACAGATTTTAACTTCTAAGAAAATACACCTGAATTCTTGTCTTGGAATTTACTTGTATTACGTAGTCATAAACTCAGGTACACTGAGACTTGCTAAATGGATTAAAACTATGGGATCTTTTTCTGTCTTCTTTTTAACACTTAAAATGATGTAGAGTCTAATATACATGAAATATTAAATCTTTAGAGGCAAAAACTCAGTGGGATTCCTTATTTTTAATTGTAGAAACACTTACCTACCCTGAAAAATAGGTAAAGGGGAGGTCAGAGAGTTCTCTAGCTTAAGTTCCCAAGTAAAACTTTTACAACATCTCATTTTACTTGGAATGTTAATTTCCAGAACATCTGACTCATTTAAAAACGTAGGAGAACTACATCCCAAAGCCAACACTTAATGCTTTTTGAATTACATGAACCCATCAACTATTTATTCATTATTTTTTGACCACTGAACATGAATAAGAAGCTGCTGGACAATAAAAATGAATTGATAATAATAGTGAATTAGCCTACTTGCTTTCTATGTAGATTGACTTTTTTTTTCATCAGTGAAGAAACAAAGAAAATGTTGAGTTCTTATAAGTACAATTTAAAATCAAACGATGTAGCTTAAAATTTATACAGCATTTAGTGCCTGGCACATAGTAAGTGCCTAATTAACTCTTATCACAAGTCACCTATTACCATCGTCATCATAACCATCATCAATTTAGTAAGTCATGTAATACTAACCACATGGTGCTCTTTCTTTAGATACTTTATAATGTACATTTACTTTAAAATAAGTTTGGGAAACTTGGATAAAATTAAAATTCCATGAGAAAACTGGATAATATATTTTCTTGAGAATCCTTGAAAATTATTCTTAATATTATAATTTTTCCTTCAAGTTCTAAATCCTATAAACTTAGAAAACATGTTAGTTCTGAAATTAAATTATGATTTTGCATCACTTTAAAACCTGACTATAGGATATCCCTTTAAAACTTGCCCCTAAATAGGATACAAACTAGCTGCTTTAACAAGATTTCAATATGAAATAGTAGCAGTCTGATTTCCTATACATACTATCAACTAAATAGCAACTTTGAATGAAAGTAAAGCACTCTCTTTGGGACACTGGGTTTGTATACAGGGAAACCCTTGTTTTGAGGATTTTCAGGTCTTATAACTCACTTTAATAAGAACAACAGTTCAGTACAATTGTTTCTGTCAACCAAGCACTCAATATATTAAATTACAGACAGGAGAAAGGGAAATGGCAAAAGCAAAGCAATAAAGGACACTGGGGAAGGGACAGAACGTTTTCTATATTCATAATATACATTTTCATGTATTTCAGGGAGGTGACAATTTTTTTCTCTGCCCATCTCTCCTTAGTGGAAATACAATGGTGTAAGTTTTTTGGCTAAAAGCCTAAAATCATGAGAGAAGAAACTAATATTTATTGAATACCAACTAAGTACTAGAACTTTTCCTTACATACATTGTATTTTGGCACCTACTATATAGCACTTTCTCTTCTCTCTAATCACCTAGCTACTCCAATAAATCCAGGTATGACACAGGATGAATCTTTCAGACATCTATACTTCTTACACTTGTCTTGGCTTTGCCATTATTTGAGGTGTATGCCAGGTTACATTTGAGGTTCCTGTGGGTGTCAATTCCCAGATCCTCTTCCTCCTATTTCTTCTAAGCTATTATCAAATTCTCAGTACTATAAATGCCATGCCTTTTACAGTATTCCTCAATCATTCCACTTTTAAGATTGGAGGAGTCTCAGGATTCATCCAGCTCATAGACAGGGAACAGACAAGGCAAAAGAGGCCCTGAAAGACTAGCCAGTTAGTGGCAAAGCAGAACAGGAACCCAAGCCTCTCTCTCCTAGGTCAGGGTTTGCTCCAGCATAACTTCAATGCCTCCCTAAACCACCCTCCCAGTCTCCTCTAGAGCTTTCAAAATATTGGACTTATGTCTTAATCAGATAGGCACTCCAGAAGGGCTTGCTTTTCTCTTAGGAGTCATGCAACTTTTGAGGCAAAAATACTCCTTAATCTGCTACATACTAGCTGAAAACTAATCCTGCATTTCTCTGAATGATGGAACTTCTAGAGAATATAAGTAAATGTCAAGAGGAAAAGAGTTTTCATTTACCGTAAAATAAGTTTGGAAGTGCCAGGTTAAAAAATTCAAACAAGGTATCTGCCAGGAGCTTGGGGAAGGAGGAACGCGGAGTTACTGTTTAATGAGTAAAGAGTTTCAGTTTTTCAAGATGAAAAGAGTTCTGGAGATGGATGGTGGTGATGGTTGCAGAACACTGTGAATGCCTTTAATACCAATGAACTGTACATTTAAAAATGGTTAAGATGGTAAATATTATATGTATTTTACTACAATCTAAACACACACAAAAAATTCATAAAACAAAATTCAAAGTTTCTTCACTGCAAAACTTCTCAGAATCTTTCACGTGCCAAAGTGAATTTGTGAATTTCCAAGGGGAACAGGGGTCTATATCAGAGTATTCAAGACTGTTCTACTTTCAGCTGATATTCCCAGAGACTGAACACACAAATGTCTGTTAAACAAGCAACTAGGCTAGATGCTGTAGAAGATACAAAGATGATCAGTAGCTCTCCAGTACTCTGGGTTTGCTCTCAAGCATTCACCCACCTCCACAGACAGTGGGGCTAACACAAGAAGGTCACTGAAATTCAAGTTTGTTTCCTTGAATGTCACACAGGAGTAGTTTATGTGACCACTCCAGCCTACACTGCTCATTACGGATTTTCAAATTTGTCGGGCGTGGTGTGTTGATGCAGAGCCTGATTTGCATGTAACAGAAAATCAGCCATCAGTTCTATGGCATATTTTATCACAAAAAAATGCTGAAACAGTTTTAATTAAAATTATCTACACCTGCTGTTAGAGGATGTCAAAATGACTTTCCTCTTTACAGCGTAACTGTGAAGTAAATATTTGCATCACTGTCAAATGAAAGGACAGTATATATCCAAAATGGTCTTTAATATTAGAGTAAAATTCACATAAGATGGACCCCTTAAAAACACACAATTGATAAGTCTTATCTTTCCCATATACTTTTTTAAAAATTAATTAATTTATTTATTTAATTTTGGCTGTATTGGGTCTTTGTTGCTGTGTGCGGGCTTTCTCTAGTTGCAGCGAGCGGGGGCTACTCTTCGTTGTGGTGCGTGGGTTTCTCACTGCGGTGGCTTCTCTTGTTGCGGAGCACGGGCTCTAGGTGCACGGGGTTCAGCAACTGTGGCTCGTGGGCTCAGTAGTTGTGGCTTGCGGGCTCTAGAGCACAGGCTCAGTAGTTTTGGCGCACAGGCTTAGTTGCTCCGTGGTATGTGGGATCTTCCCGGACCAGGGCTCGAACACGTGTCTCCTGCATCGGCAGGCAGATTCTTAACCACTGCGCCACCAGGGAAATCCCTCCCATATACTTTTTAAAAAATATGAGGAGGGGCTTCCCTGGTGGCGCAGTGGTTGAGAATCTGCCTGCCGATGCGGGAGACGCGGGTTCGAGCCCTGGTCTGGGAACATCCCACGTGCCGCGGAGCAACTGGGCCTGTGAGCCACAACTACTGAGCCTGCGCGTCTGGAGCCTGTGCCCCGCAACACGAGAGGCCGCGACAGTGAGAGGCCCGCGCACCGCGATGAAGAGTGGCCCCCGCTTGCCGCAACTAGAGAAAGCCCTCGCACAGAAACGAAGACCCAACACAGCCAAAAATAAATAAATAAATTAATTAATTAATTAAAAAAAAATATGAGGAAAATGGTTTAGACTTGATGGTTTGGCTGTGGCTAGAAAAGAAAATAATTTTAATGTGTGGCTTTGCCCTAAGAAAGAAAACTAATAGTTCTCTGAGGGATTGTCCCAGATGACTGTTAAAGTCCCTTCCAGCTCTAATATATGATTAATATTAAACCAAAAGGGCAGGTTATTTAGAAATATAACCATTTTATTATGCATAATAAAAATGCGTAGGATATATAAACATTCACTAATGACCAAGTTATTCCTATCCGTCACACTTCATATTTGAATTAACAGAGACGTAATGATGTAAACCCACGGCCTTCATTTCCTCGTCACATCACTAACTCTTATCTTTAATTCCCTATAAACCAGTGCCTATTGAAGTCACACTAGTGAACTGTGCTCGTGAAGGTCACCGAGGGCCATCTAATAAAAAACATCAACTATAGATAGCTTCCTCTCATTTCTCATGTTCCTTAGTCTTTCTGCAACATTTGGCACAGTTTAACTCCTTCCTTCTTGAAAATCTTTCCTTGTTATGCTTCTATAATTCTCAGAATGTGTTTTCTGGGACACTAGTGTCCATTAAACACTAGCATCCATTAAAAACCCAGAGAATTCTTGCAATGAACAAATTCATTTAACTTTCACACAGTTGTAGTATTTAACCACAGAACCAATTTTCTTTCCCATATTACCTGTTACCATCCCACAGATCTAGTGTTCAGTAAAACACACTTTGGAGAATACTTTTCCTGCTCCTTTAAGCCTCTTTTTAGTTGTTCTCTTTCCTCTTGTACTTACTCTGAATATGGGCTTTCCAAGGTTCCCTCATCATTCTTTTCTTTCCAACACCCTATCCAGGAGACATCCTCATCCACACCCGAGGCCTCAGCTGCCCCTATTTGGGACACCCCCATTCTCCATGGAGGACCACTTTCACTTTTCCAACCGCCGGCGACCATTTCTAATTAGAGAGCCTGCTGTCCCCTCAAAATCGCATGTTTAAATGTGAACTTACCCCTTCCTAAACAGCAGGCATCCCTCCCAACTTATTTATTTCTGCTCAGCTCTCCCGGGCCCCCAGTCACTCAGGCTTGAAAGCTCAGAGTCACCATTTACTCTGCTCTATTTTCTCCTCTCCCCTCTCTGTTACTAAATTCTTTCAGGTTCTCTCTGCTGCCTCTCTCACCCCCAATCCACCCTGCACATTTCCAAACACTTTTGACAATTAAAATTGTCAGTGTGCTACAGGTAGCTAACATTTACTTATCACTTGAACGTGCTACACAGTACTTTGCGTGAAAGTATGCAGTTCATGGCCGTACAGCCCTGTGAGACAGGTACTACTGTCTCCATCTTATAGATGGTAAATGGGGACACGGAGGTGAAGTAACTTCTCAAGATCACAGTCATGGTTGAAACTTCTCAGTCCAATCCAACCACAGCTGTCCCTCGGTATCCACCGGATTGGGGTTCCAGGACCGTGGCGGATACCCATCTCCCTTACACAAAATGGCATAGTACAGTAAGTAGGCTTAGGGTCTCTGTACCCACGGATGCGGAACCCACAGATATGGAGGGCTGACTGTAATACTATTTCCCTACGCAAATTTCTACTCCAGCCAAATTGATATATTCATTATAAATCCTCTCCTGGCAAGAATCACAGTTCTAATGCCTCCTTTGAAGCCTGTGTGACAGCTCCAGCCTACGCTGCTCATTCCTACCTCAGAGTTTCTACCCAATCATGGGTGTATACTGGGGTGACCCTACGTGTCCACGTTTGCCTGGAACAATTGTGATCGTTGTTGTATAATTGTTGTCTCGCTACTATGATGCACAGTGTCCCCTTTTACTCTCAGAAATATCTCAATCTAGACAATAAATAACAAGGTCATCCTACATATATCATATCATTTATTGTAGGAAGATGCAGTTTATGTCATGTGTCTTAACTCTCCAATTAAATCATGGTCCTTGAGGGTGGAAAAATCAATCTTAAAACTCCATAGTAGGGGCTTCCCTGGTGGCACAGTGGTTAAGAATCCGCCTGCCAATGCAGCAGACAAGGGTTCGATCCCTGGTCCGGGAAGATCCCACATGCCACGGAGCAACTAAGCCCGTGCGCCACAACTACTGAGCCTGTGCTCTAGAGCCCGTGAGCCACAACTACTGAGCCCACGTGTTGCAACTACTGAAGCCCACGTGCCTAG
This sequence comes from Balaenoptera borealis, assembly GCF_965194805.1. NCBI lineage: Eukaryota > Metazoa > Chordata > Mammalia > Artiodactyla > Balaenopteridae > Balaenoptera > Balaenoptera borealis. The sequence goes on from NC_138877.1 coordinate 7,723,154, forward strand.
AGCCCGTGCTCAACAACGAGAGAAGCCACTGCAATGAGAAGCCCACGCACTGCAGCGAAGAGTAGCCCCTGCTCGCCGCAACTAGAGAAAGCCCACGCGCAGCAACGAAGGCCCAACACAGCTAAAAATAAATAAATAAACATAATAAATAAATTTATTTTAAAAAAAACCAAACTTCACAGTTCTCTTCTTTCATAAGTTGCTAACTTAAGATTCACAAGCACAGTTGCTTATGTGTGTGCGACAAAACAATTTTGGAGATGAGCCTTTGGCTGTGTTTTGTTTCCCAATTAAATCCTACTTTTAGCTCTGAAGACGAAAACTGCATTTTAAATTAATTCATATAGTTAACCTCAGTCACTGTGCCCGAAAAATACTAGGTATTTAATATACTGGAAGATGAATGAATAATGTACCAGAATATGCCAGACTATAGCCAACATTCCTAAAATATTTCAATAATGTAATGTAACAGGATACTTTAAGTATAACCAGGAAGTGGTTCTACCAACAACTACCAAGAAAAAAATGTATTCTAATGTTTTTACTATTATACACAGTTAGGTGATGATAGACTCACTGTTTTCCACACACAACTATCATGGACTACATGCCCTGAAACAGCCCATAGTGATAATAAAAAACAGTTGCCCTGAAGAGGGAAAAAAGAAAAAGACATTTTAAAAAATCATCCTATTCTTTACAGTATGTTTGTAGTCAACTCATTATTCAAAAGTGATAGCAAACTCTCCTGTTTAAGAAGAATACATTCTGTCTGGCTATGAAGACGACGATTGTTCCAGGCTGCCTGTGCTTCACAGGCCTATTCAGCTCACACAGACAATTTGCATCAACCTGTGCCTAGTGATACTGTCACTCAGTGGTGCCCCAGATAGCCACAACCTCATGTGCCCTTAACATTGAGGTTCTCATTTATAAATTAATGTCTCTGGAATACTCATGAATTCTTACTTGAATATAATTGTTTTATTCATTATTATTTATTAAATTTTAAAACCATAATAAATGATTTTACTTAGGTTTAGTGTGACAAAATTATTTAGCAGCAGAACTCTACAAAACAAGCAGGAAATGAAAAGGGCAGACATGTAAATGCATCAACATCAGCATATAATATTAAGTACAATTATCAGGAAAATATAGCACAAAATTCTGCATCTATGCAGGGTATACCATCTAAGCTAAGAATGTTACTAATTAACATAATCACTAAGTGTTCATCATTGGGGGTGAATGCATCATGCTATTCATTTAAAAAAACACAAGAACTGTATGTTCATAAAAGTTGTTACTGAATATAAATATAAATCCAGCAGCATCAAAACATTTAGCATTACAATACAGAAAGCAAATGCAATGGCAGCAGATGGTTTCAAAGAGGGGAAATAAAGAAGAAAACTACACAGTAGTAAAGTACAAATTAAAACTAAAAGGAAAATTTTTACAAAGAAATAGTTAAAGAAAAGGGCAGATGAACTCCTGGGAAAAAGTAAATGACTAACAGAGACCAAAAGAAGGAATATTTATAAAGAGGAAAGACTGTTATGAGCAGATTAGACAATTGTCTAGAGACATGGACGTGAAAAGAGTAGAATGCATCTTTGCCAGAGAAACAATTCAAGAACTAAAGAACCCCTGGCACTGAGCTAGAAAATATCACTTATGCTTTCTGCAAATTTAGAAACTTAGGTTCAGAGTTAAAGAAAAGTTGTCTAAGGTTATAAAAAAACCAGAAGATAGTTAGAAATCCAAATAAGTTGGTGCAGGTCGGTTAAGTATGACTATCTTCTGACTTGGACTATATGCTAAACGCTGAGAAATGCTCTATTTTTTAAATCAATAAAATAGCCTACGCTCATGTCTATTAAACAAAATCCACAAGAATAAGTGAGGAATTTCAGAAGTTTCTAACATATATCAACAATAGCTCAGAGTAACGAACACCATAAAATAGATACAAAAGTCTGGGAAAGATATTTGATGAGTCTCTCGATCTCTCATTGTAAGAACTTAATAACAGTGTTCCTATCACTTTGATTTCTTATATTAGAGCTTATTTTCAGAATATTCATGACGTTAATGTTTGAACAATTACCAATCCCTAACATACTGTCCTTACTCTATCTTCCGTTTTAGAAAGTACTAATAGGGCATAAAAATGGCTTTCTTAGGGAATATAAAAAAATTATTTTTCCAGTTTTCTTCAAAAGTAATTCCACAATGCTACGCATTTGATTATGTTTTCTTGCAGCAGCTGTGGGGAAGAACTAAATGCATCAGGACTACACATAACAAAGGCAGAATTCGACCCAAAGTTACCGTTATGATTATTACCTACTGGAGCCAGAATAGTCTTTTCTTGGCACTCCTAAATGATAAGACTGCAAACATTCATTTCACATTCAAGTATTCAGGCTATTCACTCACGAATGGAATTAGCGGTTTTGATCACACATACATAAATTTTTATGTGCATAGGACCTAATGCCTTCGAGGAACAGCTCTACTGGTAGTGACTTTAATCTAGCAAATACTAAGTAATCTGGATCCTAACCAACTCTAATTTATAAGCTTTGATGTCCCAAGGCTTCATGTGTAAATCCACTGTTTACATTTACTGGATTACATTTCTATAGGAAAAAGGCTATTACGGCAGTTAGTTTCCCAGCGAATTCCTAAGTGTATTTAATCTATTGTAATAATATGACTAAAATACACCTACTATGCAGTGAAAAGCAGCAACCTTATTAGTAATCGCGAACACCCGTAACGCTTACTGTGTGCCAGGTCATCTTTTAGGTGTTTTTCATATATTGACTCATTTGATCCTCACATCAACCCTATGGGAAAGTTACTATTACTATGCCCGTGTTTACAGAGGAGGAAACTAAGCAGAGACTAAATAACCTACCCAAACCTGGTTAAGAAGTACCAGAGCTGGGTTTCAATCCAACCCTGGTTCCAGGGCCTGCACTTTTAGCCACTAGGCTAAATTGCCTATAATTATTAACAAGTTTTAGTTAGTTCAGCCTGCAGAGCATCCAAAGTTTTAAAAGTACATCATGGTTTTTTACTTCAAATGACTCATCTGATACTTTAAAAGATTCTTCTGAGGTTGGTTTCATTACTTCACTCAGTCACTATTATTTAATGAATTATTCACATACGTGCACGTAGAATTTACTTCAGGATCAGTGTATATGGTCAGAGCCCCTGGCCCCTGGCTGAAGCACCTGGACTACTCCACTTGTCTCCAAAATGTATGCTTCCTAAATAAACAAATCTGAGTTGTTCTGCTTTTTAAAAATAAAAGTAAAAACAAATAAATAAATAATCTCTATCAGGAAGTTAAATGGAAGAACAATTACCATGACTTCTACTAATCACTCCAGAAATATACTGAATTAACTTTGATTCCTGTTCTTAATGTTGTCTTCTATGTTGTATTTGCTGGGGGCTTGATAGCGTCATCTGTTGATTTTCTGTCAATTTCCCCCTCCACTGCTCTTGGCAACACCAATCTTGGAGCACCATCTCCTCATCCCAGGAAACAAAGATTCAAAGGAACTACTAACAGAGGTTCAAATCCAAAAGATTCACTGGTGCGCATACAGGACTAGTCTTGGACTAGCTGTTCTGTGAAGACAAGAAGGCAGGGGCAGGGATGAAGGGCTGGAGGATGGAGAGAGAGCTCAGTGATGATTCAAACTAGAGAGAAAGAAATGAAGAGACAGGGTCTCCAAGTTAGTTCTAGCTTCTAAAATTAGCTTTAATTTTTATTCAGTTTACAAATCTGTCAAAATGTATCACTTGACTTTTGATTAACTTCTTAAATTTTAAACTGCAATTATAAATTCAATAGATTTTTTTCCTTTTTACATATTTCAACTACCTGATGGCAAATCTTCCCAATTACTTAATAATTCCTATAAAACTAATAAACTAAACTTATAAAAACATGAACCTTAAATTCTTGTCAATGTCACAGTAATATAAATAAACTTGTAAGTGTTCATCCTAGAAATCACAAGCAAAAAAAAAAAAAATCAACTCAATTACATATTTTACGTTGGAAGTACATTGACCTCAGCATCATTTAGTCAGTCATCAGAGAAATCAAAATCAAAACCACAATAAGATATCATTTCAAACCCACTAGGATGGTTATAACCAAAACAATAGATAATAAGTGTTGGCAAAGGTGTGGTGAAACTGGAATCCTCAATAGTGCTGAGGGGAATGTAAAATGGTACAGCCACTCTGGAAAACAGTTTGGCGGGTCCTCAAAACGTTCAACGGAGAGCTGTCCTCTGATCCAGCAATTGCAGTCCTAGGTATGGTTGCTCCTCATTATACGTAGTAGTTCTGTTCTACACAGTTTCATGAACACTGAGTAAGAGGATACTGAGCCACTACTATTAGGGTTAGGTTGTGAGCCTCTGGTAACAATTTCATCAACCAGTGAATACATAACCTGATTTTATATGTGTTTCTGATTAAAGATACCTTAAAAAGATGTTTACACAACTCTGTGAACATTCCAAAAAATCCACTGAACTGTACACTTTTTAAAAGGGTGAATATTATGGTATGTGAATTATTTCTCAATTTTTAAGAATTGGAATTACATTGAACCTGAATCTAATTGAGTCTCTAGACTTCAATACCAGTTTACAGGAAAACTGAGGAATAGAGGAAGAAATAAAATAACACTATGAAAAAGCAAGACTTAAACCAAATCCAAAATGCAGTACATTCTACAAGACATATGTCCAGCTCTTCCAACAAGTCAACAGCATAGGAAGAGAGAGAGAAAGGGGGTTAAAGAGGGAGGGAACTATGAGAATAAAAGATACTCAAATGACATAATCATACGCAATGTGCAAACCCTTTTAGATCTTGATTTGAACAAACCAACTCAAGTAAAATAAGGGAGATCTCAATATGGACTGCAGAGTAAATGTTATTAAGGAATTACGGTGATAATGAAGTAATGATTATATAGATTCTTATCTGTTAGAGATTCATACCTAAGAATTTAAGGAAAAATGACCAAAAACCTGGGATTTGTTTTAAAATACTCTATTAAAAACAACTTGTTGGGGGAGGATGGCGGTGAATAGGTATAATAAGAATGGTATACATGTTTTTAATTGTTGAAGCATGGAAATAGGTACATAGGAGTCCTTTAGACTATCTTTTCCACTTCTATGAATGTTTGAAACTTTCTATGATGAAAAGTTTTTTTTAAATTATAATTATAAAGCAGCCTTATTATTCAAAGAAGTCTAATTCTCTTAACTATGAAAACTACACAAACTGCCAAATATGGAGAGATTGCTTATCTGTGTATTCTTTTTAAACTTAATTCAAAATCTTCCAAGAAGTAAAAGACATTTGTCTAATAAAACAATTATACCATCACAAACAATTTTGGGATAACTTTCCTATGAAACTTTTAGGGCTACCATCTCAGCTGTTAAGATTTCTTCAAGATCAGAGAGGCCCAGGGACAGACTCTTGCCTGCAACCACAACTGCCAGCTGAACCTGCATGATAGCTGTTGCATCAATGACGCCAGAACTTAAAGAAGGAGACAGGTCCCTCAGCAGCCTGCCTCCAACCTAAAGGATGTCTTACTGACCTCCAAACGAGACATTGACCGTTACCTGCCAGAAAGTTGTCAAACATATACATACAAATCATCTGTCTTTGCAGTCAACGATTATAAAAAAAATGAAAAAAACTTTCAAAATAATCAACGATCCGTTCAATATGAATGGTGCCTCTACCTTGGGTGGGACAACTCTGACCCTTAGATTCAAGTTTACTATTAATGTATACATGCTTATTTTTCTGTTTACTCAAAGAAATCTATAACTCTACTCGGGTGGCTACAACACTGATTAGATGTGGCATTTATCTGAATTTTAAGATGTGTGAATGTCTTCCCATGTAAATATATAAGAACCCTGAACTTGGTTTGTATGTATTTCATATATTTTCTACCTTTTGGAGCCACAATTCTTTTAGGTGATAAACTAATAAGGATATAATCTTGGATCTTTTTCATGACTTGGTCTGAATTCTGATCACAACTGGTAAAGCCATTCTACTGAAAGGTATTATTTGCAGATTCTTTCAGCTTTTTAATTAGGTACTGTTCTAAATTCAGCTGCTATTCCCCAAGGGTTTCCTATTCTAGATTTAAGGAAATGACAGGAAAATTTTAGGAAAAAACTTGAGGGCAGGAAGTCCCTGCCATGTAAAGAGAATATGTAAGTGTCTCTTTTCTTTAACAACTGACATTTCAATTACAGTGCCATGGAATAAGCAGTTCATGTACTTACACATTAATCATTTACATATGTATTAGTAGAAATACCTTACGAAAACACAACCTAATCAAATAGGCTCTAAAGAAAAAAAAAATCTTAATGTATTTTTCTTATTCCCCATATTCTGTGTTCTGTGCACCTGTGTGTTCTGTGCACCTGTGTTCTGTTGGTTTGTCTTTGTTTTTGTCTCCCCATCAAAACTGTACATTTCTTCAGGTCACAAAAAAGGAAAGGAAAGAGGAAAAGTATATGCTAGATGCTTTGTTATTTTGTGAATGAGATGTAATACAGTCAACACAAGCTTAGTTGGTGAGTAAAATATGTTTGAGGAGTACAGACAGAATCTTAGAATTAAAGGAGGATAATGTCTCCATAGGATGTTTTCATCAACATATGGTTCTCTGGCGAATACCCCTCATCTTCTTTAAGGTCTCCTAACACATTTACATTAGGCCAGGATAGTGCTGGAGACTATTACTCTCCTAATTCCCCCCTGACATTCCCCAATATGTTTTCAAATCTGTTATTTAATTCACATTACATACATTACCTACATGCATTTGGGAGGCACTTTAATGACTGTTACTTTACCTCTAATGGCTACTGCAAAGATCAGATAAAATAAGTATGAACATTTACTCTAAATTCTAAGACCTTAAAGTGCTGTTAGTCTCATATTTATATGTAAGGAATAATTCGCTTCAATCAAATAAAATGGCTATCCTTGATTTGTCCTTTTCCTAACCTGCTCAATTATTTCCTGCCTTATATATGAGGTCTGCCATACATTTAGGCCTATTAATCCTCTGAATATCAATTAAACACGTAACTCCGATCTCCTCAATTAGACTATAAACTCCTCAAGGACAGGAAACACAAGAACTTGTACTCCTTCTGTGTCTGTACTTCCTTCTACGTCCCCTCACCGTTGGCCAGTTTTTTACAGAGTGGGTATTTGTGGCAGAATTACTAAATACCCTTAATGAAGGTATGGGACAAGTACTGAACCAGCTAATCGTTCTCCCTAAAGTGCCTCAATAAAATCATCAGGGGGCCATTAGAGAGGAAGAGAAAAATACCGTGATTACCAGGACCACAACGCTGTCTCTAACAAGCCATAGCAACCACCGAAGAGGTAACCCTAAAAAGCAGCAGCTCCATTCCACGTGCTTACTAACAATCCTTATTCCAAAGACTCAAGGTCCTCTGAATGTCTGCAATCACTCTACAAATGTTTCAGTCTTTAAACCATTATTATTTTGATCATTTAAATCTGAATAAGGTAGCCTGAAGCATGTACAATTAGAAAATACGTGGAAAGCAAACCACTTCTAAGTGGTCTTACTATGCTGCAGCACAGCTATTATACAACGTATATGTGAATTACTTCTCAGATGAGGGAATTCAGCATAGAATTAAAAAACCTGTAAGATTCATCAAACTACCATTCTAGTAATTTTTGACACGCTTGATATTACTGTTGGTGGTGATAACAATAGGATTTACTGACTACTTACCATGTGTCAGAAAGTGTGCTAACTAGAATTATATAAAGCAGATATTATCTTTATTTTCCAGATGAGCAAACTGAGGCTTAACTGAGGTTAACTGTCTTGCCAAAGTTAAGTGGAAGGTTTTTCCAGTTCCCTGTACAGCCTGGGTTTGGTTATCAGCTCTAGCACTTAATAGCTGTGACATCCCAGACATATTACTTGACTGTTCTGGGAGCTAAGTTTCTTAGTTGTAACATCACTACTATCAACATCTGTTTCATGCTGCAGAGTCTGCAAAATGTTTTGATATATATTAAGTTACTGGATAATTCACACAACCCTCATTTTCTCATTCTGCAGATGACTTACCCAAGGTCACATGCCTGGTGGCTAGATCAGGGCTTACATACAGAGAATACCCTAACTACTCACAATCTATTCTGAAGCTCAAATGAGACAGTATGTGAGTGTATTTTGTAAACTCTACATCTTTTTGTAAAAATGTAAACTAGCATATTATTATCCATGTTCCCTGATCAGGGAGGTACTGATTGTATTCAATGATCTCAAAAGTTATATCTAGATGTAAAACTGCAAGTTAGAAGAGTTTTTTTCTTTTGCTATTATAAGTTAATTAAAAAAAAAAATAGATTCCCACCACCTAAAGACTATTAACATTTTTTTTACACAGTATGATCACGCTCAATAAAATATAAATTTTTTGTTTTTCTCAAGATAATGTTAAGAATCTCTCCATGGTATTAATCATGCATTCAGCCAAAAAAATAAAATAAAATTAGCACCTACTATGGACACACTGGGTATGTAAACAAGCAAACACACAAAAGATAACCTGTAAGAAAGTGCTATAAAGGAAACAAGGCTCTAGAATAGGGAGCTTTAGGAAGGTTTCACTGAAGGGCTCTCTGAGGAGGTGATACTTACACTGAGACCTAAAATAGGAGCCAGAAGCACAAAGAATAGGCAGTAGGACACTCCAGGCAGTGGGAACAGCATTTATGAAGACTTCAAGGAAGAAAAGGAAAAACCTTGCCCATTTCAGGAGAGAGAACACAAATGCTAAGGGCAGACCAGCAGCCGAGGAAGACTGGTACAAACGAGGTTGAAGGGCACACGGGCCCAATCCCACACAAGCCGCGAGGAGTCTGAGTAGTGCTCAGAATGTACTGTGAAACCATTTAAAAGTTCTAAACAGGGAGGCACATGATCCAAATTCCACTGAAGATCACCTTGGCTGTTGCATGGATAAAGGAGCTAATAAGATAAGAAGAGAGCCCAGCCGGAGCCCTGAAGAAGGCTAACATTCAGAAAGCAAATCGAGAGCTGGCAAAGGAAACTGCGAGGGAGGAGCTGATGAGAGAGCAAGACAGCTATGTATGTGGGGCCCTGGAAGCCGAAAGAAAGTGTTTAAAGGAAGACCGGATGCTCTTCTAGTTTAAGTTCTGCTGAGAGGTCAAGTAAGATGAAGACAGAGAAGCGCCTTCCGGATTTGTAACCTAGAGATCACTAATGACCTAGAACAGTTTCAGTGGCGTGCAGTCTATTCTGTGCACAACCTTTGTAAATATTTAATGACTTCTTAATATCCCACTGAGTGAAAATACAGCCATTTTTCCTATAAAAGTGAGTTTTCTACATAGGAATTAGATATTTTAAATTCAGTTAAAGAACATGATTTACCTTATTTGAACCAATATTGTTTATAATACAAACTATGATGAAGAACTAGCACTCTGTAGGAAAAAGTAGCTGCACACAGGACACACAGGGACGCAAAGCTACTCTGTTTTAAAGGCTGGCTACTATGCTGCTGTTGTGTTTTTTTGCTCACCGTTAACAGTTACGAATTTCCAGCCTCTACAATAAAGGTCTGAAAGAGATACTCAAATCTCCAGCACCCATGTATGCAGGGGCCCTTGACAACTTCAGGTTAAAGTACCTGGGGAGGAAGGGCTCTTTCTCAAATAAAGTGCTGCTCAGGAAAAGCCTTTTGTCCTTCCACCTTTTCACCACCTGGAACATAATGTGATATTTGGAATTACAGGAATCTTTAGACCACGGGAAGGAAATCCACAGGCTAAGGAGAGTAGAGCGGAGTGACAGGAGGAGCCTGGTCCCTTGAGGGCAGTCTCAGGCCACTGTATTAGCCCTAAAAAGCCACCTTCCAGATTTCTTGCTGGAGGAGGCGTGTAAACCCCTCACATGTTTTAAGCCATAATAGCTAAACACAATGCTAGCAGATACATGACGTGTTCATTTCATTCCTTCCTCAGTAAGAGTATTTTTAAAAGAAGCAATGTTTAATACAAGAAGACATCAGAACTATAGCAAATTCCACTGCAACTAGGAGTGGCACGTGATCTAGTTGTGAACAGTGAGGTACAAGGAAGACTGATGGAGGCTCCTAGGGAAGGTGACCCTTTGCCGGTAAGAAGGAAGTGCTGAAGAACAATGGTAGCTGGGCTGTCCCCGCCATGCCCTCCACACCACCTCTTGCCCTCTGCCCTCCTGCCTTTCGAACTGGTCGTGATACCTGGAGCCACGTGCGATCTTGAAGCCACAGGACAACAAGCACAAGGCTGAAGAGCGCATCTCCAATAACGGAAAAACCCTGGCCGCTCGACGGCACCACCAACCGCTCAACCAGACTGCCTTCCTCCAGACTTAGGATAGTTAGGTGTCTTTATTGATAACGTCATTATTATTTACTATTTTTTTAAGTTTTTTTTCTTTTTTTCCCCCAGCAAAAAGCATTCCTACCTTCTTTCAAATATCCAAGTGTAGCACTTCCTCCTTTACTCTGGCTTTGCATCTCCTTTCCAAGTTTCTCCTCCCATATAGGTTGAAATTGTACTAATGTGCCTGTCCTTGGAATGCTCTCCCTCCTAAATCTTATCAGTTCTTAAAGGGCCTAACTTAATTCCTGTGTTCCTCAAGAACTGTTCCAAAGGAGCCACAGGGATCATGTCCTGATGCCCACAGTTCTCTCCAGTCACTTACTGACAGACACCATTCTCCACCCCCTTTACTTTATTCCCCATGTAAACCCTCCCTTTCAAATCAGCACAGCAATTAGCCAATTCAGAATTCAATCTAAGAATTTTCAGGCTGGGAATGCAGAATATTTTCACTGTGGCTCTTTTGCTACTCTTAACTGAAAGCCTAGTTGTAAACTCATGGTTACATTACTTTAAGTATATGCAACTTATTTTCTCTTCTGGATCAGTTATTCTTAAGTATAAATCAGAATATATCTGGGAAACTTTTCCAAAATACGTACACCAAGAACCATCCCAAACCTACTGACTCATTTCCAAGGGCACACGTTGAAGGTCCCAGGTGACGCTGATGTGTACCCCTAGGTAAGATTTTTCTGCTGTAGGTATTCTACAGCTGCACTGTTCAATAAGGTAGCTGCTGGCCGTATGTGGCTATTGAAGACTTGAAATTAATTTAAATTTAAAATCTGATGTGAGATTCAGTTATAGGAAAACTTTATGTCTGGAATGTGGGTGTGTGAATTTACTTTCAAAATGTAGATTTTATGAAATCTAAATACAGACGGTATTTCCAATGAAAATTTAACATCTGAATTGAAATGTGCTTTAAGTAGATTTCAGACTTGGTATGAAAAAATGTAAAATACTATTAATAATTTTTTACTAATTACATGTTAAGATGATAATATTTTGGATATACTAAGTGAAAATATATTTAAATAATTTATTTCCCCCATTTCTTTTACTTTTTTAATATGGCCACTAGAAAATTTTAAACTATCTGTATTGCTGCATTCTATTTCTGTTGGACAGTACTGTTCTTTAAAGAATCATTTTTACCCAATTGTGACTAAGAGTTATGCTATTTAAAACTCTCTATTACATTTACTTGGAGAGAGCTACTCACTGTACTACCCAATGTCTCCTTTATAAAGGCCTGTGTAAGTCTGAAATTTCTCTCAGACTTCAGTGTCAGGAAAAAAATTCCTTTTCCTAAGCAACTGGTATAGTTTTATTTTAGGAACAATGTTAATCTTATTACAAATGAGGCACCTCTTCTTGCTCTGCCCATAGGAAGCTCAGAGCCAAATAAGAGCCAAACTTTATTAATGGTATAGACTTTTCAGGAACACTTCTCTACCTAGTGCCCAGATTTTATTTTTCTTTTTGAAAGTCACAAATCTTTTTTTTTTTTTTTTTTTTGGCAGTGAGGTAGGAAATAACCTTCAATAAGCATCAAAGCCTAGATAAACACTAAAACAAAACTTAGTTAAATTAAATATAAAAAGTTGTATTCAATTCCTTAAACTGTTATTTCTCATTTTCTAATTTACTCTGCATAATTCATTCTTTTCAATGAAAATAACGCAACCTTTAAACAACACACCACAATACAGCTGATCCTAGAACAACATGGGGGGATAGGGGTCTGGACCCTCTGAGCAGTTGAAAATCTGAGTGTAACTTATAGTTGGCCCTCCATATATACAGTACCGCCGTATCCATGGTTCTGTACCCATAGATTCAACCAACTGCAGATCGTGTAGTACTGTGGTTTTTACTATTTTTTAAAAATCCATGTGCAAGTGGACCCGTGCAGTCCAAACCCATGTGGTTCAAGGCACTCTCATATACTTTGGAGAAGGAGAAACAGAGTCACTTTTGAAATAAGATGAAAATCGTTAGAGGACAAAGATGTCATTCGTGAATATTAGTGACACCGTTCTGCTTATCTAATGAAATAATGTTTAGAGTCACAAAAGAAGGAATCCAAATCAGGCTCCTCGAATTCATTCATGGGAATTCACTCCTATTAAGCCTAACCAAAGAGGAAACAGCAGTTTCAGGTCTAACTTAGAAGGTTTTAAAAAAAAAAATTATGTAATGTTATCTGACTAAAGATTTTGTGAAATTCTCTCATTTATTTACGGCCAATATGATAAGTATAGATTGTTTAATTACCTCAAATATCATAAGCGCAACAAGATCTTTCAGCAGTTACCTATTTTACCCATAAGTCCTTAACTAAAACCGAGCATACCTACTAGCTTACAGATGTTATCAAGAAGAACAAATTTATATTCTACCAAACCGAAAACTTAATCTAGAAATGAAACTCATGGTAACAATCTGAAAGTGTGCTAAAAGCTTCTATTCTTCACATGAATAGATAATTTCATATAGATATACACCAACTATGTAATGAGAAACAATAATAAAGATTTTAATGCTGACTTTCCAAGCCAAATTTTCCACATGGGTAAAGGGGAGAAAAACTAACACTTTTTCAACAATCCATCAAAAAGTCACTGAACACCTACTCTTTTTCAAGCACCATAACAGGCCCAAGATACAAGGCTGAATAAGATGCACAGGTCTCATGCTCTCACTGGGGAAACCAGAGTGTGATTGCACAGGGCCGAGGTGGGCTGCTGTCCAGGAGTTCAGGTCTACAGGGGACACTAAAGCACCACTGTCCACGTGTGGCTAAAGGCAGCTCAAGCTCCAAAACTGAACAGTATAGAGATTTTTATCAGGAATAATAAATGTTATTATCTAAATTTTAAATGCCCTTTAAGAAGCTGTCTGCTTTACAAAATTCATGAATTAAAACTACCAAAACTTGGGAAATGTTTTGTCTCATTCTTTTTTAGAAAATTGACCTTGCTTTAACCAGCAGAAATGAAGTCGCAAGGTATCTGTTTCTATGTGGAAATGTTATGAAGATAAAATTAGTTTATCCTTATTCCATTAAATACATGTTGAGCAAACATTTTAAAAATATTATTATTAGTTCCTAACCCACGTGAACTGACCCAAGCCCAGGCAAAACAAAGTAGCAAGTGAAATGTCAATCCAGTGTAACTCAGCACTACAAAAGAAATCCTGTGTCATTCACAGGCACAGAGCCAACAAGCACCAACACAGACTTAAAAGGCCTAGAACAGCATCCCAGAGAAAGGGGCTCCTACACGGAGATCTCAAATAGTAGTCAAGTGGAAAGTAGATGGGGGAAATACCTCTTGTAATACATCGGCTTCAAACCTCTGAGATCCTCTAGTCTGGAGGCTACAGAATTGTAAATACACATACTTTGAGAAGTCACCATGAATTACCAATCTGCCATGCAAAAAGGAATCAAAGAGATTAACATTAAAATTACTTTACCAAGTTAGAAGTTTCCTGAATAAATTTGGGAGGGCCAGAAGTCAAGGAATATATTTAACCCACTGCAAAGCTAAAAACATCCTTGTTTTATTCTCAGTCTTCTGAATACTATTTAATCCCCAAATATGTACTATCTTCTCAATTCAGAACCACAAAACAAAAATTCAGGCAACATTACTGGCATTTTGTGGAAATTCTCAGGAAGCTGTGCTTCCTGTACTGCATAGAGATCTAACTGTAAGTTACTAGATGAGTTCCACACCTGGGCAAACAACTGGCTTTATCATTCACAGGTTGGTTACATGGATTCCAGTCCAAACAGAAAAGCACGCAGTGGAAGATGTCTGGAAAACTCTCTTAATGCAATAAAGGAAACCCATACAGTCCTTTCTTAACTTTATCTTCTGGGGCCAACGAATCTATACATTTCTAATGGAGATAAGCTTTCAATATTTATCAAATAACCAGTCCCTGCATGGAGCCATTATAAATTTCATGTATCACACAATGATGCCTTTAGGACCTATTAGGTAGGTGCTCAGGGATATTTTCCCCTAAACTTTCAGAATGCTTGCTAGGAATTCTCTTTTTAGGATTTCTTTTTTCAGTCAACAGACTCTGAATCAGAAGAAATAATCTATTAAATAAGACAATATGAATGAAAGCATTTTGTTAACTATATGAAAAGCACTCTATAAATATACTGCAATTTTATCAGTATTATTTAATTATGTTAATGTTACTATTATTATGTTACTTTGCATAGAGTCCCTTCTTCTCCTCAGTTAAAGCACTGAAGTTACTGAACTGACTAGATTATGAAATATAATCACAGAATTTAGGGAATTTACTTTTAGAACCAACTAATAGTAAAGAGTTTTTTATAATAGAAGCTGCCTGTTGTGCCTACCCAGAGAGCTTCTCTCTTGCTATGGGCTAAGATAATCAGTTTTAAACTGTGTCTAAAATAAGAGCAACTATGCCGTCAATGTTGACCTCTGGAAATCTTGTAACCAAAATCTATTTGGTTATAAGAATTGATTATAAAAATTGCTGTTTAGAGGCCTTCATTGTTATTTTCTTGGTCTTGGCTAAACTCTACACAGCAGAGATTGCTATATAGCCACTAGGTAAACTAGGGGTTATCTATCCTATGCTGTATTATATCTTGATTCAAGACATGGAACACAAACTACCTTGGCTGCATGTAACAATCCTCAAGAGCAAGACAAAACTGTGGCAATGCTGCTATGCTGTGTCCGCTTTATCCCTGGACATTTTGTGCTGAGGACTGTCAATCCCAAGCTACAGTGCTAAATGCTAAACCACTTCGATTTTTCAAATCATACGTGGAAGGTGAATACATGAATTTAATTTCTTGTCTGCTTTATTTTATTCATTCTGGAATAAAGGAACGGAAGCATTTTCTAGTTTCGACTTTGAATGTCAACATGGGGAAAGGCTACTACTACATAGCTCAGTATGCTATAATATTTAAAATAAAAATATAAATTTTAATAAATAAATTTCAGTTCCTCTGTTTACTTTGCCTCCTGTTTGACAGATCTGCAGAAGCAGCAGAAACCTTGAATTTTTAAAAATATGATTTCAGTTGTCCAGGCTTGCTCTTGTGATTTAATCACTGCCTTAGTCCCCTCCCCACTCTTGGGGGTTGGGGATGTGTGATGAGGAGGACAGTTGCAGTAATTGTAATGAGAGAATGGGTCAGGGGAGGAACAGGGAAAGGGCCATAAACAAAAGAGCTTAAACGTATTAGAAAAAACAGGGTTTCTAGAGGCTTGTGATGTTTTGAATGTCAACCTGTAATCCAACTCTAAAAGCAGAAAGTAATCATAGGAGAAAAAAAAACCGCCAGCCAACAGAAGATCATCAAGTTTGTTAAAAGGGATATTCAAGTGCAAATTCACAGGTACACATGTACATGTACGGATAAACTTGCACATGTGGCCAGTCCCTACTCGGATCCAGAACTGGGTCAGGGTTTTGAGAGAAGGGAGAGCAGGGAGCTGGGTGAATGGCAACCAGACATAAAGAAATGCCTTCTCTGTAAGCCAAGGGTTCCAAATGAAACTTGATTCAGAGAATTTTTTTAAACTTTTGCTTTTATTCAGTTCAAGGCTTATAGAAAAATAACCTCTAGTTTGAACTGTTTGCAAATGTTTATTTTTAGCTCTCCATTCACCCTTAACTGCATAAAGGAGTGAAGAAAAAGAAGAAGCAAAATAAAGCTAAAAAATAAGAAAATAGCCATACTTTACCTCTAGTTCAGATATACTCACAAGCTTTCTAATTCATGATCAAGAAGTCTAAATTTAGACTAAGGAAAAAAGATACTATCACACACATCCTCTTCAGTCAGGAAGAGAAAGTAATAGTATCTGCAAAGCCTTCAAACCACAGGAATTCAGAGACACTTAACATCAATTATTTAAATGACTACTAACCTATTGCAGAGCAAAGGAAAAAGAGAACAAACTGTTTAGGTCACTGACCAGGCATACAAACACTATTTTCTTCCTTTTCCTTCCGATAAAAAAGGAAGATAGCAACCTAATGATTTCCCAGATTAAAGCCAATCAATCACCTGAAAGATATTGCTCTGTCCAAGAACTATTTTTAAATCTTTAGGCAATTTTTTTTAGCTTTCAAAAATAGTTTCTTACTTATTGAAAAAATTCTTACTTCACATAATATGTATGTCACAAGTGCGCTTGTGCTCAACATTAGTGGCCAATGTTTAAGTTTTTATATGCTGACGGCAAAGTCAGAATACATTTTACTTCTTCTAGAGGTAAGAGAGAAAAACTGAGAACTCTAAGAATATTGCCTAAAGTAGGATTAGAAAAGAACTTTGCTATACTATGCCTTCAACATTTCTCAATGTTCATAAGACAAAGATCACTTTAATGCTAAACAGATTTTGAAATGTTAAATTTTTCAGTGCCTTCAGTTCAAAATTACTAAAAGGTAGCATAAAAACTTGTCTTTATATGCTTTTATATCTGTATGATTGATAATATTAGGTAATTATTGCTAACTGTGAAGCTGTGATGATTACTGTGGTTGTTTTAAAAGTCATTATCATGTATTTCATACATATATATCAAATATCACATGTAACATGATAATTGGGATTTGTTTCAGAATCATTCAAGAAAAGCAAGTACACATGATTGACTATGAGCTGATAATTGTGGAAGCTGGAATATGGATACATGGGGGTTTCATTATACTCATCTCTCCACTTCTGTAAATATCTGAAATTTTTCATAAAACTTAAAATAAGTGTTTACAAAATCCCACCCAAGGGACTCTTAATGTTGTCATCTAAAGGAGTTGAGTCAAACTGTAAAGCTGGTCATTTAGCTTTGGGACAGAAAATGAGAAATATTCATAGTGTAACACGGAAGAGAAAGGCCAAGTAAGGTGCTTTGTTGCAGTATGCATCCATACCAGAAGTCCTGGAATAAAGAAACATGATCATAGAGTTTAAAAGAAATACAGCCACCAGTGAATAAAAGATTCCACCAAGTCCATGAACTAAGGTGGGTGTTATAATGGTACTTTTACAAATCCGGAAGAAATTAACCTACCTATTCATAGAATTAGAAGACTTAATATAATAAAACAGTTATATATGTTCTGTAATCCATCCTGAATAATTACTGTTTATTTACAATAATGAATTAAACTACTAGGACACTGCAAATTACATAGATTTATTTTTTATGAGTTTTCCAAAATAAAATAAAATGTACTCTTCCTTCCCCCAGAAAGGACATCATTTAAAAAAAAAAAAAAAAGGAAAGTTAGAAGAGAGTCATATTAGTAATTTAGAGAGAAACAATTCAGAAAGAATTCAAGGACCCTCCCCCCACCAAAGAATTAATGAGCAATATTCATTAATGTTAAAGGCTGATTAAAAGGCCAGAGACCTCCATCACAAGAAATAACTCAAGGGTAATAATCCCTTTTCCCCACTCCCTACCCCCCAAGTTCTTCTATAGACAACTGCAAGGATAAAATGTCAACCACTTCAGAAATGTGAAAGATTCTACAAATAAGCTTAATAGAATGATTTACGTTATTTGGATAAGCCTAACAATGTCTCCTAAACTTATAGTATTCCCCTTACATGGTATTTTCTTTGTTTTCTGGAAAGAAGCTTCTCTAATGAAGATAGTGGTATGTTAGTGACCCTGCAAAAAAGATGTACCAGAGATAGGCAGGATCTCACTGAGAGGTCCTTAGACTTTTTATAGTAACATAGAATGAATTCTGGATTTAGACTACTCCCAGATTCCTTGCAGTCTTAGAGTTTATTTTACATTCATGGTTCCTATATTTGAAATAGTATTAGACATTTAAAAATATTAAATTCAAGGTTGTTTTTTTTTCCCTTGAGTTATCTTCCACTCCTTCGTTCTTTCAATCTAAAGAATCAGATATGGACACTGTTCAAATCAACATGCTAGGTTACAACCATGATATAAACAATAAACTCAACTGCATAATAAAGATATTAAAGGAGACCCTTTACCTGATTTGCTATTATTTGTTAAATAAACGCCCCCTTTTTGCTCTACAATCTTACTACATGTATACATAAAAGAAACTGGCTCATTTCTAATGTACATAGTAGTACTGAATAATACAGTACACCTTCCCAGAATTCCAGAGATGTTATAGTCACATAACAGGCTCTGGAAACAGAATACCTGGATTTGAATCCTGGTTCCATCAGTCACCAACAAATTGCTTAATTTCTCCATGTTTCCGTTTCCATATTTGTAAAATGGAGATAATAATAATTCCTAGCTCATAGCGTTGTAGGGAAGTTTTATTGAATTAATGTGTGTGAAACACTTGGAATAGTGCCCACCTGGGCACTCAATACTAACTAAACTAAACTGTATTTACATATTGAAAACAACAGAAACTAGACAAGAAGGCTTATTGACTTAGGCTCCAAAAGGACCCTGTTATAAAAGACTGAAATCTGAGCAATGTTTCAGTATATCTGATACTACTTGTGGTTTTTTTTTTTTAAACCTATTGTTTGTAGTACCTGATTTATTACACTAAATTCATCAGAGAAAAGTGAAATACCTCCCTTGTGACATAACAAAGCTGTAACACATACCAGGACGGAACCTGTGTTTATTATTTATAACTGTACTAAGTCATCTCATAGTAGTCATGGTTCTTGGGTAACTAATCAAATTGCTCAGGAAGCTATTCTGCCAAAGTTTCTTGGTAAGTCTAACTTTAAAACCTTTAAAATGAAGTAAGAGATGGTGCTACTATTGCTTTGCAGATATTAAATTTCACCTGGGGCTTGAAGACTCAGTCCTTTCCAGAAGAACACGCTAATTTCTTTGGTTGAATTCTCTACCATTTTCTATTGTATATCCTTTATTCATTGAATATGTATTCCACAGATAGCAGAGTTTAGTATTCCAATAAAAATCTTTCAGAAAAATTAATATTTCTCTAATACAAGGCCATAATATAAACTTTGACTTTCTTTAAACCTACTTTCAGTTTAGAGTATTGTGTACTGACTTTATAAGAAATACATATTCTGAATTTTCTGATTGCACGTAAAAATCCCCAAAATAGAATCATCAACAGTGGCTCTCAAGGAATTCAGATGAAATTAAGAGTGTTTTATAAATAGTTGCCAGGTGATTGCAACTGGTCTTTTAAAGTCCTTTGTTAAATTACTTAAATTAGAAGATCTAGAAATCTGATCTCATTCAGGACTGTTGAGAAATAGTGTTGATGTTCTTAATTTTGATATAATTAACAATAGCATCACTGTAATATGCTGCATTGGTTGAATATATCTGGCAGACAAAGTAGCTTATGAACTGGCAGAGACCGAACTCAGTAAGTCAATGACCTTTACACAAATGTGATTTCTAAAGAGTAAACAGAACGTATAAATTTTGTAAATCATACACTCAGAGACTTGTTTTTATTTTATTTACTTTTGACAGGTGGACTGGAGAGTAAATAAACTATAAATAGAATTTAAAGTATAAGATTCTTTTAAAAAATCTTGCGTACCATAAACATGTATATAGACGTTATGTTTATATCATATATGTATTTCCAAACCTAGAAACAGGATAAAGCAAAGTACTAATTGGAGAAGGGAAAAGCTCAAAAAAAAAAAGGTTGAGTCCTTTTGTAAGATCAGAAAGCCTTTAAGCATTCTTGCAAAACTCAAATATAAATAAACTCAAACTCCTCCTTCTTTGATTCTACTGAGATTAAGTACTCCGATTTAGGTGAGTTTTTGTTTTGCTTTGACTTTAGGGGAGCTACCAAATAAAATTAGCAAAATATTTCTAGTCACTGGCACTCCATATTAGACTCCACAGAGTCCCCAGAAAGAAGACTGCATTTTAAAAAGCAAAAATGGGGACTTCCCTGGTGGCTCAGTGGTTAAGAATCCCCCTGCCAATGCAGGGGACACGGGTTCGAGCCCGGGTCGGGGAAGATCCCACATGCCGCGTAGCAACTAAGCCCATGCGCCACAACTACTGAGCCTGCGCTCTAGAGCCCGCTCTGCACAACTACTGAAGCCTGCGCACCTAGAGCCCGTGCTCCGCAACAAGAGAGGCCACCGCAATGAGAAGCCCGCGCACCACAACAAAGAGTAGACCCCGCTCGCCGCAACTAGAGAAAGCCCAGCGTGCAGCAACGAAGACCCAACGCAGCCAAAAATAAATAAATAAATTTATAAAAAGCAAAAATGTACACCGCTATGTTCATAGCAGCACTATTTACAAGCCAAGACATGGAAACAACCTAAATGTCCATCGACAGATGAATGGATAAAGAAGATGTGATGTAATGTATGTGTGTATGTATGTACACACACATACACACACACACACACACCAGAACACTACTCAGCCATAGAAAAGAATGAAATGATACCATCTGCAGCAACATGGATAAACCTAGAGATTATCATACTAAGTGAAGTAAGTCAGAAAGAGAAAGACAAATACCATATGGTATCACTTATATGTGGAATCTAAAATACGACGCAAATGAACTTATCTATGAAACAGAAACAGACTCACAGACATAGAGAACAGACCTGTGGTTGCCGACAGACCTGTGGTTGCCGACAGACCTGTGGTTGCCGGTGGGGGGTGAGGAGGGGGTTGGGGGAGGGATGGAGTGGGAGGTTGGGATTAGCAGATGCAAACTATTATATAGAGAATGGATAAACAACAAGGTCCTACAGTACAGCACAGGGAACTATATTCAATATCCTGTGATAAACCATCGTGGAAAAGAATATGAAAAAGAATACATATATTTGTACAACTGAATCACTGTGCTGTACACCAGAAACCAACACAGCATTGTAAATCAACTATACTTCAATAAAATAATTTTTAAAAATATAAATATACAGCAAAAATGGTACCCATTAAAATATAAAGCTATTTTATTCTTTGGAAAAACCGAAGACTTAAAGGTTTCTTAAGAGTAAACGTAACCTTATGAGCGAATGTGTAAGACTACACATAGCTAAATTTGATCTTTAAGACCTCCCCAAATCAGAACATTTCAAAGTGAATCATCAACTGTATACATACACACATTTACATATACCACACACAGAAAAAGTCTAGAGGGTAGAGAGCAAAAACATTAACAGCATTTATACTAAGTAGAAGAATTTTATAAACAGTATTGTTTTCTTTAAAATGTTTTACAAGTTTTTCAATAATCCTATTGCTTTCTAATCAGTTACAGAATTAGAATAAAACAATAACAAACAAAACAATGAAGTTTACATTTTTAAAACTAAATACATAAAATAAATAGATTACGGCCAAGAAAGGACAAATAAGACAAGCTAGATAAACACCTGCTTTTAGAAAACACTGGTCAAGTACATGGAGACATCACAGAAAGGATAAATGTCATTCATCTTACTGTGGAAGATAAGTTATATTTCATTGATTGCTAAGTGGCAATCACACTAACCTACTTGATAATGCACAATTATGATTACCTTTCTAAGAAGTTTATCTTAAAAAAAAGTTATGCCTTAGCTAAAATTAATACTATATGACCACACAGGTACCGACTATGTTTTCAAATAGATAAGAGTAGAAGTGGGTACTACTGTTCCTGCCTTTGTACTACCTGATGTACCTATTCTGGGACATCTCCCTTCTGTACTTTTGATTATCTTTGGTGTTATGTCTCAGGTAACTATAAATTACTAAGCTACTCAAGTCATCTGGGAAACAAGAAAGGGTTTTAACAATTTCAGGGTAGACTGCCCTCCCTTTTGTCCAACTGAGATGGCCACTTGAACTAGTCCAGGAAGACTTAAGCTATATAGCTAGTGGTTCTACTTGAGAAATGAGATTTCAGATATGACTCGTGTGTTGGCATAATTTGAAAATAAAAATACAATAATAAGCTTACATCTGCACTCTGCACTATAAACAACCTAAGAGTGAACCCACCTCTACTTCAGAATAATGATATTTATGGAAAATGTTTTCCCAGTTTCTTATTTTTCTTGGCTGCCTGTCCTAAGTCCCAAAGGAGTAAGGCAGACAGCACTCTGGGAAATGAAAGAGCTGTTTGCTTGCTTCCTATGCCAGCTGGGAGTCTGACAGTACCTCTGAGAGGCGAGATGTCTCAATTTTTTAGTAAACCTGTCTTTCTCTGGGTATGAAGAATTAAACAAGAAACATCAAAGCATGAATGGAACGGTTGCTACTGAACCAACAACCCTACTACTAGGTAATGAAGAGTATCCCTGTGCAGGATTAAAAAGGATCAATTTCAGAGCAAAAAACAAGTATTACTAATGCTTATCCAGATTATATATAATAGCAAAGCAAAATACTTTGAAAAACAGAAAGGGCTGAGAAAAGGTAGATATGGACACAAAAACTGAAAAATAGTAATGACTTCAAAAAAAGTGGACATGTTGAATTCTTCTATGTCTAGCACTTCAATATGGAAGAAAACTCTGTGAATTATAACAAAAGCACTGTCTTGTCCACATTAAAATACTTGACAATGAATTAAGATCCACACAGCCTTCACCAAATTACACAAAATGGACTTTAGTTGGTCCTCATCCAATCCTCCTGCAATCTCTGCTGTTGTCCAACCCTACTCCTCCTTGGGTTTTCTCCTTGCATAGCTTTCATGAGCATCAAACTTTTAAAAAAGTTTATTTTTCCCATAACTCTGTTCCTTTTCCCATTTTAAAAATTCTCCTATCTCTAGAGGCGTTGTACGTTTGGGCTGTTCCCCATCTCTTAGTGAATTCACATAACCTCATATCGGTATTTTTCTTCAATTTAATGCACACTAATTTCTATTTTTAGCCCTCTCTTCTTTCATGATGGCTATTCCAGTAAGAATGTGGAATAGCCCTCACGAAAGAAGGCTCACATTCTTAAGTAAGAGGGCTATTCCTCTTACTTAAGGAGAGGTCAAAGGTGACTCCCAGGTACCTATACTATTTGCTCTTTCTAAAAGAATTCCATTAGCTTGATTGTATGTCTTTCTATGTCATGTAAACTAAAACCCAGAAAGTTAAAAGAAAGGCTGATGACAGTATACACAATGACAGTAGCAAAAAATGAATGCTGACACTGAGAGAACAAAAATCACAAAAAGTAAAAGCAAAAGCTTAGCAATTTGGGACCATTTGAAATACAAGCCAAAGAAAAAACTGTCAGAGATCTCTTTAGTCCAGTGAGAGAAATAATTATGTAAACTATATAACTGCACTGTCCAATATAGTAACCATTAGCCACATGTAACTACATTTAAATTAATTAAATAAAATTTAAAATTCCATTCCTCAGTCACACACCACTTTGCAAGTGCTCAATGGCCACATGTAGCTAATGGCTACCTTACTGGACAGCATAAAGAATACTTCGATCACTGCAGAAAGTTCTATTGGACAAAGCTGCAGTGCTCATTCAACATTCATTGAGTATTCCCTATACAATAGGCACAGTGCTAGGCACAGAAGTATAGAAAGATGAGTAAGATAAGGCCTCTCTCTGCCCTCAAGGAGCACATAGTCTGTCTAGTGGACGAAACAAATAAAAAATATTTACAAGTGCTAGAATAGAGGTAATAACATTTATGAGAGTAATTGATTAAGAGGCTCAGCTCTGAACTCCAGACCAATTAGCTGGAATTCCAATCCTTTTATCTAGGTTCTCTGTGGACCGGGCCTTATTCACCTGGTGTTATGATGGTACAGCAAATAATGCTGAGACTGATCACTACCTAGCAATCCTGGGCTCATCGGAACCAAGATGCTGAAACCTAAACAGGATTTACGTTAGCTTTGTCCCTCTGGACTTGGTGCTTCACACTGCTGGCAACCCTTGAAGGAAAAAACCGTCCTGCTACTCTGGCTTTTTTCCCTTGGTGCCTCCCAGGAAACAGCTTTGCCTCAACTGTCCCTTTGGTTTGGAGCTCCTAGCATGTGCTATACTTATAATGATGAAGTCCTTGACCAAGTAATTAAGGCATTACCAAGGAATTAACACTGCAATCGAGAACAAGTCTCCAGTGGAAATGAAGCAAGAAGGGAGGGGAGACGTGCTCCTAAGCAGAAAGGGCAGGCTAAGCAAGGATGAAAGAGAGAAGCATAAACGTTAACTGAAAGATCTGTGGGCAAGCAGAGGATTGCTTCATTACAACCCAAACACAGGGCACACACAGGGGGCAACAGCAGGAGATGAGGCTGGATCGAAACCCAACTGCTAAGAGCCTTAATGCCACCACCCAAGGAGCCTGGCCTGTAAGTGATAACCAAGCGTTATTAAGTAGAACAGTTAAATGATGAGATCTGTGTTTCAAAAGACAAACCTGGGAAAAGGGTAAAAGGCAGATAAATAGCAGTAGATAAAGAGGAACGATATCTGGATGAAGACCCAGTTGAAGGTAGTGGAGATAAAGAACAGGAAATTCATTCGAGAGACATTTGAGAAAACTGGTTAGCTCTGACTATTGACAGGATGGATCTGGTATACTGGCATCTGATAAATGTTTGTTGCACAAGTTAGTGAGGAAGCTACTGATCACTTAGATGACAGAGAAGGGCAGAAAACGAAAACCATGAGAAACACAAAAATTTAAGGGAAGGACTGGCAGTGAGAGAAACTGAAAAGGAACAAAGAAATCAAACGAGGCCATATTCCTTCTGCCTGGAATGTGATTCCCCAAGATACCTGGATGGCTGTAGCTCCTTCAGACCCTTGTGCAGATGTCGACATCTTAGTGAGTTCTCCCCTGATGGCATGATTTAAAACTGAACAGCACAGAGATTCTCTCTCAGCACTCTCCAACCCCCTCTCCTGCTTTATTTTTCTCTGGAGAAAAATACCAGCATCTATTATACTATATATTTTACTTATTTATTGTGTTTAATGTCTGTCTCGCTACTACTTAAATGTCAGCTCCACTAGGGGAGGAAATTTGCCTGCTTCATTCACCACTGTGCACCGGAGCCTAAAACAGTGCCTGGCACATAGCACCTGCTCAACAAATACCTGCTGAGTGACTGAACGATGCGAGGAAATAAAAATAGCAGGATTACTACGCGTAGACTGATGCGTATGGAAGTAAACTGATATCTAACTTGGAAATTATATTGATTATATTGAATGCTAAAAGTAAAAATCTGTATAACAGTCCTTTAAGTACAAAAGGCTCAAGCATGTTTTCTTCAAATATGTGTTTCATATATACTATATTCAAATATATGCAATTAATTGTAACATAGGCTTTCTGTTTACTCACAAAGTAATGAGAGAGATTTTATAGCTTGAAAAATCACTCACAATACTTGACAGCCACACTGCAAATCCACCACTTCAAGTATTTAAATCCTATTAATACCTTTTCAACTTCCATTACAAATTTCTAATTTCCTTTCTAAAATTTTGGCTATTTTAAAACATTAAGCAAACGCAAGAAGCTAAAGTTGAAATACCAGAATGTCAGTATAAGCACAGTCATTAGCTTTAAGATATAATGAAAAGGATATGACATTAAAAAGGTAAAGAATGGTCAAAAGTTAGAAATGCAGAAATATCCAAGAATACAAAAAGGCCCACCTAGCTGGCTGGCTTCGGGAAAAAGACCAAATATCATTAAGTCTCACTTTCCTCATCAATAAAATGCAGCTAATACTAGCACCTACCTACCTGATAAGCTTGTTCTGAGAGTTTTTGTTGGATTAAATCTGTTTCAAGTAATTAACTTGGCACAGTGTCTATAATGTAATTTACGCCTTTAACCCACAAATATTTATGAAGGATTCAGAAGCCATCATACTTACTGGCTACAGTGGCCAATGAAACAGATATACCTATCCTCATAGAATCTAGGACAACTAAAATAAATCTAAAGACAAACAAACGAATTACCAAGTGTGATAAGTGCCACAGAGGAAGCCTATGGGGTCCTGAGTCAGAAACCAAGGGAGTGAGAGAATTCAACCTTAGATGTGGGCAGGAAAAGTACCTCTGAGGACAGGCAAGCTAAGAAGTCACTACCCATACACGTAGGGCACAAAAGTACACTGACAAGGATGTCAGGCAAAGGGACTGATACGTGCAAAGACTCAGCCCGAGTGTGGGAAAGAGCTTGTGGCCTCTGAGGAGCTGAGAGGACGCAGCGTAACTGAAGCACAGGAAGCCAAAGGAGGTAAGATCATAGAGACAGGCAAGAGCCAGATGATGCAGGACTCTGAAGGGCCACTGTAAGAATTTGTGACTTTATTCTATGGGACTTTATTCTTCAGTGGAAAGCTGCTGAAGTTTTCTGGTTTTTTTCAGAGGGAAAGATGATCCAATTTACATCTCATAAAAATCACTAGAGCTATTTTTGGAAAGTGTATTACAGGGGAATGTGAAAAGAGGTAGAATAATTAGTTCCAAGACTAATGCCATAGTCCAGGAGACAGCGATGGTACTTGCAATATGGTGGTAGCAAGGAGATGAAGAGGAGTTGACGGATTCCAGATACAGTTTGAAATGGATTGAATTTGGGGGATGAGGGAAAGGAAGAAATCAAAGATGACTCCTAGATGTCTGACTTAAGCAAATGCTTGGCTGATGGTGCCATGGTAAGTAACACAGTTAAGAATTTAATTAATTTTAGCTATTCATAGCTACTATTAGGATAGAAGAGAGAGAGGAAAAAAACCTGGTGATCCTCTAGCCAAAATAGAGGGAGGGAGGGAGGGGACACTAAAGCACAAACAGAAAGGACAGTTATGTCCAGCTGTGAGGGAAGAGCAATATCAGACCAAATTTCCCACTGAAACAACTATAAAAGTGACATAAAATACCAAACAAACAAACTGAGCTATCTAAAGGCATAGAGTGAACCAAGAGAGCCAGGACGTCAGTAGCCTTGAGAAGGGAGACACATAGAAGGTCCCTGTTTTCCCCTTGAGGTATTTGCCAATTACCACTACGGGGTATACAGGCCAAGCAGAAAGCAGCATCTCGGAGCTTATATCAGTCCCACTGGGCTGGGAAGGCAAAAATCGGAATTCTGTACTACACCAAGGCAGCCAGGAATTGAGGATCCCAGATAAAAAGGAACCGCAAAGAACGAGCCCATCATTCTGCTCAATTTTTGCCCTCCAGGAATGTGCTGAACATGGACTGAAATGCAGGAAAACTCCTCAAAAAGATGTTGCAAAGAGGCTAAAAGCTAAGCAGAACTTTCATCAGCCTCACAATACTTAAAATTCAGGGCTTGCCAAGGAAGAGGCATCTTGGTAAATACTTCAAACTTTTAAATGAGACCTCAAAAGAGCTATGTGCTAAGAGGCTATTTGAATTTCTTGATTACCCTGAACTCAGGCTTATGTCTTATCAATCATTGATGAATCAAAGTGATCAATGTTGTCCTAACTGCCTGCCAGAGAATATTAATAACATTTTCCTGGGACTTCCCTGGCGGTCCAGTGGTTAAGACTCCACACTTCCACTGCAGGGGGCACAGTTCGATCCCTGGACGGGGAACTAAGATCCTGCGTGCCACGCGGTGCAGCCAAAAAAATAAAATAAATTAAAAAATTTTTTAAGAAATAATATTTTTCTATCTGAAGAAAGATAACATCATTCAGATCCTCTATAATTTTTCATCACAACGTTAATAAAACACTACCAGGCATACTGGAAAAAAGGATCAAATGATCAAAAGCCAGACAACAGAAATAAGCTCATGGGCGATGCAGGTATTAGAGTTATCAGACAGAAACATTACAACAATGTTTATATACTCAAGAAAATAGGTAAAACACTGTGAGAACTTGAATCTGTATAAGGTTTTGGACTGAAAATACAAAAACTGAAATTAAGAACTCAATAATTGGGTATAACTGGATATTGGACAGAGAAGATATGATAAGTAAACTTGAAGATAGTTCAGCAAAAATATCCAGATACACAGAGGGGGTAAAAATAGTATGAAAACTGTGAAATGACCTAACATACATGAATTCATAGTCCAAGAAAGAAAGGAAAGAATTAGGGCTTCCCTGGTGGCGCAGTGGTTGAGAATCTACCTGCCAATGCAGGGGACACAGGTTCGATCCCTGCTCCAGGAAGATCCCACATGGCTCAGAGCAACTAAGCCCGTGCGCCACAACTACTGAGCCTGCGCTCTAGAGCCTATGCACCGCAACTACTGAGCCCATGTGCCACAACTACTGAAGCCCACGTGCCTAGAGCCCATGCTCCGCAACAAGAGAAGCCACCGCAATGAGAAGCCCGTGTACCGCAATGAAGAGTAGCCCCCACTCGCCGCAACTAGAGAAAGCCCACGCATAGCAACAAAGACCCAAAGCAGCCAAAAATAAATAAATAAACTTATTTAAAAAAAAAAAAGAATCCCAGCTTATGAAGAGGGTGTGGAGAAAAGGGAACCCTCCTACACTGTTGGTGGGAATGGAAGTTGGTGCAGCAACTGTGGAGAACAGTATGGAGGTTCCTCAAAAAACTAAAAATGGAACTACCATATGACCCAGCAATCCCACTACTGGGCATATACCCTGAGAAAACCATAATTCAAAAAGGACACATGTACCCCAATGTTCATTGCAGCACTATTTACAATAGCCAGGACATGGAACAACCTAAATGTCCAATGACAGATGAATGGATAAAGAAAATGTGGTACGTATATACAATGGAATATTACTCAGCCATAAAAAGGAACGAAATTGGGTCATCTGTAGAGATGTGAATGGACCTAGAGTCTGTCATACAGAGTGAAGTGAGCCAGAAAGAGAAAAACAAGTATCGTATATGTGGAATCTAGAAAAATGGTACATATGAACCTATTTGCAGGGTAGGAACAGAGAAAAAAGACATAGAGAACGGACACGTGGACACAGTGGGGAAAGGGAAAGGTGGGACGAATTGGGAGATTAGGAATGACATATATACACTACCATGCGTAAAATAAGTAGCTAGTGGGAACACGCTTTAAGCACAGGAAACTCAGCTCAGTGCTCTGTGATGACCTAGATGGATGGGATGGGTGGGGGGTGGGAGGGAGGTCCAAGAGGGAGGGGATATAGGTATACATATAGCTGATTCACTTCATTGCACAGCAGAAACTAACACAACATTGTAAAGCAATTATACTCCAATAAAAAAAAAACAAAAAACTATGATGCGTAAAGAGATTCATCTTAAGCTATAAGGACAAAGAAAGGTTTTAAAGAAATAGCTGGAAAGAGAAGTTAAAAAAAAAAAGGTACTATATAGTATCCAAAAAAATAGACGTTAAGGCAAAAATTATTACTACAGATAATGATAAAAGGGTCAATCCAACAGGAAGATACAACAAATTTATTTGTAAATTTATTTGCAACCAAGAACTTAGCCTCAAAATATATAAGGCAAAAATTTGAGAGAACTAAAAAGACATATAGATGAATCCTCACACAGTTGGAGATTTTAACACATTTCTCTCAATGAAGTGATAAAAAAGACAAAGAAGTCGGTAGTGATACAGTCGATTTGAACATGATTAATAAACTTCACTTACATGATATTAATCACACCTCACTTAATTTTCTAAAACTGACCAGAAAACAAGTGTCAACAAATTACCAACAACTGAAATCAGAGAAAGAATGATCCTAGACCACAGTAGTATTAAACTAGATATCAACAATAAGAATATAGCTAGAAAATCCCCAAATGCTTAGACATTATGCAATATACTTCTAAATAACCCATGGATCAAAGAAACTACAATGGAAAATTTAAAACAATTCTAATTGAGTAATAAAAATATGATATATCAGACTTGTGAGATCCAGCTAAAGTTGCATTTATAGGGAAATTTCATAGACTTAAACACACCCATTAAAGAAAGAAGACTGATCACTACTGATTTGAGTATCCATCTCAAGAAACCTTAAAAAGAACAGCAAATTAATTTTTTTAAGAAATAGAAGGAAAGAAATAAAAGTAAAAGCAGAACCTAACAGAAAATAAAGAACTTTTTAAATCTGAAAATTGGCTCTTTGAAAATCAATGGTGATCAAGAAGAAGCACAAATTACCAACAATCAGATTTTAAAAGCACATATTACAGATACTACAAACATTAAAAAGATAATGAAAGGATATTATAAAAAATGTACGCCACATTGGAAAATTTAGATAAAATAGACAAATGCCTTAAAAGCAAAACTTGTCAAAATTGACAAAGAAGTAATAGAAAACGTGAATAGTCCTACATGAATTGAAGAAACAGAATCAATAATCCCCACAAGAAAACTCCAAATGGCTTCACCAGTAAATTCTTCCAAACATTTATGGATGCAATAAAATCAATTTTCACAAACTCAGAGAATAAAAAACATTTCCCAGGTCACTTTATGAAGTCAGCATAACCTTGATACCTAAAAGTGTCAAAGACTTTACAAGAAATTAAAAATTACTTGTCAATCCTTTTCATGAACAAAAATGCAATGTAAATGAAATATATTCTAGCATATTAAGATAATGCATAGTGAAAAAGTTAGGTTTATCCAGAAATTCAAGGATGCTTTAAAATCAGTAAATGTGTATCCCTCCCCCATCCCCCCAATTTTAAACACATATCTAAACACACAGCAACTACATTCAAGAATTTTATCCTAAGAAAATAATCAGACAAGGCACAGAGATATACTCTAAGGTATGTATTACGACACTGTTTATAATAGCTTTTAAATGCTATATGAATATGGAATAGCTAAACAATTTATGTATATTTATCAGAATCAGTTCAAAATTATAATATGGTTCTATAACTTATTTGTATGGATAACTGTTAATGATATATGACTAAATGAAAAAAGCAGGATACAAAAGCAGGAGTATTTCTAAGGCAAAAACACTAATTTTATATGAAAGTGAAGAAAACTAAACATATATCATGAAAGAACATTTTGTCTGGACATAATGAATTGCCATCTTAATTTATGTTCATAAACAAAAGATATAATGCCTAACTTAAGACAATTTTCTTCAGCAGAAAGAACATTTTCTTCTCAAAATCTAGTCAAAGAAAATTGCCCAAGTATATATTTTATTTAGACCATTAAAAAATGCTACTAGATTTGAATCTATCAACAGAGATCTGCATCATACATAAGCAGTTAATACTAGTATGAAGACAAAAACAAAATACCCTGAAAGCACTAAATCAATCTATGTGTTTTATGTATATATATATATATATATATATATATATATATATATATATATATATGGCAATAATAGTCTGCATTCAAAGTGGTAAGTTTATAGGAAAAAGTTCTATTGTATAATATAAACACAAGAGGACTCAAAGTTCCAACAAGTTTAAAGAAAACTCCCTTTAATTTTAGCAACTAATAAGAAAATCCACCTGCATTAAAATCATTCCAACGTAGAGGTTACATAGTATTTTGCAAAGACACCTGGAACAAGGTTTTGGGAGGGTTTTGGGAGGGAATCTGAGGTATTTTGCTTAGGAAGGAGTGCCTAAGGGATTTAGCACTGTCTGCTCAGGTATGGTAGGGGGAAAGGGCTTGGTGTGTTTATCACCATTGCCGTGAGACCCAAATTCCTACCCTAGCTCTGCATTTTCCTAGCTACTCCTGATTCCAAAGAAGTTCCTTACCCTCTCTGAACCTAGGTTGTGAGAAAGTAAAAACAGCTCTGCTGACAATCACACTGTGATGCCTCTAAAAGACAGAGACAGACAAGGCCAACAGAAGACCGACAGGTAATAAACTCCCCCAGGGCCACTCTACAGCTCCAGAATGACTAACACTCTCCTCCAGCCCCCTTCCTTTCTCCTGACTCTAAACAAAGACAGCTGAAAGATCTGATTACCAACCCACTTCCACTTTGTGTACGCAGCATTCAGTCCAGAGCTGGTCTCCACTTCCCCCGCTCTCTCATCAGAATCATCAGGCACAGTCCAAACCCCAGCAAGAACCCCTCCGATACCCTCTTAGGAGCCCGCGCTGCTGCTCAGCACAGGTTCCTCCTCGCTGCAGCAAGTCAGTAAACCTGACTCGTTCCACTACAGATGTATTCCTGGTGGTCTTCACTTGGTGGGCAATAGCTGCTGCTTTTTCTATATACCAACCTATTTATCCAGGGTCACTGAGAGGATTAAACTAAATGTTATCCTGTAAAATGCCGAGCATCTGCCTGGGAAACTGCTAGTACACGACAAATGTTAGCATCTCTCCCTTATGAGCTCAAAATAAAGCTATACATGTAATTGTATTTTTTTAATCATCTACCTAGTTCATCCCTGCAAGAATCTACATCTCTGCAAAACACAGCTAACAGCCAAAAGAGATAAGCCCTGAAGTAAACAGAACTCTAAGCAACCAAGACAGACATGATCAAGTCCATGAAATAAAGATTATGCACTTTACCGTAAGAACTCCTAAAAATCTCACTTAGACACCATTTGCTCATTTTTAACACATTTTATTCTAATAAACTTTTTAAGTATTTTAAACTATAAAATACTTCAGCATATACTGCCAATATATATATTCATTTATAAACCATATATTTTATGTATATTATAAAACGTATACTAAAACAGAATTAAAAGATTAAAATATTGTTTTAATTATTAACTATTTTAAACATTATCTGTTTTAATATTGCAATCACTAAAAATACTATTACTGTTAACATACCAAGTAAGAGCACTGTTACTGAATACGCCTCTTTATTTTTTAAAATCTTGCTTTCCCCTTTTGTAAAGTTCAATGTACTCTGAAACTTGGTTTTAAGAGAAGTCATTAAGTCCTAACTGAAAAACCTAGCTCACAAATGCACAGATCCATATAGAAGACTATGTCACTTACTGTTTCACAAAATCATATCACTTTTCTATTGTATCACTAAATATGCACAAGTTTTTGTTAAGTCAGTTACTTGATGTCAGTGTTATCACAATTTTATTTTACCTGATGTCAGTCAGATATTTTTGCAAACTAAGGAAAATGTGTTGCTTTTTACGTTTCTAATAAATGGGTCTAAAGCCCACTGAAATTCTCTATGATGAAGATTTTTCAACAGACTGGAAAAGTCTAAAGATGTTTTCAAATGTTCTCTCCATAACACTTCTTCTGAAAAGCGGGTATTTTTTTTCACTTACTGGTTAAAAATGTCAATTTTGCCTTAAAGAGACAACTAATTGTTTTCTAAAAATTATCTGCTAGGTAGCATACTGTTGATAGCTTCTTGCCATCAGGGAAAAGATCAGCATCTAAAATATTCATCTTTTGTAAAATAAAAATGTGTAATTCAGCTTTGAGTTCTACAGTTCTTTAAGTACTTTGACAGTGAACCTCTGCTCCCCATTTCCATACAAAGTATCATAGATTCTTTTAAAAAGTGTTTTTAAAAGTAACTATATAATATACTATGACAGAGAAGCTGCAGAAACTTTGAGAAACTCATGGTGCTGCTGTTGGTCTCTACATTACAAAATTCCCACACCTTCCCCCAGCAAACCATGCTCATGAGAACGAGGACCTAGAAAAGCCTGGAGGCTTTTTCAGATCCAATCCATATATTAATACAAAACCTCAATTCCTCCCTCTTTTTGGAGCACAAAATAACAACTAGAAGTTCTAATATTTTTATTCTCACATCGCAACTGACTTGCCTCATCGCACTTTGTAAATTACTAGTAGTGAAGGGGCATAAGGCTTCACAATCTATATTAGATGCTGAGGGTATGACAGCTATAGTTTATAGAATAATGATACTACATTACACAGTGAAGGAGTCAATGAACTTCACTGAAGTGAATCAATATTATTCAAATGATGGTTCTAAGTCATGGAAAGTAAATTATGCGTAGCATATTACACGTAAGCAAATAGGACAGTAATCCAAAATAAATTGGGATATTCCCCAAAACAACCTTTATGTATTCAAAAAATTTACTGATTCAGAAAAATTTATTACCCAGGGTTTCCAGTTACCATGAATTCTAGTCACTTTCAGTTTTTCCCCCCTCAGAATGAGAGGAATTCTTAAAGAGCATATTTAAGAAGTATATACTTCAGTGTCCTAAATCATATTTACCGTTCCATGTTACGAAAACAAGTAGAGCCGTCAGTACTTTATCGATAATTTAAAATAACTTCAAGCCTTACACTAAAAATATATTTTTCATATTCCAAGTAGTAATAGAAGCAGACATCACAGACTTCATATTTAACACCATTATTATAAGTAGTAGTAGTATGGGACAATATTTACCTTTCCCATAAGTAACAGAGAGAGTAATGCTTTAGGAGTCAAGAAAACTCTCAACAGTTTTTAAACGTCTATTCTGTTTTAGAAATCACAGGAGATATAATAAAGGTAAGACACATATTCATGTAAATTTGACATCACGTAAGAATCTGAAATACACAGACAGAAAATGGTTCACAGGAAGGAAAGATCACTGTGGACTAGAATGAACTAAAAACCGTTTTCACAGGAGAGGGACATGAGCTTGAGTAGGATTCAGAGCTAGAAAGGAAAAGGCATTCAAAGCAGAGGGAAATAATGTGTCATTTGTTTTCTCAATAAAAATGCCTAATTCAGAACACCAAATTTAAGACACATTCAAGTAAAACAATTTAGAGAAACACTCCATAAGAGATCTGTTAATTAATAAGCCATTCATCAAGTCACCTACATGTGTGTGTGTGTGTGTGTGTGTGTGTGTGTGTGTATAGATATATACACATAAATGGTACTATCTACCCTTTAGCTTCATAAAACCTCCCAACTTATACTGGGAATAAGAAGTTCCACCAAGAGAAAGAAAAATTAAGAAGAGATGTAAGTAAAGAGAAAATCTGTGCATTACATCTTTTTTTTTTTTTGGATTTTTTTTTAACATCTTTATTGGAGTATAATTGCTTCACAATGGTGTGTCAGTTTCTGCTTTACAACAAAGTGAATCAGCTATACACATACACACATCCCCATATCTCCTCCCTCTTGTGTCTCCCTCCCACCTTCCCTATCCCACCCCTCTAGGTGGTCACAAAGCACCGAGCTGATCTCCCTGTGCTATGTGGCTGCTTCCCACTAGTTACCTATTTTACATTTGGTAGTGTATATATGTCCATGCCATTCTCTCACTTCGTCCCAGCTTACCCTTCCCCCTCCTTGTGTCCTCAAGTCCATTCTTTACATCTGCGCCTTTATTCCTGTCCTGCTCCTAGGTTCTTCAGAACCTTTTTTTTTTTAAGATTCCATATATATGTGTTAGCATACAGTATTTGTTTTTCTCTTTCTGACTTACTTCACTCTGTATGACAGTTTCTAGGTCCATCCACCTGACTACAAATAACTCAAATTTCGTTTCTTTTTGTTGCTGAGTAATATTCCATTGTATATATATGCCACATCTTATTTACCCATTCATCTGTCAATGGACACGTAGGCTGCTTCCACGTCCTGGCTATTGTAAATAGAGCTGCAATGAATATTGTGGTACATGACTCTTTTTGAATTATGGTTTTCTCAGGGTATATGCCCAGTAGTGGGATTGCTGGGTCATATGGTAGCTCTATTTTTAGTTTTTTAAGGAACCTCCATACTGTTCTCCATAGTGGCTTTATCAATTTACATTCCCACCAACACTGCAAGAGGGTTCCCTTTTCTCCACGCCCTCTCCAGCATTTATTCTTTGTAGATTTTTTGATGATGGCCATTCTGACTGGTGTGAGGTGACACCTCATTGTAGTTTTGATTTGTATTTCTCAATGATTAGTGATGTTGAGCATCCTTTCACGTGTTTGTTGGCAATCTGTATATCTTCTTTGGAGAAATGTCTATTTAGGTCTTCTGCCCATTTTAGGATCGGGTTTTTTGTTTTTTTGATATTGAGCTGCATGAGCTGCTTGTAAATTTTGGAGTTTAATCCCTTGTCAGTTGCTTCATTTGCAAATATCTTCTCCCAATCTGAGGGTTGTCTTTTCGTCTTGTTTATGTTTTCCTTTGCTGTGCAAAAGCTTTTAAGTTTCATTAGATCCCATTTATTTTTCTTTTTATTTCCATTTCTCTAGGAGGTGGGTCAAAAAGGATCTTGCTGTGATTTATGTCATAGAATGCTCTGCCTATGTTTTCCTCTAAGAGTTTTATAGTGTCTGGCCTTAGATTTAGATCTTTAATCCATTTGGAGCTTATTTTTGTGTATGGTGTTAGGGAGTGTTCTAATTTCATTCTTTTACATGTAGCTGTCCAGTTTTCCCAGCACCACTTATTGAAGAGGCTGTCTTTTCTCCATTGTATATTCTTGCCTCCTTTATCAAAAATAAGGTGACCATATGTGCGTGGGTTTATCTCTGGGCTTTCTATCCTGTTCCATTGATCTAGATTTCTGTTTTTGTGCCAGTACCATACTGTCTTGATTACTGTAGCTTTGTAGTATAGTCTGAAGTCCGGGAGCCTGATTCCTCCAGCTCCGTTCTCAAGATTGCTTTGGCTATTCGGGGTCATATGTGTTTCCACACAAATTGTGCAATTTTTCTTCTAGTTCTGTGAAAAATGCCATTGGTAGTTTGATAGAGATTGCACTGAATCTGTAGATTGCTTTGGGTAGTATAGTCATTTTCACAGTGTTGATTCTTCCAATCCAAGAACATGGTATAGCTCTCCATCTGTTTGTATCATCTTTAATTTCTTTCATCAGTATCTTAGAGTTTTCTGCATACAGGTCTTTTGTCTCCTTAGGTAGGTTTATTCCTAGGTATTTTATTCTTTTTGTTGCAATGGTAAATGGGAGTGTTTCCTTAATTTCTCTTTCAGATTTTTCATCATTAGTGTATAGGAATGCAAGAGATTTCTGGGCATTAATTTTGTATCCTGCTACTTTACCAAATTCATTGATTAGCTCTAGGAGTTTTCTGGTAGCATCTTTAGGATTCTCTATGTATAGTATCATGTCATCTGCAAACAGTGACAGCTTTACTTCTTTTCCAATTTGGACTCCTTTTATTTCTTTCTCTTCTCTTGATTGCTGTGGATAAAACTTCCAAAACTATGTTGAATAACATTGGTGAGAGTGGGTAACCTTGTCTTGTTGCTGATCTTACAGGAAATGGTTTCAGTTTTTCACCATTGAGAACAATGTTGGCTGTGGGTTTGTCATATATGGCCTTTATTATGTTGAGGTAAGTTCCCTCTATGCCTACTTTCTAGAGGGTTTTTATCATACATGGGTGTTGAATTTTGTCGAAAGCTTTTTCTGCATCTATTGAGATGATCATATGGTTTTTCTCCTTCAATTTGTTAATATGGTTTATCACATTGATTGATTTGCATATATTGAAGAATCCTTGCATTCCAGGGATAAACCCCACTTGATTATGGTGTATGATCCTTTTAATGTGCTGTTGGATTCTGTTTGCTAGTATTTTGTTGAGAATTTTTTGCATCTATGTTCATCAGTGATATTGGCCTGTAGTTTTCTTTCTTTGTGACATCTTTGTCTGGTTTTGGTATCAGGGTGATGGTGGCCTCATAGAATGAGTTTGGGAGTGTTCCTCCCTCTGCTATATTTTGGAAGAGTTTGAGAAGGATAGGTGTTAGCTCTTCTGTCAATGTTTGACAGAATTCGCCTGTGAAGCCATCTGGTCCTGGGCTTTTGTTTGTTGGAAGATTTTTAATCACAGTTTCAATTTCAGTGCTTGTGATTGGTCTGTTCATATTTTCTATTTCTTCCTGGTTCAGTCTCAGAAAGTTGTGCTTTTCTAAGAATTTGCCCATTTCTTCCAGGTTGTCTATTTAATTGGCATATAGTTGCTTGTAGTAATCTCTCATGATCCTTTGTATTTCTGCAGTGTCAGTTGTTACTTCTCCTTTTTCATTTCTAATTCTGTTGAGTCTTCTCCCTTTTTTTCTTGATGAGTCTGGCTAAGGTTTATCAATTTTGTTTATCTTCTCAAAGAACCAGCTTTTAGTTTTATTGATTTTTGCTACTGTTTCCTTCATTTCTTTTTCATTTATTTCTGATCTGATCTTTATGATTTCTTTCCTTCTGCTAACTTTGGGGTTTTTTTGTTCTTCTTTCTCTAATTGCTTTAGGTATAAGGTTAGGTTGTTTATTTGAGATGTTTCTTGTTTCTTGAGGTAGGATTGTATTGCTATAAACTTCCCTCTTAGAACTGCTTTTGCTGCATCCCATAGGTTTTTGGGTTGTTGTGTTTTCATTGTCATTTGTTCTAGGTATTTTTTGATTTCCTCTTTGATTTCTTCAGTGATCTCGTGGTTATTTAGTAGTGTACTGTTTAGCTTCCATGTGTTTGTATTTTTTACAGATTTTTTCCTGTAATTGATATCTAGTCTCATAGCATTGTGGTCAGAAAAGATAAGTGATACGATTTCAATTTTCTTAAATTTACCAAGGCTTGATTTGTGACCCAAGATATGATCTATCCTGGAGAATGTTCCATGAGCACTTGAGAAGAAAGTGTATTCTGTTGTCTTTGGATGGAATGTGCTATAAATATCAATTAAGTCCATCTTGTTTAATGTATCATTTAAAGCTTGTGTTTCCTTATTTATTTTCATTTTGGATGATCTGTCCATTGGTGAAAGTGGGGTGTTAAAGTCCCCTACTATGACTGTGTTACTGTCGATTTCCCCTTTTATGGCTGTTAGCATTTGCCTTATGTATTGAGGTGCTCCTATGTTGGGTGCATAAATATTTAGAATTGTTATATCTTCTTCTTGGATTGATCCCTTCCTTGATCATTATGTAGTGTCCTTCTTTGTCTCTTGTAATAGTTTTTATTCTGAGGTCTATTTTGTCTGATATGAGAACTGTTACTCCAGCTTTCTTTTGATTTCCATTTGCATGGAATATCTTTTTTCATCCCCTCACTTTCAGTCTGTAGGTGTCCCTAGGTCTGAAGTGGGTCTCTTATAGACAGCATATATACGGGTCTTGCTTCTGTATCCATTCAGCCAGTCTATGTCTTTTGGATGGAGCATTTAATCCATTTACATTTAAGGTAGTTATCAATATGTATGTTCCTATTACCATTTTCTTAACTGTTTTGGGTTTGTTATTGTAGGTCTTTCCCTTCTCTTGTGTTTCCTGCCTAGAGAAGTTCCTTTAGCATTTGTTGTAAAGCTGGTTTGGTGGTGCTGAATTCTCCTAGCTTTTGCTTGTCTGTAAAGGTTTTAATTTCTCCATCGAATCTGAATGAGATCCTTGCTGGGTAAAGTAATCTTGGTTGTAGGTTTTTCCCTTTCATCACTTTAAATATGTCCTGCCACTCCCTTCTGGCTTGCAGAGTTTCTGCTGAAAGATCAGCTGTTAACCTTATGGGGATTCCCTTGTATGTTATTTGTTGTTTTTGCCTTGTTTGGGCATTAGATCTTAATATACCCTTTCTTCAAAGTTAAAATTTTTCTATTCTCTAGACCTTTATCGAGCATGACATTTTCCCCTGGCATACTCTATATCTGTCATTTTAACTTGGAAAAGTGATAAAACTTCAGTTTGAAAAGAAATTCATTTTAATAATTTCCTGTCCACTAGAGGGCTCCAATATTTCTTCCATAAATGTTACAGATATGACATTACAATAAAAATATTCATTAAGCACTGAAAAAACTCAAATTATTATTAACTCACTTAACCCCAGACTAAAAATGGTTACATCTGCTACAATTTTACATTAATAGTTTTAAAAGATACAGGGTTTTTCTGTATTTTATCATCTAAAACATTTCGAATAACCAAAATTGCTTTGCCATTATTCTCACACTAATTGTCAATGTCTCTCTTAGGTAGGGTTTTCAATTTTACAGATATCATAAAGTATAATTTCAGTCCAAAGCTCTAAATCGTAGTTCAAATGTCTTATATAATAGTTTTATAAATACAATAATTTATTTCTTAATAACTTTCCAAATCCAGAAAACGAAATTACCAGCTTATCTACCCAGCCTTAGGCTTTATTACTAACAGAAAGTGTAAACATTTTCTTTCAGAAAAACCTAAGTCATTAACATAATTCATGCTACAATTATAAACAATGAATACTGCCCCATCATGAACTATGATTTGCGCTGAGGGGGAATAAAATGAATCATTTAAACACAATGTATTATAATGATATTCTGTTCAGATATTTTCAGATTTTTCTCACAAATAAGTTATTATACTGGAATGTTAGTAAATCTCTTAGTTCAAACTCAATCATTCTTAGCAAAGGAAAAGCCAACATTTTAAGTAAACACATTTATATAATTTATAGGACATCTTTACAGAATGTTTATTGAAAAAGTATCAACTGCAAATTATTTTTTGTAAAGAATATAGCAAATCCATTCACTGGGGGTACCACTCCCACCCACCCCCAAAAGACTGGCTTGCTCAATTTGGATTATAAGAAAGAGACTACTTATGGTAAACAAAAAAATTTACTGAATGTTTAAAAATAAATTTTAAATGTTAGTTATATTTAC
The DNA here is from genome assembly GCF_965194805.1 of Balaenoptera borealis. Lineage (NCBI taxonomy): Eukaryota > Metazoa > Chordata > Mammalia > Artiodactyla > Balaenopteridae > Balaenoptera > Balaenoptera borealis. The sequence goes on from NC_138877.1 coordinate 7,764,279, forward strand.
GAAATACAAAAGTGATGCTAAAAAATCGATTTTAAAGTGAGTCACAATAATTGCCGTAAGAAGACTTTACCAAAAACATCAAATGATTTAGCAATTATAGCTCAGGAATGAACTATCTCCAATGAAAACATGACAGGGGTTATAACTTCACTGCCCCACCTCGTCTCCTAAACAGGATTTTCCTATACAACTGACAAGCACCATTAACACGTGAAACAGCTTAACATTTGTTTCTAAATAGCACATACGAACTGTTGCTACTGAGAAACTTGACATTTTTACTGCATCTAGCAAAAATGCATGTATTCGTACTTGCAAGGGTGTGTATCCTGATCACTTAAGAGTTGTACTTCAAGGGAAATGTCAGAGTGTGGAAAGAGGTGGGAGTGGACCAGCTGATGCTCTCCAAGAGTGGTAAAAGTCTTCTCACTTTAAGTCACGGATGTAAATGCAGATTGTCAATTACTGATAATAAGAAGTTGAACAAATATGAAGCATTTAATTGACAACTTTCAACCAGTATTTATGTCATATTTCAAAACGTTGAGGATTCTAGGTACATATCAAATAAAGGCACTTCTTAAGCAAAAATGCAATGTAAGTACTAGCAAATGAAGGTTTAAAAGGTTTTAACGCTGGAAAAAACCCTCAAGACCTCCAACAAGCTGGACAACTAGAAAATGACACATAAAAAATATTCAGAACCATCTAATCTGAGCTGTACCTTAGATACACTCTGAGATAGCATCACCAGGGCATTATATGTTTATTACATAATACTGCTTTGCCCTTGCATATCACCTTTAATCAAGGGATCTCAAAGCACCAAAGAATCATCAAGGCCTTAAAATACAGTCTGAAACAGAAATAGTTGTATTTTATAACTGCAGCTATTAATAAAACCTTGCCACTACTTCCCAGTCCCCTGAGCCGAACACTAGCTTCCAAGCCTTCTCTCTGACTTGGAAACAGTATTCCCCAAATCATCTCTATCTGTGACTGATGCTACCCACATTCCAGCTTTTCTTCATCACTGGGCCTAAATAAAGTTGTGGCACTGTTTTAATGACACAAATCTATTTCACGACAACTTCTGTGACAGATAAATAGTACGTAGGGTGATCATATCTCACAGTGCGCATGATGATATAAGATGGAGGCTTTAGAGAGAGAGCCAATCTTTGCTGGAGGTGATGAGCCCACAGAGCAATTATCCAACAGAGGAAAGAGCATTTTCCAGCTCCGTCCAGAGACCTCTCCAGGCAACTTCGCCAGTAGGGTGGAGGAAATCAAGTCCAGCTATCCTTAAGCAGGCCGTAGACTATTCTCCCGTGTGCACACCAGGAGGGAAGGGAAAACTAAAAGGACAGTGTTCGAGTTTTAAGAATCAGGAAGGAGGGTGTAAGGTTGCTATGTGGCCACCCAAGAGACAGAACACTGTGGTTCCTTTGCATTTAAATAGTGCACTAAAAGGGAAATCAAACGCTAGCAAAATGTCTTTAAACCAAGGTCAAATTATGCCAGTTAGAACCATTTAATTTTTATTTTACAGCCTGTAAATGAGGTTCACTCTTATTGAAACAGCTGTCATTTTAAAATTTAATCACCCGGAAAGTTCAATTTTGATCTTTCGCTGAAATATACAAACACTCAAATGTTAACTTCATGTAAGTGAGCATAACTATGTTAACTTCAATTCTTTCATAAACAAGATTATTCACCTTCCTGTTAATTGCATTACGTTTGACCCTAGGACAGCAAAGTGTAATTTCACACTCACACAAACCCACCTCCCAGCACTGTAAACCTACATGGTTCCTGTTAGTCAACAGTCTCGTATCCTTAACCTTTATGCAGAGTACTTTTTGTTTCAGGTTCTTAACATTCCAGGATCAAGGCTCAATCAATAATGTGTTTTATGAGCTTTTAAAAGTCCAGTGATGTAATACTACTAAATATTTGGTACTAAAAGTCCTGGAATATTCATTAAAAGTGCCAAAATACAGCCAGCCTAGATTTGTGAAAATTCCAAAACGTCTTAATATTTCTGTTGCCATACTTGTTCACCCAGACGTTTCAAAAAGCTCACAGCAATTTCTGGTCAAGTTTCTCTCCAAGAGATGACACGTCCCTGTTTTTGGAAATATCAAGCTTGTACCTACTGCATTAATGATCAGTGCCACCGAGCAAGATCCCCGTTTCCCTGCCCACCTCTGTATCTAGCAGGGACACCCGTCCTGAGCTCTGCCCACTGCCACTGACGTTTTCGGAAGCTTTAAAGACACAAGTGTTCAGAGGCTTCTAGCAAAGAGGAAGAGATTTTCTTCACTTCAGGCTACCTTGCTACATGTTCCCAACTTCTCCATTGTCTTTAATCATTTAGAAAACACAAATGAGAAAAATCCGCATTAAAAGCAGTACTTCCTCAAGAGGGACACCAGACCCTCCAACTTCTCCAGATCTCCCAGCACCGTGTCTTTTCAACAGTCCCCCGCAAACCTTCACCCCACGCCTGTATCCTTTCTGATTAAATAAGACTGGAAACCACAATTAAATCAAAGGGTGTCGTAACTCTTATCCTTCACTTACCATATCCGCCGGGACATTACTGGACATCTTGCCGTTTGATATATACCCAGATGTTTACGCCGAAAAAGAAAAAATCAAAAAGAGACAACAACAAACAAAAAAGAGAAATCTTCGAGCTACAGAAATCAACCTTCACGATCTTGACTGATTCGAGACGTGCTTCCCCCTAAAATAAGTTCTTTCAGAGCCAAGGTGCCGGCCGGGCCGAGGTTCCGAGCGAAGAGGAACAATCGCCGGGAGCGGTGTGGCCAGAGCAGGAGGGAACTCCTGGGGTGGCAGCCCCGTCGCCGTCGTCAGCAACAGCAGCCCCAGGACCGGCCGCGCCAGGTGGACCGAGCCGAGTGACACACGGACATGGAGCGGGGTGGGAGGGGGTTAAATCGTCTTCCTCCTTTCCCAGCCCGGCAGTGATTCACACTTGCTCCCAAGTCGAGTCCTCATTAAGCAGGAGGAGAATGCCCCGGCGCCGCGGTACACAGATAACTATGTGGCTACACATGGACGCGTCCCCCGGCGGACGGCGCGGGGAAACGGCTCAACTCGCGCGGCCGGCGTTGCCAGCCGGGCCGCGGAAACCCGCGCTCAAGGGCATTTAACTCGTTGGCAGCCGAAGCGCAAGCCCGGGCCGGAGAGCCGGGGCGGCGAGCGGGGAAAGCGGGGCGCTCGGCCCGGCAGGAGACCCCACGGCCCGTCGGGGCTCAGGCCGCGGGCGCCTCCGGGCAGCCGCGGGGCTCAGGGCACATAGTCTCCGGCTTCCCGGCGCTCTTCTCTCGCCTCCGCCTCCCCCGGCTCCGCCTTCCCCTCCCCTCCCCGGCCTCGCGAGCTCCCCGCGACGCCGACTTCGGCTGGGCCCCGGAAGAGCCCGGGTCCTTCCTCTCCTCAGCCCGGGAACCGCTTCCTCTCAGAGCTCTGTCTCTCCTTCTCCTCCTCCTCCTCCACTTTTCAGTACCCGACGCCGCAGCCGCCTCCTGTCATCGCCCCTCAAGCCAACATGGCGGCGGCGGCGGCGGCGGCAGCTGCCGGAGCGCGAGTCGGGGACATGGGAAGAGCACGACCCCCCCCTCACAGCCGCCGCCCCCGCCTTCCTTCTCCCCCTCCCCCTCCGCGAACACCAAATGCGTCACTACGGAGACCACCCTCGAGCATCACGGGAAGTGTAGTCTACGCCGTTGGGGGGCGGTGCGGAGGGAGCGGGCCGCCTAACGCGTCCTCGCCCGACTCCGAAGCCACGCCCCTCCTAGCAACAGTTGCTAGGAGAGGAAAGCTCGCTTTAGCCAAGCTGCTGCAGGGGAGTTAGGAGATACCTGCTACCAGAAGTGCTGTGATCGTGCGAATTATTGGGCGAAAATTATTCTGCACAGAGAAATTCCCTCGTGCACAGTACACACGCAGAGTTAAAACGTGGTTTACCTCCAAGCAAAATCATTCATTTTAAGGATAGCACGCTCTCCACATCCTGCAATCTCAAAGCATTTTGTATAGTGATTTCGTCTAGGTCTCTCCTCAACAATACATTTGGAAGATCAGAAGCATTGATTTCCAATAAGGTCATAGAAGTTCAACAAGAGTAAGGATATCGTTAGGCAGGGAGAATGTTGGAACATGTGTTTCTTGAAGACCCAGGGCCATAAAGCTACAATCTAGTTAATTGAAATTACCAAAAACTGCATTAGATGCAATTGTGTATGAACCAAAAACTGTATTAGATACGATAGTGTATGATGCTAAATCTCTATCAGGAAATAGCTACTACAAACTACGTGAGGATTCGCCAGTTTACCAGGCTAGCCCTGAAATTCTATTTAACTCAAGATGTAATAGAAAATTTATACACCTGCAGTGATTAGCAAACAGCAGAAAATAATACCATTAGTGAGAGACTTAGATGAAGAATACATCTACCCCAGATTTAGGAACAAAATGCAGAGACCACAAATGTCTATCTGACTCCCTATACATATCTCTCTTGGGGTATTTTAGGAAGGGCCGTCTCAGTGAGACACCTGCATAAAAATGCCAACAGAGTAAGAGTCTGAAAGCCACCTCTCCAACCTACAGTTATGTGACCTCATCTGTGAAACAGTCTTGCCTACCTTCCAGGGGTAAAGTAGGGGCACTTGTGAGGATAAATTCATGCAGGGAAAATAAATCACTTTGTAAATAACAATGCATCATTTGATGTGAAACGTTACTACTTATTCATTCAGCAAACAAACACACCACACACTCTGCTAGGCACCAGGAGTTTGAAAATGAATAATCCAGGCAGTGTCCCCCATTGTCTAGGAGCCTGTGTCATTCCCCACAGCAATCTCTCCCGTCAGGTGTGTCTCATCATGATGGAAACTCACAGGACATTTAGAGTACCTGCCTCTTGAGTAGCCCGGCTGGAGAAATTCCAAGCACTCCTGGAGGCCTACATCATCCTGGGGTGAGTTAGAGTGGTAACCAGGGAGGAGGAGGGTAGATTGAATTCCCAGAGAGACCAAAGGACAGAAGAAAAAAGAGGCCTGAATCTTGCCCTGATTAGCCTTCAGGACTTGGTATAGATATTTCTGAGTCCATAGCTACATGATTTTCCTTGGCCTCATTCTCCATGTTTAGCAACCACAGAGGCCTCTCCAGCAACCCTCCAGGAAATAAGGGCAGCCGAAGATGTTTCAGTGAGTTCAGAAGGAATATTGAAGGCTCTTGCTCACAAAGTTAGTCCTTCACCCTACTCCAAACCCCAACTTTCATCCAACTACTGCCCTGGCCAAGGCTCTGCAAGAAGCAGAAAGTGGCAGGATGTATAGAAGCCTCAACTCACTTCCTCTGCTGTTTCCCAGCAATCATGCGACGACAAGAGACATAATGACCACCACTGCCAGCCCAAGACCTTGGCATTTCTGATACATGGTGTTGCTGTTTGACACTGGTTACCCCAGCCACCTCCACAAAAGGCAGCATCTTTCATAAGTAAAGTCCCTGCACCTGGATGTATTTCCAATCTCTCTTCTAAGAGAGGCTGCGACATTATTCTCCACAAGACTCATTATAGCTCTTTCCTAATAGAGTTAAGGCACAAAGGAGCATTACTGGACACAGTCGCAGACTTTTCCACTCTCCTCTCTTTACTCTGTACTTCCCGACTCAGGTGGGTGAGAAGAGACTGGAAAAAGAGCCCATCTGTCCACGGCAGGAAAGGATAACATCTTCTTAATACCTTCAATCTACTCTCAGCATCAATTTGAAGGAAGCAAGTGACACAGCATTTTTGTATTACAAAAAGTAACTCTACGGGAAATCAAAAGACCTGGCTCTGGCGATGAATTTGCTGTGTGACCTTTGACAAGACACTTTGCTTCTCTGAGCCTCAATTTGTTCATCTGAGGGGGTGGGACTAAAATCTCTAAGGCCCCTTCTAAGAGTCTATGAAGTCAAGTCCTGGAAGAATAACACATGACACCCATGACCTGTTAAAAATATCTCCCTCAAGTGACTGCTCATGGGTATGAGGGTTTTTTTGGGGGGGTGGAGGGCAGGGTGTGATGGAAATGTTCTAAAATTAGATTACGGTGATGGCTGCATAACTCTGTAAATGTACTAAAAACTATTGAATTGTACACGTTAAATGGGTGAATTTATATTTTTTTTAAATTATAAATACACATAATTTAAAATTTACCATCTTAACCTTTCTGGGGTGCACAATTCAGTGGCATTAAGTACATTTACTCTGTTGTACTACCATCACCACCATCCATCTGCAGAACTCTTTCATCTTGTGAAACTGAAACTCCAAACCCAATAAACAACTTCCCATTCCCCCTCCCCCCAGCCCCCGGCAACCACCATAATACTTTCTGTCTCTATTAATTTGACAACTCTAGGTACCTAATATAATTAGAATCATACAGTACTTGTCCTTTTGTAATTGGTTTATTTCACTTAATGTCTTCAAGGCTCATCCATGTTGTACCACGTGTCAGAATTTCCTCCCTCTTTAAGAGGAAATAAATACTCCACTGTATGTATGTATGTATTACATTTTGCCTATCCATTCGTCCATCGATGGACACTTGGATTGCTTCTACCTTTTGGCTATTTTGAGATGGATGATTTTTATGATATGTAAATTGTATGTCAGTGAAGCTGTTAAAAATATAATCTCCCCTATCTGCCATGTAAGGGGTCTGAAATGATTCCCATCTTAGGCTCATTCCTTAAGGGTCTTCACAAAAACCTCTGGAATTTAAACTAGAGAGAAGCATTATTTTCTATAGACCAGTAACCTTGAATCAGATATTACTTTGCTTGATTATCTCATTATGCCATCCATTGTCGTTTATTAAAGATCTGGGAGTAGGAAAATGCCACAAGAGGCAGAGAAAGGTTTGCAGCAATGCCTGGGGGGTGGAGGCAAGGGTTGTGGATATACCATACTCTGTGGGCAAAGTGGAAGGAAGAACTTTGAGGACCGCCTTTGCCCCCTCTGTTCGGTTTTACCCAAGACTGGCCTGGTCCTCTTTGGTCCCAGTGTAAGAGTCACAGCAAGGTTTTGCTTTGTAAAATTATACTACATTTCTTTCTCACGAGAAAATCTATATGAAGCCCCCTAAAACCAATGTGAAGACTCCTATCATAGAAGGATTCTCAAGAAATGTTCATTTCCTACCACAAAAAAGGTCGAGGTCTTTTCTCTGAAACTAGACATAATTTGCTAGTTACTAGTTTAGTAATGGACTTTCCCCCTTTAGTCTTTACTCTTGCTGCAGCAGAATAAACGGACTATGTGTGTTTGTAGATTTGAGAATCGTGCTCTGAAGGCGTTTGGGATATGAAGAAAAGAATTATATTGTGTAAGGCAAGGGAACAGCCCGGACACGTTGGCTGACCTATTTTCACTCCTGAGGACCACCCCTGCACATGCGTTGCAAATATGTCCAGCCCTTTAACCCTACACTCCCCTAACCAGACATTCTCAACCCAGTTCCCATAAAAATCACTAGGAACCATTTAAAAAGACAGATAGATGCCCCAGCCCTTCCCCAGAACAACTAAATCACACTCTCCTGGACCAGACCTGACACCGGTATTTTTCAAAGATCCCCTAAGTATTTTGATTGTGCAGCCAGAACTGAGAAACACTGTGTATGTCAAATTCCTTCAAGTTCAGCTTCCTTCCTTTGCCCCAGTCTTGTCTTAATAATAAGAGTGATAACCTGTAGGTACTGTGATTTGTAAAGGTGGCCACGGTCACAGAGATGTAAGGAATAATCATAATCCCACCGCTCTCCCCTCCCCCGCCCCGCTGTGTTCATTTACTCACCCAGACCTTGACCTCTCCTCTGATCCAACCCAAGTCTCTTTACCTCAAGACATTTCCCTCTGTTCAGAGTCCAGAAAGGGATAGAGATGGGGAAGGGGACATTTAAAATACCATGCGATGGGTTGATACGTGCCACCATGGGAACAAGCACTGGGCAGTTGGAAAGCACAGAGGAAATGAGGTGAATTCAGCCTGGAGGTATCTGGAGTTGAACCAGGTGAAGGCCAGGTGAGCAGCCGGGGTGTTCAGGAAGAGCATACACACACACACACACACACACACACACACACATACACACGCACGGGTTGAGACGCAGACTAGAAGCCAAGGAGTCAAGGAGGGGAGATGGCTGAAGCCCAGACTGCTGCTTGGGAATGGGGGAGGGGTGGAGCAAGAAAAGGGCAGGAGAGAGAAAGTGGAGGCCAGTCACCAAGCACTTTGCAACTGAGGCTAAGCAGTTTGGATTTACTCTGATAGCAGATGGAAGCCACTGAAAGGTTGTAGGTGGGGGAATGCCATGATGAGATTTGTTTTTATAGAAGGATGGAAAAGGGCCTCTGAACTCCAACAGTACCTTTTATCTGGATGTTTTGGGTTAGTTGTCATGGACCCATGTAATCTAAAAACCCTTAGGCGGTCCTGAAGACGATCAAAGCCCAACTCTTTTTTTTTTTTTTCAGATCAGAAAGACCAGTTTTGGCCTTTAGGTTTGACTCCTAATACAGTGCTTGTTACTCTGTCTTCTGCTAACAAAGTTCCACAAAAACAAGGAGTCATTCTACTACATAATACATAGTCAACCCAGTATGTATTTTTCTCTTTTATTTTTAAAATAAAGAGCAATGCCAATATTATAGAAACTTTGGAAATTAGAAAAACTACTTTTGTTTTTTGTATATTTCCTTCCAGGTTGTTTTATGTACATAATTTCACATATTTGTGGTATGCACAAAATTTTCTTTTCAATATTAAATGAAAATTCATTTTTTAAACATTAAAATTTTTTAATGTTACAAATGGCTACCTAATCTTCCTACTCCTCATTTGTAACGGTTGCATACTATTCCGCTGTGTCCATGTACTATAATTTATACAATCACTTTCTGTTTGGGGGACATAAAGGTTGCTTGCAATTGTATGCTCTTTGTGCAAATAAGCCTTTCTGCATTTTGAATTACTTGTCTAGGGGAGAGTCCGGAAACTTGTTATCATGGAGTCAAGTCTATAAGCCTCCCCATGGCTCTTGAACTGTGCATTCAAGTTATTCTCCAAAGGGTTTGCCTGCTTAGAATGCTGTCGGTGAATATGAATACCAACTTTACCATCATCACCACCCCAGCCCTTACGTGTTTCTATAGCTGTACTACCTGTTTATAATATGTACGTATACCTTGCACACAGCAGCTCACAGTGGTGACGGGGTGGTCAGAACTCCACCCCGTTACCCCATCAGCCCTTCTCTCCTCCAATGAAAGACACAATCCAAGTAAAAACAAGTATTTTCTATGTAAGCACAACTTCAGCAACACACCCACACCCATATCTATACACACACACACACACAACTCCAACCAGATAGGAGACCCCTCATATTTAGAAATTTTGGATCTGTCCCTGACTATGTATGCTATTTATTAGGTTAAAAAAAAAATCCTGTTCCTTGTGGTTTTTCATTTTGCATTGAGATGATTTCTATCTGGTTGAGCCTTTTTCTGTGTGTAAGAAATAAACATTTTTGAATGTTTATTTCTTACACACAGAGAGCAAGCAGAAACAGGACAGTAAATACAGTACGGTCTGGGGCCAGTGTGGATAAAGCCCCAGAAGCTTGCCTGGTGCAGAGCTGGGGCGATTCCCTCACGTGGGGAGGATGCATCTGCCCTCCAGCTGGGCATGGGTGACGTGACCCTGGAGTTTTAAGGGTCATTTCAGCATAGATATCAATCAGATAACATAAAGAAATTATTTTCTTATTTACAAATAATTTATTGACATAAGACAGCTCCTGGGCCACCACGTCATGAGTGAAGGAGGTAACACCCAGTTTTGCTACAGGTTGGCAGCTTTGTTATTTCTTCCTTGGGCTGCAGCCACCTTTCTTCCTGTTTGGATCGTGGGTCTTCAACTATCTGTAACCTCCTTAAGGGCCTGAGCTGGATTTTATTCATCTTTGTAGCCTCAACGCTTAGCATAGTGAATGAATAACACCCAACACCCTTGTCAGTAAGTGCACGGAAGAGATGAACCTTTATGTTCTCTTCCCAGTTCCATGATTTTGTAAAGTCGGGGATTACCTTTTGATGTTCTATTCAGACCTAGAGGTGTGCCTCATTAACGCAGAAATGATATTCAGGCTCAGCTCAATTGCTTTCCCACGACTAAGAGAATATGCCAACAGAAAGACAATTTTTGTGTGAAGGCTGGAATTCGCTTTTGAAAAAACGAGAGTTATGTTTTTTAATGGCACATAGTTCTAGCAAGTTTTTGCAAACACACAGCCATGGGAGTTGGGCAGTCTGAGTTCATAGGCCACTAGAGAAGTAATACCCGTGTTTGACATCTTGCTGAAGTCCCACAATGCCTTTCTTCCTGACCTGACCCCATGTTTGACCACACTATTGAATATCTAAAGCTAAAGCTGGAAGGAACCTTAGTGATGGCATCATCTTCAACTCTTTTAACAAGTGAGGAAATAGAAACTTTTTGAGAAGCACGCACATTTTCTCTGTACTTTTCAAATGTACGTGAGAATGAGTTTCCTCTAAGATGTTCCAAGAAACAAAAAGGCAGAATAGTTCCTAGCGGCATTATGTAATTGTTGAATTATTATATAACTTTGTGTTAAGTCATGACAAATATACCAAATGAATATAAAATGTATCATCAAATTGGTACCCTAAAGTACAATCATTATTCTTGGTTTCCACTGTCACAGAAATCAGCCCACCATCACAGGATTATTCAATGAAGAAAAAAAATTTTTTAATGCCCAAAGTAATAAAACTCTATTCAATTAAAAAAAAATTTTAAATCCTGCATTAGCATTATACTCCCATCATTGTAGGGTAAAAGAACTGTCCTTAACACTAATCTTGTGGCATGTGGCATGAACTGGAAATTCTGTTTCTTTTGTACCCCAATAACCTCTACCATAGTCATTGGGCTTTTGTTTGCTCATTTTTATTTTTTTATGGAAGTTGATCTACAGTGTTGTATTAGTTTCAGATAGTCATTGTTTTTGACACTAGTTTTTTGATTGATTGATCCATAATTATTCCACGCTGTTCAAATTGTGTTTTTTTCTTTTCACCAAGGCAGATAGTGACCCTGTCCATCAATAAATGCATTGCACATTATATTACTATCTAAGAGAGCAGAATGAAGAATCAAAGAAAGATTTCTCCAAAGCCTTGTGTGTGCTCTTGAAGGCTTCCAGTGTATCACACTGACAGGGGGGTTGCCAGTTGTAATGCCTGGGCCAAAGAATGGCCTCTGTCATGACTGATTCAGTCCTTGAGTCAGGCCTTGTTGGGCAACTGCCCTTGTGGCTGAATTTCACGACCGTGTTTCCTACACTGAATGACCATCAATCTCATCCTCCATGCCGATCAGGGACTTCACAGAGGGGCCGGGACCTAACCGTCTCACAAGGGGCAGCAGCGGGGAAAGAAATGCCGTGTTTAACTGTGCATCTCATCCAGCAGGCCAGGAACCTTCATGCCGCATCACCATCTCATCTTTTGGGGTGATTCATATGTCATTAATTTAGCACACAGCCTTTGACTTAATACCACAGATAAAAGAGAAAACCTAAAATGAACTTAAATCAACAGATTATCGTGAAAGAGTGAGGGGAAAATAACATATTGGTTGTGAGTGTGGGCCCTGGGTTTAAATCCTGGCTCTGCCATTTACCAGATGTGTAAACGTGGGTGAGTTACTTGATTTTCTCATCTAAAAAAAATTATGAAAGTAAAAAAGTGCGTACAAAGTATATAAATTTAAAAGAGAACTCTTTCTAGCACGTAATAAGCTCTCAATGCTAATCTACGATTATAATTACCATAATGAAATGGGATACAGTGATAGAGGCTTCAAGTGTTAGTGCTACAGGTTTGTCTCACTCTACTTTTTCTGCTATGCTAGGATTTTCACATGTGATAGTAACTCGACTAAACCAACTTCTCTTAGGGCGAGTGTTCTCAGCTATTTGTTCATGCTCAGCTCAGATCCAGCAACAATGTTGGCCTCTTGTTACAGAGACCAACGGAACCACGTTTATGAAAAGGTCGGCCTCATGGCTAGCAGAATAAAGCAAGTTGAACATGGAATTTGAACCCTAAACTGTGACCTCATGTCCTCTTACTTCACAGACAAAAGGAGTCAGGTAAGAAATCTCACAAATTTGTATCCAGCCCTTAACCTGTAGCATGCATACTCTTCCCTCATCAGCTTTGGGGGAAGCCCTAAGCCTCTCCTTCTAAGAATCAGCCCTCTACCCACCCAGGAGCCACTCCTTCTGTCCCCAGAACCCTGTTCCAACAAACAACCCTTCTCTTGTCTTCCATCTTCCGTCTCTCCCTCTCCCAAGGTTCTTCTGCCCAGGGTGACCATATAACATGTTGTCCCAAATCGGAAAAGTTAAAGAAAAGGGGGCATTGTTGATACTTACATGGGGAAGCTGGGACTACCCCAGGCAAACTTCTCCTTACCATGGAAATATGCTCAAATCTCTCCTATCTTTAAAAAGAAAAAAAACAGGCTCTCCCATTTCTCAGAACTCTTTCTAATTCCTCCTGTATCTTGTTCCTCCCTTAATATCAGCTTCTTTAAAATATTGAGCATGTCCCATACACTCCATTTAACCCTCACTCAGGGCTGCTGCCAGGAAAGCCAGTCAAGTGAAGGGCCACGGGGCAGATGGTTCTAGATATTTCTCACTTAAGGGACGTATCATGCATACACATCTAAAATCCTAACCTTCCCTGTATGCCATCAGAGCAGATGGTAGTTGCTCAGTAAATGCTGTGAGTTGGATAGTTAAGCTGAAGACACTAGGAAAGTTCAGCAGTCGGGCTCTGCATCTCTTAGGACTCTCCTACTATCCCCCTGTTAAGAAGACATTGCTTTACAAGATTGGTCGGATTGTCATGGGGAAGCAAGGAAAACAGAGTCAGCAGGGAGTGACTGTGTTTCTGATTTGTAAACAAAGCTGCCACTGGCTCCTGGGTATGGCCAGTTCTGACAGTTTCAAAGTTCTGTGGGGATTTGGAGAGGAATTTTCTGTTTTGACCTTGTGCTTAGCTTTTTCATGAAATATCCCTCTGAACGTTTCCTACTATTATTTTCACCTTCATCACTTTTCCATCCCTGATCTTATACCCACGTGACATTGAAGTAGGAACATAAGTCTTCGGTGAGCTCAGGATCCCAGGAAGAGAGAGTAACATGGTAATTTTGTTAATTTGTTAAAGCCCCGGAAGCACATTTCCCAATTCTACTTAGTGAATTTGTGTCTTGCCATTTTTAAGCAGAGCTGAAATCACAAGCATTTGGATTTAGCTTGAAAATGAAAACACACGTGAGTTCTAAACCAGCTTCAAAACTGAGAAAAAAAAATGGTTGTTTCCTACTTAAAGAAAATCTAACGTGAGAGATATCCCTAAAACACGTTATTGTGTAAGTTCTTCAAAACACTGCAGCAATTTGCGCAAAAGTGTGCTTGGTGATGCTTACAATGCACATGATGGTAGCCTAAGGATTTGAGCAGTAAAGCCCAGCCATTTCCATTATCACTGAAAAATCTCCATTTTTCATTACATTTTAGCAAAGTCATCTTTTCCCTAAATCCTAGAAAGCCTCAAGCACATTTCACCCCCAAATATTTCTATGTGCTACAGAGAATACATGAAGAACATAAACAGAAGAGAAGGGGAAGAGACAGAAGCAGTAAACCCAGGCATAACATTTGCAAAAGAGTTAGCAGAAAACTAGGCAACAAGCACAGATGCCATGCGTGCCCCCAGGCAAGAGGCGGAGGATAGTTACTACTCCCTTTGCCAGCTCTGCTTCTTCCCTGAGGAGCCCAGGGCAAGGTCCTTGACCCTCTCCGTCTCCTCCTAGCTCTCAACACTTGCATTTGTGGATTATGCCTAGGCTGTTTAGTTAACTTGCCCAAGGGCAATTACACCAATTACAAAGTCATGGATGGGAATGATTTTGTGAAGCTCTTTCACTTGCAATTTTTCATACTGCACGGGGTTTTAATCAGGTAACAGAATGGGCAAAGAACATGGAATGTTCCTCCACAAACCTTCTAGACTCTATCCTGTGTCTGCCTGTTTTCAGGATACAGAAAGTGAGGACAAGAGACCTCACACCAATCAGAATGGCATCATTAAAAAGTCTACAAGTAACAAATGCTGGAGAGGATGTGGAGAAAAGGGAACCCTCCTACACTGTTGGTGGGAATGTAAATTGATACAGCTACTATGGAGAACAGTATGGAGGTTCCTTAAAAGAACAAAAAATAGAGCTACCATATGATCCTGCAATCCCACTCCTGGGCATATATCTGGAGAAAACTCTAATTCAAAAAAGCAGCACTATTTACAATAGCTAAGACGTGAAGCAACGTAAATGACCATCGACAGATGAATGGAGAAGGAAGATGTGGTACATATATACACAATGGAATATTACTCAGCCATAAAAAAGAATGAAATAATGCCATTTGCAGCAACATGGATGGACCTTGAGATGATCATATTAAGTAAAGCAAGTCAGACAGAGAAAGACAAATATCATATGATATCACTTATATGTGGAATCTAAAAAAAATGATATAAATGAACTTATTTACAAAACAGAATAGACTAACAGATATAGAAAACAAACTTATGGTTACCAGAGGGGATAGTGGGGTGGGTAGATAAATTAGGGGTTTGGGATTAACATATACACACTGTTACGTATAAAATAGATAAACAACAAGGACATACTGTATAGCACAGGGAACTATATTCAATGTCTTGTAATAACCTATAATGAAAAAGAATCTGAAAAAGAATATGTATATGTATGTATAACTGAATCACTTTGCTGTATACCTGAAGCTAACACAACATTGTAAATTAACTACACCTCAATTTAAAAAATGGTTTAAAAGAGAGAGAGAGAAGGAAAAGACAAGAGGAGAATATAAAGAAAAGGAGGGGGCAGCAGAAGGCGAACTGAATGGTACCAGCTCTCCTAGGCAACCTCCATGTGTCAGGCACCATTTGGGGCTTTACATCCTTTATTTCATGCAAGCTTTACAACAACCCTGTGAGGTCACATCGTTTTGCTTAATTTTACAGATGAAGAAGAGACTCAGGAGATAGATAACTTTCTCAAGGTCCCTGGGATTCAGACTCAGATCTGTTTAATTCTGAGAAGGATTAAGGAGAAGGGCAGGGAATAATTAGAAAAAGTATCGTGTGGCAGTTTGTGTTAACTCATGTGGCAGAGTTGAGTTAAAACCTTAGAAGGACATAAGCGTCACTCTCTTTAGCTCATGTATATACACTTTTCTTCCATAAAGAACAAAAACAGATAAGTAGCTTTAGGGACCCAGAAATAAGTTATTGGAATCATAAAATGCTGGCTTTTGAGTTTAGTTTCTTCTAAGGATATAATTTATCCATTAAATCCACCCCTGGGGTTCTCTTATTCCTGGAAGGGTGTTCCTACTTTCTGTACAAATATGATTCCAGGTAGCTCTGCATCATGATGTAGTCAAAGAAATCAAATAAAACTTTGCCATTTATTTAAAATCAAATCACACGACTAACATTTATTAGTATAAAATGGTGGCAAGCTTAAATGCATCTCCTGACACTATAAAATACTTGGAGGCCTGAACAGATCTTGTGCTTTTTTGCTATTCTTTTTCTTGCAAGCTCCATCCCTTTAGGACATAAACAAGTGGCCCAAAGCTCATTTTTTAAAGTGTTCTAAAGAAGCACTTGTCAAATTTCAAATTCAGATTTCCTTGCAGGCTGCACATGGAACAAATGAAAGATGATTCTGTTGAAACTTGAGTGTGCTTTCCCCTACACCTAGTGGTTCTTTGGGGCTTATCTTGTACGGTCATTAAATTAAAAAACCAGTTTCCTCTGAATAAGGTTATTCCTTTGGAATATGCTAAATAACAGTTATAAAAATATTTTGGGGAGGGTTTTGTTGGCATTGGAGGTGGCTTTTTTTTCCCCAAAATTTAAACTCCAATTATATTTCAGCATACGTGCATTCTTTAAATGGGCATGTGCTGTTTTGTTCTAGTTTCTGTGGTAAATCAAATGTGCGAAGTCTCAAGTTTATGAATAAATCATATTAACAATAATTCTTATGAGGCTAAGTATAAAATTAAAAGTTTTGATTAAAAACCATCAGTACCTCCATTGTCGGGGGGGCACTGTGGTTCTCAGAACAGTTGCCTAGTGGTCCCCGTGCTTTACTGGGTTGGGATACCTTCGCGCTGGCGACCTTATTCACCCTTTATTTATAGCACTATGGGTGTGTTTATTTCCATTCTTGTAAAAACTTCCTGCTGATGGCAAGATGCACAAAGCTTTCAGATCAAGGACAGGGACCTACCATTTTTGGAACCGATCATTTTTTATGGGATGGTTCATTATGGATTCTTTAGCTAAAGCGGATGGTCTTTTTTCAGCCTTTGTTTTTAGCGCAACTAACCTAACTGGCTGGAATTCACTTTATTCACACTGACAAGTAAACGAATATATGGTCCTGGGTGGAGGGTTGACATTTCTAGGTTTTGATCAGCCCATGTATTCTAGTCTGATTCTAGAATCAGAGGAAAACTTAGAGAGGCACATCCTGTAAGGGTGAATCCACTAGGTCTCCAGCTTGAGTTCCTTCACGTCAGGGATCTGAAAAGATGGTGATGGGGGAGAGAGGAGGGAAGAATCCTTGAAATAATTTCAACTCTTTAAAATGGTTAATAGAAGTTGTATATTTGTAACTGATAAGGCTGCTCAGGAGACTCAAATGTCACATTTCTTGGATTTTTGGCTGGAACATGATGGCATTGATCATCCCATGGAAAGATCTATTAATAAAAACTTAATAAATGCAGTTTAGGAGATGAAAATCTTTCAGAAAAAT
Organism: Balaenoptera borealis; assembly: GCF_965194805.1. Lineage (NCBI taxonomy): Eukaryota > Metazoa > Chordata > Mammalia > Artiodactyla > Balaenopteridae > Balaenoptera > Balaenoptera borealis. The sequence goes on from NC_138877.1 coordinate 7,781,347, forward strand.
GGGGTGCATTGGGGAAAGATAACAAAATATTATGCAAAACCACTGACTGTTCATTGCTTTAAAATAAACCCTTAGCACCTCCTACGAAAAGACATGGCGGTGAACAGCAGGGATACAGAGTGAACAAAAGACAAATCTCCGCTCTTGCGATGATGAAAATTTCGTATGGAGAGGCAGAAAATAAACAGGTAAGCAAGAAAGCAAGCAAGTAATTGATATGGGCTGAATTGTGTTCCTCTCAAAATCCACATGTTGAAGGCCTAACCCCCGGTACTTCAGAATATGACCGTTTTTGGAGAGAGAGCTTTAAAGAGGTAATTAAGTTAAAAATGAAGCTTTTAGGGTGGAACCCTATTGCATTCTGACTGGTGACCTTATAAGAGGAAACTAGGACACACAGAGAGACAGCAGAGGAATGTGCAGAGAGGGATGACCATGTGAACAGGCAGCAAGAGGGTGGCCGTCTGCAAGCCAAGGAGAGAGGCCTCGGACAAAACCTAACCTGTCAGCACCTTGATCTTGGACTTCCAGCCTCCAGAACTGTGGGAAAATAAATGTCTTTGTTTTTTGTGTTTTTTAAAAATAAGTTTCCATTGCTTATGCCACTCAGTCTGTGGTACTTTGTTAAGGCAGCTCTAGAAAACCACTACAACAACTAAAACAGATACTGCCACTTCAGGTTGTGTTAAGTGCTATGAATAAAATGACCCAGGGGGACAGGGCAGGGAGACTCCAAGGGGGGTTTCCATCCACTGTGGGGGTTGAGAAGGCAGATCTGAGGAGGGATATTTGTGCTGAGACCTGATGCCCGAAAGAAAAGCCACTTAAGAGAAGAGGGAAAACCGATGTCCAGAGCCTGGATTTTGGTAAAGTTACCAAGGAGATGTCACCACTGAGACCTCTTGGGGGTCCAGTCACCTATGTTCTTCCCCAGGCGAGCCCCCTCACCCCTGACCCCGTTGTGCACTGTTGCAGACTTGGACACGGTTACAAAACAGTGTGGTCCATGTGCCTAGCAGAATGTTATGATTTTACGCGGTATTTATATATGGCCGTTGTATTTGAAAATTCGCAGTTTTTAAAGATATCTGCGATAAAAACCGAACTTAAAAAAAAAAAAAAGAGTAGGTAAGAGTTTTCCAAGCAAAGGGACCAAGACTCTGAGAGGAGGACAAGAAATGGAGAAGTTGGTGGGGCCTGAACTTGATCCGTGTGGGAGCCAGGGCAGGGGATGAAGTCAGAGTCGGATAGAAATGGTTAGTGCAGGTTTGGGGGGCCCAGCAAAGAGTGTGGCTTGATGTTAATGCAGGACGGTGTCAGCATTTGACTTAGGTTTTATATAAATCACTCTGGCTGCCATATGGAGGATGGATTACAGAGGGGCATAAGGAGAAGCAGGGCAATCCATCTGGAGAGTTTTGCCATAATCCAGGTAAGAAAACATGATGACTTGAATGATCGGGGTGGGAGGGAGCAGAGGAGGGCGTGTGGTTGGATTCTGGATGTGTTTTAAGGTACAGTCGACAGGACCAGCCAAACTGACCCCTTCAGCATCCATGGCAAGCGGTCATATAAAGGAAAGGGTTACAGAAGAGATGGTGATAATTTTACAGAGACAAGCTTCTATGTGGAAACATGCATGTTCCCAAGGAATTAACAGCAGCGGTGATAAGGAATGCCAATTTAATCAGCGTTGCTTCTTGTGGCAAAGATACCCGGGAGCGCGCTTCAGCAGCCAGACCTCTGTGTCCCTGCTTTGACTTCCTGAAGAGCTTGAAATTCTTCTCTCTGCCCTTGGCCCAAAGTCTGTCATCCTCCCTGTATTTTTCTCCTGGGGAGGTTGTGATCACGCTAGCGACACACACGCAGGCCAGTCTTTGCTAGCGGAGTGGTGAAAACCACTTTCCTCCAGAAAAAAAGTGTAATTGACAAGGGTGCAATCTGTCCACGGGCGGGCAGTTATAAGTAATAAAATAGAGCCTCACTTGGTTCAGGTGACTCAGATCCCATGTGTGGAGAGCTCTGTCCAGCCTCATAAGTCAGGTCCAGGTTTATCTACCGTCATCCTGATTTCTGCCTGACGCTGGCGAAGTTCCACTCTTCTTTGTCCACCCAGCACTAGGCCACGCTGTTCCTCCTGAATAACAGAGCCCTGTTTCTGCAGGGTCCTCGATTCCAGTCTCAGTTCTAGCAAAGCTCTCAGTTAAACTTCTCTGACCCCCAGAAGAGGTCTTTTCTGATGCTCAGCTTCAATTGAAATAAACACCCAATCTCTCTTTTGGAGCTATCCTCTGGTTTCTGCCTCTTTTCCCTTTTACGTTGTTGTTCACTAGACTCTATGCCATCTGGTTTTTCCTGGAGGAATAAAAGGAGTACCTTTTGTTTACACATTAAAAGATAACACTTAATAATCATGAGAGTCATTCAACAGATACATACACTATACCATGTACTGTTCTAGATGAACCCTGCCTGAATCAGCTTTCTGACCCATTCTGACATGAAACTAGATTATCACTACAACGGTCCTTTGGAATATCTATTTGTATCAATACATAAAATCAATGCCTAATCAGTATCAATACCTAAAAGGCTTCTTTTACTCTAATCTTTGCAAAAATAACAAAAGGATTAATTAAGAATGACTGAGTTCAGAAAAGGCATATAAATGAATTTGTCTTTTAAAACTTGTCAAAAATCACAACTACAAATGTAATACATCTTCATTAGAAAAATGTGAAAGGACATAAAGACAGAAAAATAAACTCCATCCACAACCGTAACCCTAAATCTTCTCCTACCCCACACCATTTGTCTTGTTTTCTACATTTCTTGTAAATATTTGGACTCAACCTATATATAAAAATTTCGAATCTTGCTCTTTTTTTTCACTACCATAAACACTTTGCAAGCGTCACAACTCTTTGTAAATATCATAGTGAATGACTGCATATCATCCCATCATAAGGTCGTGTGACAACATATATATTTATATATATATATATATTTACATTTATTATTTTTACCTGAGCTGGAACAGGTCCTTGAATATGACTTTTATATCCTCTCTCTTGCTAAACCCAGCATCTTCGGAAGATCCTAAGGAACAATTGTCCAAGGTCCAGTTATAATTAAGAACAAAAAATTAAAAGTCCTTAAATTGTATCATTAACTCTTAGTCAAAGTTGAATGTATTTTAAATGTGCATTTATTTTCTTTCTTTTTGATATTTACAGCTCAATCTAGCATCCTTTAGACCCAGGTCTTTGGGCTCTTGGCAATTGGTAAAGATTTATATTTTGACTATGTACCCAGTAGAACAAATATATTCATATAATTGGTGATCGATGTTTCCACCTCCAAAAGTCCTTAATGCCAGCTATATCTTTTTTCAGTTGAACTATATTAAACTTTATTTAGTTTTCCTTTTTTTTAAAGAGATTTCACAATATCCTTGAGTTGCCCTGGAATATTACATAACTAGGGTCTTGGAGCCAGGATGAAAGTTATGTTAATATCACGTCTTACATGACAGGAACAACATTCTTCTGGTGTTTTGATGGAGCAATAGTTTTGAGGAGCCAAAAGGAAAAAAAAAATGCCATTGTTTGCCTGGCTGATTTTAAAGTCTCATTTTCATGGAATGAAATTCATTTACAAGTCATTATAAGGCAGTTTTTAGTTATTACATTCTAGTGATGGAGGAGTTTGTAATGTATTCATAGAAATAATTAAATGCTCATAATAGTGCTCTTGTTCACCATTTCTGAAAACAGCATTCTTTTAAACTATAAAAGCTCAGAACCCTCCTGTTATCTTTGATTGATCCCCTGAAATGCCCTCTCGTTCAGTTTCAAGTAGTAAAACACACTGAGGATTTGGAGAACCCGAAGGGGAAGTTCATAGAGGCTGACTGAGCTGAACAGTCAGAATTAGAGGTTTTCTTTTTAAAATGCATTACCTTGAACAACATTCAGCTAAAAATCTTGAGAAAAATTTAGATAGATGGAGAAGCAGAGCCTTTAGGTGGGATAGATTCCCCCCCCCCTCCAATTCCTATGTTGCTTGGGATGAAGTTCCAGAAAGGAACCCTTAAAGGCATGAAGGGTCTAGGCCACCAGCACAGCAGTCTTTATCCCAGGGGACATGACTTTAAATTTATCCTGTCTTGGTTGCAGGAAGGAAAATTCTTTCTCTGCAAAACCTACTCCCACTTCCACCATCAGATTTCCTCCGATTTGTAGAAACTGTATCAGCATTTTGTGAAGGTGAAAGAGCTCTGAAACAAAGGGCTACATTTGCTTTGAAGGTCTGGCGGGGACAAAGCAAGATTCTTTTTCTCCCTGGAGGATTGGATGGCACAATAAAAGACAAGAATGTGAGTGAGGGGCACAAAGGAGAAATATAAAGGACAAGGTCCAGCCCTTCTTGATAGGGCTAGTTTTCTATTCTCCTGGTTAGAAAAACATGCTTCGCCAACTAAGTTTGTCCTTTTCCATCTCCGTGGTTTTGTTGTACAACATCAGTTTATAGATTTCCCTGCTCTGCCCTCATACCTCTTTGTGCTGGATTCACCCACTCTTGTGGCTACCACTCTGTGAACAGAATCAGTTGTAAATTTATTCCTACTTTTTCAGCTCTGTGGAATATCAGGGTTTTCTTTGTTTGCTTGTTTGTTTTTGTAGGATGTAATCTCCCAAATAGCCTGGTAAATTTTAAAAGAAAATCAAAGATATTCAAACTTCAGCCATGCAAGGATCCTGACCACCCCCTTCTGTGGCACAGTGGCTCCCAGGCCACCTCTGTACCTTGCGTTCCCTTCCATTTACAGCAAATTACCCTTTACACACTAATCATCAACACTGCCAAAACCAGAGCATGATTGGAGCAATTGACTCTTTTATTCTTTAAATTAAAATTAAGCCAAAAGACCAATGCTCAGAGTAGCAAATAAAGAAAGGTCTACCTGTTTTAAGAAAGTCTGAAGGATTACATTCCAGATCTGCAAACCCCATGCATTTGGAAGTGATTATTTGCTTTGTAAAAGAATCTTTGACTTTGCAAAGGAGCCACTAGAGGATTTGCTTGAAAGCTCTATTGCGCTGAAAATCATTTGGTTTACTTACCTTTAATTTACACCAAGGGCTCTTCTCTTGGGTAAAGCCAGCGATATCCTGCAAATGGCCAAGGATGCCAACCACTTACTAGAGAAAGTCTGACAGGTAATACCTGTTAAAACCGCTGACTGGGTTGGTGGGAGTTTTTTTAAGAATGAATGACAGGCAGACATCCATACATTGCACTAAACTTTGGAGAAGTCCCCACCTTGGAGAAGCAGAACGGTCTTGTCTGTCAATGGAGACCTGTTTGACTTGGTGAGGTAATTGTAAGTTGCTGACCTTAGATCTTGGCTGAGATAATCAGGTTACTAAAGTACACAAAGGAGAATTAGCTCTAATACAGAAACTTGAGACAAGAGTTTAAAGGAGGGTCCAGAATAATTAAAAAACTGTGAATATTTTCAAAGAGTTCCCATTGTGCATTTTAAACTCATCTAAATGGAAAAACACGAGGGGAGTTAATGAAAAATGTGGAATGGTCAGATCATAGCTTAATTGTACAGTTTTGTTAAAAATAATAGATTCACAGTTACCGAGCCACACACCATGGCCAGCCAGTGTGCTGGACATTTTCTCTCTATTTCATTGAACACAAAGTCATAAATTGATGAACCCAACAATTTAAACCATGTTTAAAGGCAACGTTTCTTTAAATCTGGAATTAGAAGCAAAATCTTACTCATTTTAGACTGGGTTTTTCCTCCTAATGGCAAGAATTTTACATTTGCAAAGGGACAAATTATGTTGAACTCATGGCTAATTAAATATTGACTTCAGTGCATCTAAATTATTGCTCATTTTACAAAAAGATTAGAATTAGGCATTATATGTGCGTGATATGGCTTAGAAGTAAGATTAAAACCTAGTTTCTTTTTCATTTATTTCCTCAAATGGCTTTTTAGTGGAAGGGTTTCTCTTTCCTTCCTCTCCTTGCATCCCAAAGGATTTTGCTGAAGAAGGAAACCCCAGGCTCTCTCGTAGGCAGTGACAGAAGAGAGCTACGGGTCATTCCTGCCCAGTGATGGGACTGGCTTTCCCACCGTAGAGAAGAAAGGGCACCCATCCGAGTATTTTTCCTCCTAACCAGTGCCGAATGCCTCAAAACTGAAATTTCACAAAAGACGTTAACGGGATTAAGTTCTGGCCAAACAATTGCCTTTGGCAGTTCTGAAAACTCTCTCCGAAGTTGGCATGACTCACATTGCCCTCACTGGACCTTTCCGGTCATTATACCTGTCTACCCACCTAGTTCCTCACTCACCTCGGCTCTATTTTTAGGCATCTACGTTGTTGTTTCAAGGACTGATTTATAGCATGACATCACTGTTAGTTACCTTCAGTTGATATTGTTCTCTAATTGTTGCGTGCATTCTGTCTTGTCTCCCCCAACAAGACAGTCATGTCACCAGGTGACTCACACTTCCCTACGGCGCCCAGGAAATCACGAGTCAGACAACACATGTGCTCCGGCTCTCGACTCTGTGTCAGGGGCTTGGATCTCCGACTTGGTGAGCTTAGGCGGTAAGGGCCTGAAACAATAACAACTGTATAGTAAGGGACTATTTTTTAATATCCGCATATTTCCTTATTCAATATTAGACCTTTCCTGATGGTTTCTTCCTTGATAGACAAAAATTACATTTCTTTCTCCTCTTTCATCTTCTTAATATACTCGAGAAGGTCATAATTCTACCAATATGTCATAATTCTACAAATATCATATACTGCAGAGCCAAGACTTATACACCATAACTACAGTTTCTTTAGAGCACAGCGTTACATTGTTGAAGTTTCAAGCGGCCTCCTCTCTTCCCTTGTATAATGTGTCAGCCTCTATTTTCCCCAGGGCTCCATCTGATCATTTACATTTTTGAATTTCTGCTTTTTCCTGGTTACCTCCCTCTCAGAGCTCTCTGCCCTGCTCCAACCTGATTTCCTGCCTCTTCAGCCTGCTTTATAGTCATTACTCAGGCTTCCCTTCAACCCTGTCCTCACTGGATCCGCTTCTCCCAAATCCCTTCTAATTTTAGTCCCCAGTTTTGCCTGAGTCCATCCTCCAAAATCTGGGCACATCGCTTGTATGAAATCATGGCTTTATTTTACACTTGAGTTGGAATTGCTAGTTTTGCTGGGTGGGGGACATGTCTTCACGTGAAAATAATGTGTTTTGATAGTTGGGTTTTTTTTTTTGGTAGTATTTTTTTTTTAACTCGTTTCCTGCCAGGGGTCCATTGTTGCATCAGTGGGATGAAAGAGAGAGGGAGAAGGAAGAGGATGGCAAGATAAGGGCGCTGAAAGGAAAGATAAAAGGTCACCGTGAGGTTACTTGCTCCCTGCTTTCCAAAGGCCGGCCTTACATTTCAAGGCACTGCTGTCTTCAAGGAAATTGGTTTTCAATTACACGTCTGTCATAAGCTGTTGCTTCGGGGTCCAGGACACAGGCTCAGATTACTGTATTTGTACTGGAAGTGATGCCAGCAGAGGTTCAGAAAAGTGATGTTTATTCAGGCAGTATTCGGTGACTCAGGAGGGCTCCTGTACCTCCTCATTGTCTATTTCCCTGGCTGTTAGCCAGCTGTGAGTTATAAGAAGTTAGAGAGAAGCTATATATAAGCTACCAAAATAACAACAACTTATTACTGTTTCACAAATAATTATTAAAGTTGGCTTTGATGGTTTCAAGAAGTAAAAAAACATAACATTGTGTCAATCCGTGGTAGCCCCATAATTTCCATATGGAAGGATGTTGAGGGGTCACAGTTTTGTTGGAAGGACCAGAGCTAAGGGACTTATCTAGAAGCAGTGTTTCCATGTGGCATGCACTGTTTTTACTTAGATTGTCTGCTTATTTGGAGTAGCAGAGGAATAGCTGATGGAGATTTTAGGGAGAGTCTGAGACTTTCCAACACATATTGTTATGTTGGACGTGGGGGTATTTTTCAAACATTGTTTCCAATGTCCGTGGTAGGAAAATCAGAAGAATACCATGTCTGAAATTTTAAAAGTTTTCAAACTGCAAACTTCCACATCCCCTCTCACCCAGGCTCCATGTATCTTATTTTGCACACCACTGGCATAGTTTTACACAAGTAATCAATATAAGGAGAAAGTTGAGATAAGTATCTGGGACTCCTAATTGAATCTGATGTGCTATGCATGTAAACTTGGAGCTGGCTGACAGTTTGCAGAACTATATTTCTTGTATGAGATGTCAAGAAGCCTGCCTGCCTGAAAATACCTACCATAATTACCTGCTAGGGTACGCCTGTTAGTCATTCCTTGAGTCTAGTCACCCAAGACCTTACTAGAATGTTATATTAGAATAAAAACACTCATTATGTCCCATGAATAATTTAGTATAAATTTAATTATTGCATTACCTAGTCGGTCACCTGCCAGGTCCCAAGGGAATGGGATGTAGGATTGGTAAATCTGGATAAATGAAGAGTGATTAGAAAAATTGCAAAGCATGGGTGCTTCAGTGGAGGACATCAGTGCAGAGGCAGACAGAGGGCATCAGAGGACAGTGGGTTCTGGGAGAAGATTCATAAAAGAGGGCCCAGAAGATGAAAAATCAATTCACCTAGTCACTATTTTAACTATGGCTAGCTCTGTATTTGTGGCATATAGTTAGGATTAAATTTGGTTGTAAGTAATATGTTACAGTGACTTAAGCAAGAAAGACTGTTTTTCTCTTATGTTCTGTAAGTGCAGAGACAGTTACTTCTGAGCTAGATTGTACTTCATAGTTTCAGGAGAACCCAAACTCTTTTTGTTTGTTTGGTTGGTTGGTTGTTTTTGCACGTATAGTTTCCATTTTCCACGTCCGTCATCTCATGGCTCAAGGTTGCTGCTGGAGCTCCAGCCATTGCCTCTACATTCTCATCAACAGAAAGATGGAAGGAGAAAAGAAGGGTATGACCCCTCTCTTCCATTTTCATTTATATCTCTTGGGCCGGAACTTAGACATACGCTCTTACGTTTAACTGCAGGAGAAGTTAAAAAGCGTGGTCTTTATTTTGTACCGTGAGTGATGTATTCTATTACTGTGGAAAAAGGGGAGAGAATCCTGAGTCCCTGCCACAGGTTTACAGCTCCCATCTATGCTGGTTCCACTGTTGGGTTTCAGTCACACCTCAGCATTTCTATCAATTTTGTAGGCAGTGCTGGCCAGAAGTCTGATGTGTGTCAGTGAAGTAGGAGACTGGAGAGGCTGTCAGTGAGCAGCAGAGCTGGCAGGGTGCTGAGGGAGCCATACACTCAGGGACATGGCCACCAGTCACTGGGCCTGCGGATGTGGCACTCTTGTCGGGGAGGAAAGAGCCAGGTCACCAACAACAGGGAGCCTGAAGAAAAAAAAGAAAAAAGAAACAACACCACAGCTGCCCCTGTGAAATTCAGCTCGGCTTTTTCACAAGCACATGGAGCACATGAGGAACTCTCAGAAACCCTGGGAGACAGGGAGGCGGACCTTGCTTTGGACCAGGATCCGACATTAACTATCAGGGCAAAAGGAAGTGAAACACTGGCTACAGTGAAAACCTTCGATAATTCACAATTGAAAGAAAAGTTCTTTCTGTGAGTTTAGGTTATGATTTGGGCAGAACTTAGAGAAACTCGTTTCTTCACATGTCTCTTTTTCTGCTTGGGAAACCTGATGGTGGTTTAATTAACCCCAACTGAATATCAGCAGCAGGTAAGGTCTGATCTGGTCCTTTTTTTAACTCTGTCAGATACTAACATCAAAGCCTCCGTGGACTTTGTTATTGTGAGTATTACATTCTGCTCTGTTTCTTCCTTTTATGCATTAAAAACTAAAGACAGAGTTATTTCAAAGTTATGGTCTAAAAATTAGGGTTTTCATGGTAATATTAATTTATTTCCCCATTTTCCATGTCCTATTCTAAGATTTTGCAATTAGCAGGATAATTGGAAGTTTAAAATACCATGGTCAATATGACCGGTTTAATGTTTTGTTTTTGTTTTTTATAAAACCTTAGATGTTCTAATTTTATAGCTTTCAGTGTTTTATGGCTTTTTTATTGCCTCTGCAAAGGTTCTGTCTTAATATATATGAAAGTTTTTAATAGCTGCATCTGCTGACATCTATTTTACTCCTATTTTACAGAAACAAGTAAGCATGCAAAAGATGAGATTAGAACCTTGCAATATACACAACTGAAAGAACATTGGTGATGTGAATAACACCATTCAAGCTTAATGGCCTTTGTTTCCCTCACCAGAGGGCATGGATTATTATATTTGCATCTGAAGGTTGTGTACTTAGAATAGCTCACTGCCTTGGGCACAGAGTGTGGCAGGTGACAGACGTTGCTAGATGTCTACCCTACCATTCCTTCTAGACTTGCTTTTTTGGATAGAAGCCTGATGGGAAGAAGATGAAATTTCTCATCCTCTTTTGTATGGAGGTGCAGCTATGGGACTAAATTCTGCCCAATGAGGTTAAGAGGGAGCCTCCTAAAAGGATAAAGGATGCTCTTCTTTGATTTCCCTTCTTTCTGTCACTTGGAATGTAGATTTTTAGATCAGGAAATGATGGAGTAAGGCTGGTGAAACAAGAGGACACAAGGAGCCTGGATTCCAGAAGAGCCGTCATCTTAGTCCTGGAGGCAAACTCTGGTTTTTTACCTAAAAGAGAAAGTTTGATCTGGTGTAAACACTACTATTTAGGATTTCCTCAATTAGGCACCTAAGATGAATTCTAGTGGATGGACTGAGATTCTGAAACATGGGAAGGAGGATACAGATCAGAGAGAGCAAAGGCAAGAATCTTGTATTCTACAAGTTGTGGGTCCTAGCTGGGACTCACAGTCACCTGTCAAGCTTCTAGACCAAGGAATATTCATCAACTTTTCTATCCTTTGCAGAGACTGGACAATGCTTGAGCAGGTACACAAAATAGCTGTTGAATAATGAATCAGTAACCAAACGAGTGAAGAAAAGGAAGTCTTGTAGGGGGTGGGGAATGTGGAAGGGATGATTTTTGCTCATTAAACCAAAAATACATGAGAAAACTTGCTTTGTGTACTTAAAAAATTAATTTTAAATTCATAATGGATGAATATGCTTCAGAGTGATTCAAATGCTAAAGTAGTCTTAAAACTATTCTTAAAATTGATTATCTATAATTAGCCCATCAGGTATGTGTTGAACATCTATGGGTCCAGCACTGTGCTGGATATATAATACTGTAGTTTATATTTTAAAATGATTTCTCATTTGTGATATATGATATATGATGAGGCACTCCGGAGCCTCATTCTTGCTCTCTCTCACCTGTAGGGTTATTTCGAGGCAGTGGTAAGTCAAGGGAGAGCATCAACAAATACTCTAATTACCCTACAGGTCTGTCTTTTTCTCTCCTGCCCACCGGTGTAGCCCATGCACCTTGTCCCAGTATGGAGACTAAAGAAGATACCTGTAAAGCCCAAAGGAATGAAGCTCTAATTGTGGAATGTCAGGCATCTTGCCAAATAAAGAAACTAATATAGTCTCGCTCTGTCCAAATGTGTTGTAATGAAGATGGAATTCTACTGTTTCTAGACTCCTCTTTTCCATGCTGCTCTGAGTTCCTCAACCTAAATCTGCATTGATGATCCAGTTCCCAGTGTTTGTGACTTTTTAGAGATCCAGATAGTCAAAGTTGCGCTATAGGTATTCTGGAGTCATCTGAAAGAACTGTGAACCACTCCTGGAATTCTCTTCAGAGAATATTAACAGGATTATTCCAGATTCAGTGATTTCAGTTTCACATTACTTGGATTGGGGGAATTTGGGGAAGATGCCAAAGTCAGGTTGGTCACCCCTTAGGGTTGGGATATGAGTAGGAATGTCTCTAAATCAACACTGTGCGGTAGAATTTTCTGCAGTAAAAGGAATGTGGCTATTGTGACTGAGGAATTGGGTGTTTATATTTTATTTAGTTTTAAATGATTTAAATAGCCACATGTGGCTAGTGGCTACCACATTGGAGTGCATAGTTCTAGAATTTTGTATTCCTAGTTGTTATAAATGTGTCTAGAGAGCAAAGATTTAAAATCTTATCCAAAGGAGAATGCTGAGGTCAGCCAAGAAAAATGCTGCCAAAATGGGTGGTCAAGCTCGAGAGGTGATCGCAAGGAATCAAAGCTGAGTGCAGAGGACCAACTGGGGCCAGAGACGGACAAGGCCAGAGGGAGACAATGAGGGCAGAGTGTCCAGTGGGACACACAGGCAGCTTCCCCTCAGCCCACAGTTTGGGACCCTTTGCCTACAGCTGTATTTTTTCTTTATTTACTTTTTAAATTTTTATTGGAGTATAGTTGATTTACGATGTTGTGTTAGTTTCAGGTGTACAGCAAAGTGAATCAGTTATACAGGTACATATATCCACTCTTCTTGTTTTTTTTTGTTTTTTAGATTCTTTTCCCATATAGGCCATTACAGAGTATTGAGTAGAGTTCCCTGTGCTATACAGCAGGTTCTTATTAGTTATCTCTTTTATCTACAGTAGTGTGTATATGTCAATCCCAATCTCCCAATTTATCCCTCCGCCCCATCCCCTGTTAACCATAAGTTTGTTTTCTACATCACTGACTCTACTTCTGTTTTGTAAATAAGTTCATTTGAACCCTTTTTTTTTTTTTTTTAGATTCCACATAAGAACGCATAACTTGCATTTGATTGCCTCAGCCTTCTTAAAAGGTCCAGGCCTGATGTCCAAGGAAAGTTTGGCCATAGAGAGAGATTTGAAGATCACATGTTAGAAGCCCACAGATTATACTATGTTGCCATATTTAAATACTAAGCTAGATTTTTTTTAAGTAAAAAATTTTCTTTTGCTAATATGTTGCTTTGGGGTTTTCCATTTAGTCTTTTTTTCTCCTGATATGAGAAATCTTATTTTGCCACAAATCAACCAAATACCAAAAAAGAAAATTTGGGACGAAAGCAAAGATATATCGATATTTTTCGGTTCAAAGTGTTTGTAATTTTATCTAAATACTTATAAGTTAACTTTCCCATCTTTAATTAAGAAAGTATGTGAAACTCTATTTGAAAAATTCATCAGAAAGCCCACCTGACGGTGACTGGCATTTTCAGTTGCCCTGGAAACAGGCTCAAGACTCTGTTGCATTGTTTCAACTTAATGGGACCATACAATAGTCCAGTGTCTTTCAGATCCGCTGTTTCGTGTGTCTTTAAATTTATCACTATAGATACTGGGTACAATTAACAAAGACCTTGGAAGGAGGGATCCTGAGAGCATTGACAACACTGAATCATGCCTTTCTAGTTTTTCTCAATGTGAGGCTTTCTTTGGAATTGTAGAAGAAAGTCAGGAGCAAACGTAATCCCACAGGGAACTGGTCTTTGAAAATTCTTAAAGTGAAAGGACTCTTCTTAAAGAGTTCTTTCTCAGCCAAGGCTCAGAAGGGCTAGACTACTGGGCTCAGGACGTTTGGGGAGAGAGAAAAACATCGACCCTCCTTCAGTCTTATACTTGTGAGATCCGAAGTGCCCAGGCTCAGACTCGCGCTTGCCAGCCAAGCAGACAAGTAGCAGGAGAATGAATTCTGTGGTTAGGAAGTTGCGTCACTGGGGGTGGGGTGGAGGCAGGAGAGCCAATCCCGTGCATGGACACTGTGTGATTGGCAGAGAAGTCAACCTATCCAGGTGTGGTGGGGAAGAACAAATTTTCAGGATAAGTATTCACCACCCAGGAGAACTCTGATTTGGCTAGCCCATTTTCCTGGGTCTCGTTATGTAGATTACTTAGGTGTTGGTAAAAGAAAGGATGGACTGATTTATACTGGAAGGGGCAGAGAACAACTCCGTGCTAACCCTTGCCCCACTCCTGATACACTGAATTAGGTCTGCAATTGAGGTGAGAGCATTGTGTTGAAAGAGCTTCCCAAATGATTGTTTTCTTCCTGCTTGATAAAGGACCATTGTTCTAATCGATGCAACCATAGAATAGGTCAGATCTGAAGAAAAAGGTACATTTAGGAGTAGGCATGGCAGTAGTGTATATGGGAGGAGGTCATGGATTATGGTATTAGAGATAAATACATGGATTTTGGCAGTCGGATAATAAGCAGTAGCTGTAGAACAGAGCGTCGTTACTCACGGCGGGGTCTGCGGGTCAGCAGCATCAATGTCATCTGAGAACTTGTTAAAAAATGCAGAACCTTGGACCATATCCTAGACCTGTGGGATCCGAATCTGCATTTCAACGAGGTCCCCGGTGTCGTGGGAAAGGTGGTCTAGGATTCTGGTGGTGGGAGCAGCAAAATACCCTGGGATGAAGAGGCAAGGCTTGGGAGCCCGACTGCCTAATTTACATGATCCTGACATCCCATGCAGGCTGAGCCCATGGGCAAGGTGCACGAGTGCTCTGTGCGCCTCAGCTTCCCCATCTGTAAACTGGGTGCAGTAATATCCCCGCAACTCTGGGCTGTTACAAGGAAGAAATCATAAATCCAAGTAAAGCACTTATCTAGAAGGTAGTAGGTGCTCAGTAAATGCTAGATCCTAGTCATCTTTCCTTAGATGGAATGATGTTGGACCAGTCTCTTCACCTCTCTGGACCTCAGTTTCCACATTGAGAACATGAGGGCAATAATAAGTAGTCACTGGGCTGCGGTGAGGGCTATCAGAGACATACGTGGTCTGTGGTCCGTAAACACGTCTCCAGATGTGAGGATGCTGTCGTCGGCCGCCTGTCAGAGGGAGAAGGACAGGTACGAAGGCGAAGCTTTCAGCCAATCCCAGCAAGAAGGCAAGACCTCCCGAGGGGAAGGGGACCACCGAGGTTTTTCTGAAGCCCAGTGAGAACCAGACCACCCTCAAATATGTGATAAGGTAAAAGGTCATTGGGCTCAAGTCATCCTGTCCTCTGTCTTATTCTCTCCCCCTCCACCCATGGACCGGATCGGACCACCCATGAAGAGATGTTTGTGCAGTGGCTGGAGGGTAAATGACATCTTTGTGCAACCCTGGCTGGAGTGTGGCAGGGAGCAGCAGGGGGGCACCACCCCCAGTTCTGTCCTAGAGTCCCTCAGACTTCCCTCTTTCTTTCTTGTCCTAGACAATCCTTCGGCAAGCTGACAACTCAGAGTTTGACACTTTGGGTCCTCTTTTTATTTTTATTTTTTTTAATACATTTATTTATTTATTTTTGGCTCTGTTGGGTCTTCGTTGTGGCACACGGACTTTCTCTAGTTGCTGCGAGCTGGGGCTACTCTTCGTTGCGGTGCGCGGGCTTCTCATTGCGGTAGCTTCTCTTGTTGCGGAGCACAGGCTCTAGGCGCGCGGGCTCAGTAGTTGTGGCACGTGGGCTCAGTAGTTGTGGCTTGTGGGCTCTAGAGCGCAGGCTCAGTAGTTGTGGCGCACGGGCTTCATTGCTCCACGGCATGTGGGATCGTCCCGGGCCGGGGCTCAAACCCGTGTCCCCTGCATTGGCAGGCAGATTCTTAACCACTGTGCCACCAGGGAAGCCCTGGGTCCTCTTTTTAATCTTGACTTTCCTCTGACGGTGCAGCCGAGCAGATCTGGGATACATTTCATTATTTGCAGAACCGAGAGACATATAAAATCATTTACACTCACTTCCTGTAGCTGGCTTAGTGCCTAAGGGGCAGAAAAGCTGACCCTGGATTTATTGCTGCTGCTGGGAGACTTGGGAGGTTTCGGCAGCAACATCACATTTTTTTTCCATCACGGCTCAGCTAGATGGAAGCACTGTGAGTGAGACTCAGTCCCAAGTGCCTCGGGACACTGTCAGGGCCAAGGAGTTAATGCAGCCACTACAGAGGCCCCTAGAGGCCTCCAGAAAGGTCTGTGTGAGAATATGTACCAGATGGGAAGGAGAAGAATCCACGCCGAGTCATCGGGCGCTGACTGCTTGTTCCTTGTGCAATCCCCCGCCTCAGCACTTGCCTTCTGCTTGGATCACCGAGTCCACAGTACCTCTTTCTGTGTCTTCCTGGTCCTCCAAGATGGCCTCTACAATTACAGTTGCAAAATCTAAAGCCCAAGTGAACACTTGAGGAATGTAAGCTGTGCCGAGCAAGTCTTTGCTTTTCCCTTTCATCATCCGTTGCCCCATCTAGAACCATCTGTCAAGGCTTTGACAGCAGAATGCCCCCCCTCACAGAGACAGCATAAAACTTAAGTTTAACCAGAGCAGAAATGCTGGTCCTGACCCTCTTCAGTCATCCGATCTCCTGAAGGAAGCCCCCAGCCCGGCCCTGCCCTGCCTGAGCTATCCTATTGTGTCTTTCTAGTTGGGGGAAAGACTCTTTCTGTCTCAGGAACAATGTTAGTCACTGTTCAGAAGAAAAAGCACATTTGTGATGCTCCAAGATATTAAATAAGAATGCCCTGATTCTCCCGAGGCTCTCTGGGAAGACAGAGTTCTGAAGACTGACTCAACTATTCACGACTTAACATGGAAAGGGCTGGATGGTTTGCCAGAGAGAAGCAGGCACCTGCTGGTCTCAGCACGGGGCAACTGCAGACCCTCTTACTTGACAGAAGACAGATGGCCCGGTGGGAGGGTTGGTTGCGTAGCAGGGCATCCGTGTGTGTGTGTGTGTGTGTGTGTGTGTGTGTGTGTGTGTGTGTGTGTGTGAAGGTTGTCTCCCCATTATCCTCTGAGAGGGTCCCACGTCAGGAGGTGAGTTCTCAGAAGGAAGGAGGGCACCTGGGACATCATGCCCATTCACTGGTCCAGAGCGGCTGATTGGACCCCACTTCCTAGGGTGGTGCAGCTTCTGGGTCCTTCCAGGGTGTTGGGGTCCCTGACCCTGGCCAGTGTGGAGGGGAGGTCCTGCGGTCCTGCTCGGAATGGAACAGGTGGTGAGGCCCCTTCCCCAGGGAGAATCGGGCTGCTCTGAGACAGTTTTGTCCTTCAAAACAAAAGGGTCCCTTGATGTAAAAGAAAATGCTGGTCCTAACTTCTTCGTTTACTCTTGGTGGGTAACAAGCCTCCCATTCACTTTCCAGAGGGTCTCTTTCTCTGGGGCCTCAGAGAAGGCGCATTGTTAGGAGACTGGAGGATGGAAATGTGGGCCAGTGAGGGCCGTGCTGTGAGCTCTCAGGGCGCTTAAATACTTGGAAACAAGCCCCTCCTTCCCCTTTCAGAGAGAGGCTTATTCAGGTTGGAGATTCGGAAACTTTCTCTTTTGTGATGTAGACTCTTTTGATCCATCAACCGTGACACTAGTTTCTTCTCAAACCAGGTGAAAAAATGACTGTAATAAAAACAAGTCTGGGTTTTCCTTGTTTATGATACATCCCGTCACTTGGACACATGCAATTAAGTCTTCAAACCCCCTAGACATAGTTCTCTAAAGAATAGGGGAATCGTTTGAAGACAGGTGATAAGTTCCTTGAAACAGAAAGGAATGTGTTCTCTGGATAAGAGCAAACCTTCAACTCGTCCTTTTTTTGCTGGGGGGAAAAAAGTCTTTGGTTTAAGATATCCTTCAATCACTTCGGCAGAAAACCAGGAACATTGGCACAAAAAAGAAACCAATTTTCAAAAGGAATGAAAACACTAAGATTGAACTACACCCTCCCAGTCCTATTTTTTCACCTCTCATCTGTCTGTGGGTGACTCTAACACCTGTGGCCGGATGCTTCTCTCTGGACTCCAGATCTACCTTTCCAACACCTGCTGGATTTGTCCACCAGTGGGTATCTTGCTGTCCCCCAAATTGAATGTGTCCCACTCTGGACTCCACCCTCCCCTTTGGAATGCCACCTCCTCTTGATTCCCTTGTTTCTGCTGATGGCATCAACTCTTGTAACCAAGCAGGACCCTATGGGAAAGAGAGCTCCTCATGTTCTCCGCCTGCCTCTTGTTTGTAGGAAAACTCTAGCCTCCCAGGCCTTTCCCAAATTCCAAAGAGTAAATTTAATCAGAGAAGTGAGAAAATGCAAAAAGAAAGGAAAACAGTCAAACAAGACAAAATAATAATACTTTAGCCATTAAACAAAGTCAAAGACCTTTAGTTCCACCTCAAGGACTGTAGATAATATTCTGAGCCATGTCCTTTGAGCTCTTTTGCAGATACTAGAATCCCCACCATGTGGAAGAAGTTAACTGTGTGCTGCCCACAAGCACGTAGACCCCAGACCGGTTGGAACCAGAAGGTTGATGATGTTGACTCCCGATTACCTCACCACCAACCAAGCAGAAGAATGTCCACGAGCTGATAACACACCTCACAACCCTCCTCCCTCACCCTGTCTTTAAAAACCTTTCCCTGAAAGCCTTCAGGGAGTTCAGGTCTTTTAAGCACTAGCTGCCTGGACTCCTTGCTTGGCACTGGCAATAAACGCTTCACTTTCCTTTACCACACCGGGTGTCAGTAGATGGGCTTTACTGTGTAATGTCAAGAGGACCCAAGTTTGGTTCAGTAACATTATCATTGTGAATGTTGTCAATTCTCTCTCTTTAGTGATTCAGAACCCACCCACCCCCCACCCGCCGGTTCCCACCACTAACAAACATGATAGTGAAATACCTTATCACTGCTTCCTTTGACAATTGCAACAGGCTTCTCCCTTGTCCAGCCTTTTCCCACACCAATCCTTGTCCACAAATCATGCAGAATTAATTTTCCTAAAGCACAGCTATAGTCATCTCCTTGCTGTAGTGGACATTTGTCAGTAGAAGCTGCCCAATGTCACTGAACATCCTCCCATATTTTGGGCTAATGTCTTCCTAACATAGAAACTGCACATCCCAGACTCCCTTGCAGCTAAGGCTCACGTTTATGATTTCAGGAATCCATTCTTCTGTAAATGCATGTGGGAGGTTGGATCTTCAGGAGTGAAGGTGGGATGTGTTTTCATGACAGTAGCTCCTGTTTCCTGGCTTCAGAGTCAAACTGTTTAGCTCACCTGAAGTTTCTGTAAGCTACCTAATATTGTGTGGAAATTCTCTTTCAGCTTGGACTAGGCAGAGTGGATTCTGTTGTTGGCAACTAATAAACAAAAAATTAAAAATAAATATTGGGCTTCCCTGGTGGCGCAGTGGTTGAGAATCTGCCTGCCAATGCAGGGGACACGGGTTCGAGCCCTGGTCTGGGAAGATCCCACATGCCGCGGAGCAACTAGGCCCGTAAGCCACAACTACTGAGCCTGCGTGTCTGGAGCTTGTACTCCGCAACAAGAGAGGAAGCGATAGTGAGAGGCCCGCGCACCGCGATGAAGATTGGCCCCCGCTTGCCGCAACTAGAGAAAGCCCTCGCACAGAAACGAAGACCCAACACAGCCAAAAATAAATAAATAAATAAATAAATAATAAAAATAAAGGAATTCCTTTAAAATAAATAAGTAAATAAATAAATATTGATGGCTCCTCGGTGCTTAATCAAATCAATACCTGCTCCTCAGCCTGGCATCCACATTTCTCTTCAATGTCTCAAAGCAACAGGCCTTTCAAGGCCATCAGAGTTGTTTCTATTTTCCTACTTGTGCTGCCTTTGTTAAGTGCATTTCCTCGGATTTTATGATATTCCCCCTGTAATCATAGTTTTCCTGCATTAGCTTCTACTTTGGTTTAACAACCAAGATAAAATAACCACCAGGAACAAGCTTTTTATGATGAGGACATTCCAAAATTTAGTGTGTGGCTCTCTCCTCTTTGATTTTTAGACACTGAGATCAACAGCTCCCAAAGGCCCCAAATTGTGCTAATATGTGTCCTATATAAATATAAAACCCATCAAGTCTTGCTTGGGAGAAAACTCTAAAACATTAAAGGGGAACTTTATTAGCATCAAAAAAGCATTTTTGATGATGTCTTTCTACACACCTTTCATTTTCTTCTCATATTTTCCTATCTTTGACTTTGTGTATACAACAGCAAATGAAAGTGAAAAATTCAATCAAAGAAGTTTTTCATGTTACGCAGATAAAACATCTGGAAGATTTAATTTCTTCTTTTCCATCCTGTGGATGGTCTTGTAGAGATTTAGTCTGTGTCATTTACCAAGATAGCTACTTCCTCATCTCAGTCCATCCTTCGCCTTCACATGAATTTTTTAAAATCTTTAATTTTTGAGAAGCTCTTTTCCACTTTAGAAAGACAAAGGCTTCACCAGACCTTTGAGGATGCCCATAGAAAGGGATGCAATATTCATTGCTAACCTGCTTCTTCCCAGTCTTGCTTTGATAATGTTGGAGATGATGAATTGAGGAAAAGGATATTTGGATCAGAACAGGAAGGTCCTGACTTTGTTAAGCCCTGTGAATATGGAAGTAATTGTTAAAATCAGTCCTGGACCCTCTGCTGGACATGGTTCACGTGAAGCCTCCATAGGCATCATCGTTCACTGACTGCTGGAAGGGCTTAACACTGCCTGTGACTGTGGCCTTGGATCTGATACCATGTTGCTGACATTGAGCTATATTGTTCTCATTAGTAGCGACCACCTTGGTTTCCCAACTGATTGCAGCTGCACTGCCCTGCTTCAGTGTTGATGGTCGACGCTCTGTATGAGATCTAGTCACAGTTTAATAGCTTCCCTTTCCTTGGCAAAGAAAACATTTTTCTAAGATCTACAGTTATCATTGATGCCAAGTTCATTTAGTCTCATCGTCCTTCTTCTTCTCCCATTCTCACTCCCCATGCATGCTACAAACATCACCGTGAACTGGCAGTGTCAACCACGCCACTGAAAACCAAAGTGTAGCAAGGTAAGAATGATGAGAACCCAGAACCTTTACACGATCAGGTGGCAGCCTTTAGGATTACGTTCTTAAAAGATTTTAACTATATCAGCCTAGCTTTAAGAATGGCAAACACCACGAAATTCTACTGTCAACATTTTGCATGATAAGTCTATACTGATTGAATTTTAAAGAGGAAATGAAAAGCTTTTGGGGGGTTTGTTTTACCTAAATGAATTCAAGTTTTCTTCGTTCTGCATAGTTTAACTGCCATTACCGTAAATAGGTCATTGGTTTTGACTTCATGAAACTACTGGAAGTTCCCATGATAAATCCCTGTGCTGGCATTTTATATCATTATATAATAATAATATATAATATAGTATATATGTAAGAGCATTTATATA
This sequence comes from Balaenoptera borealis, assembly GCF_965194805.1. Lineage (NCBI taxonomy): Eukaryota > Metazoa > Chordata > Mammalia > Artiodactyla > Balaenopteridae > Balaenoptera > Balaenoptera borealis. The sequence goes on from NC_138877.1 coordinate 7,802,561, forward strand.
TTTAAATATTTATAAAGATATAAATGAAATTATACTGAATTAGGATATTTAATTATGAATTAAATATATTTAAATATATCAATATTTAAAGATACATATTTAAAGCTTCCCCTCTAGTGTGGTGAATGAAATGTTTAACTCCAATTCTTATGGAACAATTGCTTATTGGCTAAGAGGGAGTAATGTTTGCATTCACTCCCAGCTTAATCATCTGTCTCATGATCACCAGTTTGCTGGATGTGATGATTTAGGGCCTGTTGGAGTCTGTGAGATTTTACAAAAGAGGTGTTCACCATCTTCCAACACATTTCAGGAAGGTCAGGCTTGACCATAAAACCTAGACAACCGTATTGCTAGGGCAGATTTAATTTGTGTCCTGGTAAATTATCTACCCCATACGTTGGACAAAACTGGAAAATCTTGTCATCTGGTTGCCAGATGCTCTAGAGAAAATTGAGATGAAAACACTGAAGTTCAGTTAGTACTTTAATAATTTGAGTTTTATTATTTTACAAAGCTTTTCAGATAGGGATCAAGCATATATATATGCTTGATATCTATCTATCTATCTATGTATTCTGACTCCCTTTTCAAAAGTTTATTAAAATCCACTGTCTTTCAATTTAAGGGACTAGAATACTACTCAAGTTGCCATCTCTTGGAACCCCAAGACACTCGGCAGGAGTGAAGTGATCCTAAACATAACCCTTTAATATTACAGATTCTGTGGGGCTGATCTCAAAAGACTGAGGAATAACCTGGGGTGAACTTTATGTATTTAACCATTTGTATCCTTATCAAGAAGCTGAAATACATCAGAGATTTACTGTTTGGGCTGAGAGCCATGCTCAGGACGGGCCCACACTAATTACACTCTGGGAGTAATTATAAGCTGTCTTCACACTTGAACTCTTAGTGAGGTGAATGCATTTTCTCCTTCCTTTATGAGGCTATCACGAGCTTTGTAGTGCCTGGTAATTAAGGACCATGATGACATAGTGGAAGCCCCTCAGCTGGACACCCCATGTGAAGCTGAGCAACATGGTGGAACGGGCTGGGAACTTATGGCTGGAGATCCTGGACTTGAATGCCAATCCTGCCACTTATGAGTGGTTTGACGTTGGACAGGTCTCTCAGTCTCTCTTCTTTATCATCTGCAAAAGGCGGATAATCACATGTTCTTTCCAGGCTATTGGACGAATGAAATGAGATAATACAAGTGAGTACATCTGGCACCTGGTGGGTCTTAATAAGCATTAGTTGAACCCGAATCTGGACTCAAAATCACCAAACACTGGACAATGTCACTGTTGCCAGCACTGGACCAAATTAGTGTGCCTGCATCCTGGAAGAAGCAGGGACTCTCTTGGTTCCGTGTTTACTTTGGAAATTCCAGTGAACGATGGAAGGTTCGAGGCATCAAGGTTTAGCACGATTTGGTTTGCAAGTCTCAGGGAAACCTTGGAAGAGGAACTTGCTCCGCCTTCCTGGGTACCCTTCAGGATGGACGGGGAACTTCTCAGACCACTCTCCCAGAGACCCTTCCACATTGAACAAGACTCTCAGGCCTCTTTGTAGTGCACTAGAATCCTTTGGGATGTTTGGCGGCTAGAATGAGCTTCCAGGGGCCGAGAAATCGTCTTTGGTCTGAAGTTGCTGGAGTAACATGCTTTTGATCACCCTGAGCAACACAAGATCAGCTCTTGTCACCCAAACATAATGGAGCTTGTCTTACTCTTTAAAGAATCACCACTTCCCTAGTGCAAAGGCCTCCTTGTGATCTGAGGAGGCAGGGCTGGAAGGAGAGGGTCCGGGGAGGAGACGGTCACTGCTTTGGCCGGAGGGTCGTTCACTCAATAGAGTGGAAGGAGCATGGACTTCACAACTGCACAGCATCAGTTCTTGTCTTAGCTGTGCAACTTGGCCAAGTTCTCCAGCATAAATAAGCCTCAACTTCCTCATCTGTATAGTGGGTAGAATGCCACCTATCCACAGGGTGACTGTGAGGACTAAATGAGATCACAAGTGTTAAAGAATCTACACACAGTAGGCGTTCAATAAATCTCAGTTCTCCTTGCTGACCCCCAACTAGCTCCCTCATTTTTTCATGTGGTCTCAGACCATGTGCATGTGCCCAAACCCCTCTCCCATTCACGGCTCAGTCCCGTTTTCCTGGGGCTCCATTCCTACAAGTCTCCCATTTCCCACCTAGTTTCTACATCCCAGCTTCTTTTCTCTTTGGTCCTTGAGATGCTCCCCTGCTAGTTGCTATGTCCTCCCCGGCACTTCCCATCCCAGTGTTTTCTTGGGCAGCCCCTTTGTGGCATTTCTGCTCTGGCTTCTCCAGGTGGCCGTGTGCCTCTCGTAGCACTGGGGTATCCAGTCTCCTTTGTCCTCAGTAAGCAAGTGGGCAGTGCCAGGCAGAACACCGGCTATTAGGCCAGGGTGGTGCAGACCCCCTGCCCCTCTGGCTCGGTGGGGAGGACAGCGTTTCCTGCCACTAGCCCGGGTGTGTCTGCAGGTGTGTGGGTGAGGGCACTCGCTGTCTGCACATGAGTGGCCTTCTCCTGGCAACAGGGAGAGGAGAAGGGGAAATAAAATGCTGGCTCATGACTACAGAGCACCTTTCTTATTGCTGCGTTTACCTCCTTGATTCTCACCATGGCATCCAGGGACCATGCAAACAAATAAAGGCGGGGGAAGCAGAACAGAGGGACCAGATACAATAAAGAGGGAAAGGCGTGCAGGTAATGGGTGAATTGATTTGATTTCATATACATTTATATCAGCTCTTCTACCCAAACCTAGAAAGATGTCAAAATGTGGGAACAATGAGAGCCTGGGAGAAAACTGAAAGAAATCCAGGCTGGAATAAGAAAACACCCTTTAATACTCCTGCCCTTCCTTTCCGTGAGGGGATCCTGTGCTAGAGGGGCCGCCAGGTACATCTGTGTCAGCACTGTTCTTCAAACTGTAGGTCCTGACCCAGAGGACCAAGAGATCAACTTAGGCTGAGAACCAGCATTCTTTAAAAACCTTTTGATTGAAGTATAATGTATACAACCACGTACATAAATCTTAAATGTATAGCTCAGAAATTTTAAAGTATATGTATATGTGCATAAAACCAATACCCAAATCAAGATATAGAACATCTCCTGCAACCCGGGAGGTTCCCTCCTGTGACATCCAAGTAAGTACTCACCCACTTCCCTAGAGACAACCACTGTTTTGACTTCTATGACCACAGGTTAGTCTTGGCTATTCTTAGTCATCATATAAGTAGAATCATACAATTATACTCTTTTATCTGGCTTCTTTCACCCGAATGTTATGTTCATATGGCAGTAGTTCATTTTTTATAGCCATGCGGTAGTTTATTGTATGAATACACTTCACTTTAAGGAATTAATTCTACAGTTGAACATTTGGTTTATTTCCAGTTTTGTGCTGTGATTTTACAAGTCCTTTGGTGGACATATTCACTCATTTTTCCTTGGGTATATTCCTGGGACTGGAATTGCTGGGTCTGAGGGTTGAGGCATGTTTATTTTTAGAGAATACTACCAAACAGTTTTCTAAAGCTGAAATATCCAGGGTGATAGCCGTTGGATGTAGGCTATCCTTATGGCTATTTAAATTTAACTTCAAACAAAATTTTAAATTGAGTCCTACAGTTACACCAGCACAGTTTAAGTGCTCAATAGCCCCTTGTGGCTCGTGGTCTCTGTTTGGACAGTGTAGATAGAGCCCATTTCCATCCTCAGAGAACTTTCTCTGATGTTCCAAACTGACTTCCAGCATTTTTCAAAACACGAAATCAGGTAGAACACATGAGAGTGCATTCTATCAAGTAAGGGTAACTATTGTTTCATGAGTCTTTTGTTTCAGCAATATTTTTGTGGATATGTGTACTCGGTTGTGGTGTGAAGTGTATTTCTCGCCATGATAGTAAAGGCTCTGTCAAGAGGCTGGTTTTTGTGACCTTTGGCTAGAAATGTGGAGGGAAGATGAAGAGGAAAGGAGAGGTTGTGAGGGAAGAGGATACATAAGGACTTTTGTGGACCAAGTGGGATTTTTGTCAACCTAATGCTTCTTGGTTATGTCGTACAAGACTGCATAGGGTACGGATTGATTTCTGTAAGTATATATACTTCCTGTAAGTTTATTCTTCCAGATGAGTAGGAGAGACAGGCACTGTCTAGCGATAGATGGCTTCAGCTTTCCATACTTCCCAGCCTAAGGCATCTACTCGCTCCATGAGACTTGACTGGCCCTGTGTGGTGCTGGCTCACAGGGTTACTTCAGTGACCCACTGGGTACATGCAGGATGTTATGAACCACCGCTGCCGCCCAGAAGAGAGCTGCTTCTGTCAAGTTAATGCCAATGAGAATGAAATGTCAGATTAGCTTTGCAGGCCTTCAGACTCTGATGTGTGCCATTTGGTCACCTCGTCTTCTGGTGGTAAAGTACATTGCAGATGTCCTTTGAAAGCTCATTAAATAAGCAGTGCCCCAAATTATTGTGATTGTACAAGATGTTCTCAATATGACATTATTTCTTTAATCAGGGAACAGTGACTCCTGCATAGTTTTAACAGTGGAAAGTGTTCAATCACCAGAAACAGATAGAAAATCAAGCAATTCTTTCAGACTTCTGAGCAAAGTCACAGAAAACTCTTATTAGTTCCAGTACCCTTGTATAGATAGCATCGAATTCTAGTCTGGTCCCCAAGAGCCCATCTCAGGCGATGACCCCACGTGGGTCTAGGAGGTGCCCGTGGTCTTCAGAAAGCCTTCGACCCTGGGTCACCCTTGGTCCTAATGTCCCTGGAGTGATGATTTGATTCCAGAGGCAGGTTGTTCCACGTGTGTCAAAGCTGCCTGGAGATGCCAGATTACAGTGAGGACACAGCATCACGCCATCTGAGCGTATGTTGTGAAATCAGCCTCACTGAACAGACTGTGAGAATTGGGTATAAAGATCTTTCCCCGTCCACTGGCATCTTCCTTCTCTTCAAGGAGATCAATAGCTAAGCCTTTTTTTGATAGACGTGTTCTTGAAAAGTCATGTACGTTAAATTTTGATACACTGAATCCTAGTTCCCCTGGCCTTTTACTCCAGCATCAGTTTTATAAATGCTCATACCTGACTGCTCTTCAATGAAGAACGACTTCCAACAGTTACGCTTCTCACCCTGCCTCCGTCTTCTGCCACAGAGAGGATGGTAAACAACCCCTTGCAAGTACTGGATGTGTATGGGCTGGTGGTGGGATGCCACTATTTAAAAGCATCTTCTCATTAATTAATTTATGAGTTTGGGTTTTCAAAGTCAAGTTTCCTTAAAATGAGGCATGCCTGTATCATTAATTCCAATCTGATCAACCGTGTGTCCCATTGTCCCCACATCACATAGAACTGGTGGATCCCACTGCATTTTATTGAACCCATCATCCTAATACTTAATTTTCTATGGCAATTGTTGACTCAACATGTGATCTAAATTCAAGGCCTGAGCCTACAGCTTAAGACTCCTGGCATCCAGGATACATCAGAGATAGGAAGTACGTTGCAGCAGATTCTTGGCTGCCTCTCTCGAGGCCAGCCCAGGCATCCCCCGTGCATCACAGCCCTCCTCGCCCCTGGGCTCCCATGTGGCTTCAGAATCTTTCTCAACACAGCAGTTCAGGCATCCACTAATCAATATTCAGAATTAGTGAGATGAAACTTACTTGCCTGCTCTGGAATCTATCATTTATGGGTGAATTCTCCTTTAATGAATCTTAGGCTGAAAAGAAATCTCATTGGTTTAGACTGCTTTGTCTGAGCCCTGGCCAGAGCGCATTTATAGAAGATAGAATCGTGTGTTCTTCAGTCGAATGGATTGTCACAGTGTTATCCCTTCGCTGTTGGTGTGTCAGAGAGGCACCAGAGCATGAGAGAGTCAGAGGGACCTGAATTCAAATCCCAGTACTGCAGCTCACTTGCTGTATCACCCTGAACAAATGACTTAACCTCTCTGAGCTTCAGTTTCCACAGCTGCAAAATGGGATGATAAAATCTACTGCAGAGAGTCATTGCGAGGTTCTATCAGGAAGTATTAATATAATACTTAGCATATTGCAAGCACTCAATACATGGTAGTAATTATATTATTTTCAACTGCTGTGACTAGTTGTAGGTCTTAGGTTCTCCTGTGTTGGAATTTAAATAAAGATGTGCATTAGTCATAGGAAACATAACCTCAGTCCTCCGGTTGGGATCTACAAGGAGGGTGCCCACAGTAGAAGCAACGAAAGGAACCTCAGCTGGATTGTTTTTGCACTTTCTCTCCAAAACATGGCTATTCGGATGGGATCCAAAATTAAACCCTTAGGAGACAATAAAGTAAGCAGACAGCTGTTGCTGCAGAACTGCATTAACCTCTCAGCCACGCCCCTTGGATCAGCCTCTCCAGAGAAGCAGAAAACATGTGAGATTCTGCAGCAGAACAAGAATATGACCTGGGAAATCCTGGAGGTGGCTCATAGCACGGGCAGACCTCTTCCCACACAGCTGTGCCCAGGCCCGTTAAATTTGATAGGAGGGCTGGCTCATAGAATTACTATTTTCTCCGCTAAGTATAAAGAAATGAGTCGATGTCCTTGTAAGTAGGAAGTGTTGGTTCTAAGTGAGCCATGTGGCTCTAGCTACCTGTCGGATGGCATCTCCCACAGACATCCAGAATACCTTTTGGCAAGCTTACGCTGGGCCATGAGGACCGGACTATAGCCGTGTTATGAGAGCACAAGCCATTCTGATCAGAGAACATCAGCAAGAAAGAGTAGTGATATTTTTACTTGGGCCCTTTCAATTGAGTTCATCCTAGAAGCCAATGGAAACAATTCTTCAAATCACCACCATATTGGACTGAGAACACATATTGTCTGGCATCCTTAGCGAGTAATATGACTGAATCTCACGGAGATAAACACTGCAGCCACCAGAGAATCGGGTGTTTGGTGCCAGGAAATAGCTTCTGGAAAGCCCTGCCCACATGGTAAGGGGCTGCCTCACACTCTGTGCTTCCCGAGAACGATGAGCTCCTTCCACACACTGTTTTTACCTCTTTTACCTGAAACGCTTGTCAGTAATCCTCCCCACTCTCCTGTAACACACCCATACACGAGCTCAGTGGTTCTCAAACTACAGCAGCCCTGGGAATCGGGTAGAGGGCTTGTTCAAACACACATTGCTGGGCCCCGCCTCTGGAAGACTGTAATTCAGTACCTTTGGGGTTGATCTGAGAATTTGCATTTCTAACAAGTGCTCAGGCGATGCTGATGTGGCTGGTTCCTGGCCCACATTCTAAGAACCACTGCTTTAAGGGCTCGTGCACAGAGCTGGGGTTAATGGTTGGTTGTGTGAATGAATGAGTGAGTGAGTGATGAATGAATGAATGAATGGATGGATGGATGAAAGTCCTCCTTAGCTACCTCTTTAATATGCTCAGGATTAATATTTTTGTCCTATAGGGATATCCTCTGCAAAGTGTACTTCCTACAGTAAAGGAAGGCTATTTTTTTTTTTTCTATTTGAAGACAGTCTTTTTCATCCTACCAGGCCAAATATCCTGTGATAAGTAGTTTAGTCTCTCTTGCTAATTCCAGGGCACACGGAGTTCTCAACTGTGAAGGTGCCAGAAGTTCTCTGGATTCAAAGTGTGTCTATCCAGATGGACAGATTGGGGAGCCAGACTCTTCATTACTTTCTCTGCTCTAAAAATTCTCAGCGTTTCATTTGAACACATCAAAGCGAGCTGGGATGAAAGACAAAATGAGCTTGACGCTACAAAAATGGTGCCCGTTTGGGCGCCATGACACGTGAGCATGGCGAGGGCTGGTCTTGGGCCATTAACCAGCCGGGGCTTCACCTGGAGATCCTGCTGCTGCTGGCCTGCCTTTTGGCCTTGGTGTGAGCACTTTTCACCCAAATTGGGCCACTCCTCATCCTTGGTAACAGGGTAACAGCAGGTTCTGTCAACCGTGGTTGTTTCCCAGCTGTCTGTAGCCATGTTCCATGGCACCAGATTTGCTCTTTGATCATTTTAACAATTAATTATATTACATTTTGCCATTGTAATAGACTGACATATTTCTATAGAAGAGTAGAAAAAAAGGATAAATCACTTCCTACCACTGTAAAAATAACCCTGTTGACATTGACATTTTGTGTATTTCTCTTCCGTTCAGTTTCTGTGCTCAGGATTATTTGTTTTTAATATATATGTCATGAGTCTGTATCTGTATCTTCTGCCAAACACATTTTCTGCAGAAAAGGAAGCCTTTTTGTTTTTAAAGACTTTGCTTTTTATTCTGCCTCACCAACTGACCTACAGTGGGTAGTTTAGTCTCTCCTGCTAATTCAGGGCACATAAAGTTCTCAACCGTGAAGGTGCCAGAAGTTCTCTCTTTCTAGCTTAAAAAATGATTTTATAAAGTAGATTTGCAATTTTCCCACTTTAAAAAGCTGATTTTAAAAATGTGATTACTTAGAATCTTAAGCGGATTTTGTATTCTTTTTCCATTTAAAGGAACGTGATATGTATTTCCCAGGGATAATATAAACGCCTATAGAATTACTTTAAAAGTCTCCTTTTGACCCTCCTTACTTAGATCAGTTGTAGCCAGAAAACAAAACAAAACTAAAAACCAAAACCAAAACAATGGTAGGACAGAAAGTGTGAAAGGCAGTACTGAATTCTATTCAGTGTACAACACCAAGGCTGTTCCAATGAGCCAAGGAAAAATGGCATCATGACTGTGAAAAACAGACTAATTGGTTAAAAATTAATCCTGAAGCCTGATCATTAAGTCTAAAATAAAATCAACTTTGAGGCTCAAGTTATCAAGTTTAGTGAGTCTTCATTTATGCAAATGCCTAGATGCCTACTTCCTTTTGGGTAGCAGAAACCAAGATGGCAGGATGTGTTCTCTGGTTCAGGTAGAGACGTGTGATTTCCAGTAGATCTGAGTTCAAGTCTTAATTTTCACATGCAGGGGATGATTCCTCTTCCTCAAATTGCCTTCAGGTAGCATGGCACTGCTAGAGGGCAATTTTGTTTTCCATCAAGGGCTGGTAAGCAGACATTTCTGATAGCACAGGGTACCAGCTAGGGGTTGGCTGGCGCTCTTAAAGGAGACAGTAACACTGTACCAGAGCTGTTAAATATGATGATAAAAATGTAAACAAGGGCCCCCTTTTTGTGGAAATATATGAATTATTTAATTCACTTCTGAAAATTTAAAAAAAACCCCAAAGATTTTTAAAAATGAAAGACAACTTACTGGATGAATATACACATGCACATAACATGTATGCTTAATCTTTTTAGAACATGGAAAGGATATGCATCCCCAAGACAATTATGAAAACAATAGTCCTATCAAAATAAAGTTGCCATCACTGAGACCAAAAAAATATTCCTTTGGCACGTAAAGGGTCTAATAAAGTTTGTTCCAGTTATGCTGGCTTAGCGTGAGCTGACCACCGTAGTAGTTTGCTAGGGCCCCATAACACGGTACTACAGACGGGGCAGCTTAAATAACAGAAATCTATTCTCTCACAGTCTTGGAGGCCAGAAGTCTGACAATCTGGGTACTACTCCCAAACACATTTCACTCACATTCCAACTTCCCTCGGCGGTGGCACCACCCAAATCAAATCCTGTGTTGAATATGAGGGGCAATTCCTACAGCGGTCCAAGTGGGATGGATTTGCATTCATCCTACAGTTTGACTTTGCTTTAGAACGATAGCTGAAGGACTTGAGAGGCTCGTATTCACTGAATCTACTTTATCTCTGATTTCTTAATTTGTTTTGAATATTTTGTGATACTTCACCTATGTATTCTTGGTATGTAGAATGAAGAGTATATCTCTGTCTGACTCATCTCTCTGACGAGATACACGTTATCTGTCTGACGTGAGTGTGCCTTGGAGGTGATGGTGGATGCTTTGTTACTAGCTTCGGAGATTTATCTGGAGAATAGCAGTCTTTATCCTTTAAAAATGACCCTCTGAGAAAAGAAGGCTTTCTGTAGGCTGAGACTGAACCACCTGCATTTCTAACTAATCCTCGAAGGTACCTTCTTACACCCTCACATCTGACTATGGGCAAGGACAGCCCTGGAAACTTCCATCTCTTGCTCCCAGAGGCGTGGTCAGAGGCCATGGGAAGATCACATCCAGTATTGTGACAAAATGAGTAAGGACATAAGTGTAAAAAGTGGGGCGAAATTTCCTCGAGCTAATGTAATAAACACTCTGAACTGTCAGAGTGAAGCCAAACCAAACCAAACAAAAATAGCTTCAGGTGAGAAAGATAAATTCTCAAAATTTGCATATGTCTAAAAGCTGCAAGCTCAATACACACCATCAGGAGAAAATTTCCCGAGGGAAATAATATCTTATTGGTACTACCACTGAGCAAGTCAGAATTGTTCAATGCGAAAAAACCTGCCACCTTGTCCAAATGCTTTCCTGCTACCAGGATGCGTGCAATTGGATTATGTAGAGAGACTATCAATCATGTATTTATTCGGCCTTTCATGATCAAGTCTGAGTTTGGGGTAAATCAAAGTGACATCATGACCCCCAGGGTTTCGTGATGGAGGTGATTGAGTGACCCAGTCGTTGGCGGTTTCCTGAGTCCCAGTGTGAGACGGAGTCTCCCGTTTTACATTCAGAGTCACAAATGCTCCCACAGAGCCATGCTGGGAACATACAGACATTGAAACGGTTGGCCTGGTGTTCAAAAGTTAAGCGGCTGAAAGCACAAAGCAAAGGCTTAGCAGCAGGAAGCTGAGTGAAAGTGTTCGCTTGGCCCGGCGTTGAGAAATGCATCCCGATGGGGAGTGATGCAGAGATTTTGGACAGGAAGCCCTGCCCCTCCGCATAGTGTCACTCAGGGTGGCGGGTCCCCCACCTCCACCCAGGCCACCTCCCACCTGTCACCTTATGGCTGGCTTCTTGCATCCAGCGTGGAGGAGAGGCGCCCAGGCGGGTGATTCTCGGCTCCAGCCTGGCATCATGATGGAAGGCAGAGGCAGACGGTTTTTGAATGGTCACTGCCATAGATTTCCATTCACCTGTTCTCATAGCTGCTTCTTTCTGCGTTTCACAGATCTGCTCTCGGTGAACCCTTGGAACACCCTGGCCAGGGGCATTTCAGGGTTAACAGCCTCACGAGGAATCAGGGGAGAAGTCAAGCTCTGTGTCGGGCCAGTGCAGGACTGACCAGGGAGACCTGAGCTCTCTTATCAATGGGGCCATCACATCGTTCCAGCTTCAGGAGCCGACCGTAGATGTGGGGCTCGCCATAGGCCAAGGTGTGAGAGCACGTTTATTCTTACTGCCCTTGTTTCTCTTTGGCTCTCCTCCCCTGCCTTAGTGAGCCCCGGTGAGTACAACAATCACCCTTGGGCTACCCCCTGGTTCTCTCCAAACAGCAGCATAAACCCCTGCCGTGCTCCGCATTCCAGACTCCTCCTGATTTCCTGTCCCTATTGAAACGCGCTGCCTCTACCCTCTGACGGTGCTGTGCTGCATTGCCACCGCCCTATAACATGGGTGTGCTTCATCAGGCCTCCTCATTCTCTGGAGGTGGGCAGGGGGACCAAAAAGAATTATGCCCTCTATGTGCTTTGTGAGATCTTTATATATGATATCTCACTGAGTCCTTTTGACCATCCTGGAAGGCAGGGGATGTTGACCCCATATTCCAGAAAAAGCTCAGAGAGATCAAGAAATTTGCTGAAAATCTCCTAGCCAGTCCAGAGGGGAACCAGGATTCCAGCTCAACTGGCTCAGAAGAAGCCTGGGTTCTTTCCCCACCTCACTCTGGCGCTGGTGGGGTCATGGCTGGCAGTCCCCCGTGTCACACCTCGGGGGGCCTGCTGATACGGTGCAATGGTTCCAGGCCTCTGGAGAAGTAGCAAAGCCCCCAGCCCTGCTCCTTCCCCTGTTTCCTTCAGCTCCAGTTATTGCTGGTAGCCGCTTTCTCTCCACCTAGGGAGCCTTCAAATATCACAATTGTGGGATGTGTGAGGCTGGCACATGCTTCTGGGATCAATAAATTCAGTCTAATGGGTTTTAATGCATTGCCGTGAAACGCACCTACCAACAGCGTGGTTCTGGGAAGACTGAGTCCGTGGCCCCATCACCGGAAGAAGACCGGGTTCCATCCTATCACCTCGGCGCACGTGTGAGCAGGGCCTCTGACCTGCACAGCCGGGGCCGGAGCACCTGCATGACCTTGGGGGGCAATGTTCTCCCTTATTTCTGTGGACTAACCAACACTGAGAGTTAAATGGGAATGTGAAAACACATCTGTCTGCTTGATGACGCAACGGATCCAAGGTTTAAAAGAAATGTCGCTTCAAATGTGAAAAGCCTGAAAATTATTCTCACTCTTCTGATCCATGATGGGGATTTAAAAACCTGTTTTTTTTTTTACTTCCACCGAAAAACTAATTAGCGAAGTTAGTTTTAAAGCCAGTGCTCAATTGCTGCAAGAGCAAGAAATAGATTTAGCATCCGTGCCACGTTCTCCAAACGTCACCTCAACCATAAGTTTCCGCCTTTTTGCCCATTAATAATTTAACCAGAGTTGCTAGTAGCATAAGCAGTGGATTATTTCCTTCTGTCTCTGCCCCAGATCTAGAGGCAGTGACCATTCTAACCTGAGGGCTGAGAAGGACGTGGCTAGCTTCGATCATCTAGACTGTTGATCATGAATTATGGAAGCCATTTATTGAACAGATATTTATTTGGCGTCTACCACGTGGCCCTTACTCTGTTACGATTTCTCTTTCATCGTGGCTGTGCTGCAAAATGACCCGAGGACCTGGTGGTGCACTTGGCCCTCGAGGAGCTCCCAGGGAGGGGCTAATGAAAGATGGAATGAAGCATGGAAGGAAGGAGAAGTAGTACGAAGGTGGGACTTTTGCTCCTTCTGAGGCCGCAGTTACAAGCTTGGGATGTGGGATGAGGACTTCCCCAGGCTCTTCTAGGAAAGGTAAACAGAAAACCATAGTGAAAGAGAGTAACTCAAATGGCTACTTGTGATGGCTCTTGCCTGGTGTCAGAGCAGGCAAAGGATATACTGACCATGTGTACCTGAGGGGGAGGGGACGAATTGGAATCGGGGAACATGTAGGAGTGGGCAAAGTTAGCTGGTTTTGAAGACCTCACTCCCTCCCAACATCCTGGTCCCCACCCCACCCCCCCTCCGGCCAGGCTAATGCTCACTACTTCCTGGATGAGTGCGGTTTGGAACCCTCTGGGCTGCTCCTAGGCTGGCCGACCCGGAGTCCCAGAGGTGCCTGCACCAGGAAGTGTCCCAGGGAGGGACTAGACCGCCCAGTCTGGAGGCTCTGGGGACGGGCGTGGCCCCCGCAGGCTGGCTCACGGGTGACAAGTGCTGACCGGGCCTCACCCCATTCTGCCCCGTCCGTCGTCTGGAAGGAACGGCTGGGCGAACTTTACCTCCCAAGGTTTCTGGTCATGACTGTCTTGCTACCTAGCTGCTTCTCCTCCCACCTGGAACCTCCCATGTATTCCCAAGCCAAGGACACCATACTGGCATTGTTTCTAATAGAAACAGGGTATAACATCATGCCTTCATTTGATCATTCCACCAACAGGCACAGGGCACCACTGTGGACCACACGCCATGCTTAGTTCTGGGAAAGATGGCTAAGACAGGTCCCCGATATTAAGGGCTCAAATCTACAAGAAGGGACAGACATACAAATTTTAAAAAATCACAGTAGGGCTTCCCTGGTGGCACAGTGGTTGAGAATCTGCCTGCCAATGCAGGGGACACGGGTTCGAGCCCCGGTCTGGGAAGATCCCACATGCCGCGGAGCAACTGGGCCCGTGAGCCACAATTACTGAGCCTGCACATCTGGAGCCTGTGCTCTGCAACAGGAGAGGCTGCGACAGTGAGAGGCCCGCGCACCGCGATGAAGAGTGGCCCCGGCTCGCCGCAACTAGAGAAAACCCTCGCACAGCAACAAAGACCCAACACAGCCAAAAATAAATAAATTAATTAATAATAAAAAAAATCACAGTAGACTGATACATGCTTATTGATTTCATTTATATGACATTCTGGAAAAGGCCAAACTAGAGAGACCAAAAACAGAATAGTGATTGTCAGGGGCTGGCGGAGGGGTAGGAGTTGGCGGGTTGGGAGTGTCATGTGACTACGTTGGTGTTGGTTACAGTTAAATACTAACTGTACTTGTTAAAACTTGCAGAAATGTACACTAAAAAGCGTGAATCTTTCTGCATGTACTGTAACAATATTTTTAAAAAGAAAGTAAATCACAATAGAACACGGTAAGTGCTGCAATAAATAGGGTGATGTGTGAACGGTGCAAAGGAAGAAGACAGCAGCTCTTCCTGGGAGGTAGGGCAGGTGGTCACAGAAGCCTGGACAGAGAAGGGGGCAATTGACTTGCGGTTTCTGAAGATGACACGAGTTTCCAGAGAGACGGGAGGAAGAGGGCATTCCAGGTAGGGGAACAGCATATGTGAAGGTACAGAGGCTGATCAACAAGCACCCTGTGTCCTGTGAGTCGCTGGTCACTTGGTGCCCCTGACGCATGGGCGGGAGTGCAAGTACGCCATTCTAAATGTGATGCTGAGTTTTCGGGACAAGGACTTTCGCCTTTCAACATTTAAAAAATTGTGCTAAAACATATCTAACGTGGAATTTGCCATTTTCATCATTTTTAAGTGTGCAGTTCACTGACACTAATTACCTTCACAATGGTGCGCCACTATCACCACCATCTATTTTCAAAACCCTTTCATCACATTACCCCAAACAGACTCTCTGTTCCCATTAAACAGTAACTCCACACTCCTTCCTCCCCCCAGGCCCTGGGAACCTCTAATCTACGCTCTGTCTCCAGGAATTTGCCTATTCTAGATATTCAATGTGAGTGGAATCATATAATATTTGTCTTTTTGTGTCTGGCTTATTTCACTTAGCATAATTTTTGTTTTGTTGTTCATGAAGTCTTTGGAAGATAGTCAGGTGGTGGAAGTTTCCACCGCCTCTGAAAAGGAGGGACTCAGGACAGGGCTGGCATTCCTTTCTGTGCGGTCCTGCACATACTTTCGCTCCCCTTGTCAGTTCAAGGTCAGACGTGGTCAGTGACACCCCTGCACACCTACAGCTCCCCTGCACCTCCACGGGGCCCTGGTGTCTGTCAAGGGCCCCCTCCGCACTGATCTGTGGCACCCAGCCTTCTCACCCTCTACCAAACCGCAAAAGGAATTTTTTAAAAGGCTTAAGAAAATAAGTGACCAAGAATTGCAAATGAGGCAACCCAAGGAGAAGGGTTTGGAGTTAATTAGCCCTTGAACTGTCAAACCCAATTGCTTCCAGTGAGTTCTGACATTTCTAAGAATAATTAAGGGCTTGGCTGTCACATTTCACAAAGGTCCAATCACGACGCAAGCAAGTTCCACCTGCTGTCCCCTCACGATGTCCGATGTCCGGAGACACACAGAGGAGAATTAGATCCAGCGCACATTGCAGATCTTTGGGCAGAAGTGTCATGTTTTTGGAGAACTTTTCATATTTTTTGCCCCGAAATTTAATGATCACCATTTAAGGGCTAGATGTGAGTGGCAGAAGGGGTGGCACTTTAAAAATGTCTGAAATCACTGGTGATAATAATAGCTAACATTTACCAAGTACACTATTCCAGGTGCCACAAGAGCCTCGGAGGTAGAGACAGATATATTTTCCTCAATTCATAGGTGAGGAAGCTGAGGCCCAGAGAGGTTACACAAGTTTTTCAGGGTCACAGGGTCAAGATGAAACCCAGGCAGTCTAGCTCCAGAGCTGGCGTTCTCAACAATGGGACTCACATCTCCTGTCTCCAAGCCATCCTGAGTTACGCTGTCAGGGGACCCACCAGCCTTGCTGGCATGCATAATTAGTCTTGTCAGAAAGTATTTATTAATCACAAACTGGCACGTGATTCTGGTTCCTTGACCACTAAGCACTATTTTTCAAGCAAGACATAATTCATCTATAATCTAACTCATCTCATACTCAAGTGACTGCTTCATCGTTATCTCCCACCACTTTCATTCACTCATCCACTATTATTTTGCCTTTATGTTCAAGGCACTGTATCAAGTCATGTGAGAGAGACAGAGATTTGTTAGAAATAGGGTCTGTCCAGGAGGGCCTTCCTGTGAGCAAATAACACATATATAATACTTATAATAAAAGGTAGTATAATACAAGATAAAATATAGCACAGGGTAATATGGTGCAAGGTAAAAAGTGCTCAATTCCACAAGGAAAAACATGCATTGCTATGGCTGTTTGGAGGAGAGAAATAACCTCTCGGATGTGTGTGTGTGTGTGTGTGTGTGTGTGTGTCGTTCAAGGTAGGGAGAAGTTGGTGGAGAGAAGGTGGAAGGAGGAAGGGGAGGGAAGGAGGGAAATCAGACAAGATTTTAGGAAGAAAGTAATGAGATAGTCCTTTGATATAGGCTGAATTGTGTTCCCCAAATTCACATGTTCAAGTCCTAATCTCCAGTATCTTAGGATCAGGCTGTATTTGGAGACGGGGTCTTTAAAGGGGGAATTAAGTTAAAGTGAGGCTGCGGGGTATGTGTGTGTGTCCTAATTTAAAATGACTGGTGAACTTATAAGATGAGCAAATCTGGACACAGACAGACACAGAGAGAAGACAGCCATCTACAAGCCAAGGAGGGGCCTCAGCAGAAACCAGCCCTGCTGACACCCCGACATTTGACTTCCAGCCTCCAGAACCATGAGAAAATACATTTCTGCTGTTAAAGACACTCATTCTCTGGTGCTTTATTATGGCAGCCAGAGCAGATGAATATAAACTGGAAAAAGAGGATCTGGACATGGGACTGATGGAAAGGAATAGGGGGGACATGTTGGGGGAACCACTGGACTTTATTCAGTGGTTAATGGGAGCCAAGGCAGGTTTCTGTGCAGACACAACATGAACCGCAGTCATTCGCTTCATTCAGCAAACACTGACTGAGGACCTGCCCCATGCCAGGCGTCGCCAATAGCAGCCTGAATGCTGCAGCTGTGAGGAGATGCTTTGGCACCTGGCTCTTCATAGGCTTGCACGGCTGGGTGGAGACAACTGGAAAATGGGTTAAATTGGGGAGCGTGCGGTGGGGGGAGACTAGTTAGAAGTCTTTTATCCTGGCCTGACTCAGTGCCTTTCAATCTTCTTTTGAAAGAGTCCAACTGACACCCTCCCCCCACCCTCCCCAGGAGGTGTCCACTCCTCCCACCCCTGGCTTGTTCCCAGTCATAAGTAGCAGTGTCAGCACATCTGCATAGCTCCACTGGCCAAGAAAATGTGGTTAAACTCTACCGTCTGCATTATGGGAACATGACTTTTTACAATCTCTTTCAAATATAAACATAAAATTGTTATCTTCTCCAAACTCCACGTTCCACCAGGAGATTCTGAAACAACCCTCCCCTTGGCTCCACTCAGCGTATCGCTGCGTCCACCACCACAGAAAATGGTCCTTTGATGTGAAACGGCATCTCCAAGGGATGATGATTGGAAAAACAGAAATACAGAAGCAATCCAAAACGAAATAAATCTGCGGTATGTCTACGGTGACAAGTCTTTCCTCAGTGTGGTAGGCAGAAGGATGGCTTCCCCAAGGATGTCCGTGTCCTAATCCCTAGAACCTGAGACTCTATAACTTTGTATTGCAGATGTGATCAAGTTCACAGCCTTGAGATGGTGAGGGTAGCCTGCATTGTTCAGATGGGCTTAATCTAATCACATGGGTTTTTAAAAAGAGAGACCCTTTCCCAGCTGTGGTCGGTCAGAGGGAGAACGACCACGGAGGAATGGTCAGAGAGATGCAGTGTTGCTTGCCTTGAAGGTGGAGGAGTGGGGCCCCAAGCCAAGGAATGTGGGCAGCCTCTGGAAACTGAAAAGGGCAAGGAAACGGAGTCTCTCCTAGACTCTCCAAAACAGGAACACGGCAGGGCCAACAGCTTGATGTTTTGCCCATTGAGACTCATGTTGGAATTCTAACCTACAGAGCAGTAGGTGTAAATTTGTTTTGTTTTAAGCCACTGACGTTGTGGTGATGTGTTATAACAGCAATAGGAAAGGAATGCACTCTGTTTGCTGGAACTCAAGCCAGACCTGCTTATTTAAACAGTGTATCTTTTCGGGGTTGACCTTTTAGTGCCTTCCAATTCATGGATACCCTTACCTAGTTGGTTTCATTTTTCCCACCAGATTCTAAACTCCCTAAGGGCAGGGACTGAGTTATTCATCCTAGCATCTCTAGTGCCAGCACAGTAGATGCCACATAGTAGATTTCAGTAACTATGAATTAAGTGATTGTCTGAAAGCCCAAAGCAGCCTAGGGCTTCATAATGCCCTAATGGGACCTCCAAAGTGAGGCATCAGTGCTTCTTTTCAGACATAAAGGGGTCAAATCTGATGTCTCCATTGATGTATATGTATGTCATTATGGTGAAATGAATTCCTGTGTGCTGTAACCAAGACAACAAGAAATCCCATTCACATGGAGACACTGGTGAGTCATTCAGACAAGCGTCAGTGAAGGCCTGGCTTCCCAAGACAATCTTTGTACAATGTCACTCCAGGCCCCTTTTCATGAAGAGCGTTTATCAACAGGGCCTGTTCTAAATGGCTCTCCCTATGTGATTCATTTCACTGGTCCATCCAGCAAAGGCATGGAACTCAGAAACAAAGCTTTTGTTAGTTTGGATACACGCCTCATGAAATTACGTTTATTTTTAGAAAGAAATGACCATTCACAATTTTTCACTGTTGGGTAGAAAGCTCTGTAGCTGCTTTCTAGAAAAGCTGATGGTGGCCGGTTACAGCATACATAACGCAGCCTCCTCCCCATCAGATCGTCGGTAATTATTCTCAGCTGTCATTAGCAGAAACTGGGAATCAGTGGGGAAGGGAGTCCAGAGAAAGCCCTGCTGGCCAGGACCTGGTCTGCTGCTGCTCTGTCCACAGTGAGGCCGCCCGCCTTCCCTGTTGCGCTCTGCACCCTCCCTGCTGTCGTTCAAGCTCACAGCCTGGGCCGGCGTGAGATGCCCCTGCTGCAAGGAACTGAAGGGCCTGGGGAGGGTACAGCGTCAGACCTCGACCCACCCAAGACCGGGAACTTTGAGTTGACCTGGAGATTTTATTTCTCCTCTTCTTCTCCCCAAACTCACTGGAGACCAGAGTTTTCCCTCCTGGTTCCAGCCCCTCTTCTGACCCATTCTATACCCAACCCTGATGTCAGGTAATAGGTCCAACTATGGCT
Organism: Balaenoptera borealis; assembly: GCF_965194805.1. Taxonomy (NCBI): domain Eukaryota; kingdom Metazoa; phylum Chordata; class Mammalia; order Artiodactyla; family Balaenopteridae; genus Balaenoptera; species Balaenoptera borealis. The sequence goes on from NC_138877.1 coordinate 7,821,947, forward strand.
TCAACTGTCCCCAAAGTGGTCCTCTGAAAGTGTCCCTCTGAGGACCTTGTATTCCAGCCGATGACAACTTCCTTGAGCGATACTTCCTTCGCTGTCAGCTTCAGGGTTGAGAGACTGCTCGTGCTTATGTTTGCAGCCCAGGTGTGCCTTCTCCTTGCCTTCCTTCCAGCTGCTTCTCCACCGCTCGGTGCAGGCGGTAACTCTGGCAGGTGAGGGTCCTAAATTTGTCCTCAGGTTCTGAGAGGACAAATTCTTTCCTGGCCACATCAGTGCAGTCATCCAGCAGGGGTTTTGGTGACTCCCATGTGCCTGGGGCACAAGCACATGCAGGTTCATCAAGTCATAAGCAGTAAACAGGAAGTGGATGGTAGGATATTAGCGCTGGGCACTTGCCACGCAATTTATCCTCCTTGGCTCGTGTTTGCATGTTTCTATGACTACGGTTCTCTGATAGAAGCATATCAGAATCAAGCAATATTTAATGAGTGACTAATGCATTTTATCTGCTGTACCTTAGGTTGGCCAGGAAAGAGAGTGGATGGGCTGACATTTGAAACAAGGGTATTTAGAAGGAACCATTACCTAAATCATTCCAAATCCTAAACTATTACCAACCATGGTGGTCCTGCGCTATTTGGTCACTGGGAGAGCTGTATGGGGATCAGAGCAGGTGCTCTAAAGCAGGTTGTGAGGCAGGAAGAGCCTGGAGGCGAGGAGACTCATGACCCCCCAGGTAAGGTGAGCCCCGCCAAGCACAACCTTGCCACGGAGAGGCGAGCCAGGTGCCAAGGACTGGAGAGGACAAAAACCTTCATTCAGTCCAGGTGTACAAAAGGGTCAGGACTTAGGGGGAAACCTGACATGAATACTCCACTAAAGAGGCAACATCTTGAGAGAAAACCAGGAAGTGATAGATGGGAGAAGATGGGAAGACGGAATCTCTTAACTCCATCAAGTTGGGGTAAAGGTGAATGAGCCGTAGAACCCCCAAGGGGAGGAAAATAATAGAAATGCTCACCCGAAAAGAGCACGATAAAGATCAGAAGTCAAAGATTTGAGAGGAAGACAGGACTTTGGGAAGGAGAGAAGCAGCTTGGAGTATATGTGGGGTGTCTTGTGAAGCGAGAGCGTTACTGTGTGTGAGGTTTTTCACAAAGATAATCAGTCAAGGATAGCTTCCTGCTGTCGACCTGGATCAGCCACGTGACCAAGACCCCCTCTTCTCTCCAAAACTCCTCTTCCCTCCTCAGTTTGCCCCCGTGTAGGTTTCACACTATGGAGAAGTTGGCAATTAGACTTTTTCTTTTTTAAGACAATTAGACTTTAATATCCATCTATCTCTATGGACCTGGTCGTCAACAGAAGAGCATTTTCCCGTGGGTCATATGTTAAAACCTGCCAACTCTAACCTATGCAGTTCAAAAACAAAAAACAGACCAAAAAAAGCAAGATGTACAAGCTGTTTTCTTTGATCATAGTGAAATAGACAGCTTAAAGGTGTCTTTCAAGTGACGCAGGTCCAAATCAATAATCCAGTCCTAGACAGAGAAATCACGACGGTATCTTGTTAAAGGGGGCACATGATGGTGAGCCAGAGGTCCACAAAGTCACAGGATAAACCTGGGACGTCATAACAGGAAGGGCTGGATAGATCATGGGAATGCAGAGGTTACATGAAATTTTAAGATAAAACACAAAACTGCAAAGAAATGCAGGCTTTGCATTGGCCACATGGGCCACACCCCAGAATCCTGAGTCCCAGTAGAGGTTCTCCTTTAGAAAGTTTGGAAAGTTCTGCCCTCTGGAAACATAAGGAAGTCACACCTAGCCCAGCTTCCTGTGTCCTCATTTTCTTCACCTCTGCCTTGGTGGGAAAGTTTGATACCCTGTGTCATCATAGCCATTGAGGAAACATACAATATTTAAATAAATACATGAGCAACAACCCAAAATATGCAGGAAATATACCAGACTCTCTTTCACATGAAACACCTATAACAGCAATCACAGCTAACACAGAATAATTGACACACTGGGACACTGGTGTGGTCCCACCCAGCTAGGGGTGCAGCTCCTGACAGTAAGGTAGGTTTTGTGGAAGAGAACAGAGTAGCTCAATGCTGGTGAGATAAAACATTAGGGCTGTTTGCTAAATATCTTCCCAGGTGTCTTAGGCATTTTTTCCTTCTTCTTGGATCCACAGATTGGTCAGTGTCTTGGACCTGCTTCTTTCCCTGTAGATGACATTTCCAAGGCTCCCATAACACTGTGCCATCACATACCCTCTGCGGATACCTGCAGAGGTGCCCTGTTGCCTCCTAGATCTTATTTAAGATACCACAGTTTAGGGCAACTTATCTTTTTAGCCTTCTACTGCTTCTTCTTTTTTAACCTTAATCAGACCGGGCTCTGTGCCAGCTCTCAGCTGCTTTCTCAAATTTCTGGGCTCTGTGCTTTCTCCCTGAGTTCTCCTCTTGCTGCTACAAACCCCAGGCATCACTGGCCCTCAGCATCCGGGGCTCATTCTTCAAAGCTCAGTTTATCTTCTCTGTGAAGCCTTTACAAGTCCTCTCTTTCCCATCGTTCCATCATGCTTTGCAGCTCTGAGACAGCTGTCATCATTCGTGTATGTCTTTGCTCCTCTACTGGAAGGTAGCAACTTGAGGGTCATTGACTATGTCTTACCCATCTTTGCATTTTCCATGCTACTTAGGTACCCGTGGCTTCCACATATTAGAGCTCAGTGTGTTGGCCTTGGACAAGTTGCTGCATCTCCCTGAGCTTTGGTGCCCTTATCTGTAAAATGGGGCTAATAATAATGTGTCCTTCACAGGGATGAGTGCCAGAATGAAGTGAGCTCATTGGCACATAGTACGTGCTCCTTGCTACTACTATCAACAGTATATCAGTTGTACCTTATTCATTTCATACTGAAATGGTCTCTTTTCAGTGCTTGGGGTCTCTCCCAACTTCCTCATTTCATGAAGAAAATAGTGCCTACGAGATTTCGGTGTTCTCAGCCCTGCCTGTGTACCAACACCATCTGGGAAGCCTTTAAAAAATACCGAAGCCTGGATTCTACCTTCCAGAAATTCTGCTTCAGTGGGTGGAGCCCAGCCACCAGTAATTTTTATTCCCTGAGTGTTTCTCACGTAGGGCCGGGATTGAGAAACCCTGAAAATCATTAGAGAGTTTACCATTTCTGTAACAGATCCTTTCAGTCCTATTTCTAGAGCAAAGAGCTGGGATCTTAAGGGAGCCAATCTCCAGACTACGCCACTATTAACACCCAGAGACGTACATTTCTCCTTGTTCTAGAAATCTTCCACTGTTCATTCTCTCTAAGCTCCCGTGATGACTCAGCGTTTTAATACTTCTTGGTGTCCCTCTCCATTCCCAAAACAGTCAAGTGCTGGTTCAAGATAACTTAGTGCATAAAATGCTAGGTGGTAAAAACATAAGGTAGTGACACATAGGAGAGGAGGAGGGACACACAAAATCCTTCCAGCCCTCCAGCTCTCATTTTTCCTCTCCGGCTTGTTATGAGAGATGGGCTCAGTCCCAGCAGCCACGAGTGGGCAGGGCCTTGGAGAGGGCACGGGAGGCCACGGTCTGCCAGCCTGTGCCAGTGTGAGCAGAGGCTACACGGACAATTGGGCCATTATAGCAATAAGCAGAGGGCAATTGCCGATAGAGAGATGCAGATTTCTGTTTCTTGCTCTCCAGCCTTTTAAAAGCCTTTGCACATAATTATATGTATAAACCTTGTCGTTCTTACCAGGCATTGAATTTCAACGGGAATTAGGCCAAAATCAGGACTGGAGAAGTGTCCCCACTGTGGCCAACCTGGGAATGCTTAGTCAGTCCCGTCCTGCTGACTCAATTCTCTCTTTGAACTGCAGGACTTATGTAACTTTAGTATAAGAGTCCAGCCCAGTGCTTCTTTGCCAAGATGGAGAAAAAGAAAAAAAGAAGGCTGATTAAATTCGAGACGTGGCGGATAATGCCAAAAGGCAGAGGAAATGTGATCTCTGAGGAGAGAGAAAGAGAAATGTGTGTATGTTGGAGATAGGAGATACGGATATTGGGAAAATGGATTCCGAGGGTCAGATGACTTCTCTGAAGCAATCGCTCTGAGGAATTTATACTGTTTCCCTGACCCCTAGGCCTGGATGGCCTAGTGATCGCTGGTGATCGCTGTTGTTTTTCCAGTAGACCCAGAATGTGACTTAAAACCTGCATGAAAGGCCCATGAAATGTTCAGGTGATTCTGAGGACAGGCCCCATTCACCCCAGAGCCTGAGTTCCGGCTGACATAGAGAACACAGCACACCCACTCCCAAGAGGACCCACACCCCAGATCAGACTTGGAGCTGATGCCACAACCCCAAAATGCCCTGGGCCTTAGTCCAGACATGTTCAAGCTTAAAAGTGCAGTTGGATGGGACCTTGGACATAAGTTTTACTGGTCAGGAAACTAATGCCTGCAGGGGGAAGCAAGTCACCCAGATCACATATCGTGCTTGTGGCAGAGACGGGAGCAGCCCCTGAATCTTCCAACAGCTCTGCGTCTGCTCGCTCTAGCTCTGAGCTGGAGGACACTGGGCTAGCAGCAGAACGGCACAAGGTGCTGGAGGAAGAGACCCTTCCTGGGCTATAACCCCCCGGCCCTTCCATTTTGGGGGGACAATTTTGAAAATTCTGTCTGGGCACTAACTGCACAAACAAAACAGAAGAGCAAATAGAGACGGAGGGTACCAGCCAGGGAGGACATTGTTAATGCATGAGATCACTGGCTCCAAGTGCAAGCCACCTATGGAAACAAGGTTCTCGGGTTGACTGCAGCCAACAAAGCTCTCCGAGGCTTCGAGGGGCAGCAGAGAAGACGTGTAGAATCTACAAAACAGTCTGCAGCTTTGCTCAGCTCTTGAAACTCAAATATTTGTGTTCTATCAGGAAGTGGCTCAGAGCACAGGCACAAACCCGCTAAGTACGTGATTCTGGCACCAGCTAAGCGCCCCAGCGTGATTCAGGATGTCCCCGGTCTTAGGCACGCCTCTAATCAACACCTTTCAACAACAACAGCACCTGAGTCAGAACCAGTCTGAAGCCCTTCATGGGCTCTGAACCCAACCCTCCCATTTACTTACTCCCTTTGCCCCTGGAGCCAAGAGTGGTCCAGCGCCCCCTGCTGGTGACCTATCTTGCTCCTCTTCTGCTGGGTTTAGGAGCCTGGGCTGCCTTACCCCGTAGTGAGTCAAAGACTTTCTGTTCCCTATTTTACAAGACACCTCTCTCTGCTTAAAATGCCCAGTGCCTGGGGATGCCATGTCTTTTCTGCTTCCCTCTTCCTTTCCTCTCAAAGGGAAAAAGAACTTCATTTGGGAGTAGTTGGGGCGTGGATTATGAAATCCTTCCCTCACATCCTGGGTGCCATGGGGATGCATGAATTCGTGGCTGACGGCAGGTGGTGCTGCCCTGAGCCCCATCTCCATGCCATCACCTCTGAGCACATTAGCGCCTTTAGCCAGTGTGCTCACCATGCAGCTGAGACTTGGACAGGTTTGCCAGCTGTCTCCTCAGATGGAATGCAAACAAACAGAGCGGGGAGAGCCTGGCCTGCTCCGGACGCTCTTGGCTATTCCAGCGGGGGGTTGGGCGGGGGTGTTGCGGGGGGAGGCTGCCCTCCACCTAGCAGGGCTCCCTGATGCCTCTCTCAGCCAGGAAGAGCCTTGAAGCTGCTTTACTTCCCCAGGCCACTCCTTCATGCCTGCAATTCCTGCTACAGGAGAGGGAAAAAGCCTTTCACTTCACAACTGCAAATAAGACTTAAATGCCCATACTCCTTTGATGAAAAAACAGTGACACTCAAACCCATCTAAATTGGAAGTTGCTGATTTTAAATCCTTGACTCAGATTGATAAGAAAAAAGGATTATGTAAGAGCTGGACATAAACTCTGGCTATTTCATAATATTGCCCAGGGCTTAGCCTTCTTGCATTAAAAAATCTATTCACCACACTGACAGGGGTAGGTTTTCCCCTCTCCTCTCTGGATTGTCTGTTATCTTCCTTAGCTATGCCATGAGGCTTTCTCAATACCACCGCCAAGTTGTCTGTGAGCCCAGCTTTCCAATGGGCACTCCTTAGTACTGACCAAATAGTGATGAACTTTAAGGCGTCCCCTAATCTGTGAGCCAGTGGAGATCTAGCGGTCAAGTCCAATGCCCTCCTTTTACAGACAAGGAAGTTAGGGCTGCTCCTGTAAGTGAGAGGTTGGCAGGGCTGAGACCACAGTTGGTTTTGCTCGGGGATTTAGTCCAGGTTTCACAACTCCTTCTCTGGTTCTCTCAGGGGCCACCAACAAAACTACACCTCCATATTCTGCTGTCTCAGGCTTCCGGATTCTGACTCAGGAATAGCCAAAAGGCTTCCTTTCAAGCTTTCTGTGTAATAGAAACCCTACTTGACTAATTAGGATCCACCTCTCTGGGATTCCTGAGTCTCTGGCATTAATTAAACATAGAGAGCATTTTCCTTCCATAAAGTAGGAGAACTGAGCCATATAGATGAGTCACACATTGATATTCGGTAAAGGCGAAATTCTCTCACTGTAGGAGAATTAAAGAACCTGGGAGGGCAGGTTGAAATCTAGAACTAATTCCTGTCCTTGGGTCTGACTGTGGAGAGAGACCTTGGCACAAGGGTTTATTTATGCTCTAGTTCCCTGTACAAGGTGGGGTGGGGAGATGGGATGTGGGTTCTGTTTTAGAAAGTGTGCGTTGCATTGGCGGATGGTCTGGAGGAGGAGACTAGAGGAAAAGTGTACGTATGCACACACACACACATGCATACACACACACATACACGCACGCCTGTGGTTGCCATGGGCCTGGTGTTTGTTCCCACTGGCTGACTCAGCAGAAAATTTGGCTGAGTTGCAAGACTATGTTTTGAAGGTGGGCGCCGTAAAGAGCAAATACATTTTTCAGGTTCAGGAAAACACCAGCCAGGGAGAGCCAAGGGAGGAGAGGAGAAAAGATTTTTTTTTTTCTAGTAATAACTTTTAAAGTCAGAGCTCAAGTTCACCTGTTAACCTTGGTGATGTTGACTTAACCTGCTGGCTCTCAACACCCAGTGACCGAGGTGAACCCAACTCCAGCCCTGGAGGCACGCCCTCAGCTGGCAGCTGTGATGTAACTCTTTGTTTTCAACACATGCTCTGAATACCCCAGGACTGACCAAGCAGGACCGGGTTGAGAGCAAAAATCTGCAACCTGACAGTCATGGTGATATCAGGAACGTTTAGAAAAGCCATAACTCAGGGCTGGTTCATAACTTCTTGGAATAGTTGTGCGTGCTTCAGATGATATGTAATCAGCAGATGGCAGCTACGGATGTGGGAATAATTCAGGGGTAACCAGGGATCCTTAGATCTGGAAGAAGGAAGAAGCAAAGTCAAGGTTTTCTTCAAAGGTTTCACAATTTCCTTAGATTTTAATGCAGCTTAAATTCCCAAAGTGTAACCAAGGACATTGCCATAGGAAATAAATTAATTTGATATTGGCCAATTTAAACAGAATGAATTCACAAGCTGCAGAACCTCAGATGGAATTAGATTTGATTATTCTGACTTAAGAAAACACATTTTGAGAGAAAAATAATATGGGTTTATTGTGAAATTAGAGTTGTATAAATCAGATAGGTATTGAAAGATTTAGGGAAAGATGGTACTTTTTAGAAACAGAGTTCTAGGATCCCCAGTCCATATTTTACAAGTACCAGCGTTGTTTCAATTTTGTCAGTGGGTTTAAAGAACTTATTTTTAAAATTCTTGAAACAACATTAAATCTTTTAAGCTTTTTTTTTTTTTTTTTTTTTTTTGGTAAGATGCCATGGCGCCTTTGTAGAAAAGAGAGAAGGGGTGATTACAACATCAAACCAAATCATCGTCGTTGAATTGGATTTTGAACTTCCAACTCAGAACAGGTCTGGATTTGCTTTACCACTTCCTCTGGCTCCAAACAGTGGGGCCTCCTCCACGGGGGAGCAGGGTGGTCACAGAGATTAGAGATATTTGTTCCCTCGAGTCCCTTTAAGTTGGGCTACTCTTTTGAAAAGGTCTCATTTAGCGTAATCCCTGTAAAATAACCACCATTTCATTATCAAACTCATTTTCTTTTGGCCACATGTCCCCCAAATGCTTTCAAATCACAAGTAGGTTGGTGAACGAGAATATGGGGAAGGAATCAGTGCCTAATATTTCTAAATTTTTATGGATTTTTCTCCTTCAAGAATTAAGAATATTGTCTACCTTCCCAGGAATTGGAGTTGTGTTGAGAATTAGCTCATAGTGAAAAATGGTGAATATTCCCATAACCCCTGTGTCACAGGTGCGAAAGCCCAGACCTGACCAGGGGAAACCAAATAAGGAGCCCAGCAAAGGGTGGACCCTGAATGCGTGGGGCAGGGCAGGGCAGGGAAATGGGAATGAGGTGTTTGGGAAAACTGTCTAGATTTTATCCCTATATTTCTTCATGTATTCAATTCAGTCTATTAAAAAGAAGTTCTGCAAATGAATTTTTTTCATAAAGAAGCTGATTAGAGAGAACCATTTTTAAAATTTTCAAAGCTATTTTTTTTAACCTGATATAACCAGAAATCTTGTTAAATCGGGGATGCTGAGTTTGTCTGGGATGACAACACTGGGAAACGTTAGATAAAGCACCACTTTGCACCCGCCAGAAGACTGATTTTTGTTCTATAATAATAGCGTTCACATTCCTAAGACAGATGCACTCAGTCCAGCTGGCCGAGAGGAAGTGGGGAAGAGGAGGGCGAAGTCCAGATGGAAGGGAGCTCCCCATCAGCACACTAGCTTTGTCTTAGCCTGATTTCCCTAGAAAGCAGAGCCTGATGCAAAAGCATGTGTGCTCCCACTCCACGGGGAAGTGCCATCCCAAGGAGAGAAGGGTCAATTATCAGTTGTGGAGGAGGGTGTATCTTGGTGTGGCCATCTTCAGCAAAAACAGAGCTTGCGTCTTTAGCCATGGAACCATCCTACGCCCACGTGGGACACTCCATACCCAAAACCCGTTCTGGTTGGTGTTGCTTTCGGCCGTTTCTGCTGTCACTAAGCTGCAAGAACTCTTACCACATCCTTGGTATCTTTTGCAAAGGAGCATCAATTATCAGTGATAATAGAATGCAAAGAAAGCCATTGATTTTGAGCTTCTAATGTATGATGTGGTTTGTTCTTCCTGAGAAGATAGATCCTACTTGTGCCCAAGAATCCCCCTCACCCCAAAGCCTTGTCTCTCTTACCTCAGGACTGCTGCACCAGCCACTTCCCTGAATTGGAGCATCTGATTGGCTACTCCGTGTTATAAAATAGGCGGAATCTGGACTCACCTCTTTACGCAAAGTTCTGCCCCACTTCCTCTGGGATCCCACCCTGCCCCCCGAGTCAGCCAAGGCGTGGGTTTGGGTGGAAACATCTCTCCCAACATTGAAGGACCATGGTGACACAAAGGTGGCCACAGTGCAGATTGAATGTCTGGGTTTCTTTTGAGCTGGATGTGTGAGGTTTTAAATTTTATTTATTTATTTATTCGTTTATTTATTTTTATTTTTTGGCTGAGCCGTGTGGCATGTGGGATCTTAGTTCCCGGACCAGGTATTGAACCCGTGCCCCCTGTATTGGAAGCTCGGAGTCTTAACCAGTGGGCCTCCAGGAAAGTCTGGATGTGTGAGTTTTATTTTTAATAACTTTTTTGGTTTTCTGATGGTTATATTTGCCTACATATTTAAGGTTTTGCTTATGAACTGATTTGTTTTATTTATTTATTTTTATCGATTTATTTGTTTATTTATTTTGGCTGCGTTGGGTCTTTGTTGCTGCACGCGGGCTTTCTCTAGCTGCGGCGAGCGGGGGCTGCTCTTCGTTGCGGTGCGCGGGCTTCTCCTTGCGGTGGCTTCTCTTGTTGCGGAGCTCGGGCTCTAGGCACACAGGCTTCAGTAGTTGTGGCACGCGGGCTCAGTAGTTGTGGTGCACAGGCTTAGCTGCTCCGTGGGATGTGGGATCTTCCCAGACCAGAGATCAAACCCATGTCCCCTGCATTGGCAGGCAGATTCTTAACCACTGTGCCACCAGGGAAGTCCCTGGATGTGTGAGTTTTAAAGCCAAGTTTCTGGGCACAGGGACGTGTGTGAGAGCAGAGGACTGCTCCTGTAGTGGGGAGAGAGGACAGCTCTGGGAGCTGCAGGCTCTGACAGCTCAGGAAGGGGTGCGTCTGATGAGAACCTCAGGGGAGCAGCCCTGGTCCTCTTTGGCCTCCTGACTCACTAGTAATACTTGGCCTGTTCCTTCCACCCCCACGGTGTTGTGCTAGGGTATGTTTGGAGAATGCACGGGGTTCCTCTGATAAAAGATGTACCCTGAGTACAAAGTATTATTGTCACGTATTACACAATGCGGCTAAAAATAGGAGTGTGCCATTCGGCAGGAGGGCAGGATGTCTCTTCAGCGTTTGCCTGGGACGAACAAGTGGCCCAGTGGACGCAGCAGCCAAGAGCTGGTGTGCAGCTGAGTGGCCTGAGAACAGGTGAGGAGAGAGAGGGAGAGGGGGGCCCTCGGCTGGGGCTTCTGGTGGGGCACCCCCGGCTGACAGGGTGACACATGAGGCTTGAGCCAACCAGGGAGTCTTGCCATGAAGCACATGTGCCCACAGTTGCCACCGGCCCGGCCAGGGATGGGGCAGGGATCAAACACTGCAGATTACAGGGCACCTGCGGACCTCAGCCGCAAAGCGCAGGGTGGCAGAGCAGGGCACTGAGGGCGTCCCAGTTGGAAGGTGCCACTCAAGGCCAGAGGGCAGGAGTCCCCTTTGGGACTTTTTCGCAAAGCCCCAGGACAGGTTGTGGTACTCTGCCACGCCCACCGTGCCCTGGCTGTTCTTCACCGTGTAGGAGATGGACCAGTGAGGGCAGGGCATCCCCGTCCCAGGCCCTGTGGTCCCCAAACCCCCTGTACCGAGTGTGAACTTGTGGCGCCCACCCCGCCGCTCCGGGCGCTCCCTCTTCCCACCCGCAGCTGACTGTACAGGTGTGCGGAGGTGTCTGCTCTGGAGTGTTAAAAATAAAGCCAGGCTTTCCGCACTGGGGCTTCCCATTACTGTGCTGACAAACGAGCCCCGCAGCAGTTTTCCAGCGATCGGCTAAGGAGCTCTCACTTGAGCGTTTGGGCTGGACCTCGGTGGGGTGGAGGAGACGCGGAGCAGATGTCTCCTGGGACTGCCTGTTCGGGGAGCTGAGCGCGTTTCCCCTCCGGAAACGTTTCCAGCCTCCCTGCCTAGGGAAGCCCCAGCGGGCGGGGAGAACCTCCCGGCCGAGAGCTGTGCTTTGGGGTGGGCGGCAGGCGTGGAGAGAGGCTGGCAGGTGCCAGGTGAGGGCACCAGCCGAGTTAAGGTCCAGGGGCGGAGGGGAGGATGGGGACCTTCCTCCGGCAGCTTCTGACCCCTGTGAAACGTTCCCACTGGAAAGGGGGAAGCCCTGATGGGTGCTAAGCTCAAGATGCCTTGCGTGCTGGCTTGGCTGTCTCCAGCACTGTCCCGGTGATGTCAGAGGTGGTTCTGGGCCATGAAGCAAACTTTTCGGGGTTTGGCCAGTTCTTTTTCGGCCGGGTTGAGTGGTCTGGCTTTCGTGGACCTCTAAAAAGGAAGGGAGGGGAACAGCTCAGTTTCTCAGTGGAATAAGATGACATTGGTGGCTGGTACCCAACTCCTCACCCCTAACTGCCTGGTCCACTCATGGCCTTCTGGGTAAAAGGATCAAGGAGTGACCAGAAGCAGTATCAGGGGCTGAATGAAGGAGCTGGGATCCCCCAAACCCAGCCGAGAGGTCCTGCTCCTCTCTCCTCACCTGCCCCCTCCCTGGAATGTCAGTGCCACGAGGGCAAAGATGCTGGATTCAGGGCCCGGAACGAAGCTGAAGCACAGAAGTGAGAGAATGAATGAGTCTGGAGAAACTTTTCGAAGTTTCTTTCACGGGCCCTCAGGAGCCCCCAGCTGTCGACTCCAGAATCTCTCCTGCTCACTGTGATTCTCTCCTCTTCTTAGCGTTTTTGCTACCCTTCTGTTCCGCTTCTAATTAATTATTGGTCTCCAGCCAATACAGTTAGCCCTTCCCTATCATGCTCAAGGCAAACCCACTAACAGGGTCAAACTTTGCTCAAATAAAATATAGAAGTGTAGCTTTTCTTCTCTTTCCTCTGCCCTCCCCACCACTTAAAAACTGTTATCAGGGAAATTTCCAAACATACAAGAAACTAGAAAGACTAGGATAATGACCCCACCCTCCATCATATACTCAACATTCATCAACATTTTGCCGATCTCGTTTCACCTCCCCTCCGCCCTTTTCTGTTTGGGGGAATATTTAATCCTCTAACTTTCTGAGTGCAATTAGAGAGCCTCCCTTACCTTCATGCCACTATTAACGTTTTAGCCCCATCAGGACAGGGCACATACTTGCTCCATTATGTCTGCATCCCGTGTCACTCAGTCCTATTTCTGTGTTGAGAGCTGTTTGAATTATACAGTGTTTACTGCATTAAGTGCTGTTATTTAGAATCCAGTTTGGCTCACTTTAGATGAGCTATAGGGTCTATATTTTTTCTCCTTTCCCGTTTTCCTTCTTAAGCTGAAAATTAGAGTTGCCCAATTCCCACCCTACCCCCATCCCATAGCGCGTTGCCTTTTCTGCCTTTCTTTTTCTCTAATCATATCCTGAAGCATTTCACCAGCACGCTTTATTATCTAACCACATGTCACCAGCCCAGGAGACATTCTGAATATTGACAGCAATAATGAAATAGCCCAGGTCCAGACTAGCTCTTCTCTGTGAGATGCTCATGTGCTAAGACAGACCTACTAGGCTCTGTCAGGAACATTCTCTGTCTCCTTCATGGCTGGAGGGACAGAGGCAGATGGAAGGACAGCTGGGGATAAAGAACTCCCCTGAACTTCCTCTGGAAGGTCTGCCTACCCCCGGAATGGACAATTACTCCTTGGGTCAGAAATGTAAAACTTGTTACATATATATACACATATATACATGCATACAGTATACACATATACATATATACATACTATGTATATATAAAATATATCTTTCTTATTTCTCACATTGTGTACAAGCTCAGTCCTGGGATGTTTTTGTTGACCTTTTTTTCTTAGGCAGAGAAGAAGATCGATCCCCTCCTTGCCAGTGCCCAGCAGGTGTGTGTGGCATTATTTGGGGGTTCCACGTGTGCCCTTCCCTATAGCTAACCAGAGCCAGGGGCAGACAGGTGGGGCCCAGGGAGTTGGATTCTTCCCTTTCTTAAGTCAGAACCGAATCATCCAAACCATCACCTCTCAACCCAGATGGTGGCTGGTGTTCCGTGAATTTCGATCAGCACAAAAAGCACATCAGCCAGTTGGGTTCCAGCGTCCGTTTTCCCTTTAATTACCCAGCCCAGCTCAGCTAGGGAATGTTCTCCAGTCTCATCCTGTCTGTGCCCAGACCTTCCCCACCCTCCCCAATCCCCCTAAATGTGAATAATTCTAGGAATTGGAGCCAGTTGTCAGGGCCGGTGGACACAAGGGTACCAAGGGGGCAGAGCTGGCCCTGCCCTCCCCTTGGTCCTCTCTTTAATGGCTCCACCTCCTTTAGTTTCCCCTCCTTCCTGCTGCTTGGAGGCTTGTGGAGATACCTCAGCCGGGCCCAGACTTCAGCCCTTTCCCACGCCTTTCCCTTCCCTGGGCTTCCTCACCTGCACTGCGTGTTTAGTGCCCCAGGTCCTCAGGGCAACGTTCAGTCACAGGGCTGCTCGGACACAGGAGTTACTACAACAACACAAACCTATGTTCATTTGTCAACTCTGCCCAGGTATCCTGTCTTTCCTCATCATAACAGCCAACATTTTTTTGAGTGCTCACTACGTGTCAGGTACTTTATCTGTATTAACTCACAATAACCCTAAGAGGTAGGACTACTGTTGTCCCCATTTTACAGATGAGGAAACTGAGGCACAGAGCAGTTCAGTCATTTGCCCAAAGTCACACAGCTAATAGTTATCAGGGTGGGGATTCAAATCTGAGATTCAAGTCTGACTCAAGAACCCAAAGTTCTTTCAAAGTAAACCTGAAACTGTGTAGAATTACATATGACATGGAAATAATTGAATAAGGTTCTAGCTCAGGTGGTGGAATTCTGAGGTTTTCCTTTCCCCTTTTTCTTTTTCTGTTTCTATTTTTTTTATTATAGGATTGTTCATGCAGTGACCATGTCGAGAGTAAATATGATGGTGGATCTTTAGATAACGTGGAAATGGAGGTGACAGTTTTGGTTAGGTTGCTTTGCTGTGACCTACTAACCTCAGATAGGCAGGCACCCTTAGGTCTGGTTGCTGATATTGCTTAAGTCCTGTAAAGGAAGACCAGAACTGCTGGAATCACCCAGTGTTTTTGTAACTGTTATGGAAATACAATGTGCAAAATCTCCAAAAAGAGAGGATCCATCTTTAGGGATTTGAGGATCAACTAAAATCGTAAGAGAAAGTAATTAAGAGGGAGAATGATCTGTGACTATGAGTTGGCTGGGAACCAAAAAAATGAAAATATCTGCAAACTCCCCACAATGGATGAGGCATTGTGAGAGGAAAAGGGCATCCTTCCTGCCTTTACAATAGCTCAGAGGATGTCCTGAGCAGGAGAAATTCATTAAAGACGGAATTGCCAAAGAGTATCTGGTACCCGGTGTTGTGCTTTGGGAGTTCTCAGGGAGTATCAATTAAATCAGTGAGGGATGAGTAGAAGGATGAAGATGGGGGCTTTGAGGGAGGACTCAGGATGGTAGAACTAGGATGTCACCGGCGAGACCTCGCCCAGACCCACGAGGTCACTGCCTCCGCTGTCCTTCCAAGATGCTCTGGGCGTAAACTGAGGGCAGGGACCGTGTCCATGCCCCTTGGTACCCTACCCTCTAGCTACAGTACCTGGCGCATAGCTGGTGCTCACTATACATTTGTTGGGAAAAATCAATGAATAAATGAATGAAGGTGGCCACTGAGTTCTCCGGCTAAGTCAGTCAGGCGTATGAAACTTGAAGAGCCGCTTATTCCTCTCCCATAGAATTCCCCCAACTGTCTTGCCAACGTCTCCATCTTCCTTCATTGTGTTGCTCGGGTCTCTCAGCATGGCCTTCCTTCACGGTGTCACTAACAGAGACATCCTTCAGGCATCACCCACTGTGTAATTCAGTGTGTCACCAGCTGCCTCAGCTCTAGGGGAGAAATAGCTTCAAAAGAGTGGTTACCCTTACTCGTAAGCATTACACAATGTCTCGGCTGCATCCCATAAGGCTTCTGGTCTCCATCTTGGTTCCGCCTAAGAAAACCTTTGGTAGGGGGTGGGGGAAGTGGGATGGGTTGGATCATGGCGCTGAGCCATGGCGGTACTGGCAAGAAGATGGGCACATTTCTGGTTCTGCTACTACCTCCCTCTGGGCTCTGGGACAAGCTCCCTCAGCCCTGTCTGCCCCAGTCCCCTCAACCACAGAACAGGGGTAGCTGCACCTGGCCACCTGCCACAGTTCCCATGAGCGAGACAGATGGAGTAGCTCTTTGAAAACTTGAATGTTCTCTTTAGAAATGCTCTCTAGCAAATGAAAATTTCCTAGGGATAAGTCTTTTAGCTTTTCTTATAACTCCCTTCTTCTTAAGGCTTTTTTTTTTTTTTTTAATGGGAGGGGGAAAAAAAACTGTGCACTAGCTCCCCTTCCACATTTTTCTAGTTATGAATTTTTTTTGAAAAGCAGCATTGTTCTCTGAATTTCTCAGCAACTGAAATTTACACAGTAGGTGATTCTCAATTCAGAGTTAAAATTCACATGCAAACCCATTTTCTGAACCTAATGGCTGTTCACACATTCAAAAAGGCTTCGCTTTTCTGTCTTCATGTCACTGTTCACTCTCCATTTCGTCTGTGCTTGCTCAGAAGTCTCTAAGCAAATCTCTGGGCAACTCCTCCCCACAATAAGCTCCTCCAAATCAGTGTGAAACCCTTAATTTAATTAACACCATTACAGTTTCCCAACAAGGATAAATGAGATCAACTACATTTACACCAGGAAGGAAGGAAATTAATCTTACTCAAATGAAAAAAAGGAGAAGACCTTGCAAAACCGGCAAATTAACAGTTGTCTTAGTGGGGATCACGGAAGATCCTGAATCCAGAGGTCGGGAGGTCACGTATCCTGGGTGGGTTTCAAAATAACTGCAGAACTCCCAACAGCAACAGTTCAGAAAAGACCCAGCGGGCGAGATATTCCTTAAGGAAGGGAAAAGGATGGGAGTGTGAAAAGAGGGAATTACATCATTATCAGAAATTATTAAGTTTGACACTGATAATTCACATGTTAATAAAGCATCCCCAGAGCTTGTCTCTCAGCTGCTTCAGACTTTTAGTTAATGTGTTGTGCAAATCATGATCAAAAGAAGATACCCAGCATTTTCTATTTTCTATCTTTTCTATTTTCTAGAACCAGATTTTTAGGGGACAGAAGGGAAGGGATCCAGGACTTAGGAGAGAGTTAATGTAAAATATAAACTAAGGTGATTAAAACAAAATGGATCCTGTCTAGTAACGCTTAGGGGTACACTTAGACCGAAATGTGCCGATTCATGTGAAGGCTGGCTGGAGGCTAGCAGGTAAAAATCTGGGGGAAAGAGGCCTAGAATTCATCCCTGATCCCAAGCTGGGAAATATGCCAATTGCATTGTGTTACTGTGGGGGAAATACCCCACCGTGATTCTAGAATTCAGTAAAAAGAAAATTGTATTCAAGGGAAGGAGAAACGGTCATCTTGTTACGCTTCCCTGCTAGACGCCCAGGCAACCACATGCCATCTTGATTATTGTACTTTTCAAAAGATACAGAAAAACTTGAGACAATCCGGAAAGAGTGACACAAGGGAAAAGACAGAATGTGTGATGGAAAAGAGGTCCCAGAAGAGAAGGTTAAAGAATCAGGACTATTTAACCTAAAGAGGAAAGATCCAGTGGTGAAATACCATTGTTTTCAAACATATGACAGGTTTTTGGCAGTAGGATGCTGATCATATGTTTCCTGAGTATGTGGAGGCCAGGACAAAAGAAACGCAGATGAAAATCAGAACAGTAAATAGATCCTCTGACGGCTTTCTGTTTTCCCGCAGACCAAGGCAAAGCTCCCTCTCGGTGCACCCAGGGTCCCATCTCGTGTCACTGCTGCCACGCACTGCAAACCCAAGCCGAGCACAGCCTCCGCCCCTGCTTTGCGTGTCTTCCACACGTTTTCACTAGTAGCCAGCAACCGTGAATCTCCTCTGGGGGGTACCCACTCCTGTATCTGGCTCCGCCACAACACCAGGAGCTCTCAGCAGCACAGCGCTGGATCAGAGTTTGAATCCCACAAAGTGTTGTTAAATCAGTGAAGAATTTAAGGAAGTAGTCCTTAATGCCACGAACAAAGACGAGGAGAGAGAGGTCTAATAAGGAATTTTAAAGTGAAATGCTGGCTGTTGTGTTCCAGAAATTCCTCTTCATCCCCTGAACAGAGTCTTCAGTAAAATCTGCAGTGCTCACTAATACTTTGTGAAGTGGATTTTTCTCTTTGGGGACATATTTCAGTGCATAATCCTGCTTCAAGGTTGATTGGGCCATTACGCCTTCTCTGAGAAAATCCTGCTGTTTATATATAGATTCTAATCCCTCAACAGGAATTTTCTTGATCTCCTGTTCTCGCTGGTCCAGAAAAGGGTTCAGCAGAAAATTAGGTTCTACTTAGTATAGCTCTTTTCCTGTAGTAGGTTCACAATAAATTCTTGAGATCTTATGGTAATTAAACAACATGCCTATTCCGGGGTAGTAGCAACTCAATTACAGGGGGCCCTCTGTATCTTCGGGTTCCACATCCATAGGTTCAACCAACTGCAGATGGAAAATATTTCTTTAAAAATTCCAGAAAGTTCCAAAAAGCAAAACTTGAATTTGCTGTGCGCTGGCACCTATTTACAAAGCATTTACATTGCATTAGGTATTGTAAGTAATCCAGGGATGATTTAAAGTCTATGGGAGGATGCAAATACTACACCTTTTTATATAAGGGTCTTGAGCATCTGTGGATTTTTTTATCCCCAGGGTCCTGGAACCAATCTCCTGAGGATACCAAGGGATAACTGTATTCTGTTACATTGACCATCCATGTATGGGCCTACACACCTGTCTGGATTTTTTATTTAGAACATATTGTCCTGGGAGCCACATAGCTTCCTGGGAGGGTGAGGATGGAGAATCTCCGACAGCTATTCAGCATCTCCACTTGGACTTCATTCACAAAGACCTACAGGGTAGACAGTGCTAAGCTAGGCCCTCTGCCACGGTCGAACTCTTTCAGTAAACTCCATTTTCCTGAAACCACACTGCATTCTGTGAGGCTGGAAGGGATCACAGGTAATTACCTAGTTCATGCTTCTTTGTCTGGGCAGAACGGAGCTCAGCCTTGGTAAAGAGCTGGGCTGTTCTTTCTCTATAAAATCCCCACGTGCTCCTTTTACATCTTACCTTTTTATTTGTTTCCAAACCACGTTCCTCTCTAAAGCAAGCCTTCGCTGTGTTTACTTAAAGATACATTAGAACGCCGTGGTTTCCCATGGTGTCTCTTACCCATTTGCCAAAATTATGCAAATTAAGAATAACCCCAATCTGGCTGGGGTTGCTTGGGATTAAGAAGTAATTGGATTGTAATATGCTAAGCCATATGCTAATATTTGTCCCAGAAGATGAGACCCAAAAATGCTAATGTGAGATCCTTTCCAGGAAAGAGGACTGTGAGCTGGGAGGTCAGAGGTGGGGGGAGGAGGAGGGAGGGGAGCCCAATGGGTCAGGAAAACTGTTTGAGGGTTTTTGTTTATTTGCTTCTTTTTAAAAAATTTTTTATTTTTTAATTGAAGTATAGTTAATTTACAATGTTATGTTAGTTTCAAGCGTACAGCAAAGTGATTCAGTTATACATACGTATATATATGCTGGATGATTAGGTGCTTTGGAGAGGGGCAGGAGCAGGGCTGAGACCTGGCTTTGGAAAACTTAAGAAAGAAATAAGGGGGTGACCATGCAAAGTGCCTGGAACTGTGACCCTCTGTTTGGGAGCTGCCTCGGGCCCTGTTCCATCCACCCTCGTCCAATCCTTCCAACACGTGATTCCGCCAGCGGGAAGCTCTGAACTTCTGTTAAAAGCTATACGTTGTTCTTTCCTGATCACCCGTGTCTTTTTCTCGGACACCGCTGAAGCCCTTTCCTGTCTGCTCAGAGATGTGAAGGGCTGCTTTAGCTCCTTTTCTCGCCCTCCCTCCACCCGGAAGTCATACATCATTACTGTCAGTGGATGGACCCCACATACACCATAGAGGTCAAAGACTCCAGCCAGTGAGTTTCAAATGCCATCAACAAAAACCGCCGCCCATTAGAAAATAATGTAAACCTGGACCAAAGGAAGCCATCTTCAAGGCATACTCTGCTGTTGCCCCGGCTTCCGGTTCCCAAGTCCCTGGTCTCATTTGTTCTGAGGCAAAGTACATTAAGGCTGGTGCTGTTTAGTTGCACTAATGTAATGAAAAGGTGGCAGAAATGTTGGAAAACCTCTGAAGTCCCGTTAATTGGATTGAGACTAGAACCCTGCTTTCTACTCTGGAAATTGGGTCTAAAGCCAGTAAAGTAAAATCACCCCAAAATGCAGATAATGTGCCGTGTGGTAACTGTGGGTGTCAATGATCAATGCTCAGTGTCCTTCCCAGGGGCAAGGTCTCCAGATGCCTTTCAACAAAGGGAATGGGCTGTTCCCTGGTTGTAGGAAAAGAGGGCGTTTGTTGATCACGCGGCTTTTTAATCAGTTATAGACACAGATGCTTCCCCAATTTTTTTCTGACATAAAATTACTTCTCTAAACAAAGGTGCTCAGCATATAAACTCAGGAGACAGATTTCCTTACCCAGCAGTGTTTTCTTCCTACTTTCTGTATTGTTGGTTCAATGTGAATTACCCTGAAAAAGACCACCTCCAAAGCCCTGAAATTTCTCCTTAAATCATTTCACCCTGACAGGTTCTCTTAATTTCAGACAAACACAATACCCAGTGAGGTGCTATAGGTGGGCAAAACGCTGCAGGCGTTAAGCAAGGCTCGTGTTAGTGCATGTCCGTCCTGTTCATACCAGGGCTTTGCACGACTCCATGCTTCTCTCCATCAACAGCCAGCCATCCGTCCTCAGGAAATCCATTGCCCTTCCCTGGCCTCAGCTTGCTTGTCTGTAAAAGGATGGCTGAGCTAAGTGTATTCCCATGTCCCCTCTGGTCTAAGATCCCAGGTTGAAGACGTGTACCCAGCAGGACTACTGGGAAGTAAGAGAAAGGCCTCCCCTTTCCTGCCTCACAACCCTGCTGGGTGCTCTTGGCTTCAGAATTTGATGTTTCTACTTCCTCTCTTTTCTGACTGGTAAAACCCTCCTCTTGCTTCAAGATCTAGCCAGTCCCAGGCAGCTGTTGAGGGAAAGCGATTTTCCTCGCTCTTACCTGCCCTTTCCCTGTCAGGAGGGGAGCTCAGAGGGACG
Organism: Balaenoptera borealis; assembly: GCF_965194805.1. Lineage (NCBI taxonomy): Eukaryota > Metazoa > Chordata > Mammalia > Artiodactyla > Balaenopteridae > Balaenoptera > Balaenoptera borealis. Next base: position 7,842,631 of record NC_138877.1, read on the forward strand.
ATGTACAGGAAGGAAGCAGAAACACTGAGACGGTGGTGTACAGAAATTCCGAAAGGCTTGAGGGACTCTTTGAGAGCTAAGGGCAGTCTGGAAGCTGGGAGTAAATGACGGGTGTTATTTTCAGCTTCTGGGTTAAATGGTTAATGTTCTCTGGTTGGTCGTTACCCTGAGCTCTGAAGTTATAGCCTTGGTCTCTCGATGATCTGTCTCTGCCCGACTGAACAGGTGCAGGCAAGGGGGTCTGGTGCTCTCTGAGGGCCCTTGACTTTGGACACCCCAAGTATTCCTGTGGATTTCTCCACGTGCTGACGTACCCGGGACTGGCCAGTGGCGTGTGTCCATCCCACGTGGCTCTGCAAGCCTCACGATGGGCGGTTTATGACCACAGGAAACAGGGGTATTTGCAACTCAAGATGAACCTATTTCAGTGGATCCTAGGTCTAGAGAAAAAGCCTTTAACTATTAAAGAAAGGGAGATGCTGGATTCCCCCCACCCACACCGTGGCTCTTTCCCCCTTTCCTTTAACCACTTTGGCCTGATGTCCTAAAGGGACCAGATGTGGGTTCCTGGGCAGGGTCTCTCGCTCTGCCCGTCTCTGTCTCTGTTTCTCTCTTTCTCTCTCTCTTACACCCTGCATGGGTGCACCCCTCCACTCCTCTCCCCACACAATCCAGTCTCATGCATAATATTTCTTTCAGTTGCTCTTAAAAATGTACTCAGCTACTGAAAATAAACTCCTACAATTTGCTGCAAGTTTTCAGACTTCTTTAGCTCCCAGGCAGACACGAGAGCCTTCAGGAATCTGCATGCGGCTGCCCTGCTGGTTCTTGGAGGCTCACATTCTCCATCCCCCCCGCAGAGGTGAACGGTCGGCGGCATGTGGAATATTTAGGTCTTTCCTTTCCTTTCCTTTTTACTCACTGCTGCCCCGCAGTGTGTCATCTCATTGGGCTTAGTATCTCTCCAGAAAGTGGCCAAGATCAAGGAGAAAGGGAGCACGTAAAGTCAAGGCCTTCCTGCCCCAGCTCTTACAAAAATGCTTCAGTGCTGGAGGATTTTGAAAGTAATAACACAAATATGATATTGTGGGCTCATTTCTAGATTTCAATAACTTGGGTAAGAGTGTTTCATGGTAGTCCAGAAAAAGAGCATCTGTTCATACCTTCAATTTCCTAATGAATGGAGTGTTGTGAATAAAGAAAGTCCAGAGGAAATCTGTTGATGAAAAACGCTTCTTCCCTTTATGTATTGCACTGGTGCTCGGCGCAGGGTTGAGCACATAGCAGTAGCTCACTAAATACATGCCGCTATTTTGGGACTAGCTTCTCATCAAAAGTATATTTTATCTCATCACTTATATGTGGAATCTAAAATATGACACAAATGAACTTATTTACAAAACAGAAACTGACTCACAGACATAGAAAACAAACTTTTGTTTACCAAAGGGGAAAGGGTTTGTCCATCCCAAATGCACAAGATGTCAAGAATTCCCATTCCAGGGTTTGGAATCGCCCGGACAGCTAAAGTAAAATGAAAACTCATTTCCTATTTGCCATTTTGATTTCTTCTGAGACCTGAACATATCCATTTTCCTGCTTTCTGAAGGTTTCCTCTCCTCTGTTTACTTAAAGGACTACTGTGTTGCCTTTTCAGTAGGAGATGAGGCACAGCCCTTGCAAATTTCTAAACACAAGCCCCTCACCGTGCAGACCACTGTGCTAGCTGTAGGCACGTAAGGGAAATGACTTGGGCAGCCCAGTAGGAGCCTGGGAGAGGGACCAAATTAGCACAAACATTACTCCACCCAGTAACTACCAGCCTTTCCTTGAATATTTTTTGGGTTCAGAGTCACTAATGGCTGGAGCAGACTCCGGGACTCCCTAAATATCAGTAATACCAACTCACTCAATGGTGTGGGCCTGGGGAGACGGGTGGGGGGGGGGGTTGTTAGAAGTCACATGACCTTCAAAAAAAGAAGTGCTTTGACAATTATGGATACAGGGGTGGACAATAAAATCTGCCTCCCTCCTCTCTTTTGGAGCAAATATTTGCTAGTTTAGATAACTTGCAAGTATTTTCCCAAGGCCTGGTTTGTGCTAAGCAGGACAGAAGCACCCCTGGAAATGGCTTTCCCCATAACCCATTCCCACTGCTGGTGCCACAGGTCACCATTAAGTTCAATGGGCTTCTCTCTACATCCTTTCTTTTGTGCCAACATATGGGAATGATAATATTCCCACTCTTGTGCTTGGAGAGTAGTTCTACCAACTAGATTACAATAGTAAGCATGGTCACCCAATCCCTTTCTTTAGAGGGAAAATTCCTCAAAGTCCTCTGGGAAATGTAGGGGTTTTCCATGACTGGAATGAATTCATGGTCATCTAAAGAAATAGGACATAAGACGTGTGAGGGGTTTATGCGTCAAGCGACAACCTTGACTTGTCCTGGGAAGAAACTCATACAACGCATTCGTTCTGCCATCCAACAGACATGAACTGGGAGTTGACTTCTCCCACAGTCTGTGCTTGGTACTTGGTAGAATTAAAAAGTTGAGATGTCTCAGCCCAGGTGGGACCACTGAGGCTGGAGACCTCACATTCCAGGTGGCAGGTAGGGGGAGAGGGGAGGGGCTGGGGTTAGAGGAAGAGGCCAGAAACGAGCTTGGGACGCATTTGAAGAAAACAGTTCCCTTATGTCGATATAGCTGGTATTGTGCCCACACATTTAGGTCCAGAAATAGATGGCACACTAGCATAACAGGGGAGACCTGGTTTAATTGCAGTTCCTTTAAAAAAAATACCTGGAGTCTTCCTTTGGCCAAAAGCTTAATGGGATACAGTAGAGTGATGTGGTACCTTTAAAAAGCTAATATAATTGTAGGCTCTATTAAATAGAAATAAAGTGTCCAGATCATAAGTAATAGCAACAATGTATGTTGGTCAGATGACAATTGAAAAGCATGTCCCATTCAAGGCACTGCAATTTAAGATGAATCATAAGGTGCAATAATGTAAGTAGAGAAGAAAGGTATAGATGCTGGGCTCTGGAAATGCCAGGCATAAACTTGGGGGGAGGCTCTGAGTGTTTAGCTTGGAAGGGAGAAAACCAAGAAATAATAACTGTCTCCAAATATTGGAGGAGTTGTGGTGAGGAAGAAGGAATGGATGGGTTTTATTTTCGTAAAAGACAGAATTAGAGCAAAGAGTGAATAAATGTCAAGGGAAGGGCTGAGGGAGTAAATAAGGAAGGAAGTGGCCTGGAGGAGAGTTTAACTCAGTATAGGAAATCAACTTTCTAAAAAAGCTTTCTCCCAAACCAAAGTGCTGGGTGTGGGAAATGACACTCTCCAGAGATAGAGAGCTCTTTGTCCACCAGAGCATAAACAGAGATGGACATTCGTCAGGACTTTGAGGAGAGAGTTCCAGGATCTGGCAAGATGTTTGCTGTCTAAGGTCTTAGATGCCGGGTTTCCATGATGGGCCAGACCTGAAGTGGTCCTGCTAAGAGCCACCGGAAGCCTATGCACGTGGACCCCAAGTCCATACGCTTATTGATCAAAGTGCTTTTAAGCAGACGGACCACTCTAGACTCTTTAGTAAAGCCCCAGCCTTTTTCTCAGGGACAGTTCTAGAGAAGGGACCTTTCCCTAAAGTAACAACGAGGTCACGAGTAAGATTGGCAAGGTCTTCACGAGACGCCTGCTCCTTCTGAGACAAGTATGAATGAGAAGCGTTGCTAGGTTACCAGTGACAGCTCCCATCTACGATTGTAGGTGCAGTTGGGGAGAAATGATGCTGAGATATGCAAAGGACAAAGAGCGAACAATCAAAGAGAAGAAGGAAATATGGACTCCATCCAAATAGAGTGTTTCCTCCAGGTGCTGTCTATGAGAAAAGGCTGTCGTTCTTGTGCTAATCCAGAGCAAAGATTTAGGAAATAGAGACACACACAGAATGGTAATTCAAACTGGTTTATCAGATTTTTTAATAATAAAACGTTAATTCATTTCAGTACAAAATTTAATACGTGGGAGTATAACATTTTCAAAAAAAAAATGATTCATTTCCTTGCTATACCAAGAGCTCTTAGAGGATCGGGACAATCTTCTATTTATTTTGGTACCCCTGGAGTTTAGCACAGTGTGTGGCACAGAGTAGAAGTTGCTATAAATATTTAGTGTACTATACAGAAATGTGTTTTTTGGGTGGTAGATAGGTTGAAGTATCTGAACAAGACCACAATGATTTCTACTTTCCCTGGTCTTCTGTTGCTCTAGCAAAACCTTCCTCTGCTCTAGGTGGAAAATTAGGCTCTGAAGCACTTGATTCCAGCACCTTCCATGGCAACCTCAGTTTACTTGTTCATTAATGCACTCATCAAATGTTTATTGAACCCCTACTTTGTGTGAGGCACCGTGCTGCGGCTGAGATACAGATAAACAAGGCCAGGAAGACCCCTGCTTCCAGAAACTCCCCTTCCGTGTCTGCGGCTGGGAGAGTCATGGCACTGGGAGTGAGTTCCTAGTGTCAGTTCAACAGAAGAATAGTTTCTTTTTCAAATGACCAGTTGAGATACATCGATGTAGTAAATAGAAACAACCTTTTTTAAGAATTTTTATTGGAGAAGAGTTGATTTACAATGTTAGTTTCAGGTGTGGAGCAAAGTGAATCGGTTATACATATACATATATCCACTCTTTTTTTTAGACTCTTTTCCCATATAGGCCATTACAGAGTATTGAATACAGTTCCCTGTGCTATACAGTAGGTCCTTATTAGTTATCTATTTTATATATAGTAGTGTGTATATGTCAATCCCAATCTCCCAATTTATCCTTCCCCCCGCTTACCCCCGGGTAACCATAAGTTTGTTTTCTACATCCGTGACTCTACTTCTGTTTTGTAAATAAGTTCATTTGTATCCTTTTTTTAGATTCCACATATAAGTGATATCATATGATATTTTTCTTTCTCTGTCTGACTTACATCACTCGATCTGACAATCTCTAGGTCCATCCATGCTGCTGCAAATGGCATTATTTTGTTCTTTTTTATGGCTGAGTAATATTCCATTGTATATATGTACCACATCTTCTTTATCCATTCCTCTGTCGATGGACACTTAGGTTGCTTCCGTGTCCTGGCTATTGTAAATAGTGCTGCAATGAACATTGTGGTACATGACTCTTTTTGAATTATGGTTTTCTCAGGGTATATGCCCAGTAGTGGGATTGCTGGGTCGTATGGTAGTTCTATTTTTAGTTTTTGAGGGAACCTCCATACTGTTCTCCATAGTGGCTGTATCAATTTACATTCCCACCAACAGTGCAAGAGGGCTCCGTTTTCTCCACGCCCTCTCCAGCATTTATTGTTTGTAGATTTTTTGATGATGCCCATTCTGACTGGGAAACAACTTTTAAAAGAACTTTGTCCAGGAATCTCTGTGATTTGTTTTCCCTTTGATCCAAAAATATGTTGACAAGTACAGCTGACCCTTGAACAATGTTGGGGGGTGGTAACCCATGTATAATTTACGGTTGGCCCTCCGTATCCGCAGCTCCTCCTGCATCCGAAGATTCAACCAACCATGGACCATGTAATGCTGTAGCATTTACTACTGAAAACAACCCACATATAAGTGGATCCTTGCAGTGCAAACTGTGTTGTTCAAGGGTCAGCTGTATAAACAAAAAACACCCTGCCCAGGAAGGCTGAGTAATCCTGAGAGGATTCAATCCAAGCTTTAACCATTTTTTATGTCAAAAAGTAAAAATGATTACAATCAAATACTATTCACGATTGACTTGACCAAATACATTGCTATCAAGAGAAATTGTTCTATCAGACGTTCAGAAGCAGAAGCATTCTCTCTGGACCTGCCACCTGGTTGCTCAACAGTGGCTTCGAACAGATCAGCAAATAAGGAGAGATTTGAAAGGATCACTGCAGCCACACTGTCAAAAATCTGAATGTAAATTGGGTGGTCTTCTTTTTTTTTTTTTTAATAAATTTATTTATTTATTTATTTATTTTTGGCTGCGTTGGGTCTTTGTTGCTGCCCGGGGGCTTTCTCTAGTTGCGGTGAGCGGGGGCTACTCTTTGTTGCAGTGCACGGGCTTCTCATTGTGGTGTCTTTTCTTTGTTGTAAGACACAGGCTCTAGGCACGCAGGCTTTGGTAGTTGTGGCACAAGGCCTCAGTAGTTGTGGCGCACGGGTTTAGTTGCTCCGCAGCATGTGGGATCTTCCCGGCCCAGGGCTCGAACCCGTGTCCCCTGCATTGGCAGGCGGATTCTTAACCACTGCGCCACCAGGGAAGTCCTGGGTCATCTTCTTAAAGGGTTCGATTCTTCGCTCATATCCTCGGACAAGAATGGCAAAAAGATGATTAGAGAAACGGAAAGGAAAGAGTTGAGAAGAGAAAGCATGAAGAAGAGAAAATCCAGCAGAACTTGAAGGTCAATTAAAATAAGAAAAGGCTGGAAGAAAGGGCACCTTGGATAAGAAAGGAGCGGAGGAAGTGAGAAATAAAGAAAAAGAGGAGCTAAAATTTTTCAGAATCACTAGACTCTGGCTCGAACTTGATGGAAAATAGGCATTTCTTTGCTGTTGATCTGCGGGGGTCCCTGCTGTCGGGCTGCAGTGGCCCCTGACTTTGGAGGCCAGTGATGGATTGAACGTCTCCAGTCGGATGCTGCCCAGCACATGGCAGGCATCGACGCCGGGGTAGCCTGAGTGCAAAGGAGACCTAAATACAGAAGCAGATGGCCGAGATGCGCTTAGTGTCTTTAACGTATTCAGTCCCTCTGAGATGCATCCCTGGGCAACATTTTGTTTCCTCTTTCTGGATGGGTAAAGCAAGGCATTTTAATATTACCTAATTATCTCCCCCCCCCCACATTGTGTATTTTTATATAAAGGCAGCATGAAGAATGAACTGGGCAAGGTTTAGCCCAAGTGCTGCTGAGGCAGGAGGGCTCTTCAGAAACCCACACCCCCTCCCTCTGTATAGGGGCTGGAGGAGTCCACAGAGAGGTGAGGCATCAGAGCCTCCTGCCTGCCTTACATAAACATTGAAAAGACTGATATGATCATGTTGGCAAACCGTTCTGCGCTCCTGAGAGCGAGAGAGTTACAAGGCTGTGATTTTATTATGCATAACACGGCATGTGCTTACTGCTGGTGAACTCAGATGCAAACTGCCTGGGGGTTGTGATTTCACTCTGCTCCTTCCCGCTCCTTCTGTGTTAGGGACCAGCAGCTTAGGTTTCTATATTGGAAAAATCAGTTTCTTCATCACCAACAACTCTAATACATCAGAGGAGAATGATGGAGGAGAGAAAGTTTGATAACAGCGGTTCTGTTGCCCCAGTGAGATTTGCCCAAATGGGACGGTTCAGCCAGTTGAGGAGGAAATCAGACCGACAACGGACCTGGTCTCCACTGAGTCGGGATTCTCTCTAAGCAAGGCACCACTGAGCAGAAAAATCAATAGCAGGAAAAACGAGATCAAACCATGCTTGGGTTTCAACACCGTGGGGAAATAACTGGGAGAAGGAAACTTTATTAAGACTGTTCCTCCAACCCTACCCATTCCTTTGGGGCATCTCTGCTTTAAACATTCCGGACCATTTTGGGGAGTGGAGGACATCGTAGGGCAGATTGATCTTGCACTGAATAGCCATTTAGTTACATATTCGATGTGTAACAAGAGATGGATTTTCTTGGCGAAGTGCATCAAAGGGTAACCCCTCCAACTCACACCCTCCAGACAGGTCCAAGACTCACTGGGCTGTTTCCAAGATTGAGAAGAAGCTAGACTATTATCCACAGTGGAATAGGGACCCACCAGAAGAAAGGAAGAACAGTCACAAGTGACTTGGAGAAATGATGCAAGATGGGCATTGTTTTCTATGTATTGTACTTAAATCAACCACAAACCAATGACTGCAACTACTCAGTGCTATGCGAGGAAAAAAAAATGTTTTCTGGTCTTTCTCCCTGTCTCACTCTTTTTTTTTTTTTAATTATTTATTTATTCATTTATTTATTTATTTTTGGCTGTGTTGGGTTTTTGTTTCTGTGCGAGGGCTTCCTCTAGTTGCGGCAAGCGGGGCCACTCTTCATCGCAGTGCGCGGGCCTCTCACTATCGCGGCCTCTCTTGTTGCGGAGCACAGGCTCCAGACGTGCAGGCTCAGTAGTTGTGGCTCACGGGCCTAGTTGCTCCGCGGCATGTGGGATCTTCCCAGACCAGGGCTCAAACCCGTGTCGCCTGCATTGGCAGGCAGATTCTCAACCACTGCGCCACCAGGGAAGCCCTGTCTCACTCTTAATAAGCCTTGGACAGCTGTGAACCTCTACCTTGTGCTCTAACACTTTACTGCAAAGCTCTAAATGTGATCAGAGATGCACCATATTCAAGGCGACGCAATTCAGCAAGTCCTTATTTTTACTTACTTAAAATGAGTGGCTGTTATAAGCCCAATGCTTTCCTGAGCACTGTGGGGTTAGAAAAGAAAAATACTCTTTGCCCCTGTACTGATGGAACTTACAGACTCGCCAACGTGTATTAGAGACTATATCACAAAGTAACAGTAGTAACCCAGTGCTGAAATGCATGGGACATCGAATAAGCGCTGTTTCTCCAATCTTGAAAGACAGCCCTGAGACTGACGAGCCTCCCTTGGTGCCCCCCCCCCTTGACCCTTCTCACAGTCCCAGGAATCCCAGTGGGCCCAGTGCCCACCCAGTCGAAGGGATGGTCTCACCTCTGTTCTTAACACCTGGACTTGAGGTAGGGAGTGTGTACACAGCCTGCATTTCAGTGGAGCCTGAAGGAGAGTAAAAGAAGCTCGCTTGGTAGCAGCGAAAGCCCCAAATCGGTTAAAACGCTATCATTTATTTTATGTAAAAAAAAAAAAAAAAAGTCAGAAGCCCTTAAATCCTTGTGCCTGTTCTACCAGCTGCCCAGGGCCTCACCTGTCAAGAAACTGCAATAGCACTCAGCACCCACCTCCAGCAAAGCTGCACGATGGGGGCATGTGAGGAAGACTGAGATGAACTGACCATTAAACACTCACACAGGACTGGGTAAAACAAGCACCAAGAACCACCGGGCACTTAGTTAGGAAGGGATACAATACCCTGCCTCCCGCTCACTACTTAGACCCTTTTATTGGTGCTCTGCTGAGTATTCCCCGACCTCTAGGAACCTGACCCGCCACCTGCCAGGTCCTGGAACCTGCTCCAGGTTACAGAGCAGGGCCATTCAGTCCTATAAAAACAAGGCCTCCGAGCCCACATAGGCACAAAAATCGAATCACGAAAACACGGCACTGAGAAGGTGAGAAAGACACAGCACCGACGAAGATCTGGCAGCTCTTAGTGGACCACCCCCAGCCTGGGAGTCAGCTCAGCCTGCACCACGATTTTAAGAGGAGTTAATGAGCTCCAGGTGAGCTGCCTCTAAGGGCTTCTGTGGCCCGGAGGAAGATTCTGTTATGCATCCCCAGACTCTGACCTTCTCACCTCACAAATGCATGTCCCTGGTCTCAAGGGACGGGTGATGGGAAGTGATGGACAGACTGGACGAGGCAGCACTTCTGATTATTGAAAGTGGCAAGAGGGACCCGATGGCTCTCAGCTAAAGCACGAAGTTGGATCACGGGTTCCCCTGGGGCTTCTTCTCAAGTCGCCACCTGAGCTCTGCCCCCGGCTCTTGCCCTAACTGCGGTCCAGGAGGATAAAAGCTCGTCCCTTCAATGCCCGCCCCCTTCCCCTCCCCCAGCCTGCAGGCCCCACCCAGCAGCCATCACGAGTGGTCAGGAATCACCGAGGCCCTCCCGGGGGACCTCTGGTAAGGCTTTCTAGCAAACAGGCCACTTCGGATGAAAGCAGCCCAAACAGCTGAGCAGTTAAAAGTGACAGCAGTCACCAACGATGTGTGGGCCCTGTAGGAAATGGCAGGTCGATAAATATTCAGCAGCCACACTGCACACTCTCAATGCAGCCCCGATCTCTAATAGTGGATGCTTGCTTGTATATGAACGGGTCCTTCTCCCACTCGGCACCCAGCTACCTTGAGCTAAGACACTGATCGGCTCCGCTAAAGACAAGTTCAAGGCAGCGCTGAGCCCAGGAGCCTGGAGAGAAAGGGGCAGAGCCTGGGGTCCTGCGGAGTCGCCCGGGGCCTTTGAAAACCCCAGACCAGTTAAACCAGAACCCCGGGGGGGTGGAACTGGGGAATTAGGATTAAAAACATTTTTTAAACTTTTATTTGGAAATAATTCCAAACACTGAAAAGTTGCAAGACTAATACATACTACAAAGAATACCCACAGGTCCTTTATGCTTGTGAACATTTTAGCCTTTTTGCTTTGTCATTTCTCTGTCTCTCTTTACACACACACACACACACACACACACACACACACTATTAAAAAAAATTTTCCTGAACCATTTGAAGGTGAGCTACATCATGTCCCTTTGTCCCAGACACCTCAGCACGTACTTCCTACAAATAGGGCCATTCTTCCACACAACCACAATACAGGTTCAACAGCAATAAATAGAACATTGACACAATACTTTTGGAATCAGTCTGTTTTTTACTGTCAGGTGAGTTCAGTGTGTAGCCAAGTGAGAACCCCTGGGGCCACTACCACTCACCCCAGGATCTTTGTTCCTTGTAAAGGAAGCAGAGAAGAGCTTGATGGCCCAGATCTCCCAGTCACTCGGATGTATTTATTTTTTATTTTTTGAAGGGTATTTATTTAATTAACAGTGGAAGGCTACAAAGTAAATGTTCCTCATTAGTTAACTGGTTAAATAATTTATTTCTTTTTCTTTTTCTATTCTCATATCCTTATTTTTTCACTCAGATTTATTAACAGAGCAAACTGGCCACTGCACTATTGGGACCCAGTGGGCACCTGGGTCTGGGGGTCGCTCTGGAAAGCTCCGACTCCCCTTTTTTCTTCCATCTCACCGCTTACTCCATTTCCCCCTGAGGTACTTCTCTTGTGACCCTGCTTGTTTCATAACCAGCAGGTGATTTATTAACAATCTAATATGGCACAATGGCGTCTCAAGAAATTACCCTGAGCTTTGTTCAGACTGCTTCGGGACTTTTATAACTAAAATGATCTCTCTCCTTTCTGGTAATTCAGGCTCACAGCCTTTGAAGAGGAGTGTGGTGGCTGATTTTCTGTGTCAACTTGCCTGGGCCCTGGGGTGCCCAGATACTTGGTTAAACATTATGCAGGGAGTTTCTGGATGAGGTTAACATTTGAATCGGCAGGCTGAGTAAAGCAGGGTCCTCCACCCAATTCTGGCCTGAGTAGGACCAAAGGCTGAGCAAGGGAGGACTCACTCTCTCTGCCTGACCGTCCTCCAGCTGGGACACCGGTCTCCTCCAGCTGGGACACCGGTCTCCTCCTGCCTTCAGACTTCAACTTGGGCTGGAACCACACATGGGCTCTCCTGGGCCTCCAGCTTGCAGACTGCAGACCTTGGGACTTAGCCTCTGCCGACACATGAGCCAATCCCTTATAATAAATCAGATACATCTGTTTCTCTGGAGAACCCAGACTAATACAAAGAGTGAGCTGGATTTTTCCAGAAGGGAAAGGAATGGGACAGAGAAAGTTGAAGAGTTAATTTCCAAACTGGAAGGAGGTAGTTGGGTACTCAGAGATGGGGAAAGAGGATGGTGGGCTGCAGGTTCTCCAGGGACCTGACTCCTCAAGGTGTCCCCTCTGCGGTGGCACGTCCTTAGGCGGGTGGGTTGTAAAAGGTCCAGGTGAGGCTCCCCTAGGGCTGAGCCTGGCCCAGGGTGGGTAGAGCTGCCAGGCAGACAGACAGACAGCCCTTGAGGGACCACTCTGGCCTGGCTGGGGGCCAGCAACTGCAGCTACTGTGCCAGGCAGGTCATGCAGGACGAGCTCCACGGGCAGCCTAGGTGCCATCCAAGAGATGAGGCAGAACGCAACGCCCTGAAAACCCCAGGAATCTTATATGGCCTTGGGAAGGGAAGGAGGCCAGAGAATGACTGATACTGGGTTTCCAGCCACGTTAGTCGGAGGATACCCTGCTTTCCGTAAGTGTCACAAGGCAGTTGACACCTGGAACATGCATTTAAGGCCAAAATCCATCTCCTTGTCCCAGTATTTGCCTAGGACACATATTTCCCATGTAGAAAATTCTCTCTTCCTCATAACATTCCTTTAGCTATCAGGACGTCATCAGGAGGGTTTCATAGACTGTTCCCTGGGGGAGGTGGGAGGGAGGCTCTGAATCCTCTGAAGTTGATTGTATTCGAAAATGTGCATTTTTCTGGGGAGGGAACCCGTACACCTGATCAGATCTTCAAAAGAGGTTGGACCTAAAATAAAATCACACACCACTGTAGCAGAGTGAAAAGGTCCTTTAGGGCAAATTGCCTTCTTTCTAGTCCACTTTCCCTGAATTGGTCACTCATTCACGCATTCATTATTTTTATTTATTTAATTTTTTGGCCACACGGCGTGGTCTATGGGATCTTAGTTTCCCGACTAGGGATCGAACCCGTGCCCCCTGCGGTGGGAGCACAGAGTCTTAACCACTGGACCACAAGAGAAGTTCTTCATTCAGTATTTTTAGAAGCCCTCCCGTTCCTCAAGTCCTGTAGCTCCAAGTAGAATAGTCTGCACAGAGTGGCTCTTACCTCTGGTCTTTGCTCCTCCAATTGTGTGTCGGGCTATGCTTTTTAATCACAGTTCCCTTCATTGTTCTCCTTCCATCCTAAAGTCTCAAATGGTTCTCACTGCCAACCCATCGTCAGAGCAGTCAAGCAACGCAGGCTCGAGGAAACTGAAATTTTCCACTTTCTCTCATCCTGGTTCCACCTCCACCCTAAGAACGCCTCAAGGCTTCTACTCAGAAAATACCCTAGTCAAGCATTAGCAGAGTTTCCTCCTACTAGGACTATCTGCAGTTTTATTGGGATCTCGGAAAGAATGGAAAATCTTTACCAGTTGAAGAGTGCATCTCTATGCGTGACATTGAGGCTGGGTGAAACGCAGGGGGAGGGATTGATTTGCGGTGGGATCAGGCCTCCCTGGAGCCCCATGGGCTCATACCACCTGGGCGAGCATCCTTCTCAGTGGGTTGGCCCTGCTCCCAGCGGCCCCTGCGTCTCATTTGTCTGCCCACAGAGGCTGCTCCATAGCCCATTACTGCCCACCCAACACTCTTCCTCCTGGGCCTTTGCCCATGCTGTTAACCCCTGCTGGATGCCTTCTTTCCATTCTGAGCCCACACAAAGCTTCTCATCCTTTTTTCAAATCCTCACTCAAGTTCCACCTCCTCTGAGTCCTTGTGAAGCTGCAAGGTCTCTGGCCACAGGGCATGTGTATTTCACTTCCACAGCACCCTGTATCCTCTCTCACTTTCATAGCGTATATTTTGCACTTCGTTACTTATTTTTCTTGAATTCTCTAATTGCATTAAACAGGAAGGTCTTCCCTCCCCTAATGAAATGATTAACTCTGGGGGCTGTTTTTTTCTTTTAATCGAGATTTCACTGTTTTTTGGTTTGATGATTGGTAAAAAGATGTGAACAGAACACACATAATTCATAATATAAGTGCTAAACAAAAAAGCCACATAATTGTAATACTTTTTCCAAACAATTATCTCACTTTCCAGCTTAACTTTGGAGGAAGTTTTTCCTTAAAGAGAGCTATTAACCATCAGTATTTTCAAATGTTGACAAGTTGTTTGCCCAAAAGTCCCACTAATTCATGACAATATTATGCATATCACATACTGACAAGTCTCCAATTTGTCACAGAAAGCTAATACAGTTATTAGGGAGAAAATTATGCTACCTCTAAAGAGATTACAGACAGTACCCAATTCTGAGTGGGAGAGCCAAGATCAGGGAGCAGTTTCCTTCACAAAGCAATTGTACCAAAAAATAGCTTAGATATAGAAAATAAATTATTTAAAATGCTTGAGATGCAAGATTGGGATTCCAAATTATCATTGTTATGCTTCATATCAATGTTATAGGTTTTAAGAACTGCCCTCACCCCACTGGTTTATGGAATGTTAGGTTGATACATGAGACTGTCAAAGCCCCCTGCAGTTCAGTAGCCTGCTTTGTTTTAGTTGATCAGAAAAACAACCACCCAGGATGTGATTTCACCTCTTTAAAAGCTTTCACACTTAGCTAAATAGGGAAAAAAATGAGATGAAGTATGTGATGCTTAGCTTTTTGTGTCAATTGGCTAGGCTATGTGATTAGGACTCGCAAATACGGAGAGAAGGAAGGCCAGAAAGGACCTTGGGGTGTTGAATGGAAATTGAAGGTATTGGTGTGAATGCATTTAAAATATACATCCAGGGCTTCCCTGGTGGCGCAGTGGTTAAGAATCCGCCTGCCAATGCAGGGGACACGGGTTCGAGCCCTGGTCCAGGAAGATCTCACATGCCGCGGAGCAGCTAAGCCCGTGTGCCACAACTACTGAAGCCTGCGTACCTAGAGCCCGTGCTCTGCAACAAGAGAAGCCACCACAATGAGAAGCCCGCGCACCGCAACGAAGAGTAGCCCGTGCTCACCGCAACTAGAGAAAGCCCGCACACAGCAACAGAGACCCAATGCAGCCAAAAAATATATATACACATCCAGGGATATGTGTGTGTATATGTGTACATTTGTGTGTGTGTGTACATTTGTGTGTGTGTGTGTGTGTCTTCTAACTCTGAACAGTAAGGGAACCTGGGAGCAATGAGACTTTAGTAGCAATGAGTACAGTCAGCACCCAGACACTGGGTTTTTTTTTCTTTTTCCAGATATTGCTTTCTGAATACTACCCTCCACAAAAAAGAACCTGGGATCCTCGGAGAAATGGCTGATTCCAGGGTTGGAATTATTTCACAATAAATTTAAAAGTACCCATGCCCAGGCCCTGACTCAGACCAGTTCAGTCAACACCTGCCAGGCCTTGGCATTCTTTCTTAAACGCCCCTGGGGCCTTTAACACGTGGTTGTGAACCGAGCCTTGCCATCTCAGCCACCATCTGCACAGATGTGATACTTGCTTTCCATCTGCAGACTCAGGCAGGCCCAGCCCCCATGATCAATTCAGTCTCTGTCAGGAATGGTTTTAGGAGTTCTAGGCTTAGCGTTAAATCAGCCTTACTCCCATTGGCCATGCTCTGCCCTTGTCCTTTGACATTGGGCTCTGGCTTGGCCTTACCATGTCCTCCTCCCATGGAGCCAGGTGACCAGAGCTTTACCTTGGTTCCCTCAGCCTCATTTCCTGGTTCTCCAAGGGTCTCCCTCCTGCTCCCCCTGGAGGGTGAAGGGCTGTATCACCAGTTGTCAAGACCTTTGGATGCCAACTGTCTTCCTGCCTGCCCACTCCCGTACCCAGCTGCCTGGCTTCCCAAGCTGTGATCCATCGTGTTTGGGGCACCGCCTTGCTTCCCCCTGCAGACTCTCTGCGTGCCACCTTTCTCTCTGGAGCTCCGCACACCACGTGTCACAGCTTCCCTGGACATGCCCTCTGCCTGCCGCCTGCCACTGGGGCTCCCTCCAGAGCATCTGCTCCCGCAGCGCTCTGCACTTTCATTGCCAGAACATGCCTCACACGTTAGCGTTTAGTTGTCTGCTTTATGCGCTGGATTAAATTCCATGAGGGTAAGAGCCGTGTCCTGTTCATTGCTATACGCCCAGTACCTATTAGCACATAGTCCCAAGTCCATAATTGGTGCCTGGGACGTATTTGTGGAATGAATGGATGAATGTCCAGTATCCAGGTCCTTCCTGGCTGTCCTTAGCAAGATCGATCC
Organism: Balaenoptera borealis; assembly: GCF_965194805.1. Classification (NCBI taxonomy): domain Eukaryota; kingdom Metazoa; phylum Chordata; class Mammalia; order Artiodactyla; family Balaenopteridae; genus Balaenoptera; species Balaenoptera borealis. The sequence continues at coordinate 7,858,470 of NC_138877.1, forward strand.
CGTCACCAAATAAATAGCATCATTTGCACAGGCCTGGACACAAAGCATGTTGGGACCACAGCAAGGTCAGCAGCTGGGGAGCCCGGTGTTCTGTTCCCAAAAAGGCAAGAAGCATGCTGATCTCTCAGGCAGGCGTGGGGGGCCAGTCTTTTAGCAGGAGTACTGCAGGGGCTTTCAAAAAGCTCTCTTCTTGAAATCAAGAAGAGTAACGTCACTCCGGTGAAGGAGTGTCCCACCACAGACAGCTGTAGCATCCTCAAAGTGGGCCTCAGGGATCTTCATTGAAATGCAGATTTTAGAGTCCTGCCCAAGACCCCTTGAATCAATGTTTGGGCCCGTGGTCCAAGGCTCTGCTTTTAAACAAGCTTTATGAAGATTGCACTTGGAAAAACTCAGAGCTGTAGAATGGAAGCAAGACCCCACCTTCTCCAGGATTCTGGCATGAGCTAAGTTGGAAAGCCAGACCCCAGCCAAGCTAAGTGGGATTTGAGGTTGTTTGTAGAAAGCATGGTTAAAATTTTGGAAGCAGGCAGACTGTTTTTTTGTTTTTGTTCTGTTTTTTTTAGTTGTATGTGGTGTTGATTTTATTGAATGCTTTTATTAATTTTCTCCTTGATATTTTTTTACTTTAAAAATTAATAGACAATTTTTTAGAGCAGTATTAGATTCACAGAACAATTGAGCAAATAGTATAGAGTTCCCATATACTCTCCTTCTCCGTACACAGTTTCCCCTTATTTTTTTAACATCTTGCACTAGTGTGGTGTGTTAATTATAACTAATAGTTACAATTAATGAACCAATATTAATACATTATTATTAACTAAACTCTATAGTTTACATTAAGGTTCACTCTTGGTGTTATACATTCTATAGGTTTTGACAAATGCATATCAGGTATTCACAACTATAGTATCATACGGAATTGTTTCACTGCCCTAAAAATCCCCTGTGTTCCACCTATTCGCTCCTCTTCCCTCCCCCAAAGCCCCTGGCAACCACTAATCTTTTTACTGTCTCTATAGTTTTGCCTTTTCCAGAATGTCATGTAGTTGGAATCCTACAGTATATAGCCTTTCACATTGGCTTCTTTCAGTGAGCAATGTGCATGTAAGTTTCCTCCTTGTCTTTTTGTGTTGATAGCTCTTTTCTTTTTATTGCTGAATAATATCCCATTGTATGTATGTAGCAATTGTTTATCCATTCACTTATTTGAGGACATCTTGGTTGTTTCCAGTTTTGGGTAATTATGAATAAAGCTGCTATAAACATTCTTGTGCAAATTTTTGTATGGACATGCTTTCAACTATAGTGGGTGAATACCAAGGAGAGTGATTGCTGGATTGTGCGCTAAGACTGTTTCACTTTGTAAGAAAGTGGCTGGACCATTTTGTATTCCCACCAGCAAAGTATGAGAGTTCCTGTTGCTCCATACCCTCACCAGCACTTGGTATTGTCATGTTTTTAGATTTTAGCCATTTTAATGTGTGTGGTGGTATCTCATTATTTAATTTGCAATTCCCTAATGACATGTGATGTTGAGCATCTTTGCATATGCTTACTTGTCATCTGTATATCTTCTTTGGTGAGGTGTCTATTTAGATCTTTCACCCATTTTTCATTTGTTTTAAGAGTTCATTGTATAGTTTAGATAAAAGTCCTTTATCACATATGCGATTTGCAAATGTTTTCTCCCAGACTGTGACTTGTCTTTTCATTCTCTGAGCTGCGTCTTTTGTAGAGCAGAAGTTTCAAATTTTAATAAAGTCCAACTTGCCAATTTTTTCTTTCATGTATTGTGCTTTTCATATTGCTAAAAACTAAAACTCACTGTGCTTTTAATTCATCACCAAACCTAAGGTTGTCTAGATTTCCTCCTAGGTCTTCTAGAAGTTTCATAGCTTTGCATTTTAAATTCAGATCTATGATCCATTTTGAGTTAAACTTCATGAAAGATACGAGGTCTATGTTTAGACTCCTTCTTACCATAGATTTTGGCAAACTCAGCATATGATTTTTTTCTTTCTTTATTAAATCCAGAACTTTCACCTTTTCACTTCATGGCTTCTCTTTGGCATGTCTGAATCGCCAGCATCACTCCTCTTGAGCTTTGGGGCCATTAAGCAAAATAAGGGTTACCTTAACACAAGTGATATTGTGGCAGTTGATCTGATAACCACCATGGCTGCTAAATGCTGTACAAAATGTGCTGGACAAAAGGACTCCTGGGTGGGATGGTGCAGGACAGTTTGAGATTTCATCACACTACTCAGAAAGGCATGCAATTTAAAACATGTGAATTGTTTATTTCTGGAATTTTCCATTTAATATTTTTGGACTGCAGTTGGCCCTGGGTAACTGAAACCGTGGAAAGTGAAACCCCAGATAAGGGAGAACTAGTGTAGGTAAGATTTTTTTCTCCCTCTGGCTTTTTTCAAGAAGTTCTTTCTGACTTTGATTTTCTGCGGTTTGACTATGATATACCTAGGTGTGGTTTTTAGGTATTTACCCTGCCTGGTGTACTCTGAGATTCCTGGATCTTTGGTTTGGTGCCTATCTTCACTTTGGAAAATTCTCAGCCATTATTATTTCAGACTGGGTTTTAAATCCTGCCTCTGCCATTACTAGAGAAGTGATCCTAGGTGAGCTATTTAACCTTTCTGAGCCCTAGTTTCCTTAACTCTGTAACGGGAGTAACAGCTATGTGTTACAGGATACGGTGGGGCGGAAATGAGGTCCAGCTTTGCACAGTGTCTGGCATAGCGTGGAGGGGGCTGGTGGTTAGTGAGTGCCATGGAATGAAGGGAACTGTCGCTGAGCAGGCAGGGTGATGGACCTTGAGCATCAGGCCCACAAGACAAAGTCCCTGGTTGGTACTGAAGCTACTCATATGCTTCTTAGACTGATTAGGAATTCACTGAAGGGGAGGTGGGGGGCCCAGAGTGAGCCCCAGAATTGACAGAACTTCCTGGAATCTAGGCATCTTGGAATTGCCCCAGTAGTTGCCAGGCCCACTAGTAAACCCCAGATACTGATATTTTCTCTAGCATTAATTATGGGCTTGAGTATCCAGAACAGTCTCACACAATAAAAGTTTTATGTGGGCAGAAGTCAGGCTACCCCAGCCCAGGCTCAGAGCTGGCTTCATGAGGACTATAGCTAAGCATCCAGCAATGGTCTAGTGAGGTCTCGCCTGGCGGTCCTGGGGGACCCTGCCTGAAGCTTCCAGCCTGGCATACCTCAACTCCCACCCCTAGACTGTAAAATCCCTGAGGCTGAAGGCTGCTACTCCAAGGGTCCTTGCAAGCCTTCCTCTGCAAGGACAATAATTGAATATTCTTGCATGGGAAGAAGAGGGATTCAATTCAAAGGGAGGCAAAGAAAAAGATGAAATACAAATGTAAAGGTTTTTTAAATGTTCAGCATAAGAGCCAAGGTAACCTACCTTTGATTTACCTGACTTAAAAACATGCACTCTGAAAAACACTCAAATAGGCCTCTGGCCAAGATGGAATAATGGAGACCAGATTTATTTTACGAACTGAAATAATGAAAACCATATGACACAGGCATGCCACTCTATTTACCCAAGAGAAATGAAATCATATGTCCACACACATTCTGGAGCATGGATGCTTATATTAAATTTATTAGTAAAAGCCAAAGAATGGAAGTCACCCAAATGTCCATCAAGAGATGAACGGAAAAACAAATTATGGTGTTTCCATACAGTGGAATACTATTTAGCAATAAAAAGGAATGAACTATTGATCCATGCAGCAACATGGATGAATTTTAACATGTTTATGTGGAGTGAAAGAAACTAGACAAAAGTAGAGTTCATACTGAATTATTTCTTTTATATAAAATACTTGAAAATCGAAACTAATCAACAGTGACAGAAAGTAGATCAGTGGTTGCCTGGGGAGTCGTGGGCAAGATGGGAGTGGGGAATGAGAAGGTGGGATTATAAGAGGGTCAGGGGAAACTTTAGGGGGTCATGAGTATGTTTATTATCTTGATTATGGTGGTGGTCTTATAGGTATATCCATATGTCAAAACTTACCCCATTGCACACTTTAAATATGTGCAGTTTATTAAGGTCAACAGAGCTGTTAAAAAACCTTTTCTTGTTCCAACATTATCTTTTGCTGTTTTCCCTCTTTAAAAAAATGTTCAATTTCCTAAATAATCAAAGAAATGAAAATTAAAACTAATATAACCAACTCCAGTGTATGGAAAAACTTTATAAACATAAAACATGGACTCAGAGAAATAGACTCTCTCCTATGCCCTTGTAAAGGAAAACGACTTCATTTATTCACTGCTCACTGAATACTTCACTTCTGGTCACATAATGTGGCAGTTTTCCCATGCCAAGCAATTCTGTGACATCAGCTGAGTGTCCTACAGCTTAACTCAATTCTGGTGCTATCTACCTGTAGATGCCACAGATGAAGGGCTCGGTCCCACAAGACTGGTTTCCCTTCCCCAATTCAAACATCAATCTTAAATCCAGGTTGTCTTCTGAGATTCTGACCAATTGGCTATAAATCAGACATTCTCATGACCCCCTCCTCAGGTTGATTAATTTGTTAGAACGGCTCACAGATCTCATGAAACAGTTTACTTACTAGATTTCTGGTTTATTATAAAAGGATATATCACAGGAACAGTCAGATGGAAGAGATGCACAGGGCAAGGTATGTGGGAAGAGGCATGGAGCTTCCACGCCCTGTCTGGATGGACCACCCTCCCAGCACCTCTATGAATTCAGCACCCTGGAAGTTCTCCAAACCCTAAAGTCCAGTTCACGGATTTTTAAGGAGGCGCCATTACTTAGGCAAGATTGATTAAATCATTGGCCATTGGCCATTGACCAACTGAACCTCCAGCCCCTCTCCTCTCTCCCAGTGTTGAGGGGTGAGGCTGAATGTTTCAACCCTGAAGTCACAAGGTTGGTTCCGCTGGCAACCAGCCCATTCTTTGGCCTTTCCAACAACCACCTCCTTAACATAAACTCAGGTGTGCTTGAAATTTGTTATGAATAACAAAAGGCACCCACTTCACCTTTATTCCTCAGGAGCTATTTCAGGAACTGGAAGCAAAATTAAATATTATACGAAAGATGCCCCTATAGCTCTTCTATAGGAAATGACGAGGGTTTTAGGTGTTATGTGCCAGCAACTGTGGACAAAGACCAAAATATGTATGTCTTATTATGTCACAATATCATAGCCCTCATACATTTTTGGTGGGAGTGGTAATAGGCTCAACATTGCTGAGGGCAATTTACCAATATATATTAAAACCCGTAAAATGTGCCTAACATTTTAAAATGTGCCAGCCGATTTTAGGGATTAGCTCCGAGGTTACCTCTTGTCTTAGGATGTGAGAAAGACATAGTTTCAAGGATATAAATTACAGTCCTGTTTATATTTGCAAAATATTTGCAAATAATCTATATATCAAACAATGTGAGATTGGCTAAGTAATAATATAGTCACACAAAAATAGGTGCTCCACTATTTACAATAGCCAGGTCATGGAAGCGACCTAAATGCCCATAGACAGACGAATGGATAAAGAAGATGTGGTACATATATACAATGGAATATTACTCAGCCATAAAAAGGAACGAAATTGGGTCATTTGTAGAAACGTGGATGGACCTAGAGACTGTCAGACAGAGTGAAGTAAGTCAGAAAGAGAAAAACAAATATTGTATATTAACACATATATGTGGAATCTAGAAACATGGTACAGATGAACCAGATTGCAAGGCAGAAATAGAGACACAGATGTAGAGAACAAACATATGAACACCAAGGGGGGTGCAGGGGCGGTGCGGGGGGGTGATGAACTGGGAGATTGGGATTGACATATACACACTAATGTGTATAAAATAGATAACTAATAAGAACCTGCTGTATAAAAAAAATAAAATCAAAAAAAAAAAAGGTGCTCCAGAAACAGACATAGAAACAGTTGGGGGTGCAAGATGTTGACTTGGGTCACTGTCTGTGAGACAGAATGGGAGGAAGCAGGATTGGTCAAGAAAACAGCCAAGCGAAGGCTGGGCCGACCCAAGGGGGCTCAGGGTGAAATGGCCAGGCTCTCAGAACCGCCCCGTACTCAGTCACTGGATGCAAGTAAGATGGCAGGCTGGGTGGTCCTTGGCAGCTGAGGCCACCCTGCAGGAGCTGGGAATGGGAGGGGGTCTGCTGACTGCACTCAGCTGGACAGCACGTCCTTCTTCCAGGGGCATCTGGACGGCGTGTCCCTCCTTGTCCACCACCATCCTCAAAACCTCCGCTCCCCTGCCCCTCTCATCCCTTGTGCTGGCTGTTCTAATTCTATTGTCTCCACTGACTTTCAGAGTCAGTTTCTTTATGAAATGTTTATTGTACAGTTATTTGTAGAACTCTCTGGAGGAAAAAAATGCTATTGAAATTTAATTAATGGGAGAGACAGTAAGTAAATAAAATGAGATTCTGGAGAGAATTCAGTGCACGGGAATGATAACTACATTCATTGTCGCTTAATTTGATGGGCCGGGCAGAGGAGCGGGAAGAGTTCCCTCCTCTCCCAGCATCCACAGGATGAGCCTCTGCAAAGCAAGAGCAGGGTTTTCCTGTCTGGGTTGGAAGTCAACGAATGGGCTTCCTGCGCTGTCATCCATCTGGATGCAGCCAGAGGGCCAGGGGATGAACGTGTTTGTGTGTGTGTGTGTGTGTGTGTGTGTGTGTGTGTGTGTGGTGGGGGGAGTGTTTATTACCAGGACAAGGACACAGGACAGCCTCTCTCTGCTCTCCATCTGGGGGGAGGTAGACTAGGACCCCGGGACCAGCCAGTAGACAGAGCATAGAGCCCAGAAGGGAAGGAAGAACAGTGGTATCCACAGTAACGTCGGCGTTCTGGGTCAGCAAGCAAAGGCTGGAACTACTACAGAGGAGAACTGATAATTATGAAAGGAGATAAGGGCAGGTGGCTATTTCTGTCTGAATCTCCATTAGAATCTTATTATCAGGCAATGAGTCAAAAGCAGAGCTGTGGTTTGACTGCTAAAAAATAATAAAATAAAATAAATTAAAAGTAAAATAAAATAAGATAAATTATCAATAGCAACCTTTTCAAAATCCAGAAATTCTGCCCATGGCAAATAGTAGCAAGGATGTGGGTCAATAGGATCTTTTATTTTGCTGGTAGATTATTATAGCATTTGGGAAGAAATTTGGCCTTCTCTTGTAGTGCTGAACATTTGCCTTCCCTATATTTCAAGCCATCCACCCCAAGAATATACCCCCAAGAAACTCTTGCACATGTGCCCAGGAAATACTGTGGTATGATGTTCGTAATAACACTGCTAGTAGGAGAAAAAAACTATGAACAAAGAACCTAAAGGCCCATAAACTAATGAATAGATAAATAAAATATGGAATATGTTTTGGCAATAAAGTGAAGCCCCCTGATACGTGCTACAAATGTGGATGAACCTTGAAAAGATTTTGCCAAATGAAAGAAGCCAGTCACAAATTATATGACTCCATTTACATGAAATGTTCAGAACAGGCCAATCTGTAGAGACAGAAAGTAGGTTAGTGGTTGCCAGGGACCAGAGCGATTGGAGAAACTGGTGAGTAGGGTTGGCCCCTGTGAAGCAGCAGCAATGCCAGTGGTCTCTGCCCACCCGACATCCTCCCCTCGCTGGTCTTCATTGCCCGAGAAGGTACTCAAACAGTCTGCATTTCTCACCCACAAGGGGGAGGCATCTTTGAAGAAGCTTCGGGGAGCTTTCGAGTCCTCCTGAACCACAGTTTGGGGCTTTGTCAAACAAAGCACTCAGACCAGATTAGCACGTCTATTAGGGAAGGGTAGCGGGGAGCTGGGTTGAGTTAAGTAGTCTTTCCAGGCACTTGTCTTCCATCAATTCTCCTTGGATAAGTTCAGTGTTCACACCAGTTCTCAACCCACACACCTCTTAATCTACTTTAATTTCTGTTTTGGAAGGAAGGCAGGAGGGATTTTTGTACAATGCTTCAAAAAGTAGGCGTTAATAGACCCTGAGGGCACAGTCCCTGCGGTGGCCACTTAGCACTTTCACGCTGTGTCCTGAAAGCGGTCCACGCTCTCTGAGAGCAAAGGAGGCTCTGTGGACAGAGACACCGGGACACCAGGATCACAGTCTCGGAAGGGAAGAACATGACCCTGAGTCCGACCCATATGCCACTGAGCGTATGGACCAATCTGTTTCCAATATGAAATAGTACTTATGAGCGAAATAAAGGACCCCTTCCTTATCCTCCAGAAACCTGTATTGCAGCTGGTGAAATGACACCTTTAGATGCGGTTCGCTTCCATATCACCACTCAGGATTTTTCAAGGACCCCGCCCTCCACCCTGAAAGCAGATACTCCAGCTTCAGAGTTCAGGAAACGTTCTCATGAAGCGCAAGGCAGTGTTTTCTTCCTTGGTACCATCCTGCACTGTTTTCACTATTGTTTCTGTCTTTGGCACCTGAGTTTCAGAAGACGCAGTTCAGGCAGAGCTCGGGGTAGGTCTTGATGGTTTAGAAAAGATTCATGCAACTAGATGTGCGATTATTAGCATCGTGATGCCCCCCCGTGAAGCAGCAGCAATGCCAGTGGTCTTGTTAATTGGGCTTTTGTTACGAGCAGACGCAGGCTCTGGACGAAGGCCTGGGAGCTCCTCCCGCTGGTCTGGAGTTTGGAGTGTGAACAGAGTTGGAGCAGCGCTCTGAAGGCCAAGTCCTGCCCACCAGAGCCAGATGGGGGTTGGACTGGCTCACGTATGTGAAAACTTTGAAATGAAGAGGATTTGACCTTAGGGAGACAGACGCTGCTTTCCTTGCCTAATTAGCCATTTTGGAAGAGAATCTAGCATCTTCAGTCCTGGAAGAGTTTCCAGGTTGAGGGAGCTCTCCATGCCGCCCCCAGGCATGCCCCGGTACTGCCCAGACCCCACAGCTGCAGCGGCGCAGGACCAGCTGTCTACCTGGCTGAATTCAAGGAGGCAAATGTGCTCCTAAGCCGTAAATTCGTACCCAGGCACAGGTCTCCATGGCAACCTTTCCCGCTAAAAGAAGGACATTTGTAAATATGCATTTTGCAAGCCTTCTTTTTTGATTCGAAATATCAGCCTTTTGAGAACGATTTGCTTTGCCAGCTGCGTCCTGCTGTGGGAAGAGAGAGAGCATAAGCCTTCTCGCCTGCCCCTCTCTGTTCCCTCACGGTCCTTTAATTCTGGGCTCACTGAAATCAAGTGGCAAATGCACACTGTGCTTCCTTTCTGGGCCCAGTGCCCTGCGAGGAGCTGGGGACACAGAAGGAGGTGGGGTGCACCGTGCCCAGGGCCCCCTGGCACATTGCATCCCCACCAGCTGGTCACAGACCCTCAGGGGACCTGAGCTCCGGGTGTCTGAGCCGTGGAGCAAACTGTCTTGGCTGTTTCCCTACAGGAGCTTCACCAGGGTGTGTATGAGACTCACCTGTGGAGCTTTAAGATTTACAGAGGGCTGATCCGGCATTCTAGTCCTTTGGTATTTACCCAAAGGAGTTAAAAACTTACGTCCACACAAATACCTGCACATGTACATTTGTAGCCGCTTTATTAATAATTGCCAAAACTTGGAAGCAACCCAGACATCCTTCAGTAGGGGAATGGATAAATAAACTGTGGTACATTCAGACAATGGGATACTATTCAGTAATAAAAAGAAATGAGCTATCAAACCATAGAAAGACATGGAAGAAACTTAGATGCATGCTGTTAAGTGAAAGAAGCCAGTCTGAAAAGGCTACATACTGTATGTTCCAACTGTATGATATTCAGGAAAACGCAAAACTAGAGAGATAATAAAAAGATCAGCGGTTGCCAGGCCTTTTGGGGGGCTGGGGATGGAGGTAGAAAGGGATGAATAGGCGGGGCACAGAGGGTTTTTAGGGCAGTGACAATACTTTGTACGATACCATAATGGTAGATACGTGTCATTATTATACATTTCTCCAGATCCACAGAGTATATAACACCAAGAGGGAACCCAAGTGTAAACTGTGGACTATGGCTGATGTTGATGTATCAGTGCAGGTTCATCAGTTGTAACAAATGTGCCCCTCTGGGGGCGGATGTTCACAATTAGGGAGGCTGTGCACGTGTGGGGACAGAGGATATATGGGACATCTCTGTACTTTCCTCTCAATATTGCTGTGAACCTAAAACTACCCTAAAAAATGGTCTTAAAATAAAGGACCACATAGTATATGCTCAATAAATAAATAAAGGAAGGACAGAAGGACGCAGTGAGAGACAAAACAGGCATTTCCTCTTGATCTCTCTCAGTGATTAACCTGTTGGTATTTAATTTCCGATGCTATGGCCAACTGGTTCTTTGAGTCTCTAATTAATTTGGTCAAAGTCACTTAACTTCACTCTGTCATTAACAATGAATAAAGAACTTAAAAGCAAGCAAACACACACACACACAAAACAAAAACTGCAGCTGCCCTTGTCCTATTTCCAGGACTTCCTAGACCTGAGGTATGTTTAAAAGTTCTTGGGGTGACTGTGACATTCACCCCTACGTGAAAGCAATCAACTAGGTGTTTCCTAGAAGACAGACTTAGCCCCTCCAACAAAGACCTAAAGTCACAGAGGCTCAAAGAGATGGAATTTCATCTTTCTCTCATTTAACAGTCCAAAGGCAGGCAGGCAGGCAGGCAACCCAGGGCAGGGGGATGACTACTCCTCAGGCGGTCCCACGATGCAGGCTCGTCTTCTTTGCTTCTCCAACACCTAGAGAGAGGCTCTTGCCCACATGGCTGAAGCTGGAGCCCCTCTTACGTGCCCACTCTCCAGCCTTTGGGGCGGGGAAGGGAAGAGAGGTGGCTGGGACCTGAAAGAGGCACAGGTCACGCTCACACAGAAACAAATCCCGCCCTTCCCGCAAGCGAGGTGAGGAAACGCAGTCTTTGGCTGGGGTCCATGAGCCAGCCCTGCCGGAGGTTAGGAAGGGGAGCATGGACACAGGGACACACCTCCACGTGCTGTTAGAGGATGACTCAGACTTTGCTGCATATTCGAACCACGTGGAGAACTTTGAACAAATGTTGGCCCCCAGGCCAGCTACATCACAATCTCTGGGGGTTGGACCCAGGTGTCAGTACTTGTAAAATCATTTCCACAAATAACATTTTTGAGACCTGGAGCCGACAGAGAAACATCATTCCTAGGAGAGCATAAGGAAGTTTCTGGAAAGCTGCACAGACCGTTGCGGTCTGGAGGGCGTAGCTGTCCTGAGTGGTCTGCAGATGCAGGAATGCTAGGCTTTGCACTGCTCAGTCGGGCCGGGACACAGCTCCACCTCCGGCCGTGCCTCTCAGACTGGGTCTCAGTGAGTGGCGATGAGTCCACAGCCCACCACGGGGAACCTCATTCAGACGAGTCACCTGCTGGTGGTCTAAGGTGACCAGCAAACTCTGCACACATCGTAGAAGAGGTCGTACTGATGGTAACCCCACGGACAACACACTCTTTGGGATAAACCTGCCTAGAGCTATTGAAGTGTGATATGCAACGGAGCCCTGGCCCACAGCCCAGCTCCCACCACGGGCTTTACCTCCCTGGGCCTATTTCCCCAACAACAAAACGTGGATGAGGATAATTCTAAGCCAACATTTATACGGCACTTACTGTATGCCCTGCTTAGAACTCTCAAGACTCCTGCAAACCTCAACCTTCATGAAAGGGACGGAGCAGCAGAGAGAGTGCCCAGGCGTGGCGCAGACGGTGATGAAGATTCTCTACTGCAAAGTATCTCTGGTACTTTCCAGGGCTTTGCTGTTTTCAGAATCTTTTTTTTTTTTTTATATGTTTATAAATATCTGTAGCCATATTCTTCATTGTAAATGTGAGTTATCAAATGTATCCAGCAGGGTATGTGGATACCCTACAGATGAGTGGCCAAGGCAGGATTTGAACCCTGGTGACCTGGCTTCAATGTCCACGGTCCCAGGTCCACGGATCCACTGCCCGGTGCAGCTTAGTTCAAGGCCTTGTTGCACGGGTGAGGCCCCTAGTAGATGTCCATTATAGGGGTTATTATTAGTAAAGTCAAAAGTGGATCCTTAGCTGTCACAATGAGCATGTCTACTGTCCCAGGATCTAGCAGAGTGTCTGGTGGGCACTCAGTAAAAATGAATACAATGCACAGTTCTTTTCAGAATCCCTCTTTCCCTCTGTCTCTGACTCTTTCCACCTTTCTCTGTCTCTCTCTCTCCTTTGGCGTCATTAGCGTCTGGAGCCAAAGATGTTTCCTTTGTGCTTGTGGTCTGGGGAGGCAGCGTCAGGGGCCCGGGGACGCTCTGATGACCACAGCCGGTGCTCCAGGGCAAAGTTCCTCTCCCTTCGGCCACGCCAACCATTTCTGGGCACTGCCTTTGGGTACAGTCATTTCTTTGTTGCTTCTGTCTGAAACTTCACAAAATCACTCCCTTCGATTCACCCAAAATGCTATTTCTCGTCCTGAAATAGGATCTTAACAGACTCACCGGCATTTCTGTCCCCCTGGGCTGTAAATTCCCCCAAGGCCACAGCGTCATGAGAGCGAGGGCGTTCGTAGATCTCGTGGCGGCCGGGCCCCTGGGGCCAGAGGCAGAGACCCAATCTCAGTGCACACCGAGGTGACTCAGGATCAAAGCCGAGCTCGGGTCAGGGGAGAGGCTCAGCCCGAGGGAAGTCCTGTCCTCACAGCTGGGGGGGTCTTCCTCCTCCACCTTCTCACCTCCCATCCCATCTGAGGGAGTCAAGTCCTCTGCGGACACTTTCCCGGCCTCAGAGAAAAGCATGGCTCCTCCTCGGAAGAGGTGGTCAGGGAAAAGGAAGGAGGTGAAATCGGTTTTCAATTAAGATGCTCGGGGAGGGTGAACCCCGCATCAGGGCCTTGATCTGGGGTTTCCAACATCTTTGCTACGAGCCCACAGTGAGTGGTGTGGAGAGAGGCTCTCACCCACCCCAAAGCACCAAGAATCAAGCCGCCATCTCCTGCAGCTATTTTTATTTTTGGAGCTTTTCTGAGCCTGACATTTTACTCAGGGTTAGTCAGAGCCCTGCAAACGCAGCTGTGTGCCCCGTGCTGCCTCAGCGCTCGGGGGCAAAGCCAGGGGAGCTGGGGTGGGTCCGGGACCCGGGGACAGCTGTGACCCGAGGCCTCCTGATCCTGTGGGCTCAGAGAGAAGCCTCCTCAGTGTGTGTGAAGTGTTGTCTCCTACACTTTATTTCACCGTCTCCCCTCCCAAAGCCATTGCTCTGTGGGTTCAGAAGAGCGAGGTCAGATAGAACGCAGGTGAGAAAATTAGGGATCAGAGGGGTTATGTCCAAACCAAAGTCAAATCCGAGCCTTCCGACCCACCAACAGGGCTCAGTACGGTCCCATGTGGACAGATCTGGCACCGTCCTGTCGCCCCCCTGGATGCGGTCAAGGCTGACTATGGGCCCAGCAAAGGCTCTGGGAGAGTTTTGATGCATCGGGAACCAAGTTTAGTTGAAATTCACAGGATTGAAGTTCTCCATAGGGCCTTTTGTTATTTCTCTGCAATGGACAGTTGCTACATCTCAATAGACACACAATACATACTTGGCTTCAACGGGAAAAGAATTGCTTAAACTAGAACATAAAAGCGTAAGAAACGACGTTCTGTGGGAGGGAGAGAGAGGCTCCTGTGTCGTGGGGATGGGTTCTCGTGTGCACCTGGTGATTCGGTGAGCTCTTCTCCAAGGCGGGGAGAAACCTGCACTGTTCCAGAAAGTGCCGGGCCATTGTGCAGGCTGCTAAGAAATCCGAATTACATTGAAATATAGTTAATATCCCAACGTCCTCTGCCCCTCTTTCTTCCTGTTTTGATCAGAGGGTTTCAGACCCATCCCTGTTGGTGGAAGAATTTTTTTAGTTCTTTCTCTGTCTCACCCATGCCCCCAAATGATTCCATCAGTTTAACGAAGGGAAAAAAAACAAACCAGTAATGATACACAGAACCCCTCACTACAACAGTACCCCCTGGAAAAAAAAAGTTTATTTGGATTTTTATTTTAAACCATTTATCCAATGTTTGCTTTACTGCACGTTAGAATCACCTGGGGAATTTAAAATCATCTCTGCACCCTGGGCACTGGACTCAAACATCAGAATTTTTTTTTTTAACTCTTCAGATGATCCCAAAGTGCCACTGAGTTGAGGACCAGTGATCTGAACCAGTATGGCTCAAGTTCGTGGTCCTAACAAGCTCCCAGGAGACACCAGAGCTGCTGGTCCATAGACCACACCTTGAACAGATGCGGCCAATGTGTATTTCTTGCTCCCTGATGCCAAGTGACTTGTGGAGAAATAGAAAATGTTGAAGGCAGCTTAGGCAAAATGGACATGGGGAAGCGAGAAAGCTCCTTTGATTGTAGAATATCCCCCAGGTTGTTAAGAAATGATTCCTAGGCTTCCTATATAGATGGGGTTGACAGCTCCAGTTTAGGGGAAGACCTGGACTTCCATAACCTAGAATGTTCCAGACCAAAAGGACCTGGTAGGTCATGGGGTCCAGTGATCCCCAATCCTGGCTGATTATCAGAATTACCCAGGAACTTTCTAAAAATTTATGTTGTCCTGGGCTCCACCCGAGTAGCTACTCATTCAGCATATTTTATTTTATTTTATTTTTTAAATTTATTTACCTCTTAATATTTATGTATTATTTGTTTTATTTATTTTGGCTGCGTCGGGTCTTAGTTGCGGCATATGGGATCTAGTTCCCCAACCAGGGATCGAACCCCGGCCCCCTGCATTGGGTGTGCGGAGTCTTACCCACTGGACCACCAGGGAAGTCCCTCATTCAGCTTATTTAAAAATAGCCGATTTGAGTTCAGACAGACTTGGGAACCACTGATCTAGTCCACGCCCAGCCTCACCTCCTGCCCCTCACAAGTACATATTTTATAGAAGAGGAACCCCGGGCATGGGATTCTCTGTGACAAATTGGCATTTTTCTGCTGTGAGAACTGACCCAGCCAGAAGGAAAAAAAAAAAAGCCTGAGTGAGCAACAGGGAGACCTCCTTCCAGGTCACAGCATTTGGGGAGCCAGATTCTGGCTAATAAATTCAGACGATGTGTCTGCCTTTGCTTTCTCGGGCTGACAGGCTAATTTTATGAGACAGTAAAGACAACGGCCAGGTACACGGATAGCTACTAAACACGGAGGCTTGGCCCAGCTGGAAGGGAAGATTTTGTGCTTGCCCAGAACGCATGCCCACACGCAGGAGAGGGCGGTGATGGCCCCCCTGGGCTGCCCACCCCTCCAGTGGAGCTGGGCGTGGGCCCTGGTCATGGCTTTCTCTCCTCCTATGATTCTCCAGGCATCCTTGTGTCCTTTCAAAGACAGAGGGTGAAGGTTTTTAAAGCCTCACGACAAATCCCAGCCACAATCCAACCTATGAGTAGAAATACTTCTGCCTGCTCCCCTGGGACTTCCGGCAGGCCCCCCGCCGCCCGCCACCCCAGCCCCCTGTCTTGTCAGGATGCTCCCATTCTACCTGCCTGTGTCCATCCAGCTCTGCTCACAATGAACGTACGAGGGACACGGGCTACTTCCAGGTCTGCCTGATGCTCCACACCCAGACCTGGGGCCTGCGTGTCCCCAACTCTGCCCAAGATCCACTGAAAACACCACCTGAGTAGCCCCCTTAGAGATATGGCCATAATTATTCATGTGATTTTGTAAAACCACTAGACTCTTCCCTCTTTGAATGCTTGATTTTTTTGTTAAATTAGGCATAAATATTCAATTTGAAGTCTTAACCCATATTTAATCATTCATCCATATGTTTATTTCTTGAACACATATTATGCAGCAGTAAACACCATATTTGTGTATTTTAACGCCACAGTCCTGTTGGGTAGGTATGATGGCTGCGTTTTACATAGAAAGAATCTGAAGTTCAGAGATTATGAGCTATTCAATCAAGATCACACAGCTCGAAAGCCATTTAACTGAGGTTTGAACCCAGATCTCTCTGGCTCCAAAACACCTTCTCCTTCCCCCAAATTTGCCTCCGAAATGACAGTCCCTCTCCTTTCAGAGACAGAGGAAGGCTGCTAATTGTAATTTTTTCTGAATTTTATTTTACTTTATTTTTATACAGTAGGTTCTTATTAATTATCTATTTTATACATATTAGTATATATATGTCAATCCCAATCTCCCAATTCATTAATTTTTTTAATGAAAGATTTTTTACGGCAAAGACAGGAGAAAGCCGAAAGACATACACCAACAGAAAGTGGTTTCAGCACATAACAACTTACTATTCATAACTGGCTAGCAGACCCATAAATCGGTAAGCTAAAATTTATACATCTGAATTTCTCTGAGACGCTTCCTGTGACTCTGCAGTCTAATGAGGGCGCGAGGTCGAACACTTCACAGACCCCGAATTTCTCCTCCTCTGCATAGACCTGCATCCCTTGCGCTGTGACAAGGGCTCGTTCTGCACAGGCTGCGCGGCTCAGCACCGATTTGGGGAAGGATGGAAGAGCAGGATGACGAGGGTGATCTGCACTGCATCCCTTTTGGAAGGGCTTATACTTCCAGGCTGTGGCCTATTTCTTTAAAATAAGCTTCGTATTTGGCAAGCGTCGTAGATTTCCGGAGAAGCTGCAAAGAGCGTACGGAGTTCTCACTCTGTTTCCCCTCCTGTTAGCATCTGCATTACCATGGCTAATTATAATGTCCGGTAATTTTTAAAGTGATTATGTTCTCTCTCCCTGTGGAGTGTGGATAAGCAACTGCTGGTCATGCAGCCACAAGGAGTCTTGGGAGTCACAGCCTCGGTGACCTTGATCCCCTGGGTCTGAAGTCTCAGGGCGGGGTGGGGAGGGGTGAAGAATAGGATGGCTTTGCAGGGGTCCCTTGGGAGGATTAAATGAGGCCATAACGGTGAAAGGCCCCAGCATGGTGCCTGGAACACTTGTTGAATATGAGCCTTGTACTTTGCCTCGGAGCAGCGGTTTCCATCAGGCTGTGTGGTTCCCTGTTCTGACTGTGTCATTCCCCAGCACCGCTGAGCCACAGCCTAACTTGTGTTCACTTAATATACTCTGAAGATTTGTCTCCTCCCTGCTTCCGTCCCTCGTCCTTTCCCCATAAATCCTGTTTGACAAATTCAGGCCAAGGGCAGTTATTCTCAACGGAGAGATTGCTTCCTCTTCCGGGACTGCATATTTCAGAGCCGTTGGCCGGGCCAGGTGTTCCCAGCCAAGCTGACGAGCGGCCCTGATGCACAGCTCATGCCAGTTGAATTCTCAAGCAGTGGTGGAAAAACACGGAAACTGTAGAGATTAACCAAGGTGGTACAGAGTTGAAAACATTTCTGCATCGGTCATGTTACTGGCGGCGAGAGGAAGGTGGGGACAGAGAGGGGTTGGCCTTGGGGGGAGAGAAGGAGAGAAACCAGACATAATTAGAAAATGTGGCTTCTAGACATTTTCCTCTCCTTCCTGATTTATTTTATGTCCCCTTAGCTGGATGCCAAGCTGGCACACGTTTTCAGAAATGAATGGGATACTTGAAGGCTTCAGAATGAAAATGACAGTCTTCAAGTGCATACTTGGTGACGGAGGCTGCCTGCGTCTGTCTGCTCTCTGAACAAGAAGCCTCCTCTGTGCACATCTCACCTCGCCCACGACGTCTTGGAAACCAGCAGATGCCCGGAGGGAACCCGCTTGGGGCTGTGCCTGTATAATGAGGCTTCTCTTTAAGGCGTTCTTTCTTGTTCACCCCGGTCCATTGAGAAGATTCCACTCAACGTGAGTAGTTGCTAAAGCCTATTAACAACAACTGTCCGTATTCCTTAATTAGCACAAGCGAACGTGAAATTTTAAAAATTTACATGTGTTATTTTCTTTTCTCTCTCTCTCTTTTTTTTTTTTTTTTTTTTTAGCAAACAAGGTTGTCCTTTGATGTGCGTCTCTCGTTGCATGCCCAGTTTTTTAACTGAGCGTGCAAGGAGAGCCCACTCCCTGCGTTTTGGGTCTTTGGCAGGAGGACCATGCGGGTGGAGGGAGTCTGGGCTGTCTGCTCCTCAGCCAGGCAGAGCAGACAGCCAGGAGAAGCAGGAGAGAGATCTTTCTGAAGTGGGAGAAACAAGACAGAGAACTGTCAAACTCCCACTGGCAGCTGCTGTTCAAGTCGGATGTGGAAGGGATCACACATAGCCAGCTTCAGAAGTGATCAGGGAGCCAGAGGTTACACACCAGGATTCTGAAGGGAATTATGGCTATCTTGAAAATGATCATGTATAGAAGGTTCTAGAAATCTAGGTCTTTTTTTTTTTCTTCTGCATTGAACATAGCTTGAAAGAAGTCATTGTTTATCGTGACCGAGATGTTTCTATCTGCTACCTGTTGAAATCAGGGTTGACCTACACTCCAAAGTGAGATAACAGAAAATATAGATGTTTTTTGGCACACAGAGCCATCGGTATGTGGGGAAGGGCTTTGAGTTTTATCTGTAAGTTGCAAAACGGTGATTTTGCTGCCTGCGTCTCCATTCCTTCTGGGCAGATGCAAACTTTTGCAGATGGGATCTCCTGTCTTCATTATTTTCTTTCCTTCCTCTTTTATTTTGCATTTTCTCTCCTTTTGCCCTTTCTCCTCTGAAAGGTCCAGAGTTCTGAAGAAGAGGGTGAGAAAGGAGGGAATGGTCAAGGGTCAAGTTTCAAAGGAAGGACACAGAAGGAAAAAGAGAATAAGAACAGCTTTGGCCCAGGAGTTAAGAAAGCTGAGCTTGAGTCTGAGGTCTGACACCAAACAAGAACAACAACAACAATAATAATTTAAAATAATAATAGCGCTTACTGCATATCAAGCACTTACTACTGCCAGGCATTATCTGGACTTTGGATTTAACCTGCCAATTGAATGAGTGAGGTGGGTGCACCCCTGGTGCCCACGCTGCAGATGAGCAGACAGTTCTAGATCTCTAGGTGGCCGCCCATGGTCACGCAGACCTCAGAGGCTGAGCTGGAATTTGTGATCACGATACTGCGTCGCCTCCCTGGTGCACGGGGGCAATTAATGTCCATCCCCTCAGTCTCTGCACAACGAGACGGTCTTAACAGATGCTTTAAAAGCTCCTTCCAGGCCTTCCTTCAATCAATGCCAGCGCTACCTTCTTCTTCCACTAGCCGTTTTCTCAAGACGTAATACAAGAATGTGGCACCCTTGGCTACTTGAGGCCATTGGAGGCAAAGGGAGAGGTGAGCGTTTAACACCCAGTGTTGCCTCGTCACACCGCTTCCTGGGCCCTTTGAGAGGAGCCTTCACATTTCAAGCAAAATATTCGTGTTCAGCAGGTCCCAAGCAGAAGACCTTGCTGGAGATCCCTGCAGATGAGCACTGAAGCTTAACAGAGTGTAGGAACAACACCAAGGTGCCTGGAGAATAAAGCAACCGTGGATGAACCTTGAAGACATTATGATAAGGGAAATAAACCAGACACAAAAGGGCAAATGCTGCATGATTCCACTCATAGGAGGTACCTAGAGAAGCTGAATTCTCAGAGACAGAGCACAGAATGGTGGTTACCAGGGGCTAGGGGAGGGGGACGGGGGGGGCTGTTAGTGTTTAACGGATGCAAAGTTTCGGTTTGAGAAGATGAAAATGTTCTGGAGATGAAGAGTGGTGACGCTTGTGCACTGTGAATGGGCTTAATACCACTGAACTCTCGCTCAAAAACGGTAAAATGTAAATTTTATGCTGTGTCTATTTTTCCACAATAAAAAGAAAATAAATGACTATATGAAAAAGTGTCTTATCGTTTGTTTATGACTGTATAATATGCATTTGTTGAAAATTAAATACAGAGAAGTTTAAAAATCAGATTAAAATTACACAATTTTCACCAACTAGATTGAACTATAATTATGACTTCTATCCAAACGTTTCCCTTTGCAGCTATCTAATATATATACAGAAACTCAAATATCTGAGTTCATACTGTATGAACATTATTTATTCATTCCTCTTCACTTAACATTGTATAGTGAGCATTTTCTAAACAATTAAAATTTCTTTGTAAACATGATTTTGTAACGGCTGCCTCCTAGTTCAGGCGTGCTGTAATTTATGTAACCCTCCCTCTGTTTTTGGACTTTTAGGTTTTTTTGATTTTTTTACTTTGTAAATAGCATTAAAGCAATCGTCCTAGGACACTCATCTTTGCCTGCCTCTGATCATTTCCTTAGGACACGTTCCTAGAAATAGAGTTACTGGGTCAAAGGACAGGTTATATATTTGAAAAATTGTTTCACTATTTCTGTGTGTGTGTGTGTGTGTGTGTGTGCGCGCATGAACTAGTTTCAGAAGCCCTGTCCCTGTCCTTTGTTTGTCTGGGGACTGTTTGAAGCCCCTGGAATCTCATCCTCTTTAGAGGATGCTGGCTGAGTGGCCCTCACATTCCGGCTCCCTGAAAACCGCCTTTAGGGAAGATGTGTTTGAATTCTGATCAGACCTTAAACCAAACCTACAGATCTGAGCAAAGGAGTCCTGTTGGGCAAAACTGAAAGAGACAGGGTCTGAGGTTTTGTTTGTGCAAACATGGCTCGTTTCTCACAGGAAGGTGTGAGATTAGGGCGAAGCTCAGCTGCCCCAGCTCTGTCCTGGCTGCTGACTAATGTATTCGGCGCACTTCCTGCTCTGAAGGAGAAGGAAAGTGAAAACTTGCTGGAGCTCCTTGGATGCTGGTCCACAAGGGGTTAAAGGTAGCCTGGACCACATCGACCTCTGGGCTCCCCTGCATTGTGTCACTTACTCCCAAGGGACACACACAGACCCACCCTAGAAGGGGAAACAGCAAATCTCTGATCCCCAGGAGACTTCTGGTTTCAAAAGTCCTTCTTGCATCTTTTCATCAGGGTCTGCTGACTCTTTTCTCACTGTTTCCCGCCTTCTCTGTAACTCCCTTCCACTCTTCAGAGCTCAGCTCAAATGCGATTTTCATGTGGAAGCTTCTGCGACCCTTTTAAACTAGATCAACACTCTAACGCACTTTTTTCACAGAGCTTTTCACAATTTGTAATTATCCTAATTTGGGTAATCATTTGGTTGATGTATCATTTAATGTTTTCATTCAACAAATATTTTTTAAGTGCCTCTGTGTGCCAGGAACTGTACTATTTGCTGGGATTACAGGGATGAGCAAAACAGATTTGGTTCCTTTTCTTGGGGAGCTTACAGTCCAGTGGGAAATACCCAAATAAAAATCTGATTGCAGTTTTCAATAAGGGCTATAAAGGGAATGAAGTTGGTGCAGTGACAAAGATTGGTGGAGGGACCCCATCAGTGGAATGATTCTGAAGGCCATCCTGAAGACGGAAGAGTAGGAGGAACCAAGAGTGGGAAGAGTCAGGGGGAAAGAGGGAAGCAGCAAAGTGTCCACTGGAGCTGGTAACATGTAGGACGGTGGGGCCCCGGACAGTGTTTCCCAGAGTGCAGTTTGTTGTGAAGTGAATGGGTGGTGAGGAATTAGGAAGTATGTGCATAGGAAGAGCAGTGTGGGCTGTACAGGGGGATAGAAAAGTCAGGTGGATGGAGAGAGATGAGACGGGCCGAGGGAGGAACTGAAGTTGGTTTTCCAGATTTTCTTTCTTTTTTTTTTTTTTTTTCAAATGGGAGGTAGTAGAAGGTGTTGATAAGCTGTGGGATGACTCGGGGAGAGAGGGAGAGATGGTGCTCAGAGAGGCAATAAATGGAGAGCTAAGTCCTTGAGGAGATAAGATGGGATGGAACCCAGAACAGAGGTAAATAGATGGGACGTTTATAGGAGGAGAGCCACCTCATCATTGTTTAACCCTTTATTATGGAAAATTTCAAACATATAAAAGTAGAGAGAACAGTATAATGAAACCCCATATACCCATCACCCCAGCTTCAACACATAGCCAATTGCATGTCATCTGTATCCCACTCCGTTTATCACCCCTTTCCCAGGTTATTTTGAAACAAATCCAAGACACTCTAACTTTTCATCTATAGAGACCTTAGTAGTATCCCTAAAAATAAGGACTTAAAAAAATTACAACAAAACTATTAACACACTTAAAAATTAGTGATTTCTTTTTTTTTTAATTACATATTAGCATCTTCCCAGCAATTTTTTTTTTTTTTAATCTATTCATGGCTGTGTTGGGTCTTCGTTTCTGTGCGAGGGCTTTCTCTAGTTGTGGCAAGCGGGGGCCACTCTTCATCACGGTGCGCGGGCCTCTCACTATCGCGGCCTCTCTTGTTGCGGAGCACAGGCTCCAGACGCGCAGGCTCAGCAATTGTGGCTCACGGGCCTAGTTGCTCCGCGGCATGTGGGATCTTCCCAGACCAGGGCTCGAACCCATGTCCCCTGCATTGGCAGGCAGATTCTCAACCACTGCGCCACCAGGGAAGCCCTAGTGATTTCTTAACGTCACCAAGTACCCAGGGTTCAAATTTCCCTGACTCTTACATGTTTTTTATTTTTTACACATGACTTGTTCAAATCAAAGCCAAACAAGGTGCACGTGCTGAATTCGGTTGATATGCTTTTTAAAGTCTCCTTTGAGCTATAGGTTCCCCCTCTCTCTCTTTTTTTTTTTTTTCCTTAACATCTGTTAAGAAACCAGGTCTTTGTCCTATAGAATTTCTCACATTCTGGACTTTGCTGATGGCACACCCAAGGTATGATTTGACACATTCTTTCCTCACCTGTAAATCCTCTAAACTGTTCGTTTACATCTTATTACATCAAAGGCTTGATCAGATTGAGGTCTGACTTTTTTTTTTTTTGGAGGAGACAGAGGCAAGAACACTTTGTAGGTGCTGCTGTGTCCTTCCTATGACATCACATCAAGAGGCACTGTGATGCCTTGTTGTCCTGGGTCTTGTGCTGTTAAGATGGGTCAGTGGGTTTCGTGCTATCAGCCTGCTCCACTCACTATAAATTTCCTCATCAGCTTTTTGCTGAACGGTTTTAGCAGTTACTGATGGCCGTTGCCTGGATCCATTATTTCATAAGGAATTACAACATGATGCTATTCTATCATTCTGTTATGGGGTGAATTAGGTCCCCCCCAAATTCATATGTTGAAATCCTAATCCCCCATATCTCAGAATGGGGCCTTGTTTGGAAATAGGGTCGTTGCAGATGCAATCAGCTAAGATGAAGTCATACTGGAGTAGGGAGAGCCCCTCATTCAGTACGACGGTGTCCTTAAAAAAGGGGAAATTTGGACACAGAAACAGACTCGTGCCCAGGGAGAATGCCATGTGAAGATTGGAGGTATGCTGCCACAAGGCAAGGAACCCCCAGAAGCCAGGAGAGAGACCTGGGGCAGATCCTCCCTAGAGCCTTCAGAGGGAGCATGGTCCTGCCAACACCTTGATCTTGGACTTCCAGCCTCCAGAACTGTGAGACAATAAATTTCTGTTAAGGTACTCAGACTGTAGTACTTTCGTAGAGCATCCTAGGAAGCTAACATGTGTTTCTTTGGCAGTTTTTGATGGTAATTCTTAAAGAGAGAGAGAGAGACTTTCTCTTGTCAAGTATTTGGTTTTTCTGCTATACTAGAACTAGTATCTAATTACTAGTTTGGGAATATTGAATGATTTCCTAGTATCCTCCAAAGGTGACCAGTGGGGTTTTGTAAACTTAATATTATTATAAACCATAGATTTTAAAATAATTGGTGGGTGCGTCTCAATCCACTGCAGTTATGAGTCTTTTTGATGATCAAATCGTCCTATTTTGGCCAGAGATTGTCCCTTCCAGATGACTCTGAGTCCTTTGGAAGAATCTTCGATAGTTTGATGGCTTTCTTGTTTTTTGGTACAATAAGATGTTGCAGGTTCATCTTTCTACAGACCTGTAAGCTGCTGTTTCCCCCAGGGACTCTGATGCTTTTTAGTGGGAAATGATATTTAGAGACCACGGTCTGGGCGCTAAAGGTATTCATTGCTACCAAGCTGATTACTGTTTCTAGACCTTTTCAGTGGATAGAGCTAGAAAAAAATTTTTGTGAAAAATCATGAGTTTATAATATTTATGTCTTTTACACTGCAAATTATAGTTCTTAGTCATGAACTGCATTCTAATTTTCATTTCTCCTATTCATTTTACTAGTTTTAAAGGGAGACAAGAGGAAGAGGGAAGGTAGAAGTGTGAGTATGCTTGTAGGTTTGATATTAACTAGATGTTTGCCCCTCCAGACTCTGCCGCCATGAGGGCAGGATGATGGCTCTTTGTTTCCCACTTGTATTTCCAATGCTGGGCTGTGCTTGACATTGAGAAGGCACTCGCCAGTGTACAACGAAAAGGAGGAATGAATGAATGAATGAAAGGGTGAATAAAATACAAAAACTGCCCCTTTTGCCCATCTTATGACTGCACTGGGGTATATTCAACCTCTTACCTTCGTTCCGTCCTTCACCTCTCTCCAGGCTCAGACCTATACTTAGGGGAGCCATTTGGAAGTCGAAATTAAACTGTGAGTTGAAAAAAAAAGAAAAAGAAGTCACAGAAAGGGCTTGTCTACTGCCACATCCGGAAGGTTAATGCGCTGTGCCTGTCAGTAAGGGGTAGGGGGAGGACACAGCAAGAAAACGTTAGCACTTGTTGACAGCTGCTGGGAAGACTGGCTTGGCTGGTGGGCATTAGTGCAGGAACGATGATTTGCTAGTTTAAGGGAGAGAAAACCGTCCACGTAAGTCCCTCCCTCTCCATTCCGCCCCATTCACAGACTCAGCTGACGGCAACTTCAGGCTCGTTGGCTAGAGTCCCCCGGTCAAGGCCACAGTTCCCTAGAGCATTCCCGGCTCCAGCCAGCCCGTGCTCGCCTGGCTCAGAGGACCAGTCCCGCCGCACTTCACAGGACCATCTCCCTACTTGGGCATGCACTCAGTGGAGAGGCTCTTTGACCTACAACCCTCCCCACGTTGTTGGACTCTCACTTCTCCTGGCGGGACCCCTGAGGGAAGGAACTCTGTCTTTCCTTTCTGGATACTAGGCTCCTAGCACCGTGTCTGGCATATTTTATTTATTTGCATTCATTCATTCGTTCATTTATTTATTCCGCTACCTCATTTCAAAAAGGATTCAAGGCACTGTCAGCTACGGCTGAAGGTGTTTGCTAAATGAATAAATGCAGGTGCACCGGAAAGAACAAACGAGTGGGTGACTCCCGGACATTTCCATCACACTCTGAACTCCTCCTCAGGATAAACTCCAGTATTACAAAAGGGGGTGACCAGTGCAGAGCGCAGGGAGCCCTTCTGTCCCCTGAACGAGGCATTCCCCAGCTTATAATACAAACCAGCACTGCAGTGGCTCTTTGGACCTCCACTGATGACTCACAGCCTGCCATAAACCAAACCTCCCGGGGCTTTTTCATATGAACCACATCTCTGCCTTGCCTTTGTGCGGTCAACTTTTTTTTTAACCTGCTGAATATTATTCTTTTAGATAGAAAATAGATAAATAGATAGATAGATAAATGATAGATAGATAGATTTAGCTATAAACTGTCTATTCAGAATATTAAATTGGTTTGAATCTAGTTTGGGTCTCCCAATGTATTGGCCCTTCCTCCTAGTTCTGTGTCATCTGCAAGTTGGTAAGAATGTCTTCACTTACTCTAAGTTGTTGGTAAAGCCTTATGATCAGCCATGTCTCACCTTTAGGATTTCCTGCTTCTGAATTCTTACAGACATGTTGCACTAATCTTCTGTCACTTACATTGAATTTCTCTTTCTCCATTTGTCACGTTCCTCCTAAAAGATATCATGAGAACTTCGCAAAATACCCCCTGAAATCCAGCTATACTTTCTCTATGCCAATCCCTGGATCTATCAAAAGGATTTTGCATCATTGAACCATGGGGTTGGAAACATATGTTAGATGTCGTACAACTCAGTACTTCACTGACGGGGAAACAGAAGGCGAGAGTACCTGCATAAGTACTCACGCTGAGCACTCACACAAGTACCTGCACTAGTACTCACAATGAGTACTCAGTACTCACAGGAGTACTCCTTCATTCAGGTCAGGGAAGTGCTCAGTGACAATGTCTTGACTTGAAGCCTGGGCTCCTGACTCCACATCCAAGTGACTTTACAAAATGTCCTGCCACTTCAAGAGAGACCATGCAGACTCCTAGCGACTGCCCCTTGCTTTTGCTCACAACCTATTAAATAAAACTCCTTCATAATGTTAGGAGGCTTTGTGTGATACTGAGAGAATTGAAGCCAAGGGAACGTCCAGGGCTTTAAATACGCTAAGTCTCTGGATCAGACGTTTTACGTTCCAGAATACAAAAACAACCTACGTGATCCTGAAAACATGGCAAGCAGTGTTTGGGAAAGTCTGAGAACAGTTTCTGGAGAGGATTGGAATTGAGTAGACTTTGAGGAATAGGAAAGATTTTGATAGAAAGAAAGTGCCTTAACATTGGGGAAACTGGAGCCACAGCAGCTGGGAATGCACCTTCGGGACAATTACAAGAAACAAGGGGATGGTATCAGCTCACCTAACTGGAGAGGACAGGGGTCCACTAGGACAGCCAGATCCACAGGCTCTAAAGACATGATGTGGATGTTTCTTTCCATCTCTCAGCTCTGCTTCGTGTGCTGACTCCTTTCTCAGGGAGGCTGCCCCAGCAGTCGGTGACAGCGGCTATCACAATCCTAGTGGGGAAAGGGTGCCCTTTTGCCAATAATCCCAGAAATGTCCCAGGGAGGGCTCTCATTGGCTCCCCTGAACAGGGTTGCCAGATGTAGCCAGTAAAACTACAGATGCCCCATTACCTTTGAATGTTAAGTATATTCCATGTAATATTTGGGATATATACAAGAAATTATTTATTTTCCAAAAACCCAAATTTAAATTTGAATCAAATTAAATAGCATCCTCTATTTTATCTGGCACCAATCCACGTGGCCAGGCAGGTGAGGAGCTTAGCCGGTCCACCCTGGGTCGTGTGCCTGTACCAGGGATCCCAGGAGTGAGGTCACCCTGAGGCAGGAGATAGATGGGCCCCAGGGTAAGCAGCTTGAGTTCATTCCCTGTGGACAGAAACTCCAAAATATCAATAGTAGGACAATCGAGAGAGGAGGCTGGGCCCTGTCCAGATAAGAGATAAAAGACCACATATTCCTCATTCCCGAAATCAAGGAGACCTCCCCGACTACACATGCACAGAAAGGCTCCTTGGAGGTCAAAAGGGAGGGGGCACCACCCCATAGTAAGTGATGTCAACTACCCATAGGCCTCTTTGCTGGAATCCATCTTGGCTAAGAGATGCGCGCGTACATATGGGAGGACCCTGAGATACACCAAACACAGACTCAGAACCAGGCAAAGCAAGATGATTGGCCAAAGGAAACCCAGTAGAAATGCCCCATAAAAGTGATTCAAACTACCACGAGGGTGCAACTCCCTCTGAGTCCACCCGTATGTCTATCCACACATACTCTTTTTCCTCCTAATAAACACTTTGTTTCACTACTTTCCACCTCTACATGGAAATGCATTTCTACGCAGCTGACGGGCCAGGCCCTTGTCACCGGCCACTGGTCCCTGGTGGTCTAGTGGCTAGGTTTCAGCACTCTCACTGCCGCTGCCCGACCTCAAGTTCTGGCCGGAAACCAAAACCCTGCTTCAAGCCGCTGTAGGCCGAGGCCATCGGAGATCAACCCCATCCTCATGCCACGGACCAGGAGTGGGGAGTGGTCAGCAATCATATGCTTCCCCACAGAGGCACCGCTTGTGGGGCAGACAAAACGGCAGATGTTCACCATAGTCAACTCCAAGACCAAGATAAAAGAGCAAATGGGACTCGAGCAAGTGAGTCTTGCTTCCCTGTTATCCCACAATAATGCTGGGACTTCACCACCTGCTTTTTCTGGGTCCCATGACTCACGCCCACTAGTCTGTAAGCTTCTAGAGAAAAGGCCTATGCGTCTGTTGTGCACCACTGCAATCCTGTTGCTAGGCACATAGTAGACTCTCAATTAAAGATTATTGAATGCCAAATGAATGAAGCATTACAAGTCCTTTGTACTTCCTTGGGCAAATTTAATTATTCACACTAGATGCAATTCTTCAAAAGAGACCTTCAAAATGTTTTCACATGAGCAAGGACGAATGCTTTGATAACAATGGCAATGCTAACATGCTGTCCTTCCATGGGACCGTATACCTCTGGCTCTCTCTCGATGTTCTCTGAAAAGCTCATAAGTTTCACGTGATAATATCTCTGCAAGATAGATGAGTATTTTTCCATTTTACATATAAGGGAGCTGAATCACCAGAGGCTGGGTCATTCCATCAAGACCACAAATAGGGTGGATAGAATCTGACAGAGTTTGGGATCCCCATTTTGGGCTGTTTCTCCATCTTCCTGAGAACTCTGTGTTTTCGGAATCATAATATTTTCTCTCCATAATGTAGCATTTCAGCTTGGAGAAAGCTGGCCAATTCCTGTGGAAAGTTAAAGTGTCTCTACAATTTTGTTTCTGGCAAAATGCATAGTGGGTGTTCTTTCACAGGTGGATTTAGAACATGAAGGAAGGGGAGCTGGAGGAGAAGTCGGCAGACCTGGGGTTCAGTCCTGGCCCTACCAATCATCCCAGGTCCCCTCCTGAGACAGACTGGGGACACAGGCTGCTCTGCCTGGTGACCGCTGAGAGCTTGCATGTACCAGGCGCTTTGCAAAGTCCCTCCCTGGAGCAAGGGGGGCCCCATCTCAGGGGCAGTTTACATACCACAGTCATCACAGTTTCCAATAATTTTCTGACAAATGGAAATAAAATGTCTTGAGGAAAAGGCTTCTTGTTCTAATTTACCCAGAAGTTTCATATGTGCCCCAAAGCCTTCCTCGTCCTGTTATAATCCCCGTCTTCCAGAGGAAGAAGCTTTAGCTCAGTTTTTACCCAAAGTAAAATACAGTAGCTGACAGAGACTTCCCTGGTGGTCCACTGGTTAAGAATCCGCCTTCCTATGCAGGGGATGCGGGTTGGATCCCTGGTCAGGGAACTAAGATCCCACATGCTGCGGGGCAACTAAGCCCCTGCGCCACAACTAGGGAGCCCGCACGCTGCAACTATAGAGCCCACGCACTCTGGAGCCCTCGCGCCACAACTAGAGAGAAGCCCATGCGCCGCAACGAAAGATCCCACGTGCTGCAACTAAGACCCGACGCAGCCAAAAATAAATAAATAAATAAATATTTTAAAAAGATATATACAGTAACTGACAGAGCTGGGATTTAAAGCCGGAGTGTCTGACTCCAAAACACTATGCTGTTTCTGCTACCCCAGCCCTGCCTCTCACAGGGGTGGTAGGGCAGGAATGAGACGGTGGGTGTAAACAAGGGGCGTGCCCCCAGAGCACCATAAACCATGGGGAATCACTGTTCAGATCCGCCTTTGAGCAGGACGGTTCATGTTCCCGATGGGCTTTTCCTGGCGGGGGACGAGCCATCGTGCTATGTGGCCTTTGAAGAGCATCCCACACTCTACCAGGACAGGAGCGCCCAGAGACAGGAGCTACATCTGAATCAGACGATGCTGACGGCAGAGAGCAGTCATGGCCATGGCTCACAGTGGGCCCGGGTACCACATCTGCCACCATCGTGTGCACAGGCACCTCTCGTGCACACGCCCCCCTCTTCGGGGACAACTAAGGGCTTGGGTGAAAGTTACACTGGCTCTCAGCTCCCAGCCCCACACTCACTTTTGCTCGCCCTGTTCCTCGTGGCCTGTCCTTCGTGGCCTGTCCTCCGTGGTGCTCTTGTTCCCGCTCCTCTGTCCTGGCCGCCCACCCCCTAGCGCGCCTACCACGGATGTGTTCTGTCTGCCACCGGGGCCTCCCAGCCTGTCCCCTATATGATTCTGGCCTTTCAGATGAAGATCAGAAGCTCCACGGGCCTTTGGCATTTCTTTTATGTGCGAGGAGTTCGAGAATGTAAGCGATATTCACTTACGCTACCCCCAAGTGACTCAGAGACCGCGTGGAGGAAGGTGCCAGCTTCCACCACGCGGCCGCACTGGGCGGCCCAAAGGGGGTTTAGATGGTGTAAGGCCCCCCTCCCCTAGAAAGTTCCATCCGGTGCCCCCCAGAACTAGCCCCAGAAATATAAAATCTAAGCAGAAACGAGGTGCTTGCTGTGCACACCCAGAACCCCTTCCTTGCCGCCTCTGTAGGCGCTTCGCCGACCTACGCCCTCCAAGTTACAATTCCTGGGGCTGCCATCGTCATGCAGGCAGCTCCCAAAGCCCCTCCCCTGAGTATGCTTCAGCTGCCCGGATTGAAGGCCGGGCGCAGCTTTACCTGTTTTCTGTACTAGTCCAAGGCGAGTTCCCCCATGCCCCCCTCCTGAAAGCCATAGATATGACATCTAAGCCTAGAAACTAAAGTGATTGTCCCTCCCCTGGTTCTGGTCAACAGAATCAGGCTGACCATGGCTCGGAAGTGAAGACCAGGACAAGGGGCAGGGCTGAGGGCAGGCCTGAGCATTGCCCACGGTTTGAGAGGGGGCCCTGCACCTGGCCGTGAGCGGACAAAACCGCTGACCAGCCTCTCAGCCGTGAACTTCCAGCAGCGGCCGGGCCCCGCACACCGTGGGCGCGTGGTGAGCAGCTGTGGACTTGAACGCTCCAGATGCATGAAAAGCGGGCTATTGTCAAAGAAAAGGAAGAAAATCTACCTCATCTAAGACGTCCTGCTTACACGACAAAAAAGGGGACCTATTTTGACTTTTAAGGGCTATTTTCAGGAGCCAGCGAAGTGGAGAACTTCAGGGGTGCACAGCCCTGGCTTCACTCTGGGTCCGGCCAGTCACTCGTCTCCTCTGGAACTCAGAGGAGCTGGAGCTCCCGGTCCCTAAGCGAATCCAGCCCCGCCGTGCTGTGACGCTGATTCTAAAGTCATTTAGAAAACACGTGCACACATATGCACATAAGTACGTACATATTTTTTTTCTTTGTAAAGTAGGCTAATTAGTGCTTTTCAAACTCTTAGAGAAAGTACCAAAAAAAAAATGTTTTAAGTGACCAAAGGGCTTTTGTGTTAGCACATTGTGGGGAGGCCTTGTGGCCTGGTGGAAAGAGCTGTGAGCAAGAACCCAGAGAGCTGGATTCTAGCACCATCTCTTAGACCAAGCAATTCTGAGTGATCGGACATGTGACCTAACATCTCTGAGTCTCATATTCCTCATCTACAAAATTTTTAAAAGCTGGATTACGAGAGCTCTGAGGTTAGTCGCTAGTGGTTTTATCCACTCATAGGATCTGCTACAACCTTCTCCGTAGCCCTTTCTCCGAGATGAGTGAGGGGGGACCCACCGGTTGAGCACCTGGGCCACGCAGGTGCCAAGGGCTGCAGGCGGGGACGAACCAGGACCTAAGGGTGGTGCAGAATTGGAGGTCCCTACCCACCTCTAGGAGCATTTCTTTTGATTTCATTAATTGTATTTTATTTAGCTCATGTAAGAGCCAATTTCCGCCTCAAAGTCAAGTCACAGAAAAAGAAAACAGTACTAGATGGGGTGAAAGACGGGAGAGGCCCAGCATCCCTTGGTGTTCCCAGTGCCTCCCGCCCAGCGTCATGGAGGTTGTTTCCAGGACAAGCCCCCGAGAGTCTGCTTTCTTGGATGGAGCTGAAATTCTTCTTAAAATGCCCCACTCCCATGAGGAAGTCGATGCCGCTGAGCATAAAACACACAGAAGTGTGCGAACTAGCAAGAGGGGAATTGAACGAAAAGTTCTGGAATTCTTAAGTAAAATGTAGAGGAGGAGAAACCGGACCAGAAAGAGGGGAGAAGCAAGGGAGCAGAGAATCCAGAAAGCGACAGGAGGCGGCGGGGAGGGACCTCCGGAGAATCGGAAGCAGCTGCAGGCAGGCTGACCCTCGAACAGTCAGCCCAGCACCCGCTGCCTGCCTCCAGGGAAAGGCCCTGAGCCAGCGGACTGTCTTGAAATCGTAAAAGCAGGTGACAGGAGAAGGAGGTGGGAATCTTGCGCTCACTCCGCAGGCACCGAGGGAATCCAGGGCAGGGGGAGATGCCTGGAACAGGGGCTTCAGAGGGGGCGCCAGCCTTTCCCACATCACTCACTCTCCGGGAGCCACCCAGGGGAAACAGCTCCCTTGTCATCAGCTCTGATGTGTATTAGTATTTTTTTTAAAGACTTTAAAATACTATTTTTACCCAGAGCACTTTTTTTTTCTTCCAAAGGAACAAAAGCATCACAACCCACATGCTCCTCAAACTGGCAGCCCTGAGAAAAGGCAGGGCTGGGATCTGCATATGGAGGGAGCTGCTACCCCCGCTTTCCCACCCCCTCCTCATTCCCACAGAAATGAAACCAAAAGGAATGCCATGGGCTTGCTATTGTCACCCATCCTGAAATACACGAGCAAAAATAGTACGAAAAGATGAATGATGGGGCTTCACAGCTAATGTGATCATCTGTAGTAGTTTTGGCCATTAATAGTGTCGTGGTTCTAAGAATGGAAGGGGGTCTATCTCCCTCTCTCTCTCTCTCTCTCTCTGTCTCTCTCTCTCACACACACACACACACAGCCTGGTAGCCTGGGTTTTTCCACCACAAAGGAGTTATGTTCTGCTCTTTCGTATTTCAGATTTCCAACGTCCCTTAAAATTTCAGCTAATTAAGTATTATTGGGTCATTTGGTAGTTTAGGAAAGGCTGAAACTTCCACTCACTGTTTTTCTTGTCTTTCTTTACTTCAAAATAACTACCACTTAGGGATCTTGTTCAGAAACATCCACATGGGGTTCTCCTCCTTGTTTTCCCATGTGACTAGGTCAGAGTTTGATAGCGAAGGACTTAACCTCTGATGTGTGCGTGTGGGAGAGACATGTTTACATATATATATGAGGATTTTTTTTAAAGAAAAAAATCTGGTGAAAGTCACACAAGAGCCCCCGGTCTATCTTAGCTTTCTGAATTTCTCTTAAAGTGGAAAATATGAAGAGTATTACTCATACACTCATTTTAGAAATGGAAGACAAAGGGACAGCAGATGATTCATTCCAACACCAGAGACAAGGAACAAACCAAGGCTAGAATGACTTTTCTCAGGCCTTTGAACTTTGGGTGAAGGACTTGGTGTCCCCATGTGGGAGCTGCACGGGGCATCCCCCAGAGCCACTCAGCCTCGCTGCCCTCCCACCCGGAGCCCATATTCATCTGGGAGATCTTGGATGGGATCTGCCTGGGACCTTGCACACGACCAATGGGGCATCTTGGCTCTGTGTGGGGTGGGTATTCCTTGGGTACCTGCTTCCTGGCACACTGGGAGTTCCTCCCAAAGGTCACAGGAACCCGGGGTAGCCCCCTGCTGAAGGTCATGCGCTTCCTTACCACTTTCCTCCTGGCGTCATCCCTGATGCTCTGAAATGGTCTCGCCCATCAGAGGCCGAGGGGCCAGGTGGACAGGGCCTGGCTTAGCTCCTGAGACTTCCTGGGCCCCAAATCCACACAGCACTTAAGGCACAGAGAATCAAGAGAGGCACTGAAAATTCATGACAAAAAAAAAGTACAGATATGACTTAAGGAACACCCATTACTGGATATTTGCTGCAGAGGAAACAATAAATCAAAGTAATGATCCTTAGAGCAGGCACCTGATAACATTTTTTGTAAAGATAAGCCAGTCTATCTTAAAGAAGGATATTAAACAGATCCGTCAACCGCAGGCAAGCTAGGTTTGCTAAATAAACTGACAATTAATAGATAGCCCGGAAGATAAACACCGTTCAGGGAAGAGTCGCTAAAAGGCTGGTATTTTAAAGGGGGGTGTTTACCTTAGGAAAGAGAAAATGAAGTTAAAAGATCAAGTACCAGATAGAAAACGCTCCTCCCAGGCCCCAGCCCCGTGTCTGGTTCTGAACCGATGCTCTGCCTCTTAGAGCTGAAATCTTACCTTGTGAATCACTTTACCAGAAAAATCACCTCTCTTTAAAGGTCTGATTTTTAAAAGGTTAACCCACTCTTCAGTGTTTTTCTTTTAAATGCAATAAGGTCTTTTTTTTTTAAGTTGAGATAACTTTCCAAAACACATGATAGACACCTGGAAAGATGGTCTATTACTATAAAATAACATGATTTAAAGCAGTCTCCTAGGAACACACCCGAGCCCATACATCTGAAGACTTGTTTATTGTTATTTGTTCACAGCCGAAGACAGAAGGTCAACCCGAGGTCAAACTCAGGTTCATCAGCACATTTATTAACTGTGGTTGCGGTTTGTAAATCTATTCCAGATGTTAACTGTTTAAGTGGGAGCTTCTTTCTGATGATTTCTGATCGGGAACTGCTGTTTCACAGCCATGTTCTGATTTCTACAAGTGTCTCTTTTTCCGGTTTGCTGGCGAGCGGGGACCGGGGCAGGTGGAGAGCATCCGGGCGCGGCAGGGCGATCGCCCCATCTCTCCACGGGCCGAACCTCCTTGTCGCCACAGCACGGCCTCCCGTTCCTTTCCTAGGAGTGCTCTTGACATGAAATGACTCCACGTCACCGCAGCGCAGCTAGAACGGTCTCCATGCCAACTCGGGCTCCGCGGGCCCCTGGGAGGGCCTCGAGAACGCTGCGGAAGGCTGGTGTGCCGCATCTTCAGCGGCCTGGGCCTGCTGCATCCCTCTTCCCAAGCAGTCAAGTGAGAGCTGCTCTCCTCTGCCCCGCTAGCATCTTTCTTTTCCGGCAGGATTAGACAACAGGAGCGGGTCAGGGAAGGGAGGCTCTCCCCTTCGCAGCTTCAGTCTCTTCCCAAGTCCCTGCGTCCTTTGCTTTCTCCAGGACCTGTACACACACCGTGCACGCCTGAGTCCGGGACCCGGAAGGGGTTCCCTGTTTCTTCCACTTCTGCGCCATGTAGAGCCAAGGCGCGGCTTCCTGTGGTGTTACAGACAAGCCGTGTTCTGTTGCCACTCCCTATTTTGGCCTTTGCTCTGCCTTTGGGGTCTGGATGGCTGTCCCTAACGTCGCCGCGATCCTCGATCCCGGCAGCTACACTCTCTGCCTGACTGCCACCCAGAGCCCGTGCCCTCCGCCCTCCGGCCTTGTTGCTAACCTAATCCCCTTCCTGAGAGCACAGCACTGCCTCCCTGTGGGCACCTTTGCAAATTGTCCCCAGATGTCCCCGCCTGCCTGACATCCAGGTCCTGAATTCGGCTTGGGGTCCTTGCCCCTGGGCTCTTCCCTTTGAGGGGACTCTTCTTCTTCATTCCAGAATTCCCAAGATTAAATATTTCTCAGAACCACCCTGAGGATGTGATGTATCCTGCCAGCTCTGTCTCTGGTACCAGCTGTTTCTCTGAAGCTGGATGGGTTCCCCTGACTCAGCCCGACAGGTGGGCTGCCTCCTTGCTCCCTGCCTGCCCAGTGGTGTGAGAAGTCACAGGGCTGGACCCATGGCCACCCCCGGCCTTCAGGGAGGACATCACGCATAATGACACATCCGTGCAGCCTGGGACTGGGCAGTAACGGCCCAGCCATCGGACCATTAGGGAGATTGGGCTCCTGGCTGTATGAGCCCCCCACTGCCGAGTTTCTGCAGTAGTGATGCACCGGGATGTCCCCAGACCCGCTGACAAGGGGCTGCAGATGTGGGCACCAGGTCAGCACGGACCACTGGCCAAGCTTCTCCAGATGTGCTTCCTCTTGCAGTGTCAGCATTCAGATTTGGTCTTTGGGGTGTCCTGTTGCCGCTGAACCTTTTCGTACCCTCTCCTCACTCAAAGATGTTCTTTCTATTGTGAGAGAGAGAATATAGCAGTGTTCTGAATAATAGAGGGACAGTCACCGTTGTCCATGGCAACAAAGCTGTGCTAGAATGCACTGTTTGGTAAATAGAGTGAGTCTGAATCCTGTGGATGTGGGCTTATCGCACCTGGGGCGGGGGTGGCCAGGAGCAGGGGGTTGGGTATGGCCTCTCGTGGAATCTCTGCTAGATCTCTTCTGCCAGTGGACCTGAATCTCTACGTGGGATCTTGGCCTGCATTATAGGGAAAGAACCCAGAATAGATGCCTGGAGAGCATTTGCCATCATGAAGGGAAGGGAGGGAACTGGCTAAGGGCCAAGTTCAGACCTTATGTGCATCCTCTGTGTCATCATTTCGTCCTCCCAACAGCCCTGCATGGTGGATAAGCTTAGCCCATCTCACAGATGAGGGGCCCAAGGCTTAGGGAGAATCCAGCCACAGGCCCAAGGGCTTGAGTGCCGGCTGTGCACTTTGCAGCTCTGTGGCCCGGGACAGCCCCGTGGGTGGGACGGCAGCTTCAGAGGCTAATCCCAGTGGGGATTAGAACCAGGCCCATCTGACTCCAATGGCTGTGACATCCCACTGCGTCCTGAGCCGAGATGCTTTCAGGACCACGGCATCTTCTGTCCTTCCCTCTCCTGCAGGCGCCAGTGCTCTAAACAGCGGAGGGTTTTCCGAAGGCACCTGGCTTCCAGTCCAGCTCTTCTCAGCGGTGGGAAGA
This sequence comes from Balaenoptera borealis, assembly GCF_965194805.1. Taxonomy (NCBI): domain Eukaryota; kingdom Metazoa; phylum Chordata; class Mammalia; order Artiodactyla; family Balaenopteridae; genus Balaenoptera; species Balaenoptera borealis. The sequence goes on from NC_138877.1 coordinate 7,895,054, forward strand.
TATTTGGGTTCAGTGTCTTGCTTGCTGACACTGTGGCAAGCAGGACGTGGCAGTGAGGAGTATCTACGAACAAGCGTTTTGTAAAAATAGAATTTGATTATAAACAGAGACTTCTAACCCCAGGTGTGACCAAGAGGAGATTTAAAGATGGGAAAGTGGACACGGCCGTAGACTCTGTGAACCTGGGAGAACATGACAGGCTGCTGGGGACAGCCCCAGGGTCACATGGGAGAACGTCCCCATAGGGCCTGGCCACCTCGGTTCAGGACCAAAGCAATCAGGTCGGAGATGGCAGGACCCAGAGCAGGAGAAACGCGATGGTTTCATTCTACCCCCAGGATTCACCTTTGCCTGTTTTCAGGCAGAGTGCCTATGCGCAGATTTTACAGCAGGAGGGAGGGGAAGGGGCCAGTGGGGCGGACAGAGCAACAGAGTCAGCGGCCGAGCTCCCGCCGGGGTTTCTCAGCACCGGGAGCCCCGTGCAAGCTCACAGGAGCCTGAGAGGTGCGGGACCCACGATGGGCTTCACGGCATGTTTGGAACCGTCTCCCAGTTCCTTCCACGCTGAGGGTCACGGGAAGGGGGCTTGTGGAGCGGCGAAGAGCACGTGGGCTTTGACAGTCACGGCCACGGCTTGAGCTGAGCTCACTCACGGCCACCAGTGAGAGCTGAGCCTCGGTTTCCTCAGGTGCAACAGGGGGGGCAGTGGACGTGTTCATCAGGGTTTTGGCGGGAACCAGGTGGCCCCACGCAAGTGGGATGGGGAGGGTATAATGAGACGTGGGTAGGGTGGTGGAGCACCCAGCTCAGGGCCTGGCAACCCAGGGAGGCCAAGGTCAGCTGTGTTGGAACTTGGTGAGAGACAGAGGTGGGAGAGGACACCCCCACCCCTGCCCCACCCAGCCTGCAGGGAGGGTAACAGATGCCCTGGTCCCTCTTCCCGCCCTCCCGGCTCCTATCTGTACCTCCCAGGGGCCAAACCCGGTCAGAGCCAGAGTACAAGGGGCCTGAGTGATGCAGCCCGTAAGGAGCAGCCCCCAGGACATGGGGGAGAGGGGAGGGGAGGGGAGAGGGAAGGGGGGAGGGAAGGGGGGAGGGAAGGGGGAGGGAAGGGGGAGGGAAGGGGGAGGGAAGGGGGGAGGGGAGGGGAGAGGGAAGGGGGGAGGGAAGGAGGAGGGAAAAGGGAGGGAAGGGGGGAGGGAAGGGGGAGGGAAGGGGGAGGGAAGGGGGGAGGGAAGGGGAGGGAAGGGGAGGGAAGGGGGAGGGAAGGGGGGAGGGAATGGGGGAGGGAAGGGGGAGGGAAGGGGGAGGGAAGGGGGGAGGATGGAGCCTCAGCGTCAAGCGCAGACGTAGCAGGACTTTGAACTGAAACTCACGGAGTGTCCCACACTCTGCGCCACGCCTGAAGCTGCAGACATGAGGGTTCACAGGCACCGTGGTCGTGGTCTGGCTGGGGAGCCAGTTAGTTGTTCAAAAAAGTGGAAATCATCACATAATTGCAAACGATAAGAGGTCATGTGAAGAAAAAGTATAAGCAATAATGAGAGTCACTCGCATAGTAGCCCCAGACCAAGGGCATCAGGAAAAGATGCATCCAGAAGCCACTCTCAGGACAAGGTTGGAAGGAGATGGGGAGGTCATTTCGGAGGGTGAGTCGGGGAGGAGAACGTGCGGAGCACAGGCTCTGAGACGGGGGTGGGGCTGTGCATACCTGACTTTTCAGCCGGTGAGGAATATGGTCTATAACAACATGAGCCCCAGGAGGCCGCTGGGTGGGAGAGCGAGTCGTGCATGTTTGTTAAGAATCAAGCTGGCTACAGAGACAAAACTAATTGGAAGGTCCAGAGTGGATGTTGGGGGACCGGTCAAGAGGCTGCTGCAGGGACCCAAGCGAGGGTGACAGCAGCTTGGCTTGCAGCCCTGGCGATCGTTCCTTCATCCGGCCATCCATCCATTTAGGACTGTCCGGGCTTCGGGCAACTGTCAAGGCCTGTGGATGGTGCAATGAACAAGACGATGAGGCTTCCGTCCTCATGAAGCTTAGATTCTCGTGGGGAAAGATGTGACAACGGCTGGGAAAAACGAGAAGACGGAATCAGGACATACTTAGTGGATGCAGCCAGTGGAACTCAGGTACTGGGTCAGGGAATCAGAAGTATGGAGGAACACCCGGGTTTCTGACTTACACCCCTGGGAGAACAGTTGGGCCATTCCCGACCTAAGGGACTGCGGTGGAGAAGCGGACTTTGGGGAACGAGTTCTGTTCTGGACGTGCTGGGCTGGAGCTGGCTTTGCTGTGTACTGCATTGCAGAGCAGCCGAGGTACCTGAATGATGGAGGGTCTTGGAGGGCACCGCGCAGAGTCTGGTATTAGGTGCTCAGTGAGTGTTAGCAGCTCTCACCCTGTCTGTGAAAAGCTCCAGTAAGAAACGTCTGTTGGAGGATCAGTCAGTGGCGGTGTCTGAAACAGCTGGACTCAGTGGCTTCTGTTCTGCTGGGGGGGACCAACGAAACCTCCCCCAGAGCAGCATCCGACATGCTGGAGGACTTGGCCCTGAGGGGGAAGTGAACTGTATCCCCCCTGGCCCTGGCAGTTGGCAGCTGGGTCGGCTCTGAGACAGATCTGAATTCCACAGACTCTTTGAAACTCTCAGATGTCTTAGGGTCCCCCCAGAACGATCTCAGTGGGAGAAGTCCCAGGGGTTGGTTCGTCTTGGAGTTTTTCCTGGTGGGCAGTTGGAGGAAGGTCCAGGTGGCTTCAGGCCAGTCTGTGCAGCTCCAGAGCCTGGAATGGCTGGAATCCTTGGCAATTCTAAATTCTGGGTCTGTTCTAAAATCAGGGACTTCTCAGGGGAGTCTGGGGCCCGACAAAACACACAGGGTAAGTCACTGCCCAGCCAACTGCGCTAAAACAAAGTCTGCTTAAGATAAAAATCAAAGAGAGCCTTGGAGCAAGAAAAAAAGGGAGAGGGCCTCAGAGGAGAGCAAAACGCAGCCTAGGGGCATCTCTGGAAGCAAGCAAGGCTGGACCCATTGATTGCCTTGTGCCTTGTTATGGCCTTTCTTTTTTTTTTTTTTTTTTTCCTTTGCAGCATCTGATGGAATCAGCTTCTGCTCACAGGCTGCCAATCCCAGCTTCTGGGTTAAAATAGGACGGGCCCCTAGACCCTGTGAAGCCTGGTTTATCACATCTCCAGTTGTAGCGACCACTGGGGATTCCTTGGGAAGGAGTGGCTTGGGCTGGCTTTGTGCTTTGTTCAACACCGAGCTCGTCGCGTTCTCCAAGGCTCATTTGTCAGCCTTTATTGAGCATCTGCTATGTGCCAGAAAATGTGCTCAATAGTGAGGCTACCACAGAATGAACCCACAGGTGCAGGAGTGGGAGGGGAAGGTGCAGAGGAAGGGTAGGGAAGAGAAGGGAGGGAGCATTTTGCCCATTGTCTTTGCTGGTCTATTGATTCAAACCTCAAAGAGGAAAGAGGAAAAACACCTGAGGCAATAACAGCCCAGAGCGATATCAGTATTGATGTCGGTTTTATTTTTAAATACGCATAAATAGAATCAAGGATGCTTGTTTCTGGAATTTTCTATGTGAGCCGTCAGAGATGATAGCATCTAGGGCATGGTTGATACCCAGCAAGCCTTAGATGAGAGTCAGTGCTGAAAACATTTTTCTGCCTTTAGCACAGGCGAGCTGACAACTGGGATACATTGGCTGTAGCTAGAATTCTTTTTTTCCCCTCCTTTCTTTTATAGTGATTTTTAAAATTTGACTTCAGAATTGGACAGAAAAAGCATCTCAACCAATGTTGTGTATTTGAAAAAGATGGCAAATCGCTCGACAGAGAGATGTATAATTCAGGCCACTACTGAATTATATGCCTAGAAGCCAACCAAGTAAGTACTTTGTTGCTAAGGGGATTAGTTAATACTTATAAAGGGCTTTAATGGTGAAAAATGCTCTATAAATGTAAAGTATTATTAATATCACCAGTAGTTCTACTGCCTTTATATTAGGTAGGAAGACTTGTTCTTTAGTCTGGTTATGGATTCTTATGGTGAAAATGAAAAGGAGAAAAAAGAACAGCAAGAACTTACAAAAGACTGCGACCCACTGGTTTTTGTTTATTTTAAAGGAATTTCCATAACTGAAGAAGGCTTTCTGGACATCTCGTCCAAAACGGGAATGTGTGCTTACAATTCTTTGTATTTTATATGTTGGCATCACATCCCTCTGCCTCCTCAGTTTCTCCTGCTTTCTTGGGCAAGTGGGTGGAGTTTTGGAAAACTGGGTCTTGCAGAAAGAGAGGTAGCTGTCGTCTCCCACTCAGTGTCAGGCTGAGAGGACGAACAAATGGTCCAGCCTGCCGGGGGAGTCTTTTTGGTGTGCGAGTGGCCAGTGGCGGTGATTTCCCTCACTGTGACATGCAATGCACTGCGGGGTTTGGTGACAACGTAGCCAGGTGTGACCCAGGTAATTCCCAAGGGCTTTGGGACATGAATCATTTTTATTAACATAGTAGCTAAGGTCGGTGAACTAGAGGGGGGTGGCCTTCCCAGAGACCTTCTTCTGGGAGCCTCTGGTTACATCTTGTGCCAGTTTAAATGCTAAAGCGTTGAGTCAAGGGGCCTAGGGACCTAAGGTGGCACCGATGGGGAGAAGGCAGATCCCTGGAAGGTTCTCGGGAAGCTGTATGTTCAGCAGTAGGTACCGACCACCTGTAATTCTGGAGGATGCCCTGGAATAGAGGACAAAACAGGGTCGGCCAGGCCGGAGGTGACCGTTAACACTGGATCCCTTTGCCACGTGACCAGGCACTTCCTCCTTATCAAGCACATATGACGGGCCTCCCCAGGTGTTGTTCACAAAGTTACACACTTTGTGAGGCTCAGAGGAAGTTAGGAGAAAGGCATGCGTGTAAATAAGATCAGGAAGAAAGCAAGGTGGGCAGGATGATGGAAAGCGGAGACATTCCAGAGGATGGGATGGGGTCTCGCGTGGAGCTAACCTCTCCGGTCTCCAAGTGAGGTCTCACCTACTAATAGGCCTGTGCACATATTTCATAGACCAGGGACTGAGGATCTGTTTTTGCAGCTGGAAAACGAATGCACACAAGGAATCACACGGCAGAGAGCTGGCAGTTTGACCCATGATTTGTGAGTTCGGCTGCACTTCTGAGTGCCGCTCTTCTGGGTTTTACATGGGCCCAACGAAAGGTGCCGTTTGGGGAAATGCGGTGGAGCCTCAGGCATCTTCACAAAGAAAACCATTTTTCAGAATGCCAGGATCGTTCCCCTAGTTCGACCGCTGCAAGGCAGCAATAGCACCCGTGACATCCCTGCAAAAGGGAGAACCCTCCAGCTGTCTTTTGTTCTGGGCTTGGTGTTGAAGCTGCTCCAGTGACTGTTTCTTCCCCGTCATTCTCCAAGGCTCCCGCATTTCCTTAACAGCCAGAAAGACCCACACAACGACGCCTGCAATCTCCTTGTCTTAGAATATTTAACCATCGCTCCTGACATGCAGTACCTGTGTCATTTTAACACCTGCCTCATGGCGGGAATACTAGAGTCAGGGAGAAGCCCAGGTACCAAGATGCTGAACCGAATGTCAGGAAGAGATGGGAAGGGATTACCAGAGGTAAACACCCCCCAGAGAAAGGAGAGTGGTGGCAAGCCAATTGCTCCCTCCCCTGTTGATGGGACTCTGCACCCCCCGTCACGGGAAGGTGGTCCCTAGGGTGCTGGGGTGGCAGAAACTGGGAGGAAATCACTAGATGGAGGCGTATAAGCCTCCTTCAGGATGCCCATTTTGGAGTTAGGCCGGAATCACCCACGCTCTAGTTCCCTGATTCCTATGGTGTTCAGCTGGATATCATGGTACCAATAAAATTATCATGAATCCAGCAAGGCAGACAGACCTTTGTTTTCTTCTAAGATAACCCAGAACCCAAAAGGGACATGGCTGCTGTAAAAGGAGCCCCACCACCAGCAACAATGCCGATCTATCAATCTTCCATCACTTCTGCATCTCTTCCTCCTGTTTCCATGGGTGCATTTCAGCAAAGCTGATAAAGGAAACTGCCAGGAGTGACCATGTAGCAGCGGAAACAGATTTTGTGTTGTGCATGTGTGTACGTGTGTGTGTGCTTGTGTGTCTGCATGCACGCCTGTGCACACGCATGTGCCTCTAGTGTGTGCATGTGTGCGCGTATGTGTGCATTTGTGTGCGTGTGTGTGCACACGTGCCTGTACCAAGGGTGGCCGGCACCGAGGGCAGCATGCGAGGCTGAGCCACTGTGCACTGGTGTCCACCCCACCTGCCCACGAGGCAGAGAACAGGCTGCGTTTGTCACTAGTAACCTGCTTGCTCCTGGGCCTCCGCCTTGACTGCTTTTTATTTCCACTGCCTTCACTGTCATTGTTTCATATTTTTCTGTCTAGGTTTGCTCTCCCAAGTGAGTTTATAAATTGCTTGAGAACAAAGACCGTGTCATATTTTGTGTGTGATTGTGAGACAGCTCCTGTGGACCTTTGTTCAGACTCTCCCGACCGCCGGGTGACTGCACCACGGCTGCCTCATTTTGGCTCCTGGAGTAATAAACGGGCCTGTCTGCAGACCGTCACGGAGGGTCCAGACCCCAGCAGCCCGCCATCAGTAGGAGGGCAGTCTCTGGCGGTGATGGCCGGCAGGTGGGACACACCGAGCCCCCCACTCTGTGCTCTGGGCACAGGGGCTGGGACTCCAGCGTGAGCATGTTCAATCCTTTCACCCCATCCCACCGCCCAGGGGACACACAGGGGCACCGGGTTGCCCCCTCTCATTGCCCCCAGCTCCATTCTCCCCCTTTCCCTGCTGCTCCGTGCCTGGATGCGATCCCTGAGGTCTGCAGCCTATGGGTGCTCTGGCCCTCTGGCTACCAAGTGGGTTCAGCCCTGGGAGACCAGAGGTGGGAGGGGAGAAGAGGTCAAGGCATTTGTCAAACGCACCCCCTCGCCCTCCCCCCTCCCCCCACCAGATGAGATTCTGATAGAGACTGCATCCTCTTCCGGGTCCAGCTCCTATAGGGTGACCCTCTCAGCAGAATTCTCTCGTGGGCTCTACTACTTCCTCTCTTGCCCCTTCGGGCTGCGGCAGTAACGGCTTCTCCTGTTACTGCCCTAGTGCCTGAGTATCCCTCACTGGTCCCCGTAAGCCCGCCCACCCTCAGTGAAGAGTCTCCTCCTTAAACTTGCCTCCGATGAATCCTTTTAACGTGCCCTCTTTTGTCCTCACCCACCCTCCAACTTAACAATAAAGCCACAAACTGTGAGCGCCCCGGGGGGCGGGGGGGCTCTGCCTGATTCCTTGTTGATTCCCAAGCTGAGCAGGTAGGTCACCAACGGATGTTTGTTAAATGAACACGGACCGGGTGATGCGCGGATGAATCATGTGTGTGAATGTCTGGTAACCACAGGGGAGTCAGTGGTGTCTTAAAGCAAAAGAACAGAACGCAGAGGGGACGAGAAGGGCCTTCAACAGGAAGGGCGGTGGAATTCTTGACTATGACGGCTGCGGCGTGTCACTCGGCCAAACCGTGTGACGGTGTAACGCAGTCAGTTTGTAGCTGGAGCTCCCCGTTCCAGCCTCGGGAATAGCTGCGCAATCGTTGGAAACATCCTCGGGCTTCCTGGCAGGTGGAGGCCACACGATGTTTCTCTGGAATGCTGACGATGGCCTTCAAATGCACCTGGAGAGGGGATCGCTTCCCTTCTGAAGCTGGAGCAGGCTAGAAAGAGGAAGAGGGACAGCGGCCGCAGAGCCGGAGGGCGGAGGAGGGGTGAAGGCTGCCGAAGTGGACCGGCCCGCGGACCTTTCTCCGGCCCCCACGAGAGCTGAGAGCTGCTGAGCGTAGCCCGTCGGAGAGACGGCGGATTTGGAGGAGGAATGAACCACGTCCGTGACGGGAAACTTCCTAAGCACGCTGCACATTCCCTGTGGAAGAGCAGAGATGCTTTTCGAGCAAGGATCCCTTTGGGTAACTCCTTTTGCATTACTGCCTAGGAAAGAATTGCACATGTAGAGGTAATGAATAAACATGTCCCGGAATTGGAGGGTTTCAGGGCAGGTGGTGGAAGGGACACTATCCGACAGTCATCCCGGGAGGAGACTCCAGGCTCTTACTCTCTGCTACAGGAAGTGAACTCACTCACGGGACGAATTGGGTCGGGTTCCCCCAGTGTCCCTCCAGGTGCCCGTAAAGCCACGCCCCCCCTCCCCTCCGCTCCAACCAGACAGCGTTCCCATCACTGTCTTACGTGTTAAGACAGCCCCATGAACAGCAAAGACAGTGAAGGCTGATCACAACGGACTACGCTCTGTCAAGGATCTGTTTCGTCTGGACGATTTAAAGCTCTTTCCTGGTCAGAGGGCATCCTCAGCTCCACCAAAGTCTCAGGGGAGCTTGGACTCATGATAGTGGTGCACGTGGCTGTATTTATTACTCATTCACTTACCCTTTAGGGAACTCTTTTGTGGCCTCTCACGATATTTTCTCCTCTAGAAGAATCTCATCTCTATTGAGCTGGACGTCTATAATGGGAACCAATTCTATTATAGATATATTTAAGGAAGATGATTTCCTTATCTCTCTGAATAGCATGCATCGTATGAAAGCTCTTTGTTACAGCATCTATCTCGTTCTTAACCTACTTATTAATCAATTGATCAATTTGCCAGGCACTATTCTAAATGTTCTGTGTGGTTTAACTCATTTAATCCTCTACAACCATGATTGGGGTATTATGATCACCTACATTTTTAGACTGAGACTCTCTGAGGCTCAGAGAGGTTAAGCCACTTGCCCCAGGTCACACAGCTAGGAAGTGTCAGTGATGGTTTTCATACTCAGGCATTCTGATTTCATAGCCAATAAATAATCATCCACTACATTCCCCTGAGTTTTTGAAAACATCTTTTATATAATATGGTTTAACTGGGAATAGAGGCTACCTGGGCACTGTCCCTGAACACTGTCTTTCTACACTACTTTGGTTTAGTATAATGTCTTTAGAAAAAGTGATCAAGTATGGGGTTAAAAGATGTGGCAGTCCATTCCAGCAGGGAATCCATTCCTATCAACGGGAAGGGTGTTCAATTCTCCCAGTGATCCTCCCTGAAGAATGTGAAGGATACCTTTGACTAGACTTTATAGGGTCTTTGCCTTGGTTTCCCGTCATTGAATACCTCCTGAGCATTTTAAATTACAATTTGTTCTAAATATTTTGTAAAAGCTTTCAACCAGTTTCCAATACTTTTCCTTTGAGTATATATAATTTCCATACAGTTTAAACAAATGAAGAGAAACACAAACAAATTGTTAATGATTTATTTATATATTGCTCACAAGGGTTCTCTTTTGGTCAGTTTAATGATAAACTGTCTCCAATATTTATGAAAATCTTATGCTCAATCTTTGGGGGTTTTTTCTTGTATTATCTACAGAGATAGAAATCTTATATGGGCAATAAGAGTTATAAAGAATTTCCTTGCCATGGAGTGAGTTGTATATAACAAATTGAGTTCGAAATGTACCAAAGTGAAATAAATTGGATTCGAATGAATCTGTGTAGAAACTTTATTTCATTTGAATTCAGATTCACTATGAAGTCAGAACATTGCTGGCTTGCTCTATTACGGCTTCTAAGACCACACCATCCTGTGGTCCCTCATAAGCTCAACGCCATGGCTCAGGGCTCAGGAGGGGCTGTCTCCCCTACACCCCACCCCCACTGTCCCCTGCAGTCTGTGGCAAATGACATCGACAGTTCTTTCAGTTCAGTTCAACCAACCTTTACGGAGCGTCAGGCTGTATGCTTGGTGGGTTTGGGGATGTTTTTGATGGTATATAGCGAGAGATGTGTCTTATAGAACTAGGAGTTACTAAACTCCAATATGTTACTAAATTTATTGATTGTCTCTTATTATTAATAATGTATTGTTTACAAAGCAGTCCACATATATGTCATTGTACCATCACACCTGTCTTTCCAGGTCTATTGCCCTGATCTTATTATATGGAAAGGAAACGGAAGCTGGAAAGGTCAAGGAAGTTGCCCCGAGTCGTCATACAAGTCCTAACATCAACAGCAAAGTCCACGGAGTCTCTGATGCTGCATCCGACACAACAGATGCTTGGTAAGTATTTGTTGAAAAAATCTATGAAGCAGTGGATTGGTGGGAGGTGGGCTGAGAGGATGATTTTTACTTTGTTTCCACGTCCATTGAAGGGAAGAGATAGCTGCCCGAGATGGGAGAAGGAATTTCCCCCCTTCAATGCCAACCACCCCAGGCTATTGCCCAGGATGAGTGCAGGTGCCATGTATTCAATAACGACGCAGGATGCTGTCTGTGCAGAATGGTCCAGGAAGTGGAGTACAAGGTCGGTTAAAAACGAAAAGAAATCAAAAGAAATGAAATGGGCTCCAAAGGCCTTGCAAATAGGACTCAGTCCGTATTTAAAACTAATGACACAGAAACCATTGCTCGTGGAAATGATGGAGGAATGTTGTCTCCTGGCCAGGACGGCACAGACCACCCTCCCCACGTGGCCCCAGAAACGTCGTCTTCTTTCTGCCCAGCTGCAGGCAGCTTCAGCCGACCCTGGCTTTCTCAGGATACCTGCAACCTTGGTGAAGTCAACAGATATAAAGCTGGAAACCAGAGGCCAAGCCAAATCACGCAGAAGCCTTTCACGAGCGACAGGTCTAAAAGTCAGACCTCTGTTTTCAGTACTGTCACATGACCACTTATGAATGGAACCTCCTTGGAAAGTGCCAGGGAATGCCTTGCTTCCGCACTATCAAAGGACCAAAATGACAATATAGCATTTGGGATCTAGGTGAGAAGTTTCCCATGTTGGAACTCTCTTCCTGAGCTGGGTGACAAGGCAAGATCCCTTTGACCTTGTGGACAAAACGTAATAGGCACCTAAAAGGTTTTTTTCTTTTTAATTTTTCTTTTTAATTTCAGTTGTTTCCTAAAATTTAGCTCATTCCCTCCTTTCAAAAGCTCACCACTGTCTATGGGATAAAGACCAAACTCTTGGGTGCGGCCTTCAGGTCTGTCTGTTCCAGCTGTTTACTCTCCCAGTGCCATCTCCCTGCCACATCTCTCCTTGCTCTACTTTGCTTCCAGAAAGAGCCCAAACAAACCCACATGGCCACATGGCTGTGTCTCTGCTCATGCTGTTTCCTCAGCCTTGGGTCTTTTTCCTCTTTTCCAGTTACCAAAATCCCATTCATCTTTAAAAAGTGATCCCAGGGCGTCCCTGGTGGCACAGTGGTTGAGAATCTGCCTGCCAATGCAGAGGACACGGGTTCGAGCCCTGGTCTGGGAAGATCCCACATGCCGCGGAGCAACTGGGCCCGTGAGCCACAACTGCTGAGCCTGCGCGTCTGGAGCCTGTGCTCCGCAACAAGAGAGGCCGCGACAGTGAGAGGCCCACGCACCGCGATGAAGAGTGGCCTCCGCTTGCCACAACTAGAGAAAGCCCTCGCACAGAAACGAAGACCCAACACAGCCATAAATAAATAAATAAATAAATAAATAAATTTTTAAATGCTTTAAAAAAAAAAAAAAAGTGATCCCAGTTGCCACCTCTTCTGGGATCGTTTATCCATTGCTGACCCATCATAAATGATTTCTTCTTCCAAACCCCCTCCACCCTTCGCTTCAACCTCCAACTTTTTGCCTATTTCGTTTGGCCTCAGGTTCCCATGAACAACCTTGTCTCAAATTAGATATCAGTTCTTTAAGGTTAGAGTCAATGCCCTGTTTTCACCCTCTCCTGCTCCAAAACTTCCCCGGGCTTTGCAAATGACGGCTACCCAGTGCATGCTTGCTGAACGCACTTGGTTGAATTTTCATGCACTCGGTCCAGAATGGGAAAGGCAGTTCCCACTGGGATAGGTGGCCGGGGATGTTTTCAGACTCGCATGACGGGGAAGGAGGCTGAGAGGTTACCTCATCTATCTCTGCCTTTAGGCAAGCTCAGCAAAGCCCGCCAAGAAAGATGAGCCTCGTTGTGCTTGCTAAGGAAGGGGAGCGAGCCTGAGATGAATCCTTAATACTCCTTGTCAGGAAATCCTCCTCACAATCCATCCTAAAGCCTGTAAGTTGGTCATTATTGTTACAACAGCGTTTTAGCTGCTGGTTGTTATTATTATGGGATTAACTGGGATCGCTTTGCATCCCCCCAGAGGCTTTTTAAAGCAACTGCGTTAAAAATTGAAAGCACCGTCAGTGAGTGGAGCTAATAAAATGTGCTTGGTGGGGACATCCTATTTAGCAAAATTTCATACCTCCAGCCCCCAGGACTGGTAAAAATTAAAGATTTCCCCGTATTTCCGCATTAGAAAAAAAACTAGCTGTGATTTTATCTTCCACATTGGTTTGGAGTCACCCTGTCATTGCAAAAGGGGGGCGGGGAAGAAAGGCTGTACGGCCCCCTCTTCTTTCCCATTTTCTTTTACATCATTAGTGGAGCCATTTCTTGTAAAATGGCTTTTTTTCAGCACTAACTCCCAAGCGATGGATCTTTACTGAGACGTCTGAGTGTTGGTGGCTGGATTCATTTAACGAATCTTTACACTATTAATTTAAATCATTGCCAAGCTAAATCCAATGAGTACTTGATGCAGGGGGTGTGGACCCCCAGTGGGGAAGTCAGAGGGCGGTCTGGCCCTGGGCTCCCAACAGGCAGGAAATATTCCCACCCCCATCTCCAGCTCCCCCCCCACTACTCACCCCCTTTCCCTGAACCCCCAAGACCCTTCCTGCCAAACAAGCTCATTCTCTGCCCCTGGGGGATTCCACATGGGCCTGTCAGGTAGAAAACACCTGACCACTGACCCTAGCCCTAGCCCTGACCTTGTCTAACCCATGAAACAGTCATGATATTCATGGTGGATGCTGGTGACATAGTCTAGAGAGAACAGTGTGAAGAATGTTGGCTCCGGTATCAGAAAGTCCAGGGTTTGAATCCCTTTCAGTAAACTGATTAGCTTTGTGACCCTGGGTAAACTACTTACCCACTGGGCCTCCATTTCCTCATCTGTAAAATGGGGATAAAAATAATGACCTCGGGACTTCCCTGGTGGTGCAGTGGTTAAGACTCAGGGCTTCCACTGCACGGGGCACAGGTTTGATCCCCATTTGGGGAACTAAGATTGTGCATGCTGTGCCGCGTGGCCAAAAGGAAGAAAGAAAGAAAAAAGGAATGAGCTGTTGATATATGCAACATGGATCTCAAAATAATTAAAATAATAATAGTGACCTCATGGGAGGTCAATCCCTCACGGGATTGCTGAGCTGACAGGATGAACCCTGTGAACAAAGCACTGAACAGGGTACTTGGGGTTCCATGGTACAGGTTTGCATGTGGACGCCACGGGCAATGCTATGATTTCAGTTTCAGTTCCACGGGAGGTTGCCAGTGGGCCGTCTTTGGGGAACTGAAGAACCTCTGCACCTTGATTGCCACCGATACCCTCCGCCTCAGGGCTTTGCAAATACCCCTCCTCTTTGCTGACCCACTATGTCAAATGGCAGTTGACTACCCCGCCTTTGCTTTATTTTTCTCCATCGAATATCTCCCCATCTGCTGCTCAGGACATCCCTCTAAGTTCATATTCTAACGGTAGGATCCCTCTGGTTTTTAATTCCCTAACTTCAAAGAATATACACATCTCAAAAGCAACATTTTCTTCAGCTGACGCTTATATAGGAAAAACGTATACTTCCATCCCACTGGCTCAGCGTGACGTCTTTAATAAAATGATGCACAGTAGAATCTTGAATTAGAGTCCAGATACGGTCGGTAGAACGTTGGAGGCATGTGTAGGTGTTTTGAAAGGCTTTCTGGGTGACAGCAAAGGGCTGTGCATCTAGACGTTTCTCCACCCCTCCAGCCTCAAAATTCTTCACTTGGGGAATAACAGTTCATTTTAGGAAATTGCTTTGTGCTTTTTACTGGAAAAATAAAAATTTACTGTAAATATTATCTGTGTTTTTGTCTACAAATGGTTCATGACTGACATTTGCCTTATTTATTTGCCATGACTCACCTTAAAGGTAATGCTTGTGACATGGCATGCAAACCATGTGTGTCACTGCACACAGGTGACTGTCAGCAACCTTATTAATTGGTTAGGGACCAAGAAGTGATGATTTAAGCATTCATAATTATGTACTCTATGGGTGTTAGCTGAGTTGGGTTACGCATTAGGAAACTGACTGGAGGTTTTGATAGATTTGTAACATCGTGATTTTCCCATTGAATATAATACATCGAATTATATTATTTATCTTTTTTATTTTCTATCTGTCCTCACTAAAGCCTGAGCTCCGTGTGAGCCAGAACTTCGGTCTGTTTTTTCCCTGTCACCTCCCAGCACGAAGTAGGAGCTCAGTAAGTACTTGGAGGAAATCTGTCTCTGGTCTCCTTGGGCTACAGCAGGAGTTACCTAATAAGGACCTGCTCGCCTCGGGGCAGCCCTGCGTCCTGTTCTAGGCTCACTCCTCTCCCCCAACGGAAGGCTGCAGTGTGGGGAGGGGGTTCCACCTCAGGGAAGATTGAAAAATCTGTGCAGCTCTGGATGGCTTGTGGCCGATGCCCGCGGTCCATAGACTATACCCTATCCAAGTGGGGATGTCATTGCAGCACTAAAGCTCTAGATGTCTGACAGCTAGAGGAAGAAGGCTGTGATGCCGAAAGCTCGGCTTCTCTGTACACTGGCGCTGATTCGAATCTCGGAGACAGAGTTTTGGGTGAAGTAGAAAAGGACAGCTTTATTACTTTGCCAGGCAAAGGGGGACACAGTGGGCTCCTGCCTCGAAAAACTATGTGTCCCCATTTGGAGAGGATAGTGAGAAGTTTTATAGTAATGGTTCAAAGAGGGCGTGTTCGGCTCATGGACATTCTTCTGATAGGTTGGTGGTGAGGTAAGTAGGAGTCGGCAACATCAACCTTCAGGTTCCAACCGGTCTGGCGTCTACGTGCTTGTGGGCAGCACACCATTGATAATCATAACTTCCCCCACCTGGAGAGGGTTTCAGTATCTGCAAAACAGCTCAAAGATATTGTTGTGTATATCCGTTGATGGGGAACCAAGACCTTGCCCCAAGGCTCCACTATGGTTTCTCTTGACTGTTTGTTTCTCCCTGGTCTTGCAACCCCTCCCTTCCCTAATTAGCAACTGCTTGAATCTGCCCTTTGGAACTCAGGGAAGTTCATGGAGGCTGAAAGAAGGCTATGTCCTGTAATCAAAGGAATGGGGGACACAGAAAGGCTTTGTGCCCAGGAGCCCCTCAGGGCCCTGCTCAGTATCAGCTGCTGCATTCACTGAGCACCAACCAAGGGAAGCAATGATAGGCACTTTATGTATGCGCCATGAGGTAGACTGCTTCTGAAATGTCTCCCAATGATCCCGCCTCCTGGTATCCAGACCCTGCATAACCTCTTCCTTTGGGAGGTATGCAGATCTAGTGTCTCACTTTTAACAAGTAGAATACAGCGGAAGTGATGGGATGTCCTTTCCAAGATTAGGCTATGAGAAACCGTGACTTCCTTCTTTCTCCCTCTAACTCTGCTCCCTGACTTGCTCTGATGAAGCAAGCTTCTGAGTTGTGAGCTGCCCTATGGGCAGACCCACATGGCAAAGAACTGAGAGAGGCCCCCAGCCAGCAGGGTGTGAGGACCTGGGGCCTCAGTCTGACAGCCCACAAGAAACCACAGCCTGCCAACAGCCACGTGAGCGAGCTTGGAAGTGACGCCTTCCACTGAGCCTTCAGATGACCTCAGCCTGGCTGACACCTGGATTGTCCTCTTACGAAACCTTGAGTTAGAGGACCCAACTGAGAAGATACACAGAAACTGTGACATAACACATGTTGTTGCTTTAAGTTAGTAAGTTTTGGGGTAATTTGTTATGCAGCAGCAATCGATCACTAATACAAGTTATTTCATTTACTCTTCACTACAGCTCATTTTACAGGTCTGGACACAGAGGCTCAGAGAAATAAGGCAAATTGCCAAAGTTCACTACTATTGCCAGACCAAAAATCAAACCACAGATTGTCTGGGTCCAACCCTCTTGTACTTTCCCACAATCTGGTTCTTCCTCTGGAGGTTCACCACAGACCTACCAGGAGTCCGCTCTCTGGAGCATCTGTGCTTTCATTTCACAGATTTCTGATTGTCTGTCTCACTGCAATACGCAACATAAAACCACATGGACATCTTCAGAGAGGATCCTTCAAACACTGGATCCAGCTACTTCCCCTCAAACAGGCTGCAAAACTTCAGGGGATTAAATCTATTTTTACTTTCAGGAAGCCATCTGCCTCCCTTCCAGTTTAGAAATTTGACCAGAGCTGGAAAATAATAATGAGATATTTGAGGACAGTGTGCAGTTGGGCTAATTTCCCTCACACCCCTCTGTAATCTTTTATTTTGTCAAAGGGCTGGTGCCAAGGACAAAGGAGGATTGAAGGATTGGTGTATCACTTATTATCAATACCTGAAGTGTGGGCTAAGTGAAGCAGATGTTAATCTGGGCTACACGCTCCTCAGAAAACATGCGGGGGGCCTGATGAGACAGAATGAAGTAGAAGAGACCCTCCCCGGCCTCCCTGAGCTCTCTGCCTCCCCGTGCCCACACTTTTCAGGGTGCCTATTCCCCACGACATGGCTAAAGAGCTCCCCTTCCAGGGACTGTACCCCATTCAGCATCCCCTAATCAGAAGGCAAGGCTGGCCAGCCTTTTCTGGAGCTCTTCAGGGATGACTTGGTGATGGAGTGGCTTCCATCTGTGCTCATCAGAGGCTGTGTCCGCAGGCTGGTTCCTCATCCTAGAATAAAACACTGAGCTGCATGGCTTTTATTATTTCTTCAGGGAAAATCTACACTAACAAATGAAATTAATTAATTCAAACCTGACCATTGTCAGTCATAACATAGACTCAAATAGACTCAAAAAGGATTTCTTCCCATAATAGTCGAAGTGTGGACCAGAATCACCCAGAAAACACGTCCGCTCTGCGTTTTGTCTGGGGGGCTGCCTTTCCTGTTCTACTTTCACTTCTGCACGTTCCTTCTGGTTGTAGAGAAGCAGAAATCCTCCTCCCTCTGACTCACTCTCAGGGTCATGAACTCTCTCTGGAAAGTTCCCCAGCAAAACACCGATTGGTTAGTTCAGAACAACATTACCTGGTTGGTTTTAGCTCTGGCTGAATAAATATGGTTAATCAATATCTAACCAGGAAGCAGGAGGTTATATGAGGTAGAGATTAGGGCTGTACATAAATAAAAATTAAAATTAATCTAACAAGACTAATGTGCTGTTTTACTCAAGGACACATTTTTTATTCACTATTTTTATTGCAATATCTTATTGCACATGGTAATTAGGCAGAAATTCAATTTATAAAAGTGATGGGTGTACTAACAAATATGGGATCCACCTGCTTCGAGTGTTCATAGTTTTCTTATGTAGTTGTAATCAAAAATGGTGGTCCCCATTCTCTACTGTACTATGCCCTCTCATAATTAAACAAAAGACAAAGGTAGAGATGAACACTCTGGACCTGGGTGCCATGTCCCCACTCTCTCTCCATGGCCCTGTCTGCTGGGCACAGAGACCTTATTTCATCAAAAGAGCACATCTTCAGGTTTTGCACTGGGAAAGAGATACTGCTCTGGTGGGAAGTGGTGAGGTCATGATCAGGGAACTTGGGGATGATGGGGAGGGAAGAGGGCAGTTTGGGCTGACCGGGAGCGTGGAGAAGGAGGCCAGGATGAGTGCAAATAGAAAAATGTTGAGCAGAGGAGCACAGGTGCAAGAATCTTGGAGGCGGGACTCAGGCAGCTAAGAAAGGTCCAGCTGGAAGAACAAACACCGGGACGAGGGCAAGTCAGGACCTGACCCGGGTGATCGGCAGGGTCCAGAGCAGAGACTGTCCCCAAGCAAGTCACACAGGGGGTGGAGCATGAAGGAACAGCAGGAGTGAGTATCTTAGAGAGGCATCTCGGGTCCAGAAATATCTGTTCCACTACAAAAAAATCCCAGCAACGAGCAAGCAGTGGGAATTACCAGGAAGTAGTATGTGCAGTGATCCCAAGCTTGGGCTTGCCATGCGCCAAACATTAGTTAACTAACTAGCTCAGTGACCTTAATTAACCTTAAACTAGTCAGCTCCCTTGCCCTCCATTTCCTCACCTGTAAAATGAAGGTAATAACAGTAGCTAACTTACTGGTTTGTTGTGAGGATTAAAGAAGATAATGCATTAATGAATGTGCTTAGCACAGCTTCCAGGGTAGTTGGTGCTCAATAAATGGAAACAATGTTTACTATTACCGTTAACAATAAGCTCGAGTGTGACGTCCAACGCTGGTCCACCTTAAGGGACGAGAGGAAGCCCAGTCAGACATCTCTTGGCAGGTGCCAGGTGATGCCGTTAAGATGCTGTAGGCGGGAATCTTTTACAGGCAACACTGAGACTTCCCACAAGGCGGAATTAAGTAATTCATCTGGACACGTGTCCAACAGTCCTCACCCTGGTTATGATGCCTGCGGTTTCAGACTCTGAATCTCCAGCTCCTGCTCTGAGGTGAAGCTTCCAGAACCTCAAAATAGCTATGAAAAGGAATATTCTCTGCACTGTATAGAGGAGGAAACCGAGGCTGAAGAGGTTAAATAAATTGCCCGAAGCTCACAGTGAATGAAGTGGTGGAGTTGAGATGAAGATCAATCCAGATTCGACTCCAGAGCTCTCGTCTGGTACCCAGCACCTCCCTGCCTCCCAGATGCATGGGACTGCGTCAGACAGGGAGAGGGCTGGAGGTGGCCTGGATGGTGAGTGCCTAAAGGGAGAGGGAACAGAGAAGGAAGGCTCGAATGCCCAAGATAAAGTCTCCAGCTTTACCCATTGCTCAGACCTCCTGAGTGCTTCCAGCGGGGTGTGTCCTGCCAGAGAAAGTACCCAGACATGGTTTGTGCTGGGGCCAGCCAGACACTTGTACACCAGGCCAGGGTCCACACCCAGGCCAACAATTACACCCAGGGCCAACAAAATATCCCTAGCCAGGCCTCCTCCCACCTAAATAAGCTGAGTCAGCAAGTTGGTACCACAAGGGCTGCAGAGACAGCATCTTGCATATCAAGGAGGTATTCCCGTGCCCAGGGATGACGGGCTTTCTAATTTTTAAAAAAGTATCAGACAAACAAGTAATCATCTCATTTAGGGTTTGAAAGCTTCATCAGAGTTAGTCCTCCACGTATAGGCCAAACATAGCATCTTACTCTTGTAAGCCCCCGCAAGCACTACCTCTAATTAAGGATTATTGGAAGCCCAACTGCCCATCTTTGCTGACTGTATGGGAACATCGCACTGGTCACCTTTAAGAGCAACCAATGTAGTTCAAAGTAAGGCATCCTCAACCTAACAGGAGGCTGTGGTTCCAAACATCCATTTGTAAGTAGGGTGCTTGGGATGAGGGCAGCATTTCTGCAAACAAACAGTGCTGTTAGACATCGGCTAGCACACAATTAGCACACACCTTAACTCTAGCACACAAACATCTAAAGAACCTATGGTAAACATTCTGTAGGGTTTGGCGTAGCCATGGAGTTTGGGCTTTGCTCTGAATTTCTTGGGGAGCTGTGAATGAATTTTCTTCCTGGGAGTTACTTGATGAAAGTGATGCTTCGAGACAGTGAATCTGGATGAGTTACGCAGTGTCAGCTGACGCAGAGAGACCAGTAAGGAGGGCGTTGCAAAATTCCAGTTTTGAGTCGCTAGAGGCTTGAATTGAAGTAAGGTGATTACAATTGAAACAGACAGAAATTTATTTATAGTCATTAATTCAACCAGTTCTTATCGGGCATCTCCTATGTACCCCGGAGATTCGTTGATTCGTTCTTCAATTATTAGACAAAAATATTATTGAGCATCTTTTATGTGTGGAGGACTGTGTGGACCTTATGAAAGTCTGCAGCCTAGAAAGGAATATATATATGAAAACTAATAATTACCGGCGTGATGCTCGAGAGGAAGAGGGAGGGAGAAGTGTGATGGAACTGTGCCCCAGGAGAAGAGTTAAGTGGTGAGGGTGAGTAGGAAAAGCCTGGCCAAGGAAGTGGGACTTATAAACTGAGACTGGAAGATTGAGCTGGGGTCAGTCAGATCAAGACACGAGAGAGAACTATTCCAGGGAGAAGGAACAGTGCATACAAAGCTCAGGAGGGAAGAGAGAGTAAGCGCGTTTAAAGAACGAAAGGAAGTTTTAATATGGTGGGAACAGAGTACACGGGAGAAGCTGGAAGCAGGTGCCAGGTTGCCAGTGGCTTTGTAAACCACAGAAAGGAGCTCCGCCTCAATGCTTAGGGTTACTGTAGTTTTAAACAGGGTAGTTATGTGATCAGATTGAGGTGGGCTGATTTTTTTTTCCCTAAATCACTCTTGGTATAACCTAGGGAAGGGATGGCAGAGGAGTAAGACGGGAGGCAAGAAAACCAGATAGGAGGTTACTGATGGAGCCCAGGTGAGTGTACCTGGTAGCCTACACTCAGCGGCGGTGGCGGAGAAGAAAGTCAGTCATTCTAAAGATACTGAAGAGGCTGACTGGTCAAGGCTTGGTAATGAGCAAGACGCAGGAGGAGAGGGAGAAAGAGAAACAAAGGATGCCGGGTGTCAGCAAGTGGGTAGAGTCACTTACTGAAGTAGGAATCATTAGGGGAAGAGCCGGTTGTCAGAGAAAATGACAAGATCGGTGTGGACAGGGTTTGCCCAGCACTTCCAAGATAAACGAGTAGAGATTTAAGTAGGGGGTTGAAGAGCTGAGTCTGGAACTCAGGTCATCTGAGCCCATGATAAGGATCCGGAAGTGATCAGCATAGAACTGGAAATTGTAGTCACCGAGGAGAATGGAGACATGGGGGTTGGCGGGGGAGTGACGGGGGGATATTTGGAGCGAGAAAGAGTTATAGGGACAAGTCAAAGAAGACTGGGCAGAAACTGATGTCCAGCTAGCTGCAAAGGACAGAGAGAGGAAGGAGGTAAAGATGGCCAGTGCATCCTGGGTGACGAGGAGAATTTCAACCTGGAGGATTTACCAGGCTCCTCTCCCTGTGAAGATAGAGTGGTAATGAATAGACAGATGATTGACTGATCATTCGATAGATAGAGTCTGTCCATATTTAGGGAACACCTGCCCTAAGTGTGTTAGCCACTTTCTCTTGCTCTGGAGACACTAAATAAAGACACTAACCCACTAGAGAAATCCCATCTCGAGGAGGAGATAGACATGAAAACAGATAATGATCCACATTGTGACTTGGTCAATTATGTGCCAGGAACTTCACTAAAGGTGTGAAGGAAGGAGTGGCCCTTCCAGTTCCCAGAAGGGGTTCAACCCAGGATCTGTATTGGTTTCCTAGGGCTGCCATCACAAAATACCACTGACTTGGTGGCAATAAGAAATTTGTTCATAAGCAACAGAATTTGTTCTATAAACAACAGACATTTATTCTCTCGTGGTTCTGGAAGCTAGAAGTCTGAAATCAAGGTGTGGCCAGCACCATGGTCTCTCTGAAGTCTCTAAGGAGGAACCCTCCCTTGCTTCTTTCTAGACCCTGGTGGCTCCCGGAAATCTTTGGCTTTCCCTGGTTTGTGGCAGTTTCTTGGCCTCTGTCTCCACGTGTCCTTCTTCCCTGTGTCTCTGTGTTCAAATCTTCGTTCTCCTATAAAGATGCCAGTCATTGGGCTTAGGCCAAGCCTTGTCCAGTATGACTGCATCTGAACTTGATTACATCTGCAAAGATTCTGTTTCCAAATCAGGTCCCGTTCACAGGTACCAGGTACTGTACAGAGGAATTGTACATATGTTGTATGTACAGGACTTGAACATATCTCTTGGGGGACACAAGTCAACCTACTAATAGTATTCTTCTCTTTCTAGCGCCAAGTTTGGTGCCTGATACCCAGTAGATGCTCAAACTATGTTTGTTTAATTGCATCTGTGGCCCTATCACATCAGAAGAGGAGAGATGAGTGCCTTTGCTGAAACGGATGGCAATTTGTATCTGATATGCAGTTCTAAGGTCAATTCTGGGAAAGGATTTTCAGCTCATGATCATCAGCATTTCTTTGCTGAATCCCTCTCAATTAATAAATGAATCTTACAGTACCTTGTACCCAGTTATAGGGTCTATTGAAGCCTTTCTCCTTTCAAAGGAGAAAAACCAATTACTTCACCAAGAAATATTCTAAAATGGAGTTAAGCTTTTGATCATGTATTTATCAGGCTTAATATGGATGACTTCTCGCCAGCACATTGAGAATTCTCCAAGAATTGGTACCACTTTGTGGAGACATATCAGCAATATCTATCAAAGTTAAAAATGTATGTACCCTTTGACCCAGTGATTCTAGTTCTAGGAATTTACTCCATGGATATACTCTCATGCATGGAAAACTACAAATTTTTCTTTTTTAAATCACAGTATTTTCCATCTAGAGAAGACTAGTTAAATAAATAATGATCTATCCAGACAATGAAATAGTGTCACATCATTTAGGATTGGATTCTACTGCACGTAACAGAAATTGGACAACTCTGGATTTAACAATTAAGAAGTTTCTTTTCCCAGATAAGGAGAAGTCCGGAGGTTGGTGGCCCAGAGCAGACATGATGGACCCATCCCATCCCTTAGGTCAGGATGGCATATAAGTCCAAGCTTCACGACTTGCCCTGGGGTCTCATATCCTTACGGGGCTCTTGTATGTACGTAATTAAATTTTTCTCTTGCTAATCTGTCTGATGTTAATTTGATTATTAAGCCAGACAAAGAACCAAGAAGGACAGAGGAAAAAATTTTCCTCCTCTATGGTATGTATACTTGGTATTTATAATGCTAGTCACATTTATGAGAAGTTGGTATGTAAGAGCAGCTAACAGATTAGCCTTGTGATTCCAACTTGATATGTAATGGAGTGATTGATTTAAATTTAAGATTTTAAGCTGAAAAGTGTAAGAGAATAAAGCTAGTAAACAAGATTGAAATGCCTAAGAGAATTTGAGTCACCATACTTATAAGTTTAACTTATATTTATAAAAATCACCGAATTTTAGGGAAGGCTGTGTTATTCTACTTGAAGTACTAAGGAAACAAACCAAAGTATTTATACATGTTTAAGGAAATTTAATTAACTAAATTGTAAACGGCTTTTGAAAGTAATTGTTAAATTTTACTAATTTTTAAAACAATTATAAGAGTTATACTTTCAAAGCCCAAGGAAAGAGTTTTTTTTTTTAATTTGTAACTTAAATTAAATATTAGATGAAGTAACAAAATAACCATAAACTACTTTTTTTTTCCCCCATTTCTCAGAGTTGCTTTCAAGGATCTAAGAAATTCTCAGTGACATCTTTGAGGCCTAACTAGCAGAAAAGCTTCTCAAATTCCCCTGTGACAACCTTGCTGGTGGCTGGGTTTCCACCAGGATGGCTTTCCCTGGCACCTGTACAGAGCATCACAGGGGGCCCACCTGCACAGACACTGTCCTACCCCCTTACCCTGCTGTGCCCGTTCTTTTCCATAGCACTAGTCACCTTCAAACATACTTCATAATTTACTTTTAAAAAGTTATTTATTCGGAGATTTTGGGGGTGGGTGGTAAAATATAAAACTTACCATTTTAACCAGGTGTAAGGGTAAGATTCAGCAGTGTTCAGTACATTCACAACGTGATGGGACCACCAGGTTGCCTAAGGAGGGGTGAACCAGCTCAGGTCGGAAACGGAGCAGGTCAAAATTCCCGTGCTGGTCAGGTTGCCTTTTTATTGTGCTTATTGCTTACTGTGACCTTCCCCTCAAGAACATAAGCACGTGGAGGGTGGGGGTCTGGTTTTGTTCACTGATGTCTTCAAGCACCTGGCCTAGCGTGCTCACCACCTGAGTGGGATCTGACCAGCTGCCCTGCACTCAGCTGCTGATGTGCTGGGGGAGGGAGCTGAGAGATGCAGGTTGCTGGTGTCTTCTGTAAACCACGGCTGACAGCAGCTCCCCTTGACTGTGATCGTGAAGTCTTACTATCAGGCCACAACATCCTCATTTTTCTATCCTTCATGCCCACTCGTCTACTATTAAAAATAGAAGTACCCTTGAACAAGCTCCTGTTAACACCCCCCTTGACTTACAGCATCAGTATTGAGTGTTCACCACTTGTTAACCCTGAAACTGGCTGCACCAAAGGAATTGATTAAGGCAGCGCTGCTCAAAGTGTGGTCTGCGGGTCTGTAGCTGTCTGCCAGCTGTTACCACCCCGTGACAAGAGATTGAGAGCAATCAGTAGAAACTTTCTAGCAATTTGACAGAATATTTTTATGTTGTTGACTTAATAGTAAAAACTGGCACTTACATTTTGCACGTTTGGAGGGATTTGCTGTTTCATTTTTATACTGATTTTTCTAATAATTCACATTTATTATATTTTCTGAAAGTACCAGTCCATGATGGGTTGGACATTTTTAAATGAACTGAATGACATGGGGAAGCTCAGAGATTCTCGCAAGGGCTGTGAATCAAGCTGGGAGGCTACCAGCCGGGAAGAAGGCTGGAAACATACCAGGCCCCTCCCGCCTTTGGACACCAGGCCCCAGCTCTCAGTCACAGACACCCCCATCGTATTAATTATCAATTAACATCACCTCCTTACTTCCTTCCACCATCTACTTCCTGAGCGAGGCTAGTGGAGCAAGGCCACTGCTGAGAAACCAAGAGACAAATTCTTAAAGACTACTCGAATCAGTAGGAGAGTTTGGTAACGTGGCCAGACACAACAAGAAAGTAGAACGAAGACCCCAAAACCACTAATATTAGTAAGAGAGTTTTGGTATTAGTAAGGGAGTTATATATATAATAGCTTTTCTCTTTACAGTAATAAGCACGTAGAATAGAAATATGGGGCTCCATTCATAATAATAACAAAATCTGTGTAATGTCTTATTGAAGAGCCTAAAACAAGATCTGAATAAAGGAAAAGATGTACTATGTATTCAGATAGAAAGGCTAAACAACAAAAATAAAAAGTGTCCAAAAAATTATCACATGTATTTAATGAAACTCAAATTTGAAATAACAAATGTGTTAGTGTTTTATTTGAAGTAAGTAATCTTGACTTTATTCGGAAGAATAAATGCCTGAGAATAGCCCAGAAAAGTACTTAAAAATGGTAAGGAAGGTTTTTGGTTTTAACCAGATATTAGAACATACTAGAAAATCAGGTTAGTCAAATTAATATTGTAACAGCATATAGAAAAATGAGAGTTTAGTAGAACAGACAAAATAATCCTAAAATTATAGATTTTATAGTCTATATAGATTTTATATATAGATTTCAGGATCTATAGAAATAGATCCTAAAAGATAAGGAATTTAATATAAGCAAAGGTGATATTTAATCCAACAGGAAATTTTGATAAATGATGCTATCACAACTGATTAGTCATCCAAAAGAAAAGTGGGACTCCAATTTCAGACCAAAAACAAAAATAAACCCCACTTGAATCCATGGCTTAAATGTGAAAACGAAAGCAAAATGGTTTTAAAGGAAATCTAGGAGACTTAGTAAAATCCAGGAGTGAAGCCCCTCTCAGCCAAGTCATAAAACCCAGAAAAAAAGACAGAAAAAAAAAAGATAGACATATTTGACTCCATACAAAAAAAGAAATTTTCTTAAATGACAAAAAAAAAAAAAAAGAAAAATTATAAAGGAGATCAGTAGAGGAACAATTGATTTGTAAAAACATTTTCAATGCAAGTAACAAAGGACCAGTATCTGTAACATATAAAAGACATTTACAAATGGACAAGGCAAACAAGCCGATGTAAAAGCGGGCAAAGGATGTATCACTGCAGTTGATAGAATACAACAGCTAACTTCCTTCTAGCATTTCTGCATGCTAGACACTGCTCTGCAAGCTTTGCATGTATTAATTCATTTAATTTTTATAACAGTCCTGTGAGATAGGTCTTGTTTCTATCTTTATTTTATATATGGGAAAACTGAGGCACAGAGAGTTTAAGTAACTTGCTTGAGGTCACACAGCTAGTGAGTGGCAGAGCTATGATTTTAACCCAAGCGTCTTGGATCTAGAATACCTGTTAAATTGCCTATTCAAATGACCAAAAACGTGAAATAATGTTCAAATCTGATTGACGTCAGGGCAGTCCAAATTAAAGTTACAGTAAACAATGAGTTACCACTTTAAATCTACTAAACTGGAAAAAAAAATGTATAAAAAACATTAATACCTATTGCTCTCAGAGATGCTGGGAAAAAGAGTACTCTCTTACATTACTGGTAGAAATGTGAATTGTAGCTGCCTTTTAAGAAAGCTGTTTGAAAAACAATCTGGCAGCATTTATTAAAATTTTTGAAAATCCACATTCATTTTTGAGCCAACAATCTCACTCGCTGGGAATCTAGCCCATAGAAGCCCATAAAAGAATCAATTTGAAGAATGTAGTTATAAAGTTATGTAACGCGTCACTGTTAGTACTGGGGAGGGAAACTTGGAAACAAAAGAAGGCTCATCAATGGAAAGGGGTTGTACTCATTGTAGAACCTTCTCGCGGTAGTTTGCTGGAATCAGCTCCCGACACAATGCACACACCTCTTCCCAGAGCCACTCTATCCCACCAGCATGTCACTCAGGTTTGAAATGAACCAGGGTGGGGGAATATTTAGGGCACGATATCAGCAAACACTGCCAATCAGGGTTTTCCCTGAGAGAGCTGGTTGTTAAACATTTACCAGCACAAAACTGCCTCCACTGCATAAAATGATATACAGCCATTAAAAATCGTGCACCAAAACTGTTACATTGTAGGTATTTTCATGAGGTTTTAATTGGGTGGAAGAGGAGAAGTATGAATACAATCCAGTTTTGATACAGATAATGAAAAAAACCTTACAGAAACATACGTGTGTGTTAACAGTTTACATGATTATATCAACTTGGAGGAAAGTATGAAAGATATGTAGGGAAGAGGCAATATCTTTAGGGGCAGTGGTGGAGGGGAAGATTTTTTTTTAAATGATTCCATACACAACTCACACACACATATGTTTGTAGGTGTGTGTTCATAAAGAAATTAAGGAACAAATACCAAGTAATTTCATATCCACAGAGTGGTAGGGGTGCCTACGATGTACCATCAAATGAGAAAGCAAGTTGCAAAGCCATCCACTCGGTGTGATTCCACTTCAGTAAATAGAAATAAACCCAAATCCCAATACAGGTGTGTATTTGCCTGTTTGAGCAGCATAAAAGCTTGTAAGTGCATAGACTCTGGATAGCCCGGGAAAGTAGGATTGGAAGTTAGTCACGGGGAGCTTTTCTTCATCTATCTTTAAACTGTTTCACATGTTACAACCAACAGGTATTTGGTTGAAAAAAATCAAATCCAAAAAAGTTTAAGAAAAAAAAAATCATCCATTCTAATTGTCAGTGCTCTTTCACCCACTGTATCACCTTTGCACCTCCTAACTGTGTGAAAAGAACAAACACTTTTATCACCATTTTACTGTTAAGGGAACAGAGCTCAGAGATGCAAACTGCCTTGCCCGAGACCACACAACTGTTCACGGTGGAACCCGTCTCCCATCCAGGCCTCTGATCTACAGTACAGCGGTCTGAGCAGATACCCCCATGGATACAGGGGGAGAAAAGCAGTAGCAACACCAGAAAGGGACCAGTGGTGTCTTTCCAGGTCAGGACAACTATGCAGGCAAGAATGAAGTCTGCTATGAAATAAAACACCCCTGAATACGTAATTATCAACATTTACCATGTATGACTAAGAAGTTTGTCTAACCTTTCTTGAAGCAGTCAGCATTTGCTAGCAATCTGATTGCATCATCTGGAGCCTTCGGTGCTAGTTTCACAGGGTTGTGTGAGGTCATGTGGCCCAAAGGATATTCAGAAACATCACCTACTGGGGGAAGAGGGAGTGGTGATGCGTCCTTCCCCAGGATCAGTGAGCTGCTGTCCGAGGCCCCGGCTGATGGCGCCACAACAAGGGGACCAAGTTGGAAACCTGGCCAGTTCTTAACCTGCTAGAAGCCTCCTCGGGGCGCGGATCTGTGTACTTTGCCATATCAGCGTCTTTAAAAACACACCTGTGCTTATTTAAGAGATCTCCGAGTCCCTAAAAATGGACGCGTGTGCACTGTGACGTGGCCAAATGAATCACAGTGGGAGCCCTGGGCGGCACCATGCCGGCTGGCACTGCCACACCCGTCTTATCTTCCTCAATGGCAGTGAGCACATTCTTGTCTCTATGGGCAATGCTTGTCTTTTGCAAATGGAATGGGAATTATCTTTAGAGGCTCAGAAATGCTCTTTCCACGTCTCCATTGCTTGGGGTGTGTTTGACCAAGACCAGTGAGTTTTGGTGGGTCTGGCTGTAATGTGTTGAGGACCTACAGACAGGCTCAGCTCTGCTACCAGCTGTGGGACTTCGAGCAAGTCAGAACCACTTCCTGGGTCAGTGCCCTCATCTCTAATATAAGGATTGTAAAATCCTTACAATCCTCTCTTGTGGACCATTGTGAAAATCGAACTAGGAAATGTATGAGAAGATGCTTTGCAGATCATAAAGCCCTTTATTGCTTTGCCATGTCATAAGAAATGAGAGATCTCCTCCATAGGGTCCCTATTCTCAGGTACATATTTTTAAAATATGTATCTATATATCTATACAGATCTCTATCTATCTATCATCTATCCATCTTCAATATGAAATCACTCATGGTTAATCCAAGTTCCCTGGGAAATCATTCTGTAATGTTGAATGAAATTCCCTCAGGAGATTCTGTTGATATAAGTGCAAGGACAAAAAAAACAGCAATGTTTGCCATCAACAAATAGGAATTTTTAAAAGATGCTTTTTTCTTGGCTGTAGTGATTTCTGCTTGGCGCTATACAAATGCCTTTATTTCAACAATGTTTTCTCCTTGTTTCTGAGAGGGGAGCTTTGGGAACAGGCTTAGTACAATGTGTTGCTTGAGACTTTTAAAATGCAAATAAGTCTTTCAATTCAAAGTTCAGAATATTCTTCTAAATTTAAGCGATATCTACTGTAAAATTTTGGAAAGCAATCTGGCAAAGATTGTTAAAATTAAAAATAATAATCCCTCTGGCTATGAATATGACAGAGCACGTCGTGACGCTAACATCTGTCGACTGTTTCCTACGTGCCAGGCACAAGGCTAAGTGTTTGGTGAGGCTGGTCTCATTTAATCCTCACAACTCAGTGAGTAGGTGTGTTTTTATCCCCCATTTTGCCAACCAGGAAAGACTCCACTTTTCCCCAAACGTATGCGTGGAAACGTCACTGCTAAAGTGCATATCGGTTGCATTTAGAACATCACCAAGCCCTGACAGATGGGCTAAGAGCACAGGAAGAGCCACCCTTTCTGTACGCCAGCCACTGTGCGAGACCCTTGTCACAAAGCATTTCCTTGCAGCTCCTGTCCCCCGCCATTCCCAGAGAAGGAAACGAGGCTCAGAAAGGGCGCAAACTCATACTTGCTGAGATGGCTCTTGGCTGCCAGGCCTTATCCTAGGCGCCTTCCAGCAGTTTTCCCAATTAAACACATAAGGAAGGGCAGAAAATACAGATAATAAGCAAACATGGGGGGAAATGATCACCATCTCTGGTGGTTCAAAATTACAACTTGAAACATCAGTGAGGTACCAAGGGCACCTATCACGTTAGCCAAAGTTAAACGCCGATGGCAGTGACTTCATAGTGAAGCTAACTTATGTATGCATTGCTGCTGGTGCTTTTATGACCAAACACTAAATGAAGAAGCAGATTACGAGTGCACGGTGCTCTCTCTAAGGGGATCCACGTGCATGACGGGGACCCGGCAAAATGAAAACAGCTGGTGTGTTAGAGGGGATGAAATTTTTAATCTCTTAAGTTGTCTTTACTATTTTCTAATATTGTTTTTACAAGAAATAAAACTGGGAAGGAAAGAGATTTTTCTCTCCCCATTGCACCATTTTACAGCTGAGGGTTGCCTTCCTGACTTAAATAAATCAGGGATATCACCCATAAATGACGGAAAAGCCAAGATTCAGTCATTTTGAACTTCTGCCTTCACCTGAATTATTGAAAGTGTACTTTAAAGTAGCAAATTTGATGATCATTATTCAACCCCTTCATTTTCTTGATGAGGAAATAGAGGCCCAGAGACTTGGATTTCCTGGTCAGGGTCACGTAGTTGCCTGTAAAGCTGAGGCTAGCGCCTGTTGTTTCATTTTATAAACATTCTATAAAATGAAAATGCATATATCATTTATAAGAAAGCACCTTGAGGTGTTCTACGACCAGCACTTCTGACCCCTCATGTGTGGTGCTTTTCCCAGCACCAGCAAATTCCCCAATTCTCTGGACACCAGCTGGGTGTCCAACAATCCGATTCTGGCGCTACCTCCGTGGAGTTGGTATAGACCCCCCTGGTTAAGGGCTCAGTCCCGCAAGACTGTCCCCACTTCAGACATCCAGTCACAAGCCCCAGGCTGTCACCTGTGCTTCTGACCCACTGGCCATAAACCTGGAGCGCCCATGAGCGCCCCCTCAGCTTCAATAACGTGTTAGCACAGCTCACAGAACTCAGGGAAAGGACTTATTTATTATTACTGGTACATGGTAAAGGATCTTATAAAGGATAAAAATGAACTGCCAGGGGAAGAGGTACACAGGGTGAGGTCCCGAGCATGGAGCTTCTGTTCCCATGGAGTTTGGCGTGTGCACCCTCCCAACACACGCATGCCTTCACCAACCTGGAAGCTCTCGGAATCCCATCGTTTCGGGGGGTTTGTGCAGACTTCGTTAGTGAAATAATTGACCCCTGGTGATTGAACTCACCTTCCAGGCCCTCTTCACTCCCTGGAGGTTGGGGGTGGGTCTGAAGCTCCCAGTTCTCTAATCCTGCCTTGCTCTTTCTGGCCACCAGTCCCCAATCTGAGGCTATGAAGGGGTCCCCAGCCCCTAGTTATCTCATGCAAAAGACACTCATACAAAACCAAACATATATATATATATATTTATATATTTATATATATATATATATATATATATATATATATATATATATATATATATATTTCTTACCGTATCACACCAAAAATTCATCACTGAAGAAAATGAGTAGACCTCAGAATCCAAACAGTGGAGTAAGCATGTCCCTAGAGTTCATTCTAGAACTTGTGGTCGGGTATGTTGGCCACCGGTCTTGAGGTCTGGGCTCGCTCTCGGGCAGTGTTCTCACTGTGGGGTCCCCGGACCCCAGCTGCATCACATCACCTGGGGACTTGTTAGACACGCACATGCTCAGGACCTGTCCACAATGTAGTGAATCATGAACTCTGAGAGGGGAACCCAGCAATCCGTCTTTTCTTGGGCTCTCCAGGAGCTTCTGATGCACGCGAAAGGCTGAGAGCCAAGCTCAAAGGCAGTGCTTCTCCAAACTCCATGGGCATCAGAATCCCCTGAGGGTCCAGTTAAATTGCAGGTTCTGATTCTGTAGGCCTGGGGGGATGGGTTCAGAGAAAAAGCCTTTCTA
The DNA here is from genome assembly GCF_965194805.1 of Balaenoptera borealis. Lineage (NCBI taxonomy): Eukaryota > Metazoa > Chordata > Mammalia > Artiodactyla > Balaenopteridae > Balaenoptera > Balaenoptera borealis. Next base: position 7,926,733 of record NC_138877.1, read on the forward strand.
ACAAGCTCAGGATCTGTCAGTGCTGCTTCTTTGGGGACCACAGTCCTAGGAGCAAGATTCTACTACAGCTGCGTGCCCACAGGCAAGCTGTGAATGGGTTCCAGCAGCTCAGATACTGAACGTCCGCCCTCCGTGTCCTCAAGACTCAGTGTGGTGCAGGAGTAGCAGCTCGGGCATCCAATGAAGCTTGTGAGAAAGGCAGAATCTCAGCACCTCCCCAGACCCACTCAAGAAATCTGCATTTAAACAAGATCCTCAGATTTGTTTGTAACATTAATGTTTGGGAAGTGCTTCTGGAAGCTGCTAGATGCCGAAGTTGCTGAGCCAGCCTCCTCCAGCCCAGGCAGACTCAGACGCTACCCCAACGTGACTTCCAAATGTTATCACCTTCCACTTTCGAAAAAGGCTGGTGGCTCAGGTGTAAGAGGTGAAAACCTAGGGTTTCACCAGACACAAGAACCAAAGTGGGGATGCGGGGGTGAAAGAATGGGGAACAGTCATCATGCAGAACTATTTTTAAATGTGAAAGCTTTGAGAAATGAGGACTCTGCCCCGTCCCCACCAAAAAAAAAAAAAAAATTGATCTTGATAGTTTTTCCCAAGCAGTACAACTTCATCCCAGGGGGGTGGGTGGTTGGCAAACACTGAGGTTACTTTTACCCCCTCTAAACCTTCCCTCCCACCCCTGCTCCTGCTCCTGACCCTTCCAGAAACAAAGGAAGCAAGAAAGAAATGCACGATGAAGAAAGCGTTCTATTTAGAAGCATTTTAGAGCAATTGTCTACAGTATTAGTTTCCTGTTGCTGCTGTAACAAATTACCACACACTTAGTGGCTTAAAACACCACAGATTTACTAATTTACAGTTCTGGAGGTCAGAAGTCAGGGACTAGTTTCACTGGACTGAAGTCAAGGGGTAGGAAGGCTCGCATGCCTTCTGCAAGCTCTAGGAGAAAATAAATTCCCTTGCCTTTTCCAGTGTCTAGAGGTCACCTGCATTCCTTGACTTGTGGTCCCTCCTCCGTCTTCAAAGCCAGATGCACAGCAGGTTTAAACCTTTCTCCTCTCTCCAACTTCTGCTTCTGTCACCCCATCTGCTTCTCTGATTCTGACTCTTCTGTCTCCCTCTTTCCCTTGTAAGGACCCTGTGATGACTTTGGCCAACCCAGATAATTCAGGATCACCTCCATCCCAAGGTCTTTAACTTAATCACATCTGCAAAGTCCCTTTTGCTATGTAAGGTAATATATTCGCAGGTGCCAGGGATTAGGACATGAACGTCTTTGGGGAGCATTATTCTGCCCACCCCAGCTCCTTTTTAAACTTCCTCTGAAGGGTCTAGGGTGAAGGATGCCACCTTGCCAGGGGCTCTGCTAGGCTCCAGTGGGCCCTGTCTTGGAACTGGTGATGGTAATGGATGTGTCACTGCCTCATTCAGAGCTGGGAACAGTGCAGTAGTTCAGTGTCAGACTTCCCACTGTCAGCAGGACTCAGCTTAAGTTATTTATAGTGTCAATGGCTTGCCTTTTGCATTAAGTAACCATTTGCATTAAATGAATTTTTAAAATAGGAGCCGCTCGGTGCCAAGCTGGAGAGTGTCTTCTGTTCGTGGGGCTCACAGTGAGAGCTGAAAGATGCTGAATGAGTATTTTTATTTATCAGGCCCAGCTGCCCACACACCAACCACAGTTACATCTGAAATACACTTATCTCATGACGTCTCCGTTGAGGACCGGCTCTTCTTTCTTGCTCTCAATGACCAGATCCAGTGATGGGCGTTGTATAGGAGCTGGTCATCAAGGCCTTCCGCTGCTCAGAGGGCCGTGACCTTCAGCAGGAAGTCTGTGGATTCAGAGGCCCCTCAGCCCCTGGCCGTTGTGAATTTATGCTCACACATTTCCTTCTGGGAACCGGAAGTAATGATAGAGGTGCTCCCTGCAGCTGGCGCTGGGGGAACCCGTATTCCTTCAGCAGCCCTGAGCACCTGGGGACACGACAAGAAAAGGCCCAGTGCCCACCCCGCGGGAGCTTCCTTAGAATGAGGAGGAAAGAGTGATCATGCAGAGTGGCAGGTGTCACACTAACGTTAAGTAAGGGGCATCATGGGGACAGAGGAGGAGCCCCCATCCAGCCTGGGAGACAAGAGCAGGGGCTTGGAGAATGGGGAGTTAATAGGCACAGAGAGAAGCAGGATGCGTGGAGAGCACTAGGTAGGTGTAACCTATTAGTACGTATGTTACTGTTGTTGTTGTTGTTATTATTATTATTATTAACTTACTGTTGCACTCATGCTACACACAAAGGCTGCTGTGATCATAATAACACCTAACACTTAACCCAGCACTTACCACATGCTGTGCACCAAGGGTGTTCCATCCACTGACTTCTGTAATGCTCACAACCACCTCCTGAAGCAGTGGCCATCATTATACTGGAAGGAAACTGAGGCACAGGGAGCTGCAAACAGGGATGACACACCTGCAAGTGTTGCCCTTCCTCAGGGTCTGACTCCCAGAGCCCTGGCTCTGGGACTCACGATGCTCTGAGTTCTGGGTACCAGGTACCACGGCAGACACAGGCGAGGTGGAGTGAGTAGCAGCATGGTACTGGATAAAGGGTTCTAGAATCTTCCAATCGAGAGCTCTGAGTCTTGAAGAAGGTGAACAGAGCCCAGCCTCCATGTGCCGCGTGTGGAAGCTGTAAGAGGGGAAGGAGGAGGTGGGGACAGGTAGGGGGCAGGGGGAGGACAAGCAAGCCTTCCAGGGACAGGGCGAGGGGGTCCCCGAGTTCGCCGCTCCCCGCTGTGGTTGGTGAGTGGCTCCTGGGCCCCCAGCAGAGACCACAGCCCACACTTTGGCTCTCAAACCTTTGAACCTGGGAGGACAGTGCCCTTCGCGAGGCCGCCCCTGTATAGCACAGCAGGTGCCTTGGCCCCAGGGGAGGAGCGGGGACTCCCTAGGCTCTGTGGCTGACAAGCCCACGACAGATGGCCCTGGAGTGGCCGATTCGAGGTGGTGGAACAGACCAGCGCCAGGGCCTGGGTCCAGGGAGACATCCATGGACGCTCACAGAACGAGTCCCAGAGACCCCACTCCTGTACGCTCTCCCTCTGCCGCCTCTGTTACAGCCCCTCTTCCAGCCCCGGCAGCAATGGGCTCTTCAGGGTCTGGTACAACTTAGCAACAACTCGGTCCTTCCGACGACCCACCTGAGGCCTCCAGAGCTCCGTCTCAGCCCTGAAACTTCTTCACTGGGAAGTGAGGAGCCATGCAAAGGCTCTTTGGGCAGGCTTCCCATCCACGTATTCGGTTAACTCAACCTTGCCAGCGGGCGATTGGTGGAGATTCTCGCTCTGACGACCTGGGTGCAGCCAGCCTGGAGAGGGAGCAGGGAGAGCCTCAGGCCATTCTGAGGAATCTCCCATCATCACGTTCTTCTCTCTAAACGCCCTATAAAAAAAAGTCTTGATATCTGAGGGAAAATTGGGTGTCTTGGGCAAATCATTCCAAGTGCCCTGCCAAGTATTACTGGCTTTTATTGTATTCTCTTAGTTGTTTTTAGTTGTCCTGATTATACTTTAAGAATAGAGTTGTTGTTTTGTTTTTTTCTTTTTTTACTTTTTGGCTGTACCACGTGGCACGTGGGATGTTAGCTCCCCGACCAGAGAGCGAACCCTCACTCCTTGCAGCGGAAGCGTGGAGTCTTAACCGCTGGACCACCAGGGAAGTCCCCAGAGAATTTTGAGTTAGTCAGATTCCTCTGTTCTTAACTGTCACCAGCAGCCATGGTGAAGAGCCGGCAGGTCCAAATCCTGGTGCCACCGCTTAGTGACCATGTGGCCTGGGCAGTGTGCTCAGTCTTTCTGTTAACTATGGATAAAAACGAGACCTGTGGGGGCTCCCCTGGTGGCGCAGTGGTTGAGAGTCTGCCCGCCAGTGCGGGGGACACGGGTTCGAGCCCTGGTCTAGGAAGATCCCACATGCCACGGAGCAACTAAGCCCGTGAGCCACAATTACTGAGCCTGCGCGTCTGGAGCCTGTGCTCTGCAACAAGAGAGGCCACCATAGTGAGAGGCCCGCGCACCGTGATGAAGAGTGGCCCCCCGCTTGCCGCAACTAGAGAGAGCCCTCGCGCACAAACGAAGACCCAACACAGCCAAAAATAAATAAATAAATAAATAAATAAAACAGCACCAAAAAAACGAGACCTGTCACCAGAGCCCGTCGTGAGGATAAAATGAGTAATTGCTCGTAAAACACTGAGAGCTGAGGCTGTGCGTAGTAGGTGCTTTGTACGTGTTTCTAATATTGTTATTATTATTGTTTATCTAACTTTTCTCCTTCTTCCCTGGTCCCTGTTTACCTTCCCCTCTCCAGGAAAGCAGCCTAAAGTGTTTGACATATGACCTGCTTTCCTTGTAGACAGGCTTTTCAAGTCAGAATTAATTCCGGGCCACAAGTCACAGCTAACAGCCCATGATGCTGTAGTAACAATTCCCACGAGGGCCGTGTGAATTATGACCAGCTACAGTGAACGCCATGCTCTGGCCTAACAATGCAATTTACCCATAAAGTAAATTCCTTATAGGCAGATCATTTTTACTGACAGAGTTTATGTCTGGATCCTTAGTGACAAGCAACAGAAATTGATCCTGGCTGAGAACCTCACAGAATGACCAGCAGGTGGTGAGAGCTGGGGAGGTGCTCCTTTAATCCACGCCCTCTTACTGGAACCTGGCCTGAAAAAGCTTCTGTCATCTTCAGCATCAGTCTTCTAAGGCTGCCCTGGGCATCAATATCCAGAAAATGGGAAGAGTAAGTGGGGAAAAAAAGAGGGGGTCATGCAGGGGACATCTCATTGGCCAGGCTTGGAAGTAGCTCCAAGCCATTGGCTAGAATTCAGTCACATGGTCTAACCACAAAGGAGGCTGGGAATATCTTCTGGCCACGTGCCTCGGAGAGAAAAGGAAACAGGTTTAGTGATTAGCGAGCAGTCTCTGCAACAGAAAGCAAGCATGTGGTCCTTTCAGGTACCAGCCGTCCTCAAAGCTCCCACTACACAGGCTGCTCCAGACACTGAGACCCCCCCCACCACGTGACAGGAGATTGTGATAAATTGCCCTGTTATTTCACTCTTTAAGACGCCTTTCTTCTCTTAGGCAAGGGCAAGTCCCATTTGATACATAAGGCACATAGCTCTTCCTTTCGTTTTACAATCCGGCCCAAAGGGCAGGCGCACAGCTGGGTTCTAACACTGGCGGGAGCTTGGGGGGTAGGGGTGGGGAAGCAACGTACCCCCTTCCCTACCTGCCTATCTTGCTGTCTCAGTGCTGCCTCGAAGACCTTTCTTCTCAAGCCTACCAAGCACCTTGTCACGTCCTGCTCAGAAGTTGTTGCTAAGAGGGCTGGGGGCAGGGCTGGGGGGAGAGGGAGTGAGCGTTTCACGGGGACAGAGCTCCATTTGGGGAAGATAAGAAAGCTCTGGAGGTGGATGGTGGGGAGGGTGGCAGAGCAGTGTGAATGTGCTTAATGCCGCGGAACTGTGCCCTTAATAATGGTTAAAATGGTAAAATTGTGTATTTTACCACATTTTTTTTTAACGGAAAGAGCTATTGAGAAAAAACAACAGCTTGGATGACCGTCAAAGGGCATTATGCCAAAAGAAAAAAGCCAAACGCACAGGGCTAAATGCTGGATGGTTCCATTGATAAGAAGTTCTGGAAATGTCAACACTACAGGGGAAAAAATCCAATCAGTCATTTGCAGGAGCCAGGGTTACGGGAAGGCTGCTCATTGCAGAGGGGCCTGGGGGAGCCTCTGGGGGTTCCATATTGTGATTAGGTACAACTGTCTACACTGGTCGAAACACACCATATGTACGCTTAAAATGGATTTTTATTTTATGTAAATTATACTTGAATTAGCTGATGAAAGAAACTGTTACCTCAAAATTGTGGGCTTCCTGCCCCCGTTTCCCAGGGACCGGAGGGACTCCACACACCTATAGTTTCCCACATTTAGAGAGAAAACAACAGGGAGTCCCAAGAAGGGGCAGAGCCACTGGCGAGATGGAGATGGGGAGGTGGGTGAGGACAGGTAATGGGGTGTCGCAGGGCCTGTCCGGCCCCGGCTCTCCTGCGGCCTTGCTGGCCCCGCCCGGTGAGGTGCAGCCTGTCGGGGCCTCCTTGCGGGAAGCCGTCGGGTCTCCTCGGGGGCCATACTCTGTGCTCAGCCCAGTGGCCCACCGCTTGTACCTGAGGGCACCTTGGGCAGGCTGCAACACACCGCCCTTCCTATTCCACACTCTTCTGGTGCTGAGTCTGGAAAAGCAATGCAGGCTCAGCTGAACATTTCATTTCTCTTTACTTCCCATCCTTGCTGTTCTCTCAGCTCTGGCCCTTGTCCTGGTCGGGACCAGGCCCTGGGTAACGTGCTCCAGTGTGATATCTATCGAGAGGCGTCTGTGGGTGTGGGGAGCAGAGCACCAAAGTGCAATGAAAGGGTCTGCGCTGGGTTGGGCCCCCTGCACCCCAGCACCTCCCTCGAGGTCCCAGCCCCCAGGCCCGGCTCATTCCTTACGCTTCTTTCCTCTGCGGCCCCTTAGGGGTCCCTGTCCAACCAGAAGTCAGAAGGAACCTGGCTCATGAAAGTGAGTTCCTCAGTCACAAAGACAAATCACTGTTAAAGGCAGACCTCGTGGGGAGAAATTGCTCCCTTCTGATGGGCTCCATCCCCCTGCTGGCTGTGGATTCTGTAAACTGGGTGACCGACTGCAAGGGTTGGTTATGTCCCCAAAAGATACGTCCAGGTCCCAATCCCCACTACCTGTGAGTGTGCCCGTATTTGGAAACAATGTCTTTGCCAATTTCAGGAAGCTAAGGCTCTCGAGATGAGATCATCTGGTGGCCTTATAAGAGGAAGGGGAGGGGGATTTGCGACTCAGAGGCACAGGGGAGAAGCCCTGGAGGCGATGAGAAGATAGAGGCAGAGCCTGGAGTGAAGCGTCCACAAGCCAAGGAATGAACGGAGCCTCCAGAAGTTAGGAGAGAGGTGAACAACAGGCTCCCTCAGAGCCTCCAGAAGGAGCGGCCCTGCTGACACTTTGCTTTTGGACTTCTGGCCTCCACAACCGTAAGAAAATTAATTTCTGTTGTTTTGTGTTAGTTTTTTAAGGCAGCCCTGGGAAACTAACCCACCACCTCTCCTGGAGCTCAGGGCCTGCCTTGGGGAAGCCCCAGACGGGGATGGAGAGAGCAGGTCCTCATCCCATCCTCCACAGACATGTAGCAGCTCCGGGCCGGCCTCCAGCTGTTCAGCCCCAGCCTCTCAGTGACATTTTGATGGCAGTCTGGAAGATGAATTTGATGGTCTTTGGGGGTCCCTTCCAGTTCTCATGTATATGATGGCTTACCAATTTAAAGAGCCAGCAGAGCACAATAAAGTGGTGTTCAAACTTTTTTAAGCAGTGGAACCCTTTAGGTATCAAAGGGAATTATATGCCAAACCTTAACCTATGAAGTGGCGTCATCTGCTTGGAGCATGATGGCGGGGCTGTCCTGGCAGACCCGGTGAGAGGCCTCAAGCCCCACCCCACCCGCCGCCAGCCTCTCCCTCCGCACAATCGCCTCCAAATAGCCACTCCAGCCCTGAAGCACCTCCAAGGTCCTGGGAATTCCAGAACACAGCCTGAAGCCACAGGTGCTGGGGAACCTGCATCCACCCTGGAATCAGACACGGGGGTCTCAGTGCCAGCTCCACCAATGGCCACCAGGTGGCCTCAGACAAGTAGTTGCTTCTCTGAGCCTCAGTCTCCTCACCTGTAAAATGGGGATCCTATTTCCCACTTCCTCTGATATTTGGGGGGTTAAGTGACAAACGTAGGTGCCTGCAGCAGCCCACAACAGACATAACATGACTTCCTGTCTCTCCTCTTTTCTCACTCCGCTGTTCCTGGCCCTCCCCTGTCTTACCTGGGCCTCGACCTGCAGCTTCATTCTGAGCCGCCCCACTCCACGCACACTCCTGATAAACTCACAGCCGTGCCTTTGCACAAGCAGGTCCCTCAGTGTAGCCTGCTTCTCCCCTTACTTGCCCTTCACACACACACACACACACACACACACACACACGCCCTCCAGGCCCACCTGACAGACCTCTGTTCATCTTTCAAGACCACCCCAAGTGGCTCGGCAGCGGTAGTCACCCCACGTGTCCCCTGCAGGGCCGCCCTGCCCACACACCCTGCTGCTCTGTAATTTTTCACGTGATCCTCCTCTCACACTGTCTCCCCTTGTCGCTCCACTGAACTGTGCCCATTTCCAGAGCATAAGAGCACGGCAGGCCCTGCGGGTTGACAGTGAGCAGCCGTGCCCGCCCCTCCCTCACAGAGCCCTGGTTCTACGTGAATCGCGCCTGGCCCGAGCCCCTCGTGGAAATTCCCTTCCCTGTGCCAGTTGTTGGTCCAGGGCGTCATGTGACCCAACCTGCCCAATGAGCTGGAAGGGGCGGTGGGCTTCCCCTCCCTGCCCACACCCCCCGAGAGAGAAGGATGCTGTCCTGTGAGGATGGGATGCTTGGCCCTGCTGCAGTCACAATGTCACCAGGAGGGACCAGAAGAATCTCGGAGACACCAACACATTGTGGAGCCCCTGACACAACTCTGGAATCAAGTACTTCCAAGCTTCTTCTGAAGCTGGGTAATAAATATCTGTATTGTCTGACTATAAGTCAGGAATTGTTAAACACATTGCGCACCTCACTGGGTTGGTCCGGTGATTAAGTGGATTAATTCATGCCGACCACTTGGCACCTAAAGCAGTCCAGTCAGCCTTGATCTCCCACCATGTGTCCCCGTGCCCCGCGCTGAGGCTGCCCATGGACCCTCCACATCCATCTGAGGAAAGAGCACACGGGTTCTTATTGCTGACGACCGAGAGGAAGCACCAAGCTTGGGGCCGCTTCCCAGCACACGCCTGGGACCGAGTAGCCTAATATCTCATCACTGGCAAAACCCACGTGCAGGTGCGTAAAGTACCCGGTGGGTGAGGGTCACCACGTTTGGCCTGAGTCAAAGGTTACTGACTTGACTAGAAGGTAGGCTCACAAACGTTTGTCCCTTCTCACATTATCACTTTTCTGCTCTCATGATCTTTTTTTTATACCCAACTCACCTTAAAACAGTTGCCAACAGAGCCCAGGGCCGCGTGGCCCACACAGCACAGCCAAAAGCCCCGAGGCTCCAGCCCATGAGGCACTTTCCAGGTGGAGACTCTGCCTCCCGGCCTAGAGGTCCTGGTGCTCCGCAGGCGACTGGACAAATGTCCACTTGCACCCCAGAGCACCTGACCTTGCACGGTGGACATATAGCTACTCTTGGAAAGATAAGGGGATCGTGGACAAATGCGCATTAGGCAACAGGGCAGAGGACAGAACTGGTCTCAGAATCACGAGCCCCAGGTTTTGGTTCTGATTTTGTCACTGGCAAACTGGGGCACTTCGGAAGGTTCCCACAACATCACTGAAGCCCCTCCCTTGCCTGTGCAATAGGAGCCTGAGTTAGCTAGCCACTGGTAGCCTGCGAACTTGAAAACTGACTCCACCACTTGCTAATTGTATAACTTTGGGCTAGTTCTATGTTTGACCTCCCAAAGTTCCAATTTTTCTTATCTGTAACATAGTAAGGCATGATAATAATCCCGATTTTGTAAGCTTTACAAATAACACGTGTAAAGTACCCGACACAGGACGAGCCACACAATAGGCAAGCACATAGATATTCTCATCGTCATCACTTCTGGCTTTAGGAGTCTTAACCTCGTGATAGACTTGTGAGCCAGGCCAACACTATCACTTTTTAAACTCAAGGATCACAGGAGGCCTTGCCCCGTGGGGCTGGTGAATAAATCAGGGATGAATCCGGCACAGAGCCAGGGCGGCAAGCCCCGGCCCCTGCAATGTTGCCCAGACCAACTTCCTCCCGAGTATGGGAATTTAAAAAGACATCTAGGTCAGAGTCATAATTAGAAGTGACTGAGGGTCTTCCATGAAAACAGCAGGCTTTCGCTGATCAATAGCTGCCATTTATTTCAAAGAGAGGAAGAGAGAATTCCAAAAGGAGTCTGGGATTGGATATGTGTCTGGAGTCCTCAGCCTGAGGGCTGAGTGGGTGTTGAATAGCAGCCCAACCTCAGAACGGGAAAGATCCTTCTTCCTTCCCCACCAACCAGCCCCACCGAGGAGAAGTACCCACCAGTAAAGCCCCTCTAAGCCCAATGACTCCCCGCATTGGGAACCCCCAGGCTCTGGTCAGCCAGCCACCCTGGGACCAGCTTTCTCAAGATTTCCAGCGTCTCGATAGTAAACCATCCTTCTGCTTTTCTGTTCTGGAAACCAAGCCCCTCTGACATGACATAGAACTTTTTTATCTTCTCACTCCTTCCTCCTAGACAGCTACTTTGCAACCAAACAAATGTTCACGTACTATCCTCAGACCTTAAATGAAGCCCCTGTGGGATTAAAAAAAAAAAAAAAGTTGTCAGAAGTCCCAAAATCAGAGCCTTAGGAGCTCCTGATACTAAACTCATGGACACGCCAACCCAGCCACACGTGGGCATACGCCCTCTCAACGTGGCCTATGTACTACCCAAGCACCTCCAAATATGCATGAATATTTTTGCTTGTTTGTTGCATTCTGGTTCAATTCTGGTTTAATTCTGGTTTTTAGTTGGCCAATGGTTTCAGTTCACTTATCTCCACATCTGTGCTCCAAAAAAGGAACAAGAGAGTTGTTTCAAAAGGACCTTTCAAATCCAAGCTATGAAAACTCTGAATTTTTTCAAGGCTACTTTTAAACAGATTTTCATTATGAGCATCCTTGCGTGCATGCACATACGCTCCTCTGGCCAGTTGCTGTTCAGCAAAACTATGGCGGAGACGATGCTCATTTGCATTCCTCTGTCTCTTGTAGCTCTGCCCCCCAGTCAGGTTGGTGTCATGTGACCAGTGCTGGCCAATGAAATGTGAGCAGAAGTCACTCCTTTCATTCCAGGCTGAGGTAGTTAAGAACTGGTATGACCCTCCAGTTCCTCTTTTCCAGCCACAGTGGCCTCCATCTCCCTCATCTTCTGCAGATAGTGTAGCTGCAAGATGGAGAAGGGCTGCCTGACCCACCCTGTGAGTGAGATTCAAGCCTGGGACTGAGGGGTGTGGCTACTGTTTCAGCATCAGTAACTTGGACTAATGTAGGATTAGTCTTCAGACTGACTTCACCTTCATTCAAAGTAGATCATTCACTTTCAGTCCATTTCATGTTCTTAGAAGTAGGTCATTGGTGTAATTCATTATCCCACACTCATCTCTCGAGCTTGTACGGAGCCCTACCATGGGCCAGGCACTTGTGGGCCTGGGGTTAGGGAGCTGAGTAAATCCTTCCCCACATCTTCCCTAAAGGATTGTACAGTCTATTGAGGCAAGACAGACACACAGCCAATGAGCACTCCTGAACACATCTGTCTAGATGGTGTGAGCAAAATAATTATCTCCAGGGAATTGTCTCAAAGCTGTCATAGGTGCTGACAGGAGATACAGGAATCAAAGCATATACTTTCTTTGATCAGACTTAATTGGACAGATGTTCCACTGAACGATATTCAGTTAGGCTATTGATTCTTTAATTCCTCATCTATTAAGCACATAGTGACCCAGATCCATCCCATGTGTGAGAAAGATACCCCACCCCAGGAAACAGGTAAAAATATGACAATCAAACAAACTCATGGCAAAGTGTTCCTTCTCTCAAATTACAAAAACTTAAAGCATGCCTGAGGGCTCATTTTGTACCCACTAGGTTGTAAAAAAATAAAGTTTTTATATGAAACGTCTATATTAGTTTGCTCAAGCTGCTGTAACAAAGTACCACAAACTGGACGGCTTAAACAATAGAAACTGATTATTCCACATTCTGGAGGCCAGAAGGCCAAGGTCAAGGTGTCAGCAGGGTTGGATCCTTCTACAGATTGTGAGGGAGAATCTGTTCAGCCCACTCTCCCAGCTTCTGGAGACTGGCTGAAGCCTTTGCTGTTCCTTGGATGCTTTACCTTGATCTCTGCCTTCATCTTCACATGACATTCTCCCTGTGTGTGTACCTATCTCTGTGTCCAAATTTCTCCTTTTTATAAGGACACCAGTCATATTGGATTAGGGGCCACCTTCTCCAATATGACCTCATCTTAAGTTGATCATCTACAACAACCCTATTTCCAAATAAGGTCACATTCACAGGTCCTGGGGAGTTAGGACTTCAGCATTTTTTTATTTTATTATTTTATTTTATTTTATTTTATTTTATTTGTATTCAACCCATAACAATACCCAGCACTGGCAAGGTTGGGGTAAACTTGTATGCTTATACTGTGATGTTTCTAGCAATAAAATGTTAGGCACCTCTAAATTAGACCAGTGCTTGGAACACAGAAGGCCCTCAAGATATATGTTAAGTATATAAATGATGGCTCTGGGGACCACATGCCATGTAGATAAGATTGCCAGTTTTGCTCTTTTCTCACTGTGTGACCTCAGGCAAGTGGCTTCCCCTCTCTGGGCCGTAGCTCTCAACTATGAACTTGGGATGGTCATGCTTGCTGCTTTGTAGGACTAATGTAAAGAGCTAATGAGGTCGTATCTGTCAGATGCTTAGCAGAGAGATATGCAAACAAGTGCTTAATAAACATTTGATATTATTGTTAAAAAATGTTAGGGAAGTAACGTGCATCAGTAACTATCAAGATGAATACCCTTTGGCCCACAGATCTCACGCTCAGGAATGTATCTTATACCTGCTGTGCGGGTCAAATCTGGGTGTTAGCTTTTCCAGGGTCATACAGAGATGAACAGAAAGAGTCAAAGCAATAGCTTACAAAAATTATTCTAGATCCAAGTCATTGTAATTATACTTAAATATACTTATATATTATAGTCACGGAGGTTCATTTTCTACTGCTGCTAGAACTTTGATGGGAAAGTCTGAAAAGATCTGTCTTCAGGAAATAATCCAACTGAAGCTGAAGCCGCTAGATACAAAGATGATTGTTGTGGCATAGTTTCTATTCCCAAACTGGAAACAAAGAGACATTATTTATTCAGCTAATATTTACGGAGCACCTTCTATCTGCAGGGCTTTCTGCTAGGGGCTGGGGATGCAGTGGTAAAGAATCATTCTAGTCCCTGTTTGCAAAGAGCCTACAGTCCCAACTGGTGAATGTTTTCATGAATTTTATTCTTAACATGTTGGCATAACATGCAGGCATTTAATGGTAATTAAGAAAGATGCAAATACCATTTGAAATTCACAAAGATTAACTTCGAATGGTATCTACGTTATACTAGAACTATTTGAAATATGCATGCTTGTTGACTTTAATCTATTTGGTTCACTTCTGTTTGCTCCATAAGAACTTGTTGAACTAAATGAATGCATTGAGGACTGGCAGGTTATATGCAAAATCAAAAAATCAAAAAAGCAAGAGAGACCATTGTTGTACTTGGGCAATAGAATTATGAATATGTTTTCCAAAAATTTCCTTGATACAGTTGTTACTATAGTTTATTGAAAAGTAAGTTAATAAATTAAAAAAGAGAGTCCTAACTGCCTCTAGAACTCATATGTCAAGGGAATGGAAATCTTAAAGAAATTAAAAATAAAAGAACTTTGAGTCTGGGATGTCCCCAGGGCTGAGAGGCTGTGAACCTGGATCTTGGTCATTCTTCAATCCTCCCCAGGGCAGACAAGTCCGAGGATGTTGCGAAGGTCCGAGGGAGACGTGGTGAGGGTCTGAAGTGAGAAAGTGACAGGAGTGGTGAGGAGGATCCAATAGGAGAGAATTGCTCATCTTCTGTGCGAGATTCTCCACTCCAACTTCCTGAATGCTGCACTGGCTCTGCTCCCCTTCCTCTCTGTGCTTTTCTAGAAGGAGTGAGACTTGTTATCCCACATTTGGATGACTTCTAGATACGTTTAGAAAAGCTTATTTGGACAACGTTCTGGTATGGTCAACCAGTTGAGACAGGAAGACAAAATTTCTGCCTGTTTTGACAAAATACGTGCATGCAAATAAAACCCAGAATGAACTCTTAATATCCAATGGGCCTTGCAAGCCCCTTGACTGATGTGACTTGACAGCTCCCTGTCTCTCACTGCCCCCAACATATACCCAAGCGATCCAACCCCCAAACCTGATAGATTCTACCTAAAACCACATCTCAAGTCCTTCCACTCCCTCCACCCCATAGCCACCGAGTCCAAGGCCCCAGAAACTCTCGCCTGGATTCCTGCAACGCCCCCTACTGGTCTCACGGCTTCTACCCTTGGTCTCCCTGGTCCATTCTATGCACAGGAGCCAAAGAGATCTTTTTAAAAACACAACTCAGAGTATGTCACTCCTGCTTCGAGTGACCTTCAGTAGCACCCATTTCACTTAGGCTACGATACAGAATCCTTAACACGGACGGCAAGGCTCCTCACGTGCAGCTTCTGCCCGCCTCTCCAGCCCTTCTCCTTGCTGGACCCTCACGCACTTCACTGACCACATTGCCCTCTTTCAAGCTCCCAAATGAGTCAAGCTCTTTCATGCCTCGGGGCCTTTGCACGTGCTGTTCTTCCCGCCTGGAATGTCCTCTCCACACTCTGCCTAGCGAACAGATATTCATTTTTCAGCTCTCAGCTTAAAGTCATCTCCTTCAAAGGGTCTTTTCTCACCTCTTCATATGGATTAGAAACCCCTGCTACTACTCAGTACTTTCATACAATTATCTAAATACATAAATTTCTTGTTTATCTGTGCGAGTATTGGTTTAATGTCTGTCTCTCCCATTAGCTTATAACTTCTACGAGGGCAAAGACCGTGTCTGTTTTGCTTCTCATTGTATACCCACCCGGTGCCTAGCGAGGTTCATGGTGAGCCCTCAACATTGGATTTACCGAATGAATGATTCAATGAACCAACCCAGACATCAGTTCAATCACAAGAAATATTTCCTGGTTGTGTCCTTCATCTGTTGAATGCAAATTTATTCAACAGTTACACAATGAAGAGTAACAGAAACATATAATAATTCTTTTGCTAACATGGAGGATGTAGTCCAAGGACATACTTCTTGGTCTGACAGTTTATTGCTAGAGATAGAAGTGCAGCAGGCAATGAGATTTGGCCCAGGGTGCCAGATAAAGAATTGTCTTAGAAACATCATTAAATACTTTATAAATTAGGCAATTTCAGGCTGTGAGGGATAAAGACATACTCAGTTTGTCTCAGTAAATGGAAGTCTATCAGTTAGACTCTTAATATTGTATGTGACAGAGGACCCATCTCAAACCGCCTTGAACAACAGAGAGGATTTATTGGCTTCATAATGGAAAAGTCTAGAGACAAGTCTGTCTTTCTTAGGGAGAGGCTTGATGCTGGGGCCTAATGATGTCACCAGGACCAGTTTCTCTCTGCCTCTGCCCTGCTCTCCACCCGAGGCTTTGTTCTGAGGCTGCACAAGGTCACCTAGGTTCTCATTTCATAAAAGCAAAAGGGTTGCAGCTGTCCAGACCTCACGTCCTCACACCCCCTGAGCTACAGAAGAGAACGCCTTTCTTCTAGAAGCTTCTATAGAACCTGACAGATCAGCAGAATCACATGACAAGCTGATTCCTGACACCCCCCCCCCAGCACCTCCCCGCACAAACGTAGTATAGCTGGTGGATAGCCTGAGAATCTGGAATTTTTGAATTTTTTTTACAGAATACTATAAAGGAGAAACCAAAATTGCTCCATCATTCCACCATCCAGAAGACACTTAAAGTTTTCCAGTAAAAGTAACCAATGCACAAAATAAGAAAATCAAACAGTACAGAATGGAGTGTTAAACCTTCTCTTCCCATCCCTTCCCTCAAAGGTGTTGCTGTTATCACTTTCTTGTATATTTTCCATCAAAAAAAAGAATGTGTGCATTAACCAAAATACATAGTGTATCATTTTTTAAATTTTATGGAAAACAGATCCTACTATTTGTATTCTTCTGCTTCTTACTTTTTTCACTACACAATGTTACTCAGAGTCTGTGCTATCTCAGCAAACGGAGTTCCTCTTCAACCTTTTAAAAAGATGTAAGAATGTAACCCCAGTTTATTTAACTGGTTCTCTGTTGATGGACATTTAGGTTGTTTGTTACAAGAACAACGCTGCAGTAGACTTCCTTCCTTATCTGTCTTGACCTTCTCTGTGGGTGATGGCACAGAGCCAGCTCCTAGCGGTGGGATCACTGAGTCAAAAGTTATCCACGTTTTAAAAATGTTAACAAGATCCTACTGTATAGCACAGGGAACTATATTCAATATTCTATGATAAACCATCATGGAAAAGAATATATATAATATATTCTTAGTATATATATTAAGTCCCCTACACACGAACCTTCAAGTTGCGAACTTTCAAACACGTGAATGTGCATTCCATCAACGTCAGGCGTGAGTGAAACTGCAGCTCGCCCTCCGTCTCCTGTTGCTGACGATCCTTCAGCTCTACCATCTCCCACCTCCTCTCTCTCCTCCATCAGTAACTCTTCTTGCCTGGTCACTCAATGCCAGCCCCTGGATGCCAGCTGTTGTACTGTACTACTGTACTTTTCAAGGTACTGTACTGTAAGATTAAAAATGTTTTCTTTATTTTTTGTGTTTGTATTTTTATTTATTATTTGTGTGAAAAGTATTCTAAAACTATTACAGTACAGTACTATATAGCCGATTGTGTTGGTTGGGTACCTAGGCTAACTTTGTTGGACTTACGAACAAACTGGACTTACGAATGCACTCTCGGAATGGAACTTGTTCATATGTAGGGGACTTACTGTATATAGCTGAATCAATTTGCTTTACAATAGAAATTAACACAACATTGGGACTTCCCTGGCCATCCAGTGGTTAAGACTCCATGCTTCATGCAGGGGGCACGGGTTCCATCCCTGGTCGGGGAACTAAGATCCCGCATGTCGCGCAGCGCGGCCAGAAAAAAAAAAATTAACACAACATTGTAAATCAACCACACTTCAGTAAAATAAAATTTTTTTAAAATGTTGATGTACGTTGAGGTTCACGAATGCAGTCTCTATTACCATTTGAACTTCACAGTTGTTGCCCTTAACTACACGTGGGTGAATATGATGATACTGGAGTGGGGGGTTCTGGGAATCTGTGTTGTTCAAAGCCCATTATGTGATTCTGGAGCTCATCCAGCTGTGAGGACCACTGCCCCGCCAGGCTTCCCAGGTGCCACCAAAGTTGCATTCGTTGTCACTCCCTCTGAGCTGTTAAAGGCTGGTCCTTCCCCCATATTCTCACCAGCCTGGGCGTTATGAAATTTTATGATCTTTATCAATCAGAGTCATGAAGAATGGTCATGTGTCGCCCTGATTTGCATCTCCTTACTTCCGAGTAAGGCTGAATGACTCTTCCTATGTTCATTGGTCTCTGGTATTTCTTCTCGCTCTGCCAGTTTGGATCTTCTGCCCCGCAGTTAGTAGGGTGTTTGTATTATGTACAGGAGCTCTTTGCAAATTAAAGATAGTAGTGCTTGTTCATCTGTGTTCCAAAGAGTCTCTCCCTTGTTTATGATTTCTTCTGACTGATTCATGGGTCTGTTTGCTTGGTTTTTTAGCTATAAAGGTTTCGTTTTGTTCTGTTCTAATGTGGTCAGAATTTAAAATCTTGTGCCTTTATGGTTTCTGGAGGAATTTATTTTTTAAACGCCTCCCCCCCCCAGGTGATTTGCCAAGTTTGTGAGTTACTGCCTTACAGGATATAAATAAGGAACAGAATACAGCCCCTGCCCTTAGGGAGTTTACAACCGCTTGGGAGAGAGAAGTCAACACAGGAAAGAGCACGAGTGATAACGAGCGAGCGAGATCTGAGAACTTTCAAATGAGCCATATCTGACCTGCCTCCAAAGACCTGCTTGGTCTCGGTCCTCTCCTGGGGGCTCCCACCCGCAGACCCCGTTGTGGAGAATGGGAGACCCTGTAAGGTAGCCGAAGGCACAGAAAAGCCAGCCACACAGAGTGAAGGGCGAGGTGACGGGGTGACAGTGCAGGGCAGTAGAATCAAGGCCTGAGGGCCGACTCCACACAACAGGGTCTCAGAGTACCTGCTGGGGGGCTGGCCCTGCCTTCCTCTGGATGTGCAGCGGGGAGCAGGTTTCTTTCCTCCTTTGTCTTGTCTAACCTTCAACAATCAAGTAAACAAGTCAAAGCACTTGAGTCAGTTTCTGTTTCTCGCCACCCAAAGATCCTGACTCACGTGGGGCTGTAGGAATTTGGAAAAAAGCTAGATCTCCACGGGCGGGGTGAAGAACATAAAGTTTTGTGGGAAAAAACAGAGAGATTTCTAGCCGGGGGGGTCTCTGGAGGGAAAGAACTAGTTTTCACTCAACTCTGTAGCCCTCATAGCTTCTAGAACAGGGTCCTAGTTTAGATATATTATGAATGATTGAGTCAATTAATGAGTGAGTCAATTGATCAATCAACATGAAAGGATTTGAGTTGGGCCTGCAAAGGCCAAGGGTGAGGACCGCTTCTTTCTCTTCCCAGGGAAAAGAACACCTGAGCACCTGCTCGGTGGCGCTGGTCTGAACTGCCAGGTGAGGTGGAGGTGAGGGCTCAGAGGTGAGAACCTGAAGATAACATTCACAGGGCAGGGAGAGTAGCCTATTTGACGACGAAGGATTCTATGAGGATATGCAAATGGAAAAGCAAGTTGAGGGTCTGGAATGCCAGGCTGTGGGTCTCAATCTGTCCACGGTATGGAGTCACTGACGATTTAGTTCAGGCGCAGACATGGCTCAAATCAGCGTTTCAGGAAGACTTGCCTGATGACGTAAGTGGAACGGATTCCAAGTCAGGAAGAAATTGGAAAACGTTCAGATAAGAGGGGCTCGGTATCTGGGCTACGGTTGGGACAGTGAAAATGGAAAAGTAGGGACAGATTCGAGAAACTTCATCAAGGGAGACCTGAGGGGACCCAGTGACTGATCTGTCCTGGAGGGGAGGAAGCGGGGTGGGGGGGGGTGAGGGGGGCACGGACAGGCCGGGAGACGCAGTTCACCTGCTCTCCCCATGCCAGCTGGTCCTTCCTGTATTTTCCAGTCCCTGGAATCTGTCACTAGGGTCTTCTTAACCCCACTCTAGTCTCACACTTTGTCTTCTTAGAACATCTAGAATGTCAAAGGGAAAAGCGTCAGGAAGACAAAGACAAAGACAATTGCCAGGCGGAAGCTACGCTCTGGGCCTGGGCCTGGGCCTGTGCTTGGGATCAGGGAGGAGACAGGACCCGCTGGGCAGGAGGGCCCATACTAGGGGGCTGTGTTTCCATAAGGGCTCCCAGGGAGGATGGAGCCCCATCAGGAAAGGTCTCGAATACCAGGCTGCCTTGGGACTCTTTCCTGCAGGGAATAGGGGAGACCCTGGAGAGTTCCAGGCAGGGGAACGAAATTGGCTGCCAGCTCCGGGTATCGCAGACTGGCGCACAGAACCCAGAGGCAGAGGAGCTGTTGCACTAACCAGGGCGGGAACTGACAAGAACTGACACTAGGGCAGCGGCAGCAGGAAGGAGGGGGCACGGTAAGGGAGGGAGGGACGGGACCGCGGCCAGACAACGAGGATGACGCAGAAGGAGGCCTGGAGCCGGCCCGGGGCCCCCTTCTCCTTCCCTCTTCTGTCCCCTTCAAGCCTTTGGCATGGCAACCCCAGAGGTGCAGGAGCCCTGCCAGTCAGGCACTGGAGGGAGGAGGGTAAAGGGTGCTGCCGGCTGGTCCCGCTCCATCCTGAGTCCCAGCACAGCTCACGGGGCTGGCACTACCGATGGCTTAAATCCCAGAGCCTGTTGCCAAGGGGAGAACCTCAGCTCTCGCAAGGTTGGTGTCGCTTCACGGGCAGCTGGTCCCCGAAGGGGGACTCTACCCGGGCTTCATTACGTACACAGGGTCCCCTGAACTGATGGTTCTTCCAGGAGCCTCGTAAAAAATATGTCCAAATTCTGACTTTCAGCTTTCCATACACCTGAAAGGTAACTTCTTAAATAATTAATTAATTGGCTGTGCCGTGCGGCTCGTGGGATCTTACTCCCCTGACCAGGGATTGAACCTGGGCCCTGGCAGTGAAAGAGCCGAGTCCTAAGCACTGGACCGCCAGGGAATTCCCGAAAGGTAACTCTTTAGAATTCCGTATTCTCAAGAAAATGGGGCTCCTCATTACGAAGAAAGGTCAACAGCTCTCCCAAGTTTAAATGCGTGGAGAAGAAAGGTTGATTTCACAGCACCAGCCTATGCCCAGGGTCTCTGCTCCTGACTTTGGGTCACGCCCATCTGCATCAGAATTGCTCAAGCCTATTTCCTTCTTTAATAAAAAATGGAGTAATATTCCGTACATCCCAAAGAATCAATATATTTACACAATTATAAATCCAATAATATTATATGATGATGAAGCCTATTCATAAAACCCACCATCCAGGAAGATTCTAGTCTTCCAGAGGTTGGGGAATGCCTTTAAATTCCAACTTCACAGCAGCTGGTGGCCGTGTTCCCACCACGGCACTAAGGATGTAATAAAAGCATGAGAATGAGCGTGCAGTACTTGAAACCAGTAAGGAAAATTATTGTACACTGTTTTAATCATGGCAACTCATGCAGTTTTGGTGTAATTAGCCTTTTCTTCTTACTCATATTTTAATTTTGAAACAAATATGCAGATTTATGCTAATAGTATAGCTAAGCAAATTATCCATTGCATTTGAGGAAGCACTCCAGCAAATTATAAAACGGGATCATCTTTCTGACAAAGAGATCCAGAAACAGATTTAGGAACAGTGGACAAAACGCGCGGTGAACTTGGCCCTAGAGACACAGCTCTTGGGAGAGCTTCCGTGAACGTGTATTGAGAGGTTCAGAGAGAAACGAATGTCCCCCACCCCTCAGTTCCTTCTGAGACTTCTGGATTCAGAGCCTGGATCTGCCCAGGATCCAAGAGGGGCTTGTGTGCTAAAGCTTCCAAGGGTGTGGAATTATGACGTGCTTCCTTACACGGGTATTTCCATAATCCCATTGAAGCCGTGACCCACGTGGTCAGTCTCAGACCAGCATTAGAGTCAAGAAACACCATCCATCAACCCCAGAGCGACCCAAAATAATCGACATTGTTTCTATGCATTTCCTAAACAGAGTAACAGACACTCGGGCAACGGCAATACTTCTTAAAATCTCTTTCCCTTTTCCATCCAGTTCCCTCGCATCTCTTTCCTCAGGTCTACCTGAAAAATCTCTCCCTGGCCATTGACTGAGCAGGCAAAGCCGCCCTCTGACAATGGCAGACCCTTCCCGGTGGACAGGGCAGGGAAGGAGAGCCTCCCCAGGTGCAAAGTCCTCCTGATGGGCAGGAAGGGAAGCCTGGAGTACTCATGCCTCACTCATTTCAGCCCATCGTCACTGTCTCCTTTTGCATACGTTAGACCGTGAGCCTCTGCAGCAGGGGGACCATCACCTGCAGAGGGAAATCCAGCCACAGATGAATAGCTTGGTGAGACCTGTGTTGCCTTGGATGCAACAAGCAGGATGCTGGTGGGGGGTCCCTGGGCGCAGCTCCAGTGATGAAATCCTTCTGTTACCAGAGGCGTAAAGAATCATCAGATCAAGTGAACAACAAGGTCGGAAACGCAAGCATCACCAGCAGATGCCATTTTAATAGATCTGGAGAATACACCCCTCCTTCCCTAGCTCGGGGTCTTAACTGAGCTGCCTTCAGCCGATGGCTCCTTTCACCAGCCACGCCCCCTGCTGCCATCTCCTACCTGGTGCCCACCTCCCTCCCCATCATGCCCTGTGAAAACCATCGTCTACTGAGCCACCAAGGGAGGGCTCAGAAGAAACCCCTGAATCCACCTTTTAAATGCATGGGTTGGTCTTAAACCCAGGCCTTTTCTCTTACTATTACTCCCCCAAGCTGAATAGTTCTTACCCTCTGCCAGTGTTTCCTGGGCCCATTTTAAGAGCTGGGTGCCCAGAGGAAAGCTTCAAGGAGATAGTAAGGTAAAGGGGGATATAAAAAGAGACTCCCTCCTTCACACCAGGGATCTGATCTTCCCCGCCTTGTTTTGCCCTCAAAGACAAACTGCTCTAGCCTGGCTTCCCACATTGATCTAATCAAAAGTCCAAACACAATTTCGGGACTGTCAAAACAAGCCCCGAAGACCTGACACAGACAATTAACATAAGTCAAGGCAACCCACCCTCCTCCTCCTGACTCTCCTCCGCGTCTCATCCAGACGCCTTGCTCCTGGCCCTGCCATCGCCGCCAGCAGGTGGTTGTGCTGGGATCTCCTGACTTAGGCTGGAAGCTATATTACCTGGTGTATAATTTGGCTGCTAAATGGACTGTTTACAAAGGTGCACGTGATGAAATCACAGGCATGGCGGCGCATAGGGATGAGGCTGGCTGGGAGGGGCCGGCTCCACCTGCCACCACGGCTGCTGCAGACTCTGAGTGCCCAGGTCACCTGGGCCCGGGGCCCCGTGACGTATGGAAATACCTGGCCTTCCTCCCTCAGGTGTCATCAGGTAATGAACCCCGGGCGGAAGCAGACTCCCCTCGGCACAGGACAGGAGATGGAGCTCTGCCAAGCCACTGGCTCCCAGCTTGGAAGGAAAACGGGCCCAGCGGGAGACCCAGGGTTCCAGTGGAAAGGTCAAGGTCACAGGGCTCATTCCGGGCAGGTCATGGAATTGGGGACTGTCCTATCAAAGTTGCATGGAACCACAGGCCATCAACCTCTCTGCACAGTGGCTGAGATGTCAGAAAGCCTTTCTGAGATCAGAGAAATGACTTGTCAAAAGGAAGATGACATCCCATAGGGACAAGGGCAAAGCCAAGACCCCATTTGGGAATCTGGAACGAGCTAGCGACCCACAATATGAATAAGGGGTTAAACACAAAACGACCCGCGGGGTCTGATCATCTCTCAGGTCCAACATGCTTCTGTAATGAAATGTTATTTTAAAACAAAACAAAAGAAACAAAAAAAAGACTCACAGACACAGAAAATAAATTTATGGTTACTGAAGGGGAAAGGGGGTGGGGGAGGAATAAATTAGGGGTTTGGGATTAGCAGATACAAACTCCTATATATAAAATAGATAAACAACAAGGTCCTACTGTGTAGCACAGGGAACTATATTCAATATCTTATAATAAACCACAATGGAAAAGAATATATATATATATATATATATATATATATATATATATATATATATATATAACTGAATCCCTTTGTTGTACACCAGAAACTAACACAACATTGTAAATCAACTATACTTCAATAAAAAATAAATAAATAAAACAAAGAAAAGTCCCAGGATAATCAACGGGTATTTACCTCCAAAGAATTTAAGAGTAAAAGAATTTAAGAATTTGAAAGAAATGATGTTTCTAGTGCTAAAAATGGAAATTTTGGAAAGGCATGGGAATATTAGAGAGGGTTGGTGAAGAGGAAATAAATAACTAAAGGGATGGAAAACTGGACCAATGAAGAACGGGTAAAGAATTCAACGGTATTCACTCCACACAGAAGCAGGTGAGGGGGATTATACCCTCATAGCACTAGGTGGTCTCAGAAATTCTAGGCACAGTGGTGCTGAATTCCATCTAACACGGGTCTTTTTGGACCATGTCCCAGGAGAGTGAGTTCATAATGCCCTGCGATAATAATAACATGAGTTTCATCTGCAAAGCAGTCCCGCTCTTCCTACCAGAAACCCAGAGACAGGCTGGTGGCTGGAAAACCAGGAACCAAGTCTTCTTTCTCTGCAACGGCGACACTTACAGAATATATGGGGCACCCACTTGACACCAGGCAGGCTGGGAAGCCTCGGCATCCTTGCCCAGCAACACGTCAGGCTCTGTCTTCACTGTCAAGGGGAGTCACAGTGAAGGAAGCGCTGCCCAAGAGTGTGGATGATAAAATCCACGGTAAATTCCCATCAATTTTAGGGACCTAAAGAATGGAGCGGACAACTTTACATTTTGGCAGGGGGACAAAATCTGACTGAGGGACTTCCCTGGTGGTCCAGTGGTTAAAACTCTGCACTTCCAATACAAGGGGCGAGGGTTGGATCCCTGGTCGGGGAACTAAGGTCCCACAGGCCACACGGTGTGGCAAAAAAAAAAAAATTCTGACCCGAGGACCCTTCCATCTCCACCAAGCAGCCAGTGGAGGAGCCTGAGATCGCTCAGAAACACTCTCAGCTCAGGGACCTGCCTCTCCTCTTCCCAGGCTGAATAGTGTTTCCAGGCAGCAAGCAGGAGTGACAGCTGTCTAGTCCTATCATGTGTCTGTCTGTTCCGTCTGGCCTGTGTGCTGACTCTGAGCTTGGGGTCCAGAACCTCCCAGGCTGCTTTCTGATGAGGTGGACAGTTTGGGTCTAGTCTAGCCCCTAACAAGAGCTGGGGTCCCCCAGGGCCCCACCACTGCCAGCAGGGACGGAGCAGAGGAATAAACACCCTGACTTTTCTCTCCTCCAGCCGACAGCCAAGCCCAGCTGGAAGAGAGAGGGCAGGAGAGCTGGGGGGACACAGCACCTGGGGCGCTGAGCAGGCTGGAGAACGTTGGAGAATGAATGGGGATTTGGGGGACAATTGGAGACCGGCCAGCACAGAGGGTAAAATATGCAGCCAGGACTGAGAATGACTGCGGCATCCAGCTTTTCCCAGTGAAGAGGAGAAGGCAGAGCATTTGCTGTGGAAAATCAGCTCCAGCAGGACTTCAGAACAAGCAGCCTCCGGGCAGTCCAGGAGAGCATTTTCAACAGATAAACCACCTATCTTCCTGCCCTTGCCATTGCCCACCAGGACCCGAGGAGACAGGGCTGCAATCTTGAGTCCCCCGCCTATCCTCCCACAATAGCTGAGGAGGGTGGTATGTGAGCATCTCGGGGAAAGCACTTCTGCAGCTGCACAGCATTTACAGCTCCGCAGCACAGGGCCCGGAGGGAGAGTGGGACAAAATAAGCTTTCTATTTCACAAACACCTTCTCATCTCCTTCTGTAAGGATGCCCTCTCTTTTTCTGACATTATGCTGTAAAACCCAGAGGATTCAGTCCTCTGCGTTCAGGTGAGCCAGGATCTTCAGCAGAAACAAGAGTCTGTGCTCAGCTACTCTGGGGGACGAGACAGGGTGCCCGGGGGGTGGGGAGCCGCATGGGATCGAGATCTGGAAGATTTGGTACAATCCCAATTAGAACAGCCACGGAAGATGCCTCACATTTCTGACAGAGAAGCAACAGCTCCTGATAATAATAACCATTTCCGCTTTGCTCAGTTATGATGCCTAGATTACAGGCGTCTTGTTACCGCCCCCAAACAAACAAACAAACAACTGACTTTATTCCATTAGAGTCAGAGCCGTCGGTTTCTTTTTGATTGAAGAAAGCCTACTTCAAGAATGACTGAACAAAAAAAAAAAAAAAAAAAAGAATGACTGAACGCATTCTTCATTCAAACCCGATCCAGAGCCTGGGCTGGGGCTGCAGTCATTTTTGTCTCCTCCTTGCCTCTGCCCGGGGCTCCATCTAGTGTCCTCTGGAGGGTACTACACTCTCCATCCCGCTTCTTAAAGATGCCTTTTCTCCTAATGAGCTGGCTTCACAGAAAATCATGAGACTTGAGAGGGGAAAAAAAAAAATTGGCCTCTATGACAGACATTTTACAAAAGTGGTTGAGCAATAAAGACTTCCCATTTATTGGATTTCACACATGATTTTGCTTGAGCCAAACCAAAGACTCATGACCCTTAAAAAACAACGAATAGGCAGAGTACAGAGTTTGGGCAATTTTCTCATGACTGTCTTGTTTTTAGGAACAATGTCTGTGTGGACACATAAAAAGCTGACTGATTTGCACATGGAGCATGGAGTTTTCAGGGTCAGGCCTCCTACGGCTAAGACTTATCTGAGCCCCTGTTTTGGGCTGAATTGTGTCCCAACACCCAAAATTCAAATAAGTCCTACCCCCAGTACCTCAGAATGGAACCACATTGGAGATGAGGCAGTTAAAAGGAGGTCTTTAAGGTGGGTCCTAATCCAACGTGACCGCTGTCCTTCCTTATAAGAAGAGGAAATTTACACACAGACCGTGCAGGCACAGGCGGAAAGCCAGGTGAGGACAGAGTGAGAAGGTGGCCACCCACCAGCCAAGGGGAGAGGCCTCAGGAGAAACCAACCCCGCCGGCACCTTGATCTTGGACCTCCAGCCTCCAGAGCTGTGAGACAATAAATTTCTCGTTTAAGCCCCCAAGTCTGCAGTGTTTTGTTATGGTGGCCCTACCAAACGAGTACACCCCCTAAACGTTTTTTCCCCCGCAAGCTGGGCAAATGTTGGGATACCAGAGGAAACATTGGTCACGCTGAGTTATGAGTGACCAATGCAAGTTTGCGTCCCTGCATTTCATACCCAGTGAGCCCTGAACCTTGCAATATTGGGCAGTAGCTCTGGGAGTCCCCCTTTGCCCACTCCTCCCTTCTATGAGCAGGGGAGCTAATAAGGGTTAAACCTATTCCAGAACTGGGTTCCTGGATGGAGGTTTAAAGGAATCAAGACCCTCCCTTGGGGTGGGGGGCGGCAGTTGGGTGACAGATCTGCCTTTGACCACAGCCAGGTGTGTAAGCTTTGGGAGTTCCTGCACCTCTCCCAACCCCGATTCTATCCTCTGTAAAATGAGGGCGATCAGGTTGCTAGGAAAATTAAAGGTGCTCATTTAGTCTGAGGCTTAGCGGGGCATCTGGCCTGTGCCTGCTCAGGACACTTCCGCCAGCCACACCTAAGCCAGGACGTGAAAATCGTGAAAATCGGAATCGCCAGACTTCCCAAGGTGAAGGGCTGCAGAACCCCGCCCGAGCGGGGAGAGGAGCTGGCTGCGCGGGTGTAGACATTAAACACCCGTGTCCGTGTCCCCCACCCCCCACCCCACCCCACTGCAGTGCCCAGTGGACTCTCGGATAAAAGCCAATTTCAGAAAATTGCTTCCAGTGACCTCTAATTTCAAATGATCTCCTATAAGGATAGGAGCCTTTGGCTGGAAATTTAGAGACACGATTTTTTAAGGCACAGAAGCACGATGGCTGCAGCGGTTGCACGAGGCAAGGGCATCCGGAGCGAGGAGCCAGACTCCGGGAACCGCAGCGCCGACTCAGCCGTTTCCGAGCGAGATCAATCTCCGTCCGGCAGGGCCATTTCCTCCGCCGGCGGCTCCGGGCCTGCGGCCGCGAGGCCCATTAGTGACTCTGGGACCCGATCGCGCAGCGCGCTGCCCGGCGCCGCGCCCTCGCTGCCCGGCGCCGCGCCCTCGCCACCCGGCCGGAGCGCCACCCGCCCCGCCGCCCGCTCCGCTGCGGACGCCGCAGGGCCGGGCAGGGACCAGCCCCCCTTATCCCCGCAGCCCGAGTCCCCGCGCAACGGGCGGTGCACACCGTGCGTCCCCGCGCGGCCGCGCCCTGCAGGTGCAGATGCCCTGGGGTCCCCCCGCGCGGTCCCCCCGGCTCCCCCTGGCGGACACCAGCTCCCTCGAGCCGTTTTAGAGGTTCAATTTCAGCCATCTGGGGGGTGGTTTTCCAGCTAACACACACACACACACACACACACACACACACACACAAAGTTGGCTGCATCAGCGATCTCGGTGTCAAGATTCACACAGGCTAAGGAGTCAAAGCACAGAAATGCAATAAAAATGAAAAGTGGGTTAGGCCAGAAGAGTGCTGAGAATGCTTTGTAACCGAACGCTACGTACCAAACAGCCACAGAGCACTCAGTGTTCCGTCTGGATTTATCTGCCCGGGGAAACAGAGGCGTGTTGGATTTCTCTCCTGGAACCACTGTATGTTTGGCAAGGAATGAATTCCTTACAAATGCAACATTTTTTAAATATATATATATTGAATGTATAGCACTGAGTGGGAATTTTCTGTCAGAAAGGGGAATGCATCCTGTAGGCTCAGTGAAGAAGAGAGTTAAAGCACCATAAACTTTAGGGGTTCCATTTGTTGGTTTGATGGAAACAGAAATGATAAATGTGTTTCCATGAACATCTGAAAAAGCTTGTAACTCTCACCGGCAACCCTAATCCAGCCTTGTGTTTTATTCCCTTAATAAAACATATAAATGTGGGAAATGTCCGGGAGTTTGGGCCATCTAAGTTGGGCAGTCAGCCCCCGTGATGTAGACCCTCTTCTGTCATTTGTTCTGTGCGTGGGCAGCTGTCAGTCATGCAGAGGGACCTCACATAAGCCTCAGCAGCCGTGACACGCTGACACCTCTGAACGAAGCTGCCGGCGATGGAGAGAGGAAAAAAGGAGGAAGAGGAGTCAAAGGGGAGAGAGATATATATTCTTGTTTACTTTGCAAACTAAACTAGCAGCCATATGCCTTTTGGACCAAACTGACAAGGTGGGGATGTGTCCCTCTGGGCCTGGCATCCTCAACCCTAGGGAAACCAGAGAGGCAGAGAAGCTGAGAGGGATGAAGGTTCTCCTGGGCGGCCCAAGGCCCAGCCTGACTTCGCAGACGTCTCTTGGCCAGCACTTGGCCACGTGGAGACCATCTTCGGCCACTGAGAAAAGCCAACGTGATGGTCTAGGCTTTGTACCCATCCCTCGGCCTGACCAAGATAGGACTGTCCTTCCTGCCTGGAGGAGGCCTGCCGTTACTGTTTAGGAGAAACAGAAGAGCCCAGGGCGCTGGAGGTTGAAATGGATCTAGGGAGAGGAGACTTTCAGAAGTGGGGGAGAGGAGTGGTCTTAAATTTACATAATTTGGATAAAAAATGGTATATGTTCTGCTTTAGCCTCTGTGTTAAGCCTTCAACTCAAGTCATCATGTGTTTACAAATGCTTTTTAACTGGAGAAGACAGGAATAATTGGAAAACAAAGAAGTAAGGAATGAAGGTAACTTGATGTCCATGTACTGGTGAAAGAATAACTTTTCCTACCTAATCGAGACTACGTAACACCAAAGAGAGCCAGCATCACTCCATTATTGTGTAGCAAATATGTGACACCTGTTGTGGCCAAACATGCTCGTGAGGAAAGTCCTGACATCTTTGTTGATCTGAAGATGTAATGGAACTCTGCCTACTTTACATCCGTGATTCCCAAAAAGCATCACCTTGGAACATATGAGAAATGCAGATTCTCAGGTCTCTCCCTAGACCTACTGAATCAGAAACTCTGAAGGTGGCCCCAGCAATCTGTATTTTAACAAGCCCTCCAGGCAATTCTGAGGCACCCTAAAGTTCGAGAACCTCTGCTCTGCGTTATGTCTTCCTTGTGGTGTCAAGTATTTAACTTTGATTTAAAAGTCAGAGTAAATCCATGAGTGATGGGTTTAAAATAGGGTTTGGAATATGGGAAATGAAGCTTGATAAATACGAAATCATCACTCCCAGCTCCTACTCAGTGCAAGACACTACATATATCAGCAGAGCGCCTATGAGAAGAGACAGATGAGATGAAAGGGGAGGGGAACAGGCTTCATGGAACCTGGAGGGAGGTTTCCAGTGATGTGTCACAGGGCTCTGCTTCCAGCCAGGCCCACGAACATCTTGATCACTGACTGATAAAGCTGCTTACCAACTTTAAAATTTACAGATTTAAATAAGTTCGTAGAAATCCCAAGTGTTTCATTGATAGGTCTGGGAAGACAGCAACAAAATTGGTACGATGGTTTAAAGTTAATAGCATGTCATTTATCTGGGATAATGTACTGTAGTCAGGATCAAGCAGCCAACAGCACCGATGCAAACTAATTAGGGTCTGTAGAGACAATATACTCAGTGTAAAAGTCAATAGTGTGAGGTGACCGCCAGAGGAAGTTTGTTTTTTTCTGGCTGCACCACACGGCTTGTGGGATCTTAGTTCCCCAACCGGGGATTGAACCCGGGCGCTGGCAGTGAGCGCGCAGAGTCCCAACTGCTAGACCACCAGGGAATTCCCAAGAAAGTCTTGTCTTTTAAGAGGAGTGTGGTAGACTGGGACAATTCCCTCCGAAGATATCCACATCCTTATCTCTGGAACCTGTGAATGCTACCTTACACGGGGAGAAGGGGCTTTGCAGGTGTGGGGGAGTTTTGGTTCTTGAGATGGGGAGATGATCCGAAATTCTCCAGGTGGGCTCTAAATGCAATCAGATGCATTCTTCTAAGAGGGAGGCAGAGGGAGAGTTGACTAAACACAAAAGAGACAGTGATGTGAAGACAGACAGAGGGATTTGAAAGCGCTGGCCTTGAAGACTGGAGCAATGCAGCCGCAAACCAAGGAATGCCAGCAGCCATCAGGAGCTGGAAGAGGCAAAAGATTCTCCCTTAGAGTCTCTGGACGGGGCACCATCCTGCCGACATCTTGATTTTGGCCCAGTGATACTGATTTTGGAATTCTGGCTTCCAGAACTGTGAGAGAATACATTTCTGTCGTTTCAAGCCACGATGTTTGTGGTAGTTTGTTACAGGAGCCACAGGGACAGAGAAGAGAGTTCCGTCCCATCTTTCCCTTGGTAGGACTGTGTTTGGTTCTGAGCACACTTGGGAGATGTATCTACCAAGTGTGGCATTAAGAGTTGTTCTGAACGGTCCCAAGAGGGCAAGTTAAGACCAACAGTTGTAAACTACAAGGTGACAAAGTTCAGCTTAACACAAGGAGGCTTCCTCTGGGCAAAGAGGGAATCAACAGCCTCAAAAGGTAGTGACTCCCCCATGACTGAAGGCGTTCAAGCAGAGACTGAGCAGCATTTGTTAGGAATGTGAATATCATAAAGGAAGCTCCAGCCCCAGAGGCAAGGTGGATTGAAGGCTAGATAAGTTCCCTTTGAACCCGGCAGGGGGGTGGGGGTGGTGATTTTACAGCCCTTCTCTGCTCTCACTGGAGCGGAGACAGACAGGAAGAAGGCACAAACGGTTGTAAAAGTCTGAAGGTGCAATGATTAAACCCAGGCACGGATGTGGCTTTGGAGATGGAAAGGAAGGAATGCATTTTTTAAAAGGTTTTGGAGGCTTAAGTAATCAGTCTTTGGCCGCAGCTTGAATTTGGAGACAGAAGAGTATTTATTAGGTGTCTACTAAGAGCATTGACCTGGAGCGGTGGGCAAAATAAATATAGGATGGATGCTTATCCCCGGGAGGGAGGAGAGCCTAGGGGAAATAATTAGGGAATCGGGTTCAGTAAGGAAGTTGCTGTGATGTGGGTGACGGTGTAGAATGGAACGGATCAGAGAAGGCTAGAGCCATCCGAGTTTGGTGTTTGGTTTTTGAGGAAGTGGGCGTTGAAAGGGGGAGGAGGGGAGTGGGGCTGGGCTTGGAGCTGCAGTGCCAACAATGACAAAGGTTGTGAAGATGCAAAACACCATCATTCAGTTGTCACGTTCAATTTGAATATGGCTGCAGCGCCTCCAGAGAGGATCTTGGTGGCCTCGAAGTGGGAAAGCACTTCTTAAACAAAAACTCCAAAGTGCAAAGCCTACAGCAAGCGCTTAACGGATTTGAATACATCCAAATTAAAGGATTTTAATCAGAGAAAGGACAAGGTCATCAGACAGATGACAGATTGGGAGAAGATACCTGCAATGTCAAAACCGACTAGGAACCAGTATCTAGAATATGCAAGAACCCTGTGAATCCACAAAAGGTGTCGAAGTCCCCTCTCCTCAATGAACAAAGGATCAGAAGAGGCAAGTCACAGAAGAGGAAACCATTCCGAATAACAGGCATGTGAAGAGATGCTCAAACTCATTAGCAGTTAGAAAAATACAAATTAAAGTAACAGTGGGGTATCACTTACACCCATTTGATTGGCCAAAATTGGGGAGCTGGATATTGCCAGGTGGTGGCCAGGATGTGGGAAATTCCCGGGCTCTGCGGGAGGCTTGTAGAACAATGCAGCCATTCTGGGGGGCAGCACTTAAGTCAAACTCAATATACGGATCTGTAACCCATCACCACCACCCCACGCATGTACCCTAGGGACATTCTCCTCTCCGTCCTAAGGGCCTGGCGGGAAGACGCTTACTGCAGTTCTGTTTGTGGCTGAGGGGGGCGTCCACCTATGGGCGGGGGGATGGGAACAAGTGGAGAAGGCGCTCTCTGAAATACTCTGCTGGAGTCGGAAGGAATGGCGGAAATGAATAGAACTTTGAAAACAGTGTGTGTCAGGAAGTGAGAAACAACGAGAGCTGCCGGATATTTGCGTACATTTCATAGCACGTGCATATGAAACAGCACAGGTTTGACGATCACGTTAGGGTGGGTGCCTGGAGGGGAAGGGGAAAGGAAGTGGGAAATGAAAACCAAAAAAATAAACGCGTGCGTGCATGCCTGGACGCGTGAAGGAATGAGATGGGGCTGTGCGGGAACCAGGGGTAAAGTGCAGTATCACCTGAGGACCGTCATTACCCCAACCCTCCGCTTCTGAGAGCAAAATGAGAACTCCTACGCATTATGTCAGTTACTAGTGCAATTCTAGACCTGAAGAGTAAACAGATGACTTCTGAGATGGGCTATAAAGTTGAAGTCATGACACACACAAAATATTTTTTAATGTAGAGAGCAACCAAACTAGTAGATCAAGGAATGTCGTTTAGACATGACATTGCATTTTTCCGCAAAACGTTGGCATGGTCTCTGTCAAAGGAGCAAAGAAAGGTGGCCAGGATAAGAAGTACCGGGTATGCTGTTTGTAGTTAAGCAACTAAATCCAATAACGCTTGGTTAATCAATTTAATTTCTGTCTAGAGCTGTGATTCTTAAGAGTTTTCAGGTTTGTAGTTTTCGAGACTCTTATCAAAGTGTTGGCCCCTCTTCCCAGAAAAATACACACAGGCGTTTACAAAATTATGTGTTCAATATTGGGAGTGGGGGCAGCGTGAGCCCTTGGAGCCATGGGTCTCAGGCTAAGAACCAAGTTCAAGGACCAAGTTTGTAACCAGTGATATTCACCATTGAGACTTGAATAGGAATCTCTAAGGGTCACATTTGTGGTTTTAAAAATGTCCCCAGGTTGTCTTGATATGTATCCATAGCTAAAGTAGTACATCAAAACTGCTGACCAACAGAATCACAGAAGGACCTTTTGTAAAGAGATTTTCAGGCCTCATCACCAAAGGGTTCTGCTATATTAGGGCCTAGGAGTCTGTGTGTTTCTACTTTTCCCCAAGTTGATACAAGGGTAGGACCTAAGCTGGGCCAATCGCAGCCCTTCCTTGGGATGTTTCTAAGTACAAGCAGTGTGGGAGATGCAATCTATAATCAACCTCAGACACTTGCCTTTGCTGGGAACTCCTGGGGGAGCATGTATCCTTCACTTACTAGCTCTGTGATCTTGGGCAGCCTACTTAACTTCTCTGCTTGGACATCGTTAGTAGTGAATTTGAGAGAAAAGCAAAGTAACTCAGAGGGAAGAATTCAACAAACTAAATGTTTGTTACAGAGCCTTGGCACCCAGGAGGAACTCAACACATGGTGTTACTACACTGTATCTTACTTTTATCATTATTTGATCATTATAAAATTATATAAAGTGATATAAATACAAGCCTCTGGGGAAGGATAAGAGCCCTCTTCAAATGTTTAAAGGGATAGTGATGAGAGAGGGATTAGACACATTTAGAGAATCACCAGAAAGCAGACCACCTGGACCCAAAGGATGGGCGATACAGGAGGCAGGGTTCACACAATATATCTAGCAAAATATATCCGGCTCTCTCAAGAGGTAAGGAGAGAAAAAAGTGGAAAGGAGCTCCCAGCCCTGGAAGTGTTTAAGCGGAGGTTGATTGAGGAATCTCTGGCCACATGACAATTTAGAAAAGTAGGACTAGCCTTGGATGTCTCTTCTAGTTCATAACTTCAGGTGTGTTAACCAGCTCTAGAATCCTGGGCTGCTAAGAGTTAACTCTCATTGGGCATGGACGCTGCCTTTTGAGTGTTTGCTCAAAAAAAAAAAAAAAAAATTTAAGGAAACTCAGTAATTGGGCAAGCATACAAAGGTGCAACAGTGTCTCAGCCTCATTTATACTAGGTGATGGGGAACAACCTAAATATCAATAGGGGATTTGTTAAATAAAGTATGGGATGTTCACATAACAGAGTAATCTATAGCCATTAAACATGGTCCTGATAAACATTAAAAATGATAACACAGACCTGGTCGGGGTC
This sequence comes from Balaenoptera borealis, assembly GCF_965194805.1. Taxonomy (NCBI): domain Eukaryota; kingdom Metazoa; phylum Chordata; class Mammalia; order Artiodactyla; family Balaenopteridae; genus Balaenoptera; species Balaenoptera borealis. Next base: position 7,961,003 of record NC_138877.1, read on the forward strand.
TGATGTCTGCAACGTTTACTAACTGGGAGGGCAGAGGCACTGACCCCGCAGAGTGGACCCGGCCACAGCCAGAGGCTCTGCTAGGACGCACCCCCAGAGGACTGTCCTGTGTAAGATCTATGCCCACTGACATTCGTGTAAAATCATGCATAGATTGTATGTGCAAAAGAGATACCTAAAAAGGTGGTCACCAAAAATCAACAGTGGTTATTTTCCATGGGGGTGAGACTTGGGGTGACTTTTTTTAAACTTTCTTCTTTACATTTCCTGTATTGCTTGAATTTTTTTTTTAAATGAGTGTACTTTGTTTTAATTTAAAAAATAAAGTGTTAATTTATAGAATGAAGGTAAAATCAATTAGCAGTCTTTCATGAAAGGGCTCTTGGGTTTCTGTGTCAGTTTGAAGGACCCTCTTTCAGAGTCTGGTTGGGCGCCCTGCTCCTTCTCCTGCTTCCACTCCTGAGAACTGCCTTCCTGCCTCCCCTTCTCCTGCTCACCCCTCGCATCAGGGGTCACTGCGGAGCATGCTGTGGTCCAGGCCGCAGGAAGCAGCCCAGCCTCTATCACTAACTAGCTGCGGGACCCTGAGAAGCTCTCTTACGTTCTCTGTGCTTGATGCCTTGTCTATGAAATTGAGGTGATTTAGACTGAATGGTCTTTCAGCTCTATGATTTCTGAAATCTGAATAACATATCCATAAGCTTTGGATAAGAGTCATGAACATGAAATATAAGCACAGTTCGAAGAACTCTTTTTGCCCCTGAACCTCTTGAGAACAAGCAGCCTTAGTCGACCTGATGCAGAGCCCCCTGAATATCTGAATGTGTGTTTCCTACGACCAAGGATATTCACCCACTTCACTGCAGGGCAACCATCAGAATCAGGAAAACAACGTGATGTGTTAGCACCAGAGACCTCGTTCAAGTTTCACCAATTGTCCCTTTCTAGAGAAAAGATCCGGTCCTGAATCACGAGCTGTGTTTAGCTGTCCTGTCTCCTGAGTCCCCTTCAGCCTAGGACACTTCCTCACAGCTCCCTGAACCCTCAGGAACTGGATGCTTTTGAAGATGACAGGCCAGTAATTTTGTAGAACGTCACTCAAATTGGCTTTGTCTGATTTTTTTCTGGTGATTCCACACAGGTTACACATCTTCAGAAGGAGTGTTCACAAGTGTGATGCTGTGTATTTCTCACTGGATCCTATCAGGTGGCACAAAATTGTGATTTGTCCCTTTACTGACTGACCCTTTGATCACCTGATTAGGAGAAGGCCAGCCAGTCTTCTCTGTAAAATCACTCATTTCCCCTCTGTTATTAATAACTATTTCATGGGGAGGTATGTTTAAACTGTACAAAAACCATGTTCCTTATCAATTTATCCTTTCATTTATGTACATATATTCTTTCTATTTATTATTTCATTTATTTATATCTATATATACTTGTGGTCTCCTCTTTTATTCATCAGGTTATCTCTTACTATAATTTTATATTTTGATGTTCATACTGCCCCTGGTTTGGCCACTGAAAGCCCCTTCAAGCTGTCTTCTGTTATTTAGAAACCAAGATCTGGGTGTTAAGTGTGCTCATTGCAATTTGAGTGTCACTGCTCCCAGACTCTCCCAGCAGACAGAGCTGGGGAAGGTATGTATAGATACAGATATAGACACAGATGTAGATGTCGATGTAGATGGATACATACACAGCTATATTTATCTCTATATCTATCTATTGAAAAATGAGTCCAGACAAATACCTCTAACTCTAGTCTAACTAGGGATTCTCATTTTCTCCCTCTCCATATTTGTGCCTTCTTTCCCTGACAGTGACAAACTTGCTCCTCACCATCCTTAATATATTCACTTATTTGGCCAGTCTCCCTGTGAGTGGCCCATCTCCTGCCTCCCCCATCACCCCCCTCCTCCCCCCGCTAGGGCTCTGACCCCCCAACTTTGCCAGCACGCTGCCCTTCCCCCTCGAGGATTTACCTAATTGAGTTGTCAGCTCCTAAGCTAACAGAGACCTTAAAACTATAAATAGCTCGAAAAACATTCAAGGTATTTTTACTTTACCTCCTATTTTAAAACCACAGTTCCTCCCACCTCTGTGCATAAGATGATGAGAAATCCGCCACCTCTGCTCGCAGGCCTACAGATCGGCACAGAACCTACACACAGCAGGTAAGCCCAGGGCAGGTAACCCTGCATCGCCACCGCCGACGCCCTCGGAGCCGCAGCTTCATGTCCTGCTGCCTCCTGGACGTCCCCGCACGGAAGCTTCATCAGCACCTGGACAGAACACGGCCGAGCAGACCTTCAGCCCCCGACCTGTCCTTCCACGGCCTCCTCGGCTGGGGACCGGAACCCCCGCGGCTCAGTTACTCTGCAAACCCAGAAGTTATTCTTGATTCTCTTCTTGCCCCAATACCCACCTCCACACCTAACACGGAGGCCCTTCCTCCCAAACGGAGCCCAAATCCGTCCCTTTCCGTCCACCCCACACCCGTCACCCTGACCTGGTTGCCTCCACCAGCCCTTGAGCCATCCCAGCCACTCCTCACGGGTCTCCTGGCGCCGCCTCCTCCCTGATGGGTGGTACTGCCATCCTACTGTCGCCGTCGCCACACCTCCTGCCCCATCAGCTTCGGCCTGTGCGCCTGTCCGCGGGATGGGATGTGAGCAGGGCTGGGCTCCACCGCTGGCTGCTGGTGTCAGCTGCAGGCGACGGTCCCTGTGTCCCCGCACCGCCTGGTCCTGGTGAGAAGGCGCGGGGGCAGGGCAGCGGCCTCCGGAAACATGAGCCGGAACTAAATGTTGCCATCGGAAGCGTAGGCAATTTGGCGGGGGCGTATCTTACCGCGGGAAAGCTTGCTAATAAGCCCTGGGCAGTCTATTCTGTGAGCAGCCGTAAGTCATCCTTCAAAAAAAATAAATGGGACTTCCCTGGCCGTCCAGTGGTTAAGACTCCGCGCTTCCACTGCAGGGGGCGCGGGTTCGATCCCTGGTCAGGGAAGTTCCACGTGCCGCGCGGTGGGGCGGGAAAAAAAAGAATCACTCCCAGTGACTTCACCCAGTCCCTGCACTGTCCAGTGGCGCCCCGAGTCCTGCAGGGGAAACGCCCAGCCCCTGAGGCTGCTCTGCAAAGGCCCTGAGCTCTGGGCCTCCTTGCCCACCACGTGGTTACAGTGACCTGCCCCCAGCCTCGCCGCCGGTCAGCTGTAATCGCAGGACTCCTGTCACTCATCTTCCTGAGCAGGAAACTCGCCTGCTTCTCCATTCACTGATGTGGTGGTACCAGCCATGCCAGGCAGTGGGGAACACACACTCCATAAATATTCATTCCTTACTTCTCGTGCGCTTTTCAGCAGTGCATTAACTTGGTCCTGCAAAGAAACGCTTTTCTGCCTTCTGTAAATTAATGCCAGTAGCCAACAGCCTTGGAGGGTTATTTTGCTCCAGGCTCTGGATTGGGTGTGTGTTGAACTTCTACCAGTGCTCTGTTGCCAGTTGCTTCTACCACCTCGGGTTCCAGCAGCAGGCTGTAGTGTGCCCTGTACACACACAGCTTGGAAAAGCTCTGTGGGATAGATGCACGGTGTTGGCTGGACATGAGTCATTGTCACAGGTGTGGCAAGGATTAAGTCGGAGCCAAGTGAGGCTACAGACAGAACACTCAAAACCACTTCTGAAAGCACGCAGAAACGCATCTTGCTCTTGAGCCTATATGTGTGTGTGTGTGTATATATATATATATATTTTTTTTTTTTTTTTTTTTTTTGGCTGCACATGGCTTGTGGGATCTTAGTTCCCCGACCAGGGATTGAACCCGAGCACTCGGCAATGGAATCGTGGAGTCCTAACCGCTGGACCACCAGGGAGTTCTCAGGACCTGATACATATGTAAAAATTCTAATTTTGCTGAAATGTTTTATTGATTATTCTAAAAATTAATTACCTAAAGTTTTTCTTTTTTTTCAATTAAAAAGCTCAGGGAGAAAAACTGGATTCTTCTGTGATTCTTTTTTTTTTTTCCCTAGGCTCTTACACATAATCATGAGACTTGTGAGCTGTGAGGAACTGTAGAAATCATTTACTTCAATCCCTTCCTGTTGTAGTGAGCGAACTGGGACCTGGAGACGTTACCATGTGGTCAAAGGCACTTGGTGAGTTAAAAGGAACCCAATTTCTAGGTGTCTTTAATCAGAGCCTCTCAGGTTAGGAACTTTAAGGACCAAATGAGTCCAACTCCCCTGCCAGAAAATTTGTGTCTCTTTTACAACCTGACCATCCTCTGTGCTTGAGTCTGTCTAGTCTGGCAGCCCTCAAGGGGGCCTGTCCATCTTTAAGGAGTTCTGAGTGTTAAAAAACGCTTGTTATTGATCAGGATGTGATCTCATGTGACTCCCACCTGTATTGACCTGCTGCTGGAACTCGAGAATTCAGAATCTAGAGTTTCTGAGTCCATTCCTGGCTCTGGACTACATGCAAACTACACATGTAGTTTGCCTGTACATTTCCCTGTGGATAAGGACCACCGAAAATAATATCACGGCTTGAGCTTATCCTTAGTTTCTGCTTTGGATGAAATTTTTCTAAACCTGGGCAGAGGGCTCAGCCCTAGAGGAGACCCCTCTGCCCTGGGCATCAATGCTGCTTTCACGGGTGTCGTGGTCAGGCTCGCGGCTCTGACGGTGCTCCCGTAAGAGAGCTCCCTGGGGGGTCTCTTCCTGTGCGGCCACCAGCTAAGAATCCACCCAGCCCATAAATCACAGCCAGCAAAGTGCTACAAAACCTGCCCAGAGCTTCTGTGCTGCACTCAAGTCAAGAACACCTTGTCAAGGTCTTGAATCAGAACCTACAAGGTGCTGAAGGCTAGCTGGCCTTTTCTGGGCAGAAAGTGGAGGAGCCAGAGTTTACACAGGGGTCCTAGCCAGCTGTCAGGTGGTGGAGAAGCAAAGCCAGGTGGAAGGGCACAGAATTACCGGGAGAAGGAAAGTCATCAAGTACACTGCATCTTAAAGAAGTCAGTTAAGAGGTACCATTTGTTAATTACTGGATGTCAGCCTCTATGCTAAACATCTTTGTATGTTATCTCATTAAATTGCAATTAACTTCACTAAACATAGTAAGGAAGTGACTGTCATTCTATTTTGCAGAGAGGAAACGGAGGCACGGGGAGGTGGGATCATTAGTAAAAGTCCTTCTTTAATAAACGGCAGAGAGAGGATTCAAACCTAGATTCTCCAAATTGAGACTCTGAACCCCTACCTCCTTTGCCTCCTTCCTGTGCAGACCCTCCCTGAAGCCAAGGGAAGGTGCCCCCCTGCCAGACACCTTGGCCTGGAAGCGCCCAGATCTTCAGCGTCTGGCTGTCTCCCACCCCCAGCCTGAGTGTCATATGCTGCTGCAGGATTCAGTTTTTTGAGCGAAACGCCAAGTCACATGGCGGACCTAACTCATTTCCTCTCTCAACGCTTTACCCTCCCCAGAAACCAAGTGGCCAGTCAGTGGTCAGAAAGGCCATTCTCTTCAGTGGAACGAGAGATCTGATGGAAGGCTCCAGTCACCTCCGGAGCCTCTAGGTACTTCAAGGGCTTCCAGAACGAAAGCTTCTGGAGGCCTCCTCCAAGCAAACCCCTGAAGCGCTAGCAATTATGGTGGGGCTGCCCCCAGCCGAAATCCGACCAAACTTCCTGAACACGGATAACCAGAGACTGGGGCCCAGAGCGTCTCCAGTCCATCCAGGGCAGCTGCGGCGGTCCCACCTGCCTGGGGGCAAGACTCTGCATTCCGACGCTGGCCGAGGCTCAGGGCGCCCCTATTCTTACCCTGCTAGCGATCCCCAGTGTCGCTCCTCCTTGCCAGCAGGAGCAGGCGGGGTCTGAAGGCCGTCTCACAGCACGCAAGGCCTTTTACAACCTCCTTTCCTAGTGCCACTTGCTATCTGACACACACTCCCCCTTCCCCGCTTCCACACTCCGTGACTGCCAAGGTCTTCCTTGGTCTGAGCCTGAGCGCACGCCACTCTCTCTACCTGGAATGAACTCCTGCTTATTCTTCAAGACACAGCTCAAAGGTCCCATCGTCTCCAGAACCTTCCCTGATCCCCAAGTGATATTTCCTCTTATGTATCACACGGTCAATTATTTGAACATCTGTTCTGCTAACGAATGTCCTGGACTCTTATTACGCATTTGTGTATGTCTTCTCTATCAGACCCCAAACTTCTCATAGCCGTTGTCATAGTAACAACAGCACTATCTCTACCTGGTATGGCATGTCGTCTGGTAGGACATTGCCATGACTATCAGTAAAGAATCACCATATCTATTCAATAGGTGTCAGGTTCTCCCCAGCACCTCACTTTGCTTATACGAATGGTCCTTATTTCCTATCTTGGAATCTTAAGTCCATATGGCTTGTTGGTGACTCACCACCTGGTCCTGCAATTTGATCAACCCTGCAGTTTTCACTTTTCTCCTTTCTAACCATTCCCCTTTTCCTCCAGGCTGTGGGTCCATATTCATGAAGTTGTCATTTGGATCTCATGGCCTGTTTGATCTCTCTTCCAGTGTCTGATTACCATTTCTGCATCTCTTAGACTTGTTATACACAAGTCAGCCATTTTTAATTGCCTAAAACTTCTAAACCTTGGATTAAATAAAATCTAGAAATGCATACAATTCTTCCAAAGAATCACTAATAGTTACTATATAGTGATATCAAAAGTTTAATCATCACCAATGCGGTCACGGCTGCTTGAATGTTACTGGCTAGTGTGGTCACAGCACCTCACACCCAGTGGTCCTTGGGGACATGACCTAGAGTCATTGGTGCAGGCAGGTATTGAAATTGGTATCCAGTTCCGGCGAGAGATGAAGGCATGACATGCAGAGGTGGTGATGGCACTTACAGGGTCCTAGCCACATGCTGCCAGCTCCACCTAAGGGCTTTATATGCTCAAGAGCTGCTGAGCCTTGTAATAACTTCTGAGGAAGCTGTCAGGACAAGAAAGTCAGAGGGGCTGTCTGAACACTCTTTCCCCTCCCTTTACCCTAGAGCCCAACATGGTGTTTCTTCAATAGATCATCCCTATACATGTTAGGAGAATTAATGATTGGGTAAGAGTAAATGAATGGATGGCAGCCTCATACATGTCATCAAGACATGGCCACTTCAGGAACTAATGGAAACATCGCGTCCACTGGGATATAAGATGCTGGTGACGGTGTCGATGGGAGGATGATAGGAGTAATGGTGCCTAAGAGTGTGGGTCATTTCACCCTTCCGAGAGATGTGGTCTCTTAAGCAGGTGACGAAGCAAATCTACTCAGATGTGGGAAGAGGAAACTAAAAGTTCTATATATAATCATTTGGTTTAAAAATAAGAATTTGAGTTCTTAGTTGATAATATAAATATTTGATATGTAGAATGACAGCAACAATATTTAAGTGTGCAGTATATATAATTTAAAATAAACATATGTATCTTGGGAGATATATGCTCAGAGGTTTTTAATGTTGGGGAGCAGAGTCAGAATCGCTTGGAGACCACTTATTTAGGAAGGGAGCAGCCAATCCGATTGGATTTACCTGGGGGAGCTTGGAAGGCCTGGAGGAAGTCTCCCATCCCCCTAAAAGGACCACAGACCGCCTGGAAGCAGAGGAGATACAAGTTTCTTTCCAGAAGAGCGGAAGTGTCTCTCTGAGGACCCCAACCGCCTATAGCCATTAGGAAACTATTCTAGATTTTTCGGCCCACAATAGCCCACTCCTCTTGTGCGCTGGCATCTCCGACACACAGAGCGGATCGCGGTCAGCGTTTCGAAGATCGCGCGCCACTTACCGAGGTGACCCTTGCCTTGTCAAAAGCTACACCGGATTCTCACCACCTCGAGATAGTTCCAGCTAGTGAGTGGCAAAGCCGAGATCCCCACCGAGGCCTGCCCAGCTCCGATCCCCACGCTCTTTCCCCGCTAAGGCTCGGATGACGCCTGCGCTGGCCGCGTGGAAGGCATCCTCTCCCAGGATTGCCGGGACCCCCTCCGGGCTTAGGTTGCTCTGTTCGCAGAAGCGACTTTGCAGTTCCTCACCTCAGCTGGGCATATGTCCGGGCGCCCTCCGTGGTGTAAGTTACTTAATATAATCAGGATAAAAGCCAGACATTAGAAACCTTGATCGGAGCTCCGGAACTGGACACGAGGAATAAAATAACTCAAGGAAGCCCTCAGGCCATGCCAAGGGCTATGCCGCGTGGGCCCAAACCAAGGGCAGACTCTTACCAGAAGACTAAAGTTTAACCAAACATACCCACAAATAGGGATGCCCACGCCTTCCTGCCAAATACCAGTGATTAATAAACACATTCACTTGTGTGTTAAAGAAGACACATGCCCATCCCTCCCAGGGGATCATTATTTCCCTGTCACACTGAAATAAATGTTCAGTTCTAAAAATTCACAATCCTGGTGCTGAGTTTGAGTTTTGAGAGTTTAATGATTACTTTCTATTTCCTTTCCTATAACTATTAACCTTTTTCTTGTCTTCTGAGATGAAATTATATCCAACACACATTGTCAACTTTCAACGGGCATTCAGTGTCAACAGCTGGAATTGGCAGGAGGAACGGCAGTAAGAAAGAAAATGAGGAAAAGAGGAAAAGGGTGAGGGAAAACCGCAGCTTTTAAAACTTTTAACAATTGCCTGCAATCTCCCAGGCCTGCTTCTCCCTTTGGTGGGAGGCGTTGGGGGCGGGGGAGCAGGGAGGGGGCGGTCCTGGTTCTCTCAGCCCGTGTGTGGTATCACCAAGCGTGACCAGCAGAGGGCGGCTTCTGCTTGTTTAAGGCAGAAAGCTGGGCACCTGGAGATGCTATTCTCCCCGAAGGATGCAGGTTTAAAGGAGCTTGCATAAGCAGAGATCTTCCCACCACGAAATGTAAATACATCTCCTCTTAGCCTTTGCCTCTGTTGAAAGGGCAAGAAAGGGCTGGCGAAGAAACAAACCGGTTGGCAAGGTCGTCAGCCCACACGCACACGTGTTCATTCATCATCCAGCTCTGGCTGAATAAGGGTTTGGAGGTGGGGCTGGGTGTGAGGACGGCAAAGCGGGACGAGACCCACACCGCTTGGAAGGAGTTCAGTCTTCGGGAAGGGGTCCGAGGTCCATGGACGAGCAAGGGGAGCCCAGAGGCCAGCCAGACAGCCCCGGGGAGGCGGGGGCACGCGTACCCACCCCTCCTTGGGTGAGCCGTGCAGGGGCAAGACCCCCGTGGTCTCTCCTCACAGGTCCCCAGAGCAGCCTCCCCTCCCATCCCTTCCCCTAGATTTCTGCTTCTCCCTGACCAACCCTTACCCCATGTCCTCGCTGCCATCAGAACCTTTAATAGAACCTTTTTAATAGAGCAGTGGGTGGGGTTTCTTGGGTACCTTTCCCTCCTCTGCCCTCCTGTCCCACCCGGAGGTGTTGGCCATCCACTCCTGACACAGGTCGGCCCCTCATGCATGGCTGTCACCAGCCCAGGCCACAGCCCAGCCACGAGGGGAGCTCCCCCACCTGCAGAGTGGGGCATCTGAGTCCAGAAGATATCCCTGGACAACTGGAGCTATTGTAACCTAAGAGGTCCACTAACTCCTCAGACCACCAGGCTGTAAGTGATGTGATGATACCCAGACTTTTTTTGGCCTCAGATCCTGGGCCCATCTCATCACACGATTCCATCTCTGGTGGGTTATTTATTCAGTGTTTTAGGTTGACTTGTCCTCTTTTACATAAACCAATAAAGGGAAAGTGGGAGAAAATAGGAAGTGGTACCAGGGTTATTAGGAAGCCAGAAATCTAAAACTAGCTTCTGTGAAGAGCGGCAGACTCAGCTGTGGTTTCTCTTTTATCTTGAAGAAGCCTCAGCTAATGACCAACACAGGCCTGCTTCATCTAGGAGGTAACGAGCCACCGGACACCGGCGGCATGGTAACCAGGATCACAGCCTCCTGAGGACAGGGCGCCTGCCGGCAGCAGGGGGCCAGGGCAGGGTGCCTGCAGCATCCTGGGCTTCTCTGGGGACTTCAGCTCGCTCAGCATCAGCAGAGAGGGGTGGGACAAAGGTCAACCAGCGAGGATATTTTAAAGTAGTGATCACAAATACTTCAGTTATCAGCCCAGGAAGCCAGTCACTGCCTCCCCCCCTTCAGATCTTATAAAAATGGGAAAAAATTCCATGACACCTCTAGGTGACAGCGGTGCTGAGTGCTTTACTTGTATCACGTTATTGAATCGTCACAACTCTGTAAGGTACCCCATCTTACAGCCAAGGAAATAAAGGCTTTAAGAGGTTAAGTAACTTCCCAAGACTTGCATGGCTAGTAAGCTGCAGAAGCTGGATTTAAACCCAGTTTTAACCGTCTTTCCGCCATGGTCTGAACTGCTATGCTCGGCTGCTTCAGCTATGAAACCGTGATTCGGTAAAAACAAATGTGAGCTCGGTCAAGCAGAAACAGTGTCCTAATCTGGAGGGCTCTCAAACCTTAAACAGCTCCTGAAGGAAGACAACAGACCTTAAGACATTGTTTAGCTCCCTGGGATAAGACGGGCTTGCACTGCACATGCCCTTGCAACTGTGCAACGCCCATCAACAAAGGTTTAATTGAGCACCTACTCTGTGCGGGCAACAGTAGCGCACAAGACCAAGTCCTCACTCTGATGAACTCGTGTTCTAGGAGGAGCGCAGCAGGTAATAAGCTGGTGAATGAATGTGCAAGATAAATCCAGGAAGTAAGAACTGCTGTGACAACAGGGTGATGTGACAGAGAACCTGGGGGAGAGGGGCAACCTGGGCAGGGGTGGGTGCAGCACAAGCTTTCCAGGGTTGTGATTTGCAGCTGAATCTGCATTCATTGTTCAGAACATCACTCAGGAAGGATCAGCTGTTTACCTTCTGGGGTAGGTCCTTTCCAGCCAAGGGACCAGCAGAGACGCCCAGGTGGAAGCAGGCTTGAAACTGGGCGGGCAAAGTGATCCGATTAGTGTTTTTAGGAGGCCACTCTGGCTGCTGTCTGGAGAATGGGCCGCGGAGGCCGGAGAGGACCGGAGACCGTGGTCCAGTGGACCTCAGTGGGCCAGGCCAGAGAGGACGGGGCCTGCCCTCAGAGGGCAGAGCGTCGGAGGAGACGCTACCCACCGCGCAAGCTCCCGCAGGCGGGGGTTCCACTCCAGTCCCCGGGAGAGAATCAAGGACCACTTCCGGCCCCGCCGCCCACGGGGAGATTGACGAGCCCACCGGGAAGAAGGGACGGTGGCCCTCACAGCTTCCTCCCTCGCCCTCCCCCCTTCCCGGTGACCCCCTGGGAGCCGTCTGTCCTCAGAGAGGACACATTCTGCTCGGCTCTCCTCCTCCAGGCTCTGCCCGAGCCCCGGGTGTGGGTGGGGTGGTGAGAACGGGGGAGAGAAGCTGGTCCAAGCCCTTCTCCAGCCCAGCCTCGGGCTCCAGCTGATGGTCTGGCCCCTGGAGGGCTAGGGGGACTGTCATTGATGGGCCCCTAAACGCGCCCCAGAATCGGCGCATTTGGGAACGAGCTTGGAGGGAGAGCCATCCAGGGGACTTGCTGGTTGATTCTGGTGGTGCCGGGATGAGGGATGGGGGAGGGGGAGGTGTTTAAGGATGCCTCTGGGGTTTTTGGTCCAGACAAGATGATGACAAGATGACCATTTCCTGAGACAAGGAAAATTCAAGAGTTCTGTTTATTTAAGTTTGCACCAGTCTGTCAACCTCCAAGTGGCGAAGTCAAGTCGGCAGTGGGAGGAAATAGGGAGAGATTGCTAAGGACTAAGGCTGTCCCCTCGCCCCCGCCCCGACTCGCCTTTCCACCCTCAGCCCTCACTCCCCTGGGACAGCAATGAGATAATCCAAGGGTGCAGGCCAACCCCAGACTGCTTTCTCCTGGAAGCTTAATTAAAAAGTAATTTTATTTTAAAGCCATGGGCTCAGTTATAGAAGAACTGACCCGACAGGGGAGATGTTGAGCCCAGCAAAGGCTGGTTATGTTATAAGGGGTCTTCTTCCTGCTGCTGTGTCTGGGGCCCCTCCCTTAAGGAAGTAGTAATAAAGCCAGGTGACATGAACGTGAGCCTTTGCAGTGAATCAGGCCCTGAGGCAAGCACTTCACATGTTTCATCCTTTCAATGACCCTGGGCGGTGGGTAAATACCATTGTCCCCATTTTCAGGTGGGGTAAGCGAGGTTTGGAGATTTTAGTAAGTGAGTAACCCAACATCTCACAGGTAATAATAATAATAATAAGGGACAGAGGTGATATTCAAACCCAAGCCTGCTGACCCTAGCATGCTGTGTTCCCAGCCTGCCCATGGGCCTCTGGAGCAGCCCGAGAAGACAGCCTAGGAAGAACCAGGCCTTTGCCTCAACGTCTGTTCCCGGCCTGTCCTCAACTGAGGCAACCCCACCACTGCCATCAGCACACAGAGAAATCAGTTTTCCACACGCAGGTTCCCAGCTACCGCTCGCTGCTGGATCCTTTCTCTCCTGAACCAGGCTCTTCGTTTGTACGTCGCCGCTTTTCCCTTCTTCCTCTAGGCTGGACCTTCTTGGTCTCCTTTGCTCTCTGCTCTCACTCAAAGTGCTCCCCCAATTTTGACATCTTCCAAGGACCAGACCTGGCGTGTCTTCATCTCACTCTGCACACCCCACCCCTGTGTTCTGTCTGCCCCTAAATCTGTGACAAGACACTGTGCCCAGACAATGTGGCCACACTGTCTCCCAGGCCGGGCGGTCCTGGCTGCTTCCCTCATTCAGCCCCGTCCATGGCTCCAGGAGGTGTGGAGAAGCTGGGAAGGCAGTGAGTGGAAGACCAAGAGGGTGATAGCAGGGCCCTGGGCGTTGCTGCAGCCACAGTTTCCCCGACCCATTCCTCCTGGAGCGCAAGCAGGAGATGACGTGAAGACCACGTGTGGGGAGGGGAAGCAGGGGCTCCAAGCAGAATCCGTAATCTGGCTCTGTCTCGTACTAGCTGATGACCTGATTCAGGTCACAGGCTGTCTCTGAGCCTCAGCTTACCCCATCTGTACAACGGGAACACCTACGTTTGTAGCTCTACTGGGAGATCAGTGATGGTGAACGTGAAGACAGTGCCACGCTGATCTCAGGCCCTCAGAGAGTGAATTCTGGAACAAGGCATTTGGATTCTGCTTCCAGTAAGTTATTTAACACATTTAAACCTGGTTTACTCAAATGTAGAAAGACAATAGCAACAGTACCTACCTCACAGGGTTGCTGTGAGGATTGAATAAAATGATGCATACAAACAGCTTAGCATTGAACCCGGCAATAAGCTTTAGCTGTTATCACCATAATCATTTTTTTAATTACTGAAAGGCCTAGAAGCAATGACATCTCAATAGCAATAAACACACTAGCACCCACGTTTTGTTTTCTAAATACCATTCCTACTAAAAGAGGCCAGAGCTCCTTAGAGAAATAGCCAGGTCCAGGTTGGGAGCAAGAAAAGTCCCAGGTGAGCCTAGAACATTAATCAGGGCTTGGCTAAGGGGCATGTGTCAAAAGTACAACAGGAGCCAACTTGAAGGAGCTCCCACTGACCAAATTTGGGACAATGAGGCCATCAAAATCAATAATGATGGCAGTTGATTATAACACATGGAATTAAAAATTTATAATCCATAGTGATACCAAAAACAAATCGAAGGGATTGAATTTTGCAACCCACCAGTGTAGTAAGTAATTCAGGCAAGGATCATCAACGGACCAATGGATGCTAAGGCCGTCAATGAAGTTTGCTGGGGAACGGAATATTCCCACGATCTTAAAGTAACACCCCGCAAGCTTCTCATTAACTACAGAATGTAAAAGGTGCCTTTTCTGTGGAAAGATCTGGCTGTCATTACTTGTTATTAAAGTTAGCATTACCAGTAATGGGGTTAGGGTCGTTGAAACAGCCTCCCAGGGTGTTTCTCTGGGAAGAGAAACAGAGAGATGGCAAATGTGGCAAAATGTCAGTTGGTGAATCCAGGTGAAGGATATATTCGTTGTACTATTCTTTCAAATTTTCTGTAGGTGTAACATCTTTCCAAATAAAATGTGTGTGTGAGTGTGTGATGGAAATGGGGGCGTGGGGGCGGAGCATTGGGATGGGGTGAGCTCTGGGGCTGTGTTGGCCTTGACTCTTCCTCAACTTTGTCCCAAGCACAAGGCTCAGCTCCGGCTGCTTGAAGCTTGATGCTCTAAGAAGAGAGGCAAGAATTTCAACACGGGAGAGCTCAAGCACGGCATCTTAGTAGTCGGAGGGAATCTCTCCTAGCTGTCCATAGGGAGATGGGAGCAGAAAGAGAGCTCTCTGGGCTAAAGGACCAGGGGGAGACGAAAGGTGAGGCCTGGCAGATGTGTAGGAGGAGCTGGTGCAGAAGACCTGGCATTCGTTCAGCCTTCTGATGCGACGGCACTGGGGCTGGAGACCTTCACGTCATCCCAGCGGGAGTCAACACCCTCCCTTTCTCTGTCCTCTTCCCTTTCTCACTCTGCCCATCACTCAACTCGGCTACCGCTGCTGGATCCTCTCTCTCCTGAACCAGGATCTTCAGCTGTACGCCTCTGCTTTTCCCTTCTTCCTCCAGGCTTCGCCTTCTCGGTCTCCTTTGTTCACTGCTCTTCAAACTGCTCCTCCAATCCTGCCATTTTCCAAGGATCAGACCTGGGCTGTCTTAGCCTCACTCTGCACACTCCGCCCTCTGTGTTCTGTCTGCCCCTGAATCTACGTCTTTCTCCCCAGTCGGTGGCCCAGTATCCAGGCACGAGCTCTCCGCTCTCTGCTGGACACCTCCATGTGCACAGCCTCCAGTCACCTTAAACCGGACAGACCCCAAATCAATGAGGCGCGTTGCCCGTACCCCAAACCCACTCTTCTCCTCTGTATCTTTTCCGGGTTAACGGTGACTCTGTCCATTCTTCTGAAATCTAGGCAACCTCCTGGCTTCTCCACCTCACCCATCCCCTGAATCCCATCAGCCACCCAGATCCTGCAGATTCGACCTTCTGAGTGCCTCTCGCATCCACCCCTTCCTTCCATGCTCACCGCCTTTGCGCAGATCTCACCAGTTTCCCTATGGATTAACTGAGAGAACGTTCGATCGCTCCCCAGGTTTTCAGCCTTGCTTCCTCCCAAACAGCTCCCACGCTGCCCACACAGCAAGCTGAGATACAAACCTGGGCCTGTCACTTTGCTGTGGAGCAAGAAGCCCTACTATAATTAGCCCCGGGTTCTGGTATTTCCCTCGTTCTGGTCAGAGTGGACTATTCTCAGAACCCCAGCGTGATGTTGTGATTTATAATAAGAAACATATATTTGGTCTCAGTCTGTCAGGTTACCTTGTCCCCACTTTCCTGGCAGAGTTCTTAAACGCTGGGAATTTCCTAAGTGTTGACAGAGATAAAGGTGGTTTTTGTTATGCTAATGAGGTGAGTTTTGGAAAGCCCCTAAGTCACTGAGGGATGGGGGCCCCTCACCAGAAGAACCAACCACGGGATTAGAGGGTTGGAAATTTCAGTCCCACCCCCAGACCTCCCTGGAGGAGAGAGGGGCTGGAGGTGGAATCCATCACCCGCAGCCAATGACGTAGTCAATCCTGCCCACGTAATGAAGCCTCCATAAAAACCCTAAAGGAAGGCGTTTGTTTGCAGAGCTTCCAAGTTGGGGAGGGTATCCACGAGCTGCCGTGCTAGGCCCCAAACTCCACGGGTGCCAAAGCTCCTTTGAGGGAAACCTCACCTATGTATCTCTTCATCTGGCTGTTGACTCTTATCCTTTGTAATAAACCAGCAGTCTAGTGAGTAAGCTGGTTTCCTGAGTTCTGCGAGCCCCTCTAGAAAATTAATCGAACCGCAGATGGGGGTCGGGAGAATCTCTGATTTACAGGCAGTTGGTCAGAAGCACAGGGCGAGTGATTGGCGTCTGAAGTGGAGGGTCTTGTAGGGCTGAGCCCTTGACTCCTAGCATCTGATGCCCCCCCTGGGTAGAGAGTTTCAGAATCGGGTTGAATTGTGGGATACCCAGCTGGTGTTGTGCAGGGAAACCCCCTACGCTGGACCTGGGGTCGGGATTTCACCCAGACGCCCCTTGCTGGTTCCCACCTCTAGGCTCTACCCCGGTTTCCCTCCGTCTACGGTGCTCACCACTTCAAGGACGCCTGACGTCCTGCCAGACTCAGCACTGACCGCAGAATCCCTTTCAGGGCTCCCTCAGCAACTCGGATGTGAGTCTAGCACCTCCAGTTGTGCACTGTGTTCTAAGAATTCACTTCTACGTGTGTGTCCCGCTGGGCTCGCGAGAGGCAGGGACAACATCTTACTCCCCGTATCTCCCCAGTGCCCATCATTGCGCTTGACCTTGTCGATATCTGACTGTTCCAAGAAATCAATCTGAGAACATCTTGGAGTCATGAAACATTTAGAACTGGAAGGGAAGCACAGAACACCTAGACAAACACCCTCATTTTCACCTGAAGAAGGTGAGGCTTGTTGTTGCTAGAACTGAGATTTATCTTTCCCTTTAGTCCGTGTGAAATCAGGTGTGTAGATGAATAAAAGAACGTGCGTGTGGGTGTGAGGGGACTCCAGATGCCCGCATGCCGTACCCGGGAACATCTCCTAGTTTTGGAGATCCTTGGAATTACAAAAGATAGGCAGGTACATCGCGTATCCTCTCTAGCGTCCTGCCTGCATTCAGGACTCTGACTCCTGGCCTGATTTCTGTTACACCCTCCCTCCCAGCACGAGGCTGGCTCATGTGACGGATGAATCTTCTGCCTGGCTCAGAGGGCATCTCCAGGGCCCTTGTTCCTTTTATTACCATTTTATACTCATCAGGGTTGTTAAGCCATTTGGTATCCCAGGCAACCTGAAAACAGCTCCTGGACATTTTAACCCAAAAAAAAAGATGGGGAAGAAAGAGCAATCCTCGCCAGGTTTTACCGTCACACGCTTGGAAAAGCTACTGTATAACCTTTCAAGGGACTCCTCTCCGGGGACGGGAAGGTCTTGGGCTTTGGGGGGTGGAAGGGAAGGACTGAGAGAAGAAGACCAGCTATGTAAGAACAGATCTTTGGTTTCTAGCTATGAAAATAGATTTCTGGGGTGTGAAACCCCAGCTGAGCGTTTCTGCAGGGGAATCCACAAGTTTCTCCATCAGCCTAAATGCAGGTTCGTCTTGAAATCGCTCGGCCTGAGTTATGAGGTGTAGACAGTGGTTTCCTGAAACGTTCTGAGAACCCCCCAACCCCCTTCCAGAGGGCATCATCCAGCCCACTGCCCCTCACACAGCCACAAAAGTGCTACCAAGCCAGCCTGCTTGCGAAGCTCGTTGCGCCTGCCCCCTCCTCCACGCCACCACCTCTTTTGCAGCTTCCTTTGAAACCTTGCCCTTGAATTCAGCTTCAGGATTCCTGCAAGTCCCCAGATAGAGAACATCAGGTGTGATGATTTTACAGGGCCTCCATTCGTAAAACGCTGGGCCACCACTTCCACGTGGGGTGTCTTGTTCCTCAAAGGAAAAGAAACAAAGGAAGTTGCCAAGCCTGCGTCTCCATGAGTCGTTAAACCCTCCCGCTGGAGGACCGCGGGCCTCTGCTGCCCCGAGGTCTGCACACTCGCAGTGGGGAAAGCAAAAGGATGTTTGTTCTGAGCCTCCAGGGCAAGCAGAGCCTTTGATAAACAGACACGTTCTTCAGGCCGGAGGGCGGCCTGGGAACTCTTTGCTGTGTCTTAACTGTGTCGTCGGCAGGGAGGCGCGGGGTGTCCACGCCGGCAGCTCGCTGCGGGGAGCAGAGCCTGGCGCGGTGCACCCTCCGCGGGTGGCGCCCAGAGGCGTGGCTGCGAATCCGCCTTGCGGAAGGTCCCCTGCAAGCTTTCTGGTGTAGCCCGTCCTCCCCAGGCCGTCCGCGAGGGGTGCGGGTGTTTCCCTCGCCCGATATTTCGCAGAACCTGGCGCCTCTTCGCTCTGTTACTTCTGGGGTCTCCAAGGCCATGTGACATGCTCACCATGAGCCCTGCGGGCGGCCTGGAGTCTACCTTGCCCCTTCTCCACCCCGCTCTGCTCCTGTGGTTTCTAATGCCCTGGTTACACGGGGGCTGTGGTCCTGAGGCTACCACCGATTGTCAAGGGCACAGGCCCCCCCCTGGATCTTCGAAAGGCACTGACCCCCATTAGCCCAGGAAGCTCGCACCCTGCTGATGCGTCAAAGCTTCACCACTTCCTGAGCCAAGGCTGGAAGAGCTCTCCCCCTCCCCATTCCTTCTGGCTTGTTTTCTTACCTGGTCATCCACCTCCCCCCCCTCACCCTGCCCCCCCAGAGCTCTGACTCAGCCCTAAGGTGTGTAAGGGTGGGGGAGAGTAGAGGTGTGGCCAGGGGACCCTGTGGCAGCAGATGCTCTTCCCCACTAAGATGTTGATGAGGACTCCAGTTCTTTCTTCCTTTAAAAGAACTCATTGCCTGGAAGGAAACTCAGACCCTCCTGGCAGGGCCATTCTCCCGATAGGGCTAGATCCTAGGCTGAATGCTGCTTAATCTTAAACTGAGACCCCGTATTAGTAAACATTAGCCTCCACCATGAATAACTGAAAAAAAAACCAAACAATAGTAGCTTAAACAAGACAGACGTTTGTGTCTCTCTTTCATCCCCACAAAGCCTGGAGTTGGTTAGTCCCAGGCAGTTATAGGGACCCTGAGGGGCCTAGGCTGCTTCCATCTTGCAGCTCTGCTATATGTGCTTCGGTTCCCAAGGGCTCCTTGGGTGTCGGCATCCCTGTTCCAGCAAACAGGGAAGAGAAAAGCCAGAAAGGGTACAGCCCCTCTTTTTAAGGGCGCTTCCTGGAAGCTGTAGCCACCACTTCTGCTGACATTCCATTGGCCAGAATGTGGTCACTTAGCCATATTGACCTGCAGGGAAGGCTGGGAAATGTAGTCTTTATCCCCAGTAGACTGTGCTCAGCAAAAACTTGGAGTAAGTTCTAAAAGGAGGGGACAATGGATAGAAGTCTCTACCACAGGGGACTTCCCTGGTGGTCCAGTGGTTAAGACTCCACGCTCCCAATGCGGGAGGCCTAGGTTCAATCCCTGGTCGGGGAACTATGATCCCACATACTGCAATTAAGCCCACGCGCCGCAACTAGAGAAGCCCGTGAGCCGCAACGAAGACCCAGCACAGCCAAAATAACTAAATTAATTAATTTTTAAAAATTTAGAAGTCTCTGCCACAGACTCCACTCCTTGTTCATGTGAGTATTAATGCCCCAGAAAAAGTGTAAGACCCTAAAGGGACACCCATTTTGGGAATCCTTAATTATCACGCTGGGCCCCTCACTTTCCTATGTTGATGAACACACTTGCCACTTCCACACCCACCCCACACACACCAGGCAGCTTCTCCAAGTGCAGTCTGCAATCCACCTGCCTCAGAACCCCTGAGCTGCTTGTTAAAATTGCAGATTCCTGAGTCCTCCAGGTTCATTGGATTTGAATCTTGGGGTAAGCCCTACGAATCTGCAATTTATATACACTTTTTAGGTCATTCTTACACACACTAAAATTCCAGGCCCACAATTTAGTCCATCTTGGAGAAATCAGAAGATGTCTGAGACTGCTAAACATAAGAATACCAGAACTAACACTAATACTTAGTGAGTTGGGGGAGAAGGCGTTTAGGAGATTACAAGTTGTGACGTCTGGTGATGCCACTCGAAAATCATCTGACCCTGCCTCGAGGACTTGGTCCCGGATCTTCAAGGGCAGGCCTGCTATCTTCTGGTCACCAAATAAAAATCAGTCATCATTGGAGGTAAAAGAGCCTTCTCCCGTGCAGTGGAGGCAGGGGGGCGGCCTCAATGGTGAGGCCATGGGAGAGAGGCGAGGGGTCGGACGTCAGGTAAGCACAAGCCAGCCCCACGGGAGCCCAGAGCTGGTGGGACCCTCTGAGAAATGGAAAGTCCAAACACCAGGGCTGTCACAGGGCTGAGGTTTAGGAAGCGAAGACTTGGCATCCGGGTGAGCTGGTCCCCGATGGGGACAGAGCTACTATTTGCAGGGAGTGGGTGGGCATTTTTATGGTCACAGTGATGGGGGAGGGGGATGTTACTGGCATTTAGAGACCAGTGATGCTAGACATTCTGAAATGTGAAGGACATTCCCACACCGTGAAGAGTTTTCTCAAGTCCCACGGGATATTAAGGTTTCTATAATAATTATCTAAGCTTAGAAATGAACTCCATTTGACATAATTTACCAAAAACTGCATGTGATATTTTTTGAACTACTTAAATATATATTGAAATCTTCAAGCGTGCAACTGTCAAGGTTTTTTTTCAGAACTCTATGAAGAGTTGTTCCCAGTTTCAGAAATATATGTCAACTGCCACAGCTCCATTCATAGTAACTGACTTGCCCTTGGAACAATTCAGCCTGTTTCTGGTGTCAAATTCAGAGGGATTTACATATATGTGCAAACTTGTGAGTCCCCTCTTAGGCCTTGTAGAAGAGACATGACCGAGCATTTACAAGTTTTTAAGTGTACTATTTTGTTATAAGTTACTTTCCCTCTAGTTTTTCTTTAGAGTAATATATGGATTTTTTCCCTTAATTCTATGAATTTAATTTCAGGCGGATAAAGGAAAGTCACAAAACATTTGTCATCAAAGGGGTTGCTGGGTGTGATGGGGAGACCTCTGCCAGGTGCTGGCCTGGGCGTAGCCTCAGAGCAAATGAAGGCTGACCATGACCTCTGTGTGCTTCCTGAGCATCTACACCTCTTCTCATTTACAAAGGCTCCTGCCAACCAGCCGGCTGCTCTCAGTTGACTGTGGGTCTGCGGCAAAGACCCAGCTCTCAAAACCCTCCCCCTTCAGTACAGGCCACGTGGTTTCCCGTGTTGCCGGCACAGACTCATCCAGGAGGGTTTGTGACAATTCAACACAGTCATTTTGTGACCAGGGACATTCCAACGTACTTGCTTTACTCTTGCTTTGACCCAAGAACATTTTGATACGGACAGAAATCAAGCTTTCAGCTATTTTTATTACCAAGTAACAAATGAAATAGACATTCTGTCCCCACGCCTCGGCCTCACCTATGTCTCCCGCCATGCCAAGCCCCCCACCTCCTGGGAAATGGGGTGCTTACGGCTCAGAGATGGGCTGAAGGTCAGGAAGGTCTGCTGTGCCAATTTCTTGGTAATAAGGATCTGTTTCTACATGTTGCTGTGGGTCTTTCTGGTATAGAACAGCCACCCAAAATGGCCTCATCAAAAGAATTTTCTCAAAATTCTCTGTTTCTCCCCAACACCAGAGGAAATAGGGCTAAGAAATGGGGCACACCAATAAGGACCATCTTGGCTGACCCCAGATGAGCAGAAAGCACCCAGAAAGCTCAGCAGAGGTGACGTGATGGGCTCTTCCTACCCCGCCTGTCTCTGCCTCTTCCCTGCCTTTGGACAGGGGTGACAGCCAAGGGGCCCTGGATGGGATTCTATAGCCCTGGGGTTCTCAACCTGTTGGAATCAGCTAGATTGCTTTAGACAAGTACAGACACCTGGGTCGCACCCCGAAAGGGTCACCTTTCATTGGTCTGGGGTGCACCCTGGGCACTGGTATTTCTCAACCCGCCCCTGCCCTCGGTGATTTGAAACCTGTACCACCAGGAACCTGCACTATAGCTGCTCTCAACAGCTCTCTCCAACATGCCTTTATTTTGGCATTTCCCATTTCTTCTAGCTCCAGGGAGAAGGCTTTGGTGATCAACTGCAAAGCAAAGCTGTTCATTACTCCTTAATAAGATGAATTTGTGTCACCCACGATACGGCATCCTGTCTCTGCCCTGATTCCACTCCTGACAAGTCTGTGTGCCAGCGCTGTCTTCTCTTCAGACTGATATTCGGATCAGTCCCTATATTTTGAAAGGCATCCTGGTCACCAGAGGGCTTTTTTGCAGGGGAGGAGAGAGGATGCTGTTACGGGGAGAGCTAATAGCCAGTACATCAAATTTAACCCAAGGAGATTTTGCAGAACTGGGAGCTTTGAGACACCTCTAGAGGTTCCCGGTCCCGGGCGGAGGGCTGGCACTGGAGTGGGTAAATTCTGGGAAGGGGCTAACTCAGCTCTTTTAACAAGTTGCCACTCATGCGTGGTCAGCTTATATGCCTTTTCTTTAGAGTCATGTGTGCCCACCCAGCTATAAATCAAAGTTACTTCCCCCTTGTTTTATGTTCAATGTCAATTAAAAATAATTACAGCACCTGTTATGGAGGGAATTACGTTCCCCCCAAAATAGATATGCTCAAGTCCTAATCCCCAGCGCTTCTGAATGTGACCTTCTTTGGAAATAGGATCGTTAGAAAAGTAACTTGTTAAGTTACAATATGGTCATAGGAGTAATCTGATATGACTTGTGTCCTTATAAGAAGCTGGCCTTGTGAAGACAGACACGCACATGAAAAACGTCACGTGGAGACGGAGGGTTGGTGTGATGCGGCCTCAAGCCAAGGGACACCCAGGATTGCTGGCAACCCCAGAAGCTAAGAAAAAGGCACGGGACAGATTCTCCCCTAGAGCCCTTGAGCAAGCACTGCCCTGCCGACACCTTGATCTTGGACTTCTGGTCTCCAGAACCATAAGAGAAAAAATTTCTGTCGTTTTAAGCTACCTGTCTCTTGGTACTTTGTTACAGCAGCTGCCGGAAACGAATACAAACCAAGTTATAATGCCCACTGTTGTTTGTTTAAAAGAGGCAGTAGATTGTGATGGTTGAGAGCATGGGCTTTTGTGTCAAGCAGACCTGGGTTCTGCACCCTCCTAGGACTACCTGTGTGACTTTTCTCATCTGGCAAATGAGGGCACCAACACCCTAATGCATAGAGCTGTTTAGGAAACTTGAAACAGATGATGTCTAAGAAGTACCCAGGCCCGGCACTCAGAGAGGCCCTCCCAAAGCACAGGGGCAAGCGATGGGCAGGGCCTTAAGCAGGGAGCCAGGCCGTCTGTCTGGATAATGGAGGGCAGAGGCCAGGCCAAGTGCCTGACCCTCCCGGGATGCTGTCAGGGTTGTGGGGGTGGGGGGGGGACGTGCGGGAGCCCTTGGAGTGAGCTGCGGCCTTAGCGTCATATCACCATCATTATTTTTCCAAATATTCATCACTGACTGTTTCAGACTTTCAACAAGACGGTTTTCAGTGCAACGCAGAGAGCTGTGTGCTGGGCCTTGGTTCACACCCCAGGCATCTGGCTGTCACGCGGCAACAGCAAACCCATTCACTTGGGTCTTGCTGCTTAATTATTGCAAATTGGCACGGCTTTGGGTGCCTTGAGAGCCCTTGGACACGCACCATACGTTTTGGGCAGGAAGGCTCTCCTGGCACAGGGAAGTGCCTGTCACGCCTGCAGCTCCGCTCTGCTAAGTGGTGGATCCTCTCCAAACGCTCGGCCCCAAATGCACAGGAAGCAAAGGCCTGGCACTCGGAGGCGCCAGTGCCATGCTCACCCAGGACCAGCCTGTCAGCCGTGCCGTCCAGCATTTGTCACCAGTGGCGGTTTCCAGCCTGGCAGTGGAAAGAGGCAAGCGGAGGGGAGTCAGGCAGTCGCTCTGACGTTTCATGTATGAGCAGGACTCACGCAGGACACGTAGAACCCAAAAGCCCCTCCCCGCCGGCCCGAGTGAAGAGCTATGTCCCTGCCCATCTTGGGTGGCCGTTGACTATGGGCACAGAGCAGAGGGGAGCTTGACCGGAACCTACCTCGCTCACTCGTTCATTCCTTCGATCAATCAGCCAATATTTACTGAGCATCTACTATGTGTCAGGGCTGTGCTCAGCCCTGGTGACACAGAAATGATGGAGAAAGGGGGCTTCCCGAAGCTCAGTGGGGAGAGGGCAGGGCCTGGGTGTGGGCGCCCTGTGTTCCAGGAGGAGCCTTGGCTAGAGCGCCCTCGGGAGGCTGGAGGGAGCTGGCCCAGTCACCAAGCCTGTTAATGACACTCATTTCCTCATTTCTACCTCTGTGATGGGCTGGGCACGGGCCTGGGAGCCTGAGTTTCACTGATGAATTTTACAAAGGTCTCAGCCCTCAGCGTTTACATTAAGGCCCCGGGAATGTGAAATCTGCAACCTGAATATTTTCTAATCCTTCTTGACCTGAGAATATTCCAGTGAAACTGGGCTCCTGGGAAACCCAGCCTCTGCCTCACCCACAACAGTCATGAGGCAGAGCGCTTGGTCTGCGCCCCCCTTAGGACGTGGAAACTTCTCCTTCCCTACTCTGCCGGCAGCGCGAGGTTGGCCAGAGGTGGGAGGGCTGCGTGTTACGCGCTGTAGTGGGACGATGCTGGTGGGAGGGAAGAGCGGGGGGAGGGCTGTTTTCTAAGGCCTGATGCCAGGAAGACTTGGCCCCAAGCATTTCCTAGAGAACTAGGAAGATATCCTGACTTCTCAAACTCCCAGCCTAGCGACAGGGTAAACACAGTACACTCTCTCTCAAAGAGCTGGACGCCAAAGCCAGAGCCCACGGGCCATCTCAGCGCTTCCTGCTGGACAAGGCAGGCCTCTCGCAAAGGGGGATCCAGCTCCTGCCCGAGGCCGCAGCAAAGCCACCGGCTCCTGGGAAGACTGACATGGCCGTGACCTACACGGTCCTCCTTGGGAGGCAGGAAGAGGGTCTGGCGCTGGTCAGGCAGAGGCACAGGGAGAGGGGCCCAGCAAGGAGGCCGTGCTGGCCTGTCCGGGGTGGCACGTCCCGTTCTTGCGCGGAGGCAGGGACAGCGGGGGCACATTCTGAAGGAAGAGAGGCCTTTATCTTTAGAGGTTATTAGAGGGATATTCCTGCCCCAGGAATTGACATGGAAGCCGAAGGCAAGTGAAATTTCAGAAGGGATTCAGGACCGGGAATCCCAGCCGGGACGGACATCTGGGGCCAGGTACTTAATTCTCTGTCGTGTGTGGGGGGGTGTCCTGTGCACGGTGGGATGTCTAGCAGTGTCCTTGGCCTCTGCCCGCTAGTTGCAGTGGCACCCCCTACCCCCAGCTTTGGCGGCCACAAATGTCTCCAGATACTGCCAGGTGTCCCCTGGGGACAAAACCACTCCCAGCTGAGAGCCGCAGGTCCAGCTGTCTCCCTGGACCAAGCTTCCCCCGCGCCCGCCCCGCCTGCTCTTAGGCTCCGCCTCCTCTTCCCAGTGTGCCGGGACTTCGGTACGGAAACTCCAGCATCCGCTCAGGCGCAGGCGGACTGGGGCGGGTGCTCACTCCCGGCTCCTCCCCCGCGCCCGCGGGAGCCCCATCCTCGCCATGCCCGAATCCGTGCTCGTTGCAGCCCCGCACCAACCTCCCCTGCGTTCCCTGTCTCTCCTATTCTGCTCTCTACTCTCTTTATTCCACAGCACTTACCACCTTCTAACATACTATTTCATTGAGTGTATCGTTTACTATCTGTCCCTCCTCCTGCCCACCGTCCACCGCCCCCATAAAAGCTACTTCAGGGCCGGGATCTTTGCTTATTCCACAGATGTGTCCCAAGTGCCCATAACAGTGTCAGGCCCATGGGAGATGCTGAACAAACATTGTTGCATGAAGCATCAGGACTCTACAAACACTATGAGCATCTGTGACCTTTGTCATCACTCCGCTGTTGGCTGCTTTCTCTTTCCCAGCATGTGGCCTGTCGGTGCTTAGCAGGAAACCCTTCACAGGAGCAGGGCCTGGCGTGCGTCTTTGGGACGGCTGAGACTCTGCCTTCCTGCAGCTGGTGGGGAAGGGGTGAGGAGAGAGAGTCCCAAGGAGTGGGCAGCCCAGGGTCTGGGGGAGGCCACAGGTGAGTTCCCTGGCCTGCTATGAGGATGGCGGGCGGGCGGGCCTGAAGCCAGCACTGGGGAGGCCAGTGCTACACCAATGCTGCCAGGGCCCACCTCTCAGCATCCTGGGGCAGGATTTGTCCTCTAAGGCCTGGCAGTGTGCTGGGCACAAAGCAGGATCTCAATAAATGCTTTCCAGACTGAGCATTTACAAGGAAATATAATGTAGCGCTGTAGGTAAGAGCTTGGGCTTTGGGGCCGGAGGCTTTGTGTTCCAACCCTGGCATTGCCACCTGTCTATCTGACCTTGGGCAAATCCCTTCCCCTGCCTGGGCCCTCACACCTTCATCTATTAGATGGAAATTAAAACAATACTCATCTCATGAGCATCAGTCTGTAAGTGGGAGCTAGTACAGGATTCCTTCCGAAGAGAGCAGCAGGAGGCACTGTACTTATTATCTAATTCTACAGAGCAGATCATCCTAAACTTTGTGGCTTAAGACCAGCAATGTTCCTTTATTGACATCTCTCACAGTTTCTGTGTGTCAGGCGTTCAGGAGCGGCTTGGCTGTAGGTTCTGGTTCAGGCTATGTCGTGAGCCTGCGGTCAGATGTCAGCCAGGGCTGTGGTCTCATCTGAAGGCTCCACCGGGACTAGAGGCCCTGCTCCCAGGCGGCTCCCTCACGTGCTGGCTTGTTGGCAAGAGGCTTCAGTTCTTCTTCACGTGGGCCTCT
Source organism: Balaenoptera borealis (assembly GCF_965194805.1). NCBI lineage: Eukaryota > Metazoa > Chordata > Mammalia > Artiodactyla > Balaenopteridae > Balaenoptera > Balaenoptera borealis. The sequence goes on from NC_138877.1 coordinate 7,987,578, forward strand.
CCACCGGGCTACCTGAGTGTCCACAAGACATGTTGGTGGCTTTCACCAGAGTGAGTGGTCCAGGAGAACAAGGTGACGTTCATCGCCCCTTAGGTCTAGCCTTGGAAGATGCATATCATCAGTGCTGTCGTGCTCTGTCTGCTGAGGGCTCCCAGACGAGCCCTGGCCCCATGTGGGAAGAGACTACACAGGTGTGAGTACCAGGTGGAGAGGCCACTGGGGCCACCTTGGAGGCTGGCTCCCATCGATACACCTGAGAGTCAATCTCGAAACTGGGAGCGGCTCCATCCAGCCCCTGGCGACTGCATTGCATTTCCACCTTCGTCTGCTCCTCTGCAAAATGACATACATTGCTGAGCACTGTCTGCCTGGTTGGTTTAAGCATCTGTTTCCAGGCGAGTCTGTGAGCTTTTTAAGAAAGGGGCCTGCAGCGTCTTTGTATCCCTGTGCTCACAATGCCTCAGTAAATGCCGGAAGAAATGAATGTCATCTCACATCTCACTTTCGTACAGTTTCCACTTTGTCCCCGAGTTCTAACCAGCGAAAGCCCAGGAACATTCAGAGCCTCAAAGGTCCAACACGGCTCAACACAGGGCAGAGGTGTAGAGCTGAGCGGGCGTGGATGTGACCCTGCAGGGATCTGCCGGCACCCAGTAAGGGCCATTAAGACACAGCTGTGCCCAGGCCAGCCCTCAAGCCACCTCTGGACGCCTCCTGCCCTGATCACATCCATTGCCAAGCCTGGGTGGACAAGGATGAAGCAATTATAAATCACATCCTTCCTTCCTCAGTTTTGGGATTCAATCCAGGCATTAGGATCGTGGATGATCTTGCCTTTTCTGTATTTTTTCAGATTTACCACAATGAAATTGCATTTGTTTAATGATGAGAAAAAAAACAGGGAAAAATATAAACCTTACTCTGCTTGTGATTTTCACCATGACTGGTCCCAGTAGGGCCTGGGATCTGGTTCTTCCGCAGGACACGCTGAGGTCTGCCTGAGGGTCACTTCCCCTGAGTCCCCACTGTTTGCTGGAGGACTCAGTGAGCGATCTGTGAAATGGGCTGTTGAGTTTTACTTTTCATTTTGCAGATTGCTTGCAAGGATTAGTGGGGCACCCTGGACACATGGTTGATGGAGGCCAGATGGCCTGTGACAGAGGGGCAGAGGACGGACTCGTTGTCAGGATAACTCTGACCACCCCCTAGAAGTGAGTTGTGGCCTATATGGCCTGAACAGTTACACCAGCTCTCTAAGGGATCGTGCCAGAAGAAACCTGACTTTGAGGCTCACATTCAATCATTATCACCATTATGATGGTAATTAGCAATGCCTGGTGGATTCTGGACTTCCTGCTTTGCTACAACGTAACAGCTGAGTTCCCAGTTCCGCGCTGGGAGAAGACAGACATTCCGGGGTCTCATGAGAGATCGTCATGACATGTATTAACACCACTGACATCCTGATATCCACCAGGCCTGACGTTAATAAGCATTTTTTCCCCTGTTTCTTTTCCGCTCCCTCTCCAGAAACAGCTTCTCAGTGAAAATTGTCATGACAACCTGAGCGCGGGCACTTCGGCGGGCGGAGCAGGGACAGAGGGTCTGGGCGTCGGATGAAAGAGCCTGATGACGGTGGCGGCCCGGCCGCGGGAAGCTTGGCAGCGCAAAATCAAAGTGAGTGTTGAAGGTCACGCTCGGTTTCACGAATGGAAAGCTAGGTGAGGGGCTTCTCCGCGCAGAGGCTCCAGGCCCCCAGCATGGTCTGGAGGATGCCCGGAGCCTGCATGGGGCTGGTCCTGCCCGCCGGCGCCCACCCGCCCCGCCCTGGGGATCACGGTCTCATTGTGCCTTCAGCCTGGGTAACCTTTGTGCAAACAGGGGAGTGACACCCCTTTGATTCCTCCGACCCAGAGCCGTTGGGGAAAGCAGGTTGTTTACCACAGCAGAGCTGTAAGAGCTCTGTACAAAGCCTGGCGGGCTACTGGGGGCAGCGAGTTCTCCGCAGCCTGGAACAGAGAGCGAGGCCCGAGTCTCCTCTCTCTGGCTGCGCAGGCAAACCTTAGCCTCCGGGTCCCTGGCCTGTCCCTAAGGTGGAGCTCCTCCTGCCCGAAGTCCCCGGCCTGTCCCTGGCCTGTCCCTAAGGTGGAGCTCCTCCTGCCCGAAGTCCCCGGCCTGTCCCTGGCCTGTCCCTAAGGTGGAGCTCCTCCTGCCCGAAGTCCCTGGCCTGTCCCTGGCCTGTCCCTGGCCTGTCCCTAAGGTGGAGCTCCTCCTGCCCGAAGTCCCTGGCCTGTCCCTGGCCTGTCCCTAAGGTGGAGCTCCTCCTGCCCGAAGTCCCTGGCCTGTCCCTGGCCTGACCCTAAGGTGGAGCTCCTCCTGCCCAAAGTCCCTGGCCTGTCCCTGGCCTGTCCCTGGCCTGTCCCTAAGATGCAGCTCCTCCTGCCCGAAGGCCCTGGCCTGTCCCTGGCCTGTCCCTGGCCTGTCCCTAAGGTGGAGCTCCTCCTGCCCGAAGTCCCTGGCCTGTCCCTGGCCTGTCCCTAAGGTGGAGCTCCTCCTGCCCGAAGTCCCTGGCCTGTCCCTGGCCTGTCCCTAAGGTGGAGCTCCTCCTGCCCGAAGGCCCTGGCCTGTCCCTGGCCTGTCCCTGGCCTGTCCCTAAGATGCAGCTCCTCCTGCCCGAAGGCAGATGGCTCACCGGGCGCTCTCCCCAGTCGCTCTGACCAGAAGATCTGAGATCCCAGAAAACTGGCTTGTGCCACGGAAAGAACAGGCTTCAGTTGTCAGGACGATCTGGATGGAATCCTAGCTCTGCCACCCGCCCTGTGTGACCCTGGGCAAGTTACAGAAACTTCTCCAAAGTGCAGCCTCCTCACACACCCGGCTCTCAAGCCCAAGGGGGGGCTACGCTAACCTCTCGGCAGACACCGTTCTAAATGCTGTACGCATGTTAACTCAGAGCAGCCCTACAACGTGCGACATCTATTACCATACACTTCCATTTTATAGATGAGGAACCTGAGGCCCAGAGAGGTTAGGGTTCTTGCCCCAAATCACAGACTAGTGAGAGGCAGAGCCCAGAATTAGACCCAGGCGGTCTGACCCCAAGTCTATACACTTAGCCCCACGCAGGATTGTTCCAGACCCTACACCACCTCCTGCAAGACCCTCACCAGTCTCAGTTTTCACCACGCTCCTCCGTCCCTACGTTCCACGCACCCAGGCCTTCGTGAAGCGGCTGAGCCCACGCTGACCCCGGGGCCTTGGTGCACGCTGAGCCTCTGCCCGTGTCTTCATCCCCCTCGCTGCCTGGCGGCACCCTCCCCCTTTGCCCCTCCGCCTACACGTCCCCTCCTCAAAGGGACACCCTGACCGCCTGGTCCAGCGACAGCGCAACTGCAAGGAGAGAGGGCTCTGTTCGTTTCCCCGGGTCTGTGAGACCCGTGAGGACGCGCCCGGGTCCGCTCCCTTCGCCGTGGTCCACGCTGGCACAGAGAGCTCGATGTCCAGCTCTACTCCAGGTGGGGTACCTGTCAGAGGTGCCGGGGAGGGGACTTCAAGGCTGAAGTGAGAGCTAGAAGAGGTCGTACCGGAGGGCTGCCCGTCCAGCCGGCGGGGGGCCTCGAATGTGGGCACGGCAAAGGCGAGGCTGAGAGTAACACGGCCCGCACTGCCTGGAGCGGTGGCAGCTTGCCTCGAGCCCACCACCTTCTCCCCACAGAGGGCCGGGGCCGTTCCGGATCAGAGCTCGTGGGCGGTGTGCCATGGGGCCGACCAGTGCAGAGGAAGGGAACCGCCTAGACCTGCATCCGGGCCCCCTGTTAAAATGGACGTGTAACTAGATGGTCCTTATCCACCAAGGGGCCTCACTGTCACCCACTCCTGTCTGCTGGGGAAGACCATCCATCCCATCCTCTGGGCTCAGTGTCACCACACTGTCCAGTTCATCATCCCACCTTTACGGGACCCGGCGCAGTACAGGGGCGACATGCCAGCCTGGCCGTCGGGAAACCAGGTCTGTGGTCTGCCGTTACCTCCCTGATCTTGGACACGTCAGTTACGCTCTCTGGGCATGAAAATTTTCATCTTTCAAGTAAGAGGCTTAGATTAGAAAGGCAATCTTTCAACATTTTTTTAAACAGTTGGATACTTTTTTAAATTAAAAAGATTGAACAAATATTTTAAAAACTGAAATCTTCATGGAACTTCAATATCGAGGGCAGATAATGGTAAAACACCGCTGCTGTAATAGGGATGGGCAGGCCCACCTATTCACTGTCTCCCCAAACTCCCCTACCCCTCGGCTCCAAAGAACTGCCAGGGCCCCAAGGAGCGCAGCTTGAAGCCTCCTGACGCAGGTGCTCCCCAGGAACGTCCCTGCAGTGTCCCCCGCGCTCCCTGGAGGCAAGAGGCCTGAGATAGGGCTGGACCCCAGAGCTGCCAGGAGATGTCCGTGGGCCCTAAGGGCGTGGTGGCAGCACCATCATTTTCCATGCAGCCGGGAGGCCACGGAATTCCTTCCACGCTGGGGCAGCTGTCACCAGGCATTAACGGTTGGGTTAAGAGTGGACGCTGGGGAGTCCCAACCAGAGGTGTGATGCGTTGCCTCGGCAGGTACGGGGGCTCGTGCTGCTGCAGTAAATGTGCCGGCAGCCCATACACGGGGCCTGATGAATGTCGGCTTTGGCAAGTCCTAACCCAGGCACTGATGCTAGATCACAGACAACATCCACTGAGCCCATCACCCCACAAACATCCGTGAATGAGAACGCCTCAGGGCTGTGACTAATTAATGCTGATCAAAAACAAATGTTAAATGTCAAAAAAAAAAAAGAACACCTCGGGAACGGTACCACTTTGTGGTTCACAGCCCAGGCTGTGCAGGCGGCTAGATTTAGTCAAATCCCCCAGCTCGTTTTCTCATCTGTAAAATGGGAAAACTAATATTGACATCCTAGGGTCGTTGTTTGGAGTAAACGAGAAAGCGTGTGTACAGCTCACAGCGTACTCAGATACCATTATTATTAACATCACGGGGCCGGTTTCCAAGCAGCTGCTAGGAGGCATCACACACAAAGAGAACACACAACTACAGAAAACCCTGGACAGCACCCCAGCCATTTCTTAACCTGGATCTTAGAGCTATCTGTCTGCCTGTTTTGAATGCTAGATATGCTGCATATAAAATTATAGAGATAATCTGAGGGGTTTTTAAAAATTAATTAATTAACTTATTTTTGGCTGCGTTGGATCTTCGTTGCTGCGTGTGGGCTTTCTCTATTTGCAGCGAGCAGGGGCTACTCTTCGTTGCAGTGCGTGGGCTTCTCATTGTGGTGGCTTCTCTTGTTGCGGAGCACGGGCTCTAGGCGCGCAGGCTTCAGTGGTTGTGGCACACGGGCTCAGTAGTTGTGGCTCGCGGGCGCTAGAGTGTAGGCTCAGTAGTTGTGGTGCACGGGCTTAGTTGCTCCACAGCATGTGGGACCAGGGTTCAAACCCGTGTCCTCTGCATTGGCAGGCGATTCTCAACCACTGCGCCACCAGGGAAGTCCTAATCTGAGGTTTTAAAAGGATGTTATCTGCCTGCCTCCAGAGAAGATTTACTTTTATTTTGAGTAGTCACTTGGGCAGATTATCTTAACCCATCCTACATGAGCTGATTCAAAGCTGGTTTCAGTCTGTGAAGGCTGGTCCATTCCTGACTCACCCTTATGCCTGGGGGTAACCCCTTTGTTGCCCCACTCAAAAGCCTGGAGTAAAGTTTACTAAGCCCCCTCCTCCTTGGCAGGACCCAAGCTCGAATGTTTGTTCCTCCAGCCTCATGGGACTGAAAGTTCTACTCAGTTTCTCAGCCCCTCAGCTGGCACTTAGAAATTAGCAAATGCCTCATGGGGTAGGGGAATGGAAGGCTCCCCTCTCTGTAACTCCCTCTTCTCCTTGATTTTGGCCCCTCAAGTCCCGGCTGCCTTGGGAGCTCTCTGATAGCTTCAACAGAGTTTGTAAAAACTCTGTTCATCTGGTTTTTCTAGTTGTTCTCAAGGTGAGGTTGATGTGGTTATTAGGTAGTCCACCATACTGGAAGTGAAAGTCTCTGTTTGAGTTAATACTCATTTAGGTTTTTTGGGTTTTTTTATTGTTCTGTTTTCCCATGCTTTGTTAATTTAAAGGTCTCACCACGATGGTTGGGGGAAGTGAGAATCCATCTCTTTTATGCCAGTCTAGGATCAAATTCCTCAGGAGGCAGAAAGGTAGGATGTGAGGAGGGTGTCTGGTCATGGATTCAGATGGCACCTTGTCATAAAGCAAAGTCAAAGAAGGCATGTTGACTGCAGGTTTCCTCAGCAGCTGAACTCTGGAGGCATTTTTCCTCAGCAAGTCCACACACTAGTTTGATTAATGCTAACTTTTCCTCCAAATGATACAGCTTAGAAACAAGGTAAGAGAGCCATCTCCTGGTAAGAAATATGGTGATGTTGAGACTTACAGAGATTCTCAAACTGTGTGGGACCCTGAGGGTCCTGGGAAGAGGGGGTTTGGGAAGGTGTTCAGAGTGAGTGCATTCCTGTCTCTGTCTTCACATCACCTTCAACCAGTGCAGCTCCCACTTTGTCCATTTTATGCACTGGATTTCTGATCCAGGTTTCCACCATGTGGAATCTGAGAAATTATTCCATCAAACAAGTTTGAAACAGTTTCATCTTATTGATAATCTGAGTTCTCCAGACATAAGTGACTTTCCTAGGGCCATACAAACGATTCCTGGTAACGCCAGGACAAAACCCAGCTGTTCTGACGCCAGTTCAAGCACTTTCCACCACCCCACACTCTGTCACTTGGAGATTCAGTTTCCCAAAGGTTCTTTGCTTTAGAAAAATGTTTCTCTTAAAGAGCACTGTTCCTTGCTTTTTGTAGAGCTTCGGGGGCTCTTCTCACGAGCTCCCCCTGGAGGACATGGAGTGAAGAAGGCTGCTGTCTTTCCACTGATGGGACCAGAGGCAGCAAAGCTCCCTGGAAGCACAGTAGTACTTTGCAGCAGATGCCCCGGGGGACCGTGCCATCCTAGCTCTCGTGACTCACCATGTGACCTTGATAAGTCAGGCCGCCTCGCTGGCCCCAGTTTTCTCTTCTGTAAAATTAGAAAACCAGGAAGCTGAAGATCTTTGCACTTTGTTGTGGGAGGTCCTTCAGAGAATCCCCCAAGAAGGCCTGAGGCACCCCGACGTGGGCACGTGATTCCTCCTTCTCTTGGGAAGCCAAGGATGTCAACAAACCCAGATTATTGGTCCGTTCCAAGAGAGGAGCTACATCTCTGCCTCAAGGGAGGAGGATATATAACCTCAGAGTTCTGGGCTCACCTGTATCCCCCCGCCCAAATTCCTATATTGAAGCCCTAACCCCCAGTACCTCAGAAAGTGACTGTATTTGGAGGAAGGGCCTTTAAAGGGGTTAATTAAGGTAATAAGATCACTAGTTTGGGTCCCAATCCAATATGACTGGTGCCCTTATAAGCAGCCAAGGAGAGAGGCCTCAGGAAAACCCAAATCTGCCGACACCTTGATCCTGGACATCTAGCCTCCAGAACTGTGAGCAAATAAATTCCTGTTGTTCAAGCCCCCCCGTCCGTGGTACCTTGTACGGCAGCTCTAGCAATCTAATACAGTCGGCAAATTCCCTGCTCAGTGACCGACTCCCCGTTTTGGGAATCATCCCTGTTTGCTCTTTTAACAATCTCTTTGTCAATAAATTGGAGAGAAATGCATCCCTTAGAATGAGTAAGATAAATAAAGTTATGATGAGATGTGACTACGGACCTACAATTCCGGCGCTGAGGGAGAAGTCACGGCAACTCGCACGCATCCTTTTGCTAGAAGAGGCACGGGCTGTCCTTGCAAGGGCTGGGCTGAGATGGGCCAGCAAATCCTCTGTTTGCCCTCATCACTAAAGGATCCGTGCCAGCTCTAGGGTCCCGGACTGCTTGGATCATTGAAGGATCCCACGCTTCGCAGGGGGCTGGAGCCAGGAGGTATGACCTGGGTGGTACTTGGCATTGCATTTAGCAGGAAAAAATGGAACATGAAGCCCATAGCTTGTCTCTGCCTTTCGGCGTCCTGCAATTCCCATCTCATTGGAGTAAAATGAACCCAAGTACCATCTGGTACAGGAAGGTGAAGTCCATGTCTGTCAGACCCTAAAACACACCTGAAGGGGTTTACTGACTTGGGGCCAGGTGGATGGAAGCTTTATCCATTGAGGAAAGAACAAAACAATGGCTCCCAATACAGAGATATGTACAAAAAGCTAAAATAAAGTCCTCTGCTTAGCCAAGAAATGGCCTGTCAATCTAGGATTAATAAGCAAGTGTGGCTGGCCTCTGCTGCCCCGTCACCACACAAAGGTCATACATTCTCTTGAGTTGAAAGGCTGAGGAAAGAGCACGAGCTCTGGAGTCAGGCCTGAGTTCAGACCCTGGCTTTTCTGCCAACAGCGGCATAACTTGGTCTCTCTCATCCTCGGCTTCTCGATCTGTGAAATAGGGATAACAACGCCTTTCTCGTGGCTGTGAAGAGCACATGAAATAACGGTGTTAAGGTCCAAGTGCGCGGAGCCTAGGGCCCTGCTATTTTTCAGTGTTAACGTCGGCGTCTCCCACTGTCCATCACTGAGCCCACGGTGGGACCAGCACACACAAAGGCACGCCCGGCATGATCAACAACTTGAAAATTTGATCAGGTTTGTTAAGGCTGAATGGGGCTCGAAAGAGTGGAGAGACTCTTTTTCCTTTGACTTAGAAAGACCCAAGGGCAGGTTTCAGACAGGATGTCCAAATGCCCAAGGCCCCCTCCTGTGACGAGGTGTGCAGTTTTGATGAGGTATATTGAGCCCCATCAGTCGCTTGGCCCTAGAAGCTGAGTCTGCTGGCAAATAAGCCTAAAGGAAAAGTCTTTGGTCTGGTCAGTGAGCAGAGTTCACCAAGAACATATGCAAGAGCACAGCCAACCCCATGTCCCTAATTAACCAGGAAGGGAGGCCCAGCACGAGGAGAAAGGCTCTTAAACGGAACTCACTCCCTCTCCATGCTGATTAAGCAACAGAGTCTGTCCTTATGTGCACTGGTGGTCTTTACATCATAGCCCAGGGTAAGGGCTGCTGAGAGTCTAACATCCCATAATTAGTCCCCCACTATCATCGGGACTAAACCCAGACAAAACCCAACATGCCTTGACAGGACCCACAAGAGACGACTGCTTGCATGACATGATCTGGGAAAGCCCCACAGGCTGGCCCACTCTCAGATCTCTCTTCCAGTCTGTGTCAGGCACAGTCCCCATGAGACCCATGTCAGAATGGACGCAGGTCGCCAGAGAGGGAAGTTGGCCCATGATCTGTAATCACCACCTTCATACTGCCAGCCCACCTCAACGAGAAGACAGCTCTACGGGGTACTAGGACACAGACACTCTTTGAGAGAAGTAGGAGAGTCAGGGAAAGATGCTAGAAACAGGGTATCACCTGGGATCATCACCTGGGATCACCAGGTCTCAGTGAGATGCTAGGTGAAGCCCCAGTGTCCCCCGAGTCAGACAGCCCTGGCTTCCAATCCAGCTCCTCCACTCACCTACTAGCTCTGTGATATTGAGAAGATTACTTAACTTCTCTAAGTAACAGCATCTAGAAAATGCAGATATTTTCTACTCCGTGGTGTTGGAGGCCTAAAGGAGCTCCCGTGGGGGAAGACTAAACAGTGCCTGGCTCGCTAACTATGCCTTCCTCTCCTCTGCGGGCAGGACTGTGGCGGCTTCCTCTTCCTCGTGGTCCTTTGGCCTCTTCCTCAGGGTACCCTCTCCCAAATCTCCCCATCTTGCCTTTGCTTTTCCTCTAGTGACAGTTCAGGCAACACTAAGGGCCAATTCACCCGCAGCAGCTCTGGGCTGAAGTTGCAAGTGGATGCCCCCTTACCTGCAGCCCTGAGCCGCGCACACTGGAAACACTAACAAAGGCCAAACATAGTGACTTCTATGTTTTTCTTTACTCCCCAGGGACTATCTACAAGGGCAACTCAGACGGCTATTAATTTTTTAATTGTGTTACAATCAGCTCTACCTTTAGGCTTAATTGCAAGACTTGCATTTTTCACCGCTGAATCAATAGTGAGCTGTTAATTTTCTATTTCACCACGTGATGACGTGGACAGTTATAAGGTCAACAGTCTAGGAAGCCCCTGCTCTTCCCCAGCAGCACGCGGGCACTAGGAGAACAGATGTGAGACTAATCCGTACCCTCTTGGCATTCACAGCCTAGGTGAGGAAATGGAAATTATGTACAAGAAGAATGAGAAGGGTATCAGGGAGGAAATGGTTAGGTGGTAAATGGGAAAGGCAGGTGGTGAGCCTGAGAGGAGACTGACGTGCCCTTGGGACTTAGAACTGGAGGAAATCCGATTGCTGAGGCAACTATAAATCTACACAGGACAGGAGGTAGGGAGGGTGGAAGGGAGCCTTGGCTGTAATCTTAGAGAAGGTATTCAAAGCTGAGGAATAAATGTGTCAATCTGGAGAGACGGACATGGTAACCACAAAGGCAATGGTCCCCCCAAAGCAGGGGGCCTCCATCCCAGGGGGTACCAGAATGATCCACTGGGTAATGGGACAAAAACTAGAACTTCTTTTTACATCTTGTTTATCCTTTAAAATCTCTATATGTGGGTATGCTTTTTTCTTTAAAACATCTTTATTGGAGTATAATTGCTTTACATTGTTGTGTTAGTTTCTGCTGTATATAGTTTCTGCTGTATAACAAAGTGAATCAGCTATACATATACATATGTCCCCATATCTCTTCCCTCTTGCATCTCCCTCCCTCCCACCCTCCCTATCCCACCCCTCTAGGTGGTCACAAAGCACCGAGCTGATCTCCCTGTGCTATGTGGCTGCTTCCCACTAGCTATCTATTTTACGTTTGGTAGTGTATATATGTCCATGCCACTCTCTCACTTCGTCCCAGCTTACCCTTCCCCCTCCCCGTGTCCTCAAGTCCATCCCCTACATCTGCGTCTTTATTCCTGTTCTGCTCCTAGGTTCATCAGAACCATTTTTTTTAAGATTCCATATATTTGCGTTAGCATACGGTATTTGTTTTTCTCTTTCTGACTTACTTCACTCTGTATGACAGACTCTAGGTCCATCCACTGCACTACAAATAACTCAATTTCATTTCTTTTTATGGCTGAGTAATATTCCATTGTATATATGTGCCACATCTTCTTTATCCATTCATCTGTTGATGGACACTTAGGTTGCTCTTATGACCTGGCTATTGTAAATAGTGCTGCAATGAACATTGGGGTGCATGTGTCTTTTTGAATTATGGTTTTCTCAGGGTATATGCCCAGTAGTGGGATTGCTGGGTCATACGGTAGTTCTATTTTTAGTTTTTTAAGGAACCTTCATACTGTTCTCCATAGTGGCTGTATCAATTTACATTCCCACCAACAGTGCAAGAGGGTTCCCTTTTCTCCATACCCTCTCCAGCATGTATTGTTTGTAGATTTTTTTTTTTTTTTGCTTTCCTATATCCTTTATTTATTTATTTATTTTTAACATCTTTATTGGAGTATAATTTTGATGATGGCCTTCTGACCGGTGTGAGGTGACACCTCATTGTGGTTTTGATTTGCATTTCTCTAATGATTAAGGTTGTTGAGCATTCTTTCATGTGTCTGTTGGCAATCTGTATATCTTCTTTGGAGAAATGTCTATTTAGGTCTTCCACCCATTTTTGGATTGGGTTGTTTTTTTGATATTGAGCTGCATGAGTGTCTTGTATATTTTGGAGATTAATCCTTTGTCAGCTGCTTCATTTGCAAATATTTTCTCCCATTCTGAGGGTTGTCTTTTTTGCCACACCACATGGCTTGCAGGATCTTAGCTCCCCCAACCAGGGATTGAACCTGGGCCCACGGCAGTGAAAGTGCCAGGTCCTAACCACTGGACCACCAGAGAATTCCCCGGATATGCTTTTTTTTTTTTTTTTAATATTTATTTATTTGGCTGCACTGGGTCTTAGTTGTGGCGTGTGGGATCTTTTTAGTTGTGGCATGCAGGATCTTTAGTTGTGGCATGTGGACTCTTAGTTGTGGCATGCATGTGAGATCTTAATTCCCTGACCAGGGATCAAACCCAGGCCCCCTGCATTGGGAGCGTGGAGTCTTAGCCACTGGATCACCAGGGAAGTCCCTTTCTGGGTATGCTTTCTAATGTGCAAAATATACTAGTCCAGAAGAATATGATTTGTAAATAATTAAATAGGTTCTTCGGGAGTTCACACTCAAAATGTGTCTTTTCTGTGGAGCAGAAAATTAATGATCAAAGCAATCTGGTGACCACTGTAAAATCATTGTTTGGGGCTGGATTCTGTCCCCCCCTCCCCATATTCATATGAAATCCTAACCCTCACTACCTCAGAATGTGAGTCTATTTGGAGAGGGGGTCTTTAAAGTGGTAATTAAGTCAAAATGAGGTCACTAGGGTGGGTCCTAATCCAATAGGACCAGTGTCCTTATAAGAAGAGGAAATTTAGACACAAACAGGCAGAGGGGAGACCATGTGAGGGAGAAGAGAGACGCAAACAGGCAGAGGGGAGACCACATGAGGGAGAAGACGGCCGTCTGCAAGCCAAGGAGAGAGGTCTCAGAGGAAACCAACCCTCCTGACATCTTCATCTTGTACTTCCAGCCTCCAGAACTGTGAGAAAATGCATTTCTGTTGTTTAAGCCCCCCAGTCTGTGGCACTTTGTGAAGGTAGCTCTAGCAGACTAAGACAACGGCCCTCATTCTGACCCCTGCTGGAAGGAGACTGGAAATCTCTCCCATCTGAGTCGAATCCTTCCCTCTTTGTATAGAGTCCTGTGGGTTCTCCATCTCCTGGCCTCACTATTCTAAGGGTACCTCATGGTGGAGTCCTTTGTAAGCTGCAAAGACATATCAGGAAATACCTCTCCTGCCTGGTCCCACACTACCGCCAGCCCAGCCTTCCACTTGCCCACCGCCCCCCCTTATACACCTGGCCGTGGAGACCCTTATTCCAGCCCCACCAGGACTGAGGCCATCGCTGGGTCAGTGACTTGCCCAATTTCACTAAATAAGTTGTTGGCTAAGAATGGTGTTAAAATCCATCCCTAATTATTCAATCTATAACCTTGGCAAACATGTGTTCCCAATGTCTGCCAAGTGACTTCAAAACATTTTTGACCAACTTCCCCTCTCCTAGAATAAGTATCCACTAGTAGCCTGAAAAAAACCCTAAGATTTAATTAAAATTATTAGTTGCCAGTGTGAATGTCTTTCTTTCACCTGAGCCCTCTTGGCTGGAGTTAATTTGTCATGATACTGTAACCCAAATTTTATAATTACCTGGTTGTGGCACAGTCAAAAACTTTCAAGTGGTATAAAATGTCTGCTCTAAAGCAGGGTTACAGGTTTGGAAAATAAACCATTTAAAAGAAGTTCTAAGTCTAGCCATCCTACTTAAACCTGTTACTCTTAGTGTAATTGGTCACGTGCATCTGTGCAGTTTTTTGTTTTTGTTTTTTAATTTATTTTTGGCTGTGTTGGGTCTTCGTTGCTGCATGCGGGCTTTCTCTAGTTGCAGTGAGCGGGAGCTACTCTTCGTTGCAGTGCGCAGACTTCTCATTGCGGTGGCTTCTCTTGTTGCAGAGCACAGGCTCTAGGTGCGCGGGCTTCAGGAGTTGTGGCGTGCAGGCTCAGTAGTTGTGGCACATGGGCTTAGTTGCTCTGCGGCATGTGGGATCTTCCCGGACCAGGGCTCGAACCCGTGTCCCCTGCATTGGCAGGTGGATTCTTAACCACTGCGCCACCAGGGAAGCCCTGTGCAGTATTTTTCTAGTAGTTGACACACAATGTATTAGAATATTTGGCAAAAAACAAGCATGAGATATTTTTATTCAGATTGTGATTCCTATGCAAAAATGCACAAACGTAAAAAGAAATTCTTCCTGGGAGGTGATATTGATCTCACGAGGGGCAGTGGACACTGTTGTGAAGAAAACTCACTGGCTTTAAGCAAGGTATTTACGTTCTTTGGCCTCAGTTGTCCCATCAATAAAGTGGGATTAAAACAGTTTCCTCGCCTGGGTGCTGTAAGCATTGTGTTTAGTACCTAGTTAAGCTCAGGAATAGTCAAGAAATAACTTTTGGGGGAAAAAAAAAAAACGTAAAGTTGCATGACATACAGGCATACACATTTCTATTTCATTAATATCCTGTGACAAAGTGAGATGCAGAAGTCTAATGAAAGGATACAATAGTAGCTGATTTTTCATTGAGAGGGGAAAAGTGGTTTCTTTTTCCATCCCAGAACCAAGGGCTGGTCAGAGGAAAGAATGGAGACAATTTCAACAGAAAATAACCAAATGTTGGAAGAACATTTGCAAAAACAATGGATTTCCTTCCCAAGGACTGGAAATGGCGTGGGCAGTTGGGCAATAAAGGAGCTGCAGCCATTTTCTGTCCCATTCCTACAAATGACAACAAAAACATGATGGCGGAGAACAACGCCAAGTGACAATCTTCATTTCATTCCTCGGGGATAGAAAACACATCCGTTTATTAAGTCTTTAAAAGCCATAACCACAGATTGCAGCAACAAGACGCTACAGAGAAAAGAGTGCTTGGGCTGAGCCAACCGTATGTGGCAACCAAATGAAAAGATGATTCCCGTATGGAGGAGGAGCGGGCCAGCCCCCGGGGAGAGCATGAACACAGAGCTCTCATTTACAGTGGAGATGTTGACATGCGGTGTGTTTTCCTCCGCAGACAGGCAAGCTCCCTGGAAAAGGAAGATGAATGCAAGCGGAGAACATGAACTCTCTCTAGCAAACCATGTCCATTTTCTGCCTGGGGAGACGTCTAAGAAATGGATGGCCCTGACCCTGGATTAGGAGGATGTGAATGAGTTCTGCCCCAAGTACTGCCCCTGCTTGCCGACTCTGCCCAACTTGACTTTCGCAGTGAAGTCTCACTTGCCCCATCATCCCTGGGCAAAAGCTTGTCCACCTGAATTCATTTTACCAAAAACGGAGCCCTTCCCGTTTAAATTGCAAAGGTGTGTTTATGTCAAGTTTAACATATTTTTGTAGAAATCTTTTCAAAATGAATGTCAGACCCCCCTGATCTCTCAGCATACACTGAACGTTAGTGAGATGGCACACGAGTAAGTACAGAGCGTGTGGCACCGAACACGCACTAGGCGGTGCCCTATGCCTGTTGCTCTGTTTGTTCCTTTTTATAGCACAAGGTCATCAGTGTGACTATTGCTGATGGAGGGATGCCTCTGCAGAGGGGGACAAGGTGCAAGATGAAGTTGGAGAGACACAGACGACTATGCTTTTTGAGGATTTGTGTCTGTGGTTTCTCTCCCCTCCCCCCTTCACCATTAGGCTATTCATGGTCATTTCTTGGTCCCCTTCTCTACACTGTTTCGCTTACGCAGGCTCAGTCCCTTCCCTGAACAACAGATCTGTTCATAAAACTCTCTACGAGCAAACTCCACGAGGGCACCGACTAGGTGACGCAGCCACACACGCCCTGACACGGCAGCTGTTCGGGTTCCCCAAACCTCTGTCTACTACTCTTGCCCCTCTCAGCAAGGGAAACACCACCCTTCCAGCTGCTGAAGCCCCCAGACGCCGGAGTCATTCTTGACAACCCTCCTTGCTCGCTCCCCACCCCCAGGCAATCAGCAAATCCTGTAACCTCTCCTTTCAGAATAGGGACAGAAGCTGATCACGCCTCACCTCATCCTCTGCTACCACCTTGGTCCAAGGCACCGCCTCCTCTCTCCCAGATTACCGGCCTTGTCTTCCTATTCTCAGCTCATAAGCAGAGGTCATCCTTTTAATCATGTCACTCCTCAAAGTCGAACTCCTTTTAGTGGCCTGCGAGGCCCACTCATCTGGAGGCTCATGACCCCTCTGACCTTGTCTCCTTATACTCTTCCTCCTGGGTCACTCAGCTTCACCCACCGCCCTGGCCCCCTTGCTGTGCTTCGCACAAGCCAGACACTTGCCTGCCTCGGGGCCTCTGCACTTGCCCTTTCTTCTGTCTACAGTGCTGTTCACCTAGATGTGGACATGATTTTGTCCCAGCTTCAGATCCCTGCTCAAACATTACTTTCTAGCAAGGCCCTCTCTCTTCCTCTCCTTATTCTGCTTTAACACTTATCACTACCCAACATAAAGTAGAGTTTGCTTGTATATCTTGTTTATTGCTTCCACCAACTAGAATGTGAGCTCCATGAGAACAGGGATTTTTTTTTTCATATCTTGTTCACTACTATATCCCTAACTCCTAAAACAGTACCTGGCACACAGCTGGTCATTAATAAATATTTGCTGAGTGAAGATTGTTTTTTACTGTAGTCATTGAGCCTGCTCCTAGACGTATAGGGTAGTGATTACGCGCAAGGATTTTAAAGTCAGACTAATGAAGATCCAAAAACCTGCTCTAACCCCATTTTAGCTGCGTGACCTTAGGCAAGGTGTTGAACTTCTCTAAATGTAGTTTTATCATCTTTAAAACAAGAATGATGGTGTACAAAAAAGTATGTAAAGCACTGAGCACAGAACCTAGCAAACTCATCATTCAATACATATGCCTTGTTATGAGTACTATTCCCATGGCCACCCCTCAGTGCAGGTGGCTATCGTCTGTCCCCTGTTGACCACAAAACCCCCAGCTCATCTCCTTGACTCCAGCGTTTCCCCACACCCCAGCATCTTCTACACACTAGGACCAGATTGATCTTCCAGAACACAAATCTAATTGGTAATACAGCGATCCAAAAAATCTCTCTTCCAAAAAAACTGACAATAAATTGTCAAAACCAACTTGGCCAGAAGTCACGAAGTTATCAAAGGCTTGCAGTAATCTGGGAAGCTTTTACTCAACCTAAATGGCTAAATCTTGGTAAGAACAGTGAGGCTTATGGTGTTTTAACTTGCCCTGTTCCAATCTACCCACCTCCAGCTCCATGGTTGCCTTGAAAACCAGTCCTAGTAAAACCAGTAGCCTGAGAGCCATCAGACAGATGGAAATGGAGTCGGAGCTCCTCTAAAGCTTCATGCCTGGGGAACTGTCAGTGTTTGACCTCTCTGGTAGCTCCCTGGAAGACTCCACTTGCAAAGTCACCCTTGTTTCACCTGACTTGGCGTTCACTCCACCAAAATGCCTTTTCCCCGGGGGTGATTGTCAAAAAAAACCAGTAAAGGCAACTGTTTAACTTTGCGCTGGGAGCTTTGTAGCTGCCTGAGGCAGTGAACAACAGTTGGGACAAACAATTAGCTAGCCAAAAAGCTTCAGAGGAAAAGCTGAGGAATGAATCTCCAAAGGGGCTTTGAAAAGCTTCCACATATTCATGGGAATCTCGAAGGCCATGTGCGTGTGCAGGGCTATGAGTGTGCCTAGGGCTGTGCGTATGCTCACAAAAGACCTCAGAAGGCCCTACGTTCTCACCTCTAGCTGACCTTGATGCTCTGCACAACCAGAAGTGAAAGCTAAGGCATAGTTGTCGACTTCCTGGCTGAGTGTTGAAGATGAGCCCCACCAAGACACAGAGCCCTTGGCAAAGACTGGGAGGTTTACTGGTTATAGAAATTTAAGGAAATATCTGTCCATTCATTAACTGACCACTGAGCTAACTGAGCACAGAGTATAATGACTAAACATGAAAAAGATTACAGACTTTACAGAATTAGTTCGGAAAAGCTATTTAAAAAAAACCAAACAATAACAACAACAAACACTGGAGAAAGGGCAGAATCTGATTTCCAGAGTTACCATATTATCAGTTTGCCCAAAAAGTTCATTCAGGTTTTTCCATACGATGAAAAACCCGAACGAACTTTTTAGCCAACCCAACACGTTATTTAAAATGTCTACTTTTCGGGATGGAGTCAAGATGGCAGACTAGGAGGACACGGAATTCGCATCTTCTCACAACGAGGGCACCTACCAGGCACCGGTGGGGGACCACGGACACCTAAGGGGACGGGAGGAACCCCCAGCGACCGGGTAGGATGTGGGGCGTGGGGGGAGTGAGGGGGGAGGAGAAGTGGAGGCGGGACGGGACTGGCGCCCCTGAGGGGTGGCTGGGGGAGGGGAAGGGATCCCACGCCCGAATGGGGAAATTGGGGGACCATCGAGAGGGCAGAGGATCAAAAGGGAGCATGGCCAGGTTTCCCCTGCCCACATGGGCCCCCAGGAACCTGCTGAGATCCCGGGCCTGACCCTCTGCCCACCGAGGCCCCCTCCAGCCGTGCGGGTCCTGAGGGAGAGGGAGGGAGGGAAGGGGGAGCAAAAGTAAAGGCCAGACCTCCAGGACCGGCACCACTGGGGGCAGCTGGGGGAGGGGAGGAGTTCCTACACCCAGCGGGACCCACCCACGGTTAGGGGTCCAGGGGCGACAGGGGAGACCCTGGGGGACGCAGTGCGGGGGGGGCAGGGAGGGGGGCACGAAAGAACATAAGGGAATGGGAACAGTGCTTTCCCTGTCCGCTCAGGCACTGGGGAGCCTGCTGGGCTCCTGGGCCTAATCCTCTGCCCGCGGAGCCTCCCTCCTGCCGTGCAGAGCCCAAGCCCCACCCCTGCACCCCCAGCCAGGGCCCCACCTCTACACTCGGAGACCCCCTCCAACGCACTGGGCCTAAACCCCACCCACACACCCCCACTGAGGGCCCTACCTCCAAACTCCGGAACGCCACACTCCAGAGGCCCTCCTTCCACATGCTGCCTCTCCCCTTCTGTGCAGGTCCTAAGCAGAGGCCCCGCCCCATGCTTGAACATTCGCCACCTAGGCCCCACCCCACGCTCAAATGTCACCCCCCCCACCGCACCCGCCTAGGTCCCACCCCACCCAAAACCCCGCCCCTGCCTAAGTTCCACCCCCCCCACCTAAACTCCACCCCCATAGTCAAGCCCTTTTATTTTCTTTTTTCCTCTTTTAGATTGGGGTTCTGTTTTACCTTGCTGATTCATTGTTGTTGATTCGTTTATATTTTTACTTTTCCTAGTAAAGCTTCTATTTTTCTAATTTTATTTTAATCTTTATACTTCGTTATTGTTCTCTCCTTTTGGCTTCTTCCCCCCCACCCGCGCTTTTTTTTTCTATTTTCTTTTGCTGTTTTATTTTACCTTGTTGCAGTTGTTTCAATTATAGTTTTATTTTTCCTAATATAATTTTTATCTTTCTAATTTTATTTTGTTTTTTATTCTTTGATATTGTACTACTCCTTTTTTTCTTTCTTTCTTCCTTTTTTTTTTTTTTTTTTACTGTGCCACGAAGCTTGCGGGATCTTGGTTCCCAGGCTGGAGGTGGTGGGAGCTCCAAGTCCAAACCTCTGGACTAACAGAGAACCTCAGACCCCAGGGAATATCAATCGGAGTGAGGCCTCCCGGAGGTCCTCATCTCAGCACCAAGACCCAGCTCTATCCAGCTGCCTGCAAACGCCAGTGCTGGATGTCTCAGGCCAAACAACCAGTAAGACAGGACTACAGCACCACCCATCAAAAAAAAAAAAAAAAGAAACAACAAAAAAATACGTTACAGACGAAGGAGCAAGGTAAAAACCTACAAGACCAAATAAATGAGGACAAAATAGGCAACCTACCTGAAAAAGAATTCAGAGTAGTGATAGTAAAGATGACCCAGAATCTCGGAAACAAAATGGAGAAAATGCAAGAAACATTTAACAAGGAACTAGAAGAACTAAAGAGCAAACAAACAGTGATGAACAACACAAATACTGAAATTATAAATACTCTAGAAGGAATCAATAACAGAATAACAGAGGCAGAAGAACAGATAAGTGAGCTGGAAGATAAAATGGTGGAAATAACTGCCAGGGAGCCAAATAAAGAAAAAAGAATGAAAATAATTGAGGACAGTCTCAAAGACCTCTGGGACAACATTAAACACACCAACATTCGAATTATAGGGGTCCCAGAAGAAGAAGAGAAAAAGAAAGGGTCTGAGAAAATATTTGAAGAGATTATAGTCGAAAACTTCCCTAATATGGGAAAGGAAATAGTCACCCAAGTCCAGGAAGCACAGAGAGTACCATACAGGATAAACCCAAAGAGAAGCATGCCAAGACACATATTAATCAAACTATCAAAAATTAAATACAAAGAAAAAATACTGAAAGCAGCAAGGGAAAAGCAACAAATAACATACAAGGGAATCCCCATAAGGTGGACAGCTGATCTTTCAGCAGAAACTCTGCAAGCCAGAAGGGAGTGGCAGGACATATTTAAAGTGATGAAAGGGAAAAACCTACAACCAAGATTACTTTACCCAGCAAGGATCTCATTCAGATTTGATGGAGAAATTAAAACCTTTACAGATAAGCAAAAGTTAAGAGAATTCAGCACCACCAAACCAGCTTTACAATAAATGCTAAAGGAACTTCTCTAGGCAGGAAACACAAGAGAAGGAAAAGACCTTCAAAAACAAACCCAAAACAATTAAGAAAATGGCAATAGGAACATACATATCGATAATTACCTTAAATATAAATGGATTAAATGCTCCAACCAAAAGACACAGACTGGCTGAATGGATTCAAAAACAAGTCCTGTACATATGCTGTCTACAAGAGACCCACTTCAGACCTAGGGACACCTACAGACTGAAAGTGAGGGGACGGAAAAAGATATTCCATGCAAATGGAAATCAAAAGAAAGCTGGAGTAGCAATTCTCATATCAGACAAAATAGACTTTAAAATAAAGACTATTACAAGAGACAAAGACGGACACTACATAATGATCAAGCGATCAATCCAAGAAGAAGATATAACAATTGTAAATATTTATGCACCCAACATAGGAGCACCTCAATACATAAGGCAAATGCTAACAGCCATAAAAGGGGAAATTGACAGTAACACAATCATAGGAGGGGACTTTAACACCCGCTTTCACCAATGGACAGATCATCCAAAATGAAAATAAATAAGGAAACACAAGCTTTAAATGATACGTTAAACAAGATGGACTTAATTGATATTTATAGAACATTCCATCCAAAAGCAACAGAATACACTTTCTTCTCAAGTGCTCATGGAACATTCTCCAGGATAGATCATATCTTGGGTCACAAATCAAGCCTTGGTAAATTTAAGAAAATTGAATTCGTATCAAGTATCTTTTCCGACCACAATGCTATGAGACTAGATATCAATTACAGGAAAAAATCTGTAAAAAGTACAAACACATGGAGGCTAAACAATACACTACTAAATAACCAAGAGATCACTGAAGAGGAAATCAAAAAATACCTAGAAACAAATGACAATGAAAACACGACAACCCAAAACCTATGGGATGCAGCAAAAGCAGTTCTAAGAGGGAAGTTTATAGGAATACAATCCTACCTCAAGAAACAAGAAACATCTCAAATAAACAACCTAACCTTACACCTAAAGCAATTAGAGATAGAAGAACAACAACAACAAAAAAAACCCAAAGTTAGCAGAAGGAAAGAAATCATAAAGATCAGATAAGAAATAAATGAAAAAGAAATGAAGGAAACAATAGCAAAGATCAATAAATCTAAAAGCTGGTTCTTTGAGAAGATAAATAAAATTGATAAACCATTAGCCAGACTCATCAAGAAAAAAAGGGAGAAGACTCAAATCAACAGAATTAGAAATGGAAAAGGAGAAGTAACAACTGACACTGCAGAAACACAAAGGATCATGAGAGATTACTACAAGCAACTATATGCCAATAAAATGGACAACCTGGAAGAAATGGACAAATTCTTAGAAAAGCACAACTTTCCGAGACTGAGCAAGGAAGAAATAGAAAATATAAACAGACAGATCACAAGCACTGAAATTGAAACTGTGATTAAAAATCTTCCAACAAACAAAAGCCCAGGACCAGATGGCTTCACAGTCGAATTCTATCAAACATTTAGAGGAGAGCTAACACCCATCCTTCTCAAACTCTTTCAAAATATAGCAGAGGGAGGAACACTCCCAAACTCATTCTACGAGGCCACCATCACCCTGATACCAAAACCAGACAAAGATGTCACAAAAAAAGAAAACTACAGACCAATATCACTGATGAACATAGATGCAAAGATCCTCAACAAAATACGAGCAAACAGAATCCAACAGCACTTTAAAAGGATCATACACCATGATCAAGTGGGATTTATCCCAGGAATGCAAGGATTCTTCAATATATGCAAATCAATCAATGTGATAAACCATATTAACAAATTGAAGGAGAAAAACAATATGATCATGTCAATAGATGCAGAAAAAGCTTTCAACAAAATTCAACACCCGTTTATGATAAAAACCCTCCAGAAAGTAGGCATAGAGGGAACCTACCTCAACATAATAAAGGCCATATATGACAAACCCACAGCCAACATCGTTCTCATTGTTTTTCAATGGTGAAAAACTGAAACCATTTCCCGTAAGATCAGCAACAAGACAAGGTTACTCACTCTCACCACTATTATTCAACATAGTTTTGGAAGTTTTAGCCCCAGCAATCAGAGAAGAAAAAGAAATATAATGAATCCAAATCGGAAAAGAAGAAGTAAAACTGTCACTGTTTGCAGATGACATGATACTATACATAGAGAATTCTAAAGATGCTACCAGAAAACTACCAGAGCTAATCAATGAATTTGGTAAAGTAGCAGGATACAAAATTAATGCACAGAAGCCTTTTGTATTCCTATATACTAATGATGAAAAATCTGAAAGAGAAATTAAGGAAGCACTCCCATTTACCATTACAACAAAAAGAATAAAATACCTAGGAATAAACCTACCTAAGGAGCCAAAAGAGCTGTATGCAGAAAAATATAAGACACTGATGAAAGAAATTAAAGACGATACAAACAGATGGAGAGATATACCATGTTCTTGGATTGGAAGAATCAACATTGCGAAAATGACTATACTACCCAAAGCAATCTACAGATTCAATGCAATCCCTATCAAACTACCACAGGCATTTTTCACAGAACTAGAACAAAAAATTTCACAATTTTTATGGAAACACAAAAGCCCGAATAGCCAAAGCAATCTTGAGAAAGAAAAATGGAGCTGGAGGAATCAGGCTCCTGGACTTCAGACTATACTACAAAGCTACAGTAATCAAGACAGTATGGTACTGGCACAAAAACAGAAATATAGATCAATGGAACAGGATAGAAAGCCCAGAGATAAACCCATGCACGTATGGTCACCTTATCTTTGATAAAGGAGGCAAGAGTATACAATGGAGAAAAGACAGCCTCTTCAATAAGTGGTGCTGGGAAAACTGGACAGCTACATGTAAAAGAATGAAATTAGAACACTCCCTAACATCATACACAAAAAGAAACTCAAAATGGATTAAAGACCTAAATGTAAGGGCAGACACTATCAAACTCTTAGAGGAAAACATAGGCAGAACACTCTATGACATAAATCACAGCAAGATCCTTTTTGACCCACCTCCTAGAGAAATGGAAATAAAAACAAAAATAAACAAATGGGACCTAATGAAACTTAAAAGCTTTTGCACAGCAAAGGAAACCGTAAAAAAGACCAAAAGACAACCCTCAGAATGGGAGAAATTATTTGCAAACCAAGCAACTGACAAAGGATTAATCTCCAAAATATACATGCAGCTCATGCAGCTCAATATTAAAATGTCTATTTTTCAGCAAAAAATTATGAGGCATGCAAAGAAAAAGGAAAGTATGGGCCATACACAGGGGGAAAAAATAATTAATAGAGATTTTCCCTGAGGCAGCTCAGACACTGGACTTTCTAGATAAAGACTTGAAATCAATTATTTTAAATATGTTCAAAGATATAAAGGAAACTGTATCTAAAGAACTAAACAGGCTTCCGTGGTGGTGCAGTGATTAAGAATCCACCTGCCAATGCATGGGATATGGGTTCAAGCCCTGTTCTGGGAAGATCCCACCTACCGTGGAGCAACTAAGCCCATGCACCACAACTACTGAGCCCATGTACCTAGAGCCCATGCTCCACAACAAGAGAAGCCGCCGCAATGAGAAGCCCGTGCACCACAACGAAGAGTAGCCCCCACTCACCAAATTAGAGAAAGCCCACACACTGCAACAAAGACCCAATGCAGCCAAAAATAAATACCAATTTAAAATATTTAAAAAAAAAAGAACTATAGGAAAGTATGATAACAATGTCTTACCAAATAGAGAATATCAGTAAAGAGAGGAAATTAGGAAAAAAGAACCAAATACCAATTCTGCAGTTGAGAAGTGCAGTAATTAAAATGAAAAATTCACTAGAGGGACTCAACATCAGATTTGAGCAGGTGGAAGAAGCTTGAAGATGGGTCGATTAAGATTACCCACTGTGAAGAACTGAAGGAAAAAAGGAAGAAGAAAAATGAACAAAGCTCAAAGACCTTTGGGGCACCATCAAAAGTTCCATTATGTGCTTAATGGGCATCTCTGAATGAGAGGAGGAAAAAGGGCAGAAAGAACATTTGAAGAAATGATGGCAAAAAACTTTCTAAATTTGATGAAAAGCATTAACCCACACATTCAAGAAGGTCAATTCAAGAAGTTTTGGCTAGGATAAACTCAAAGAGATCCACACCTGTACATCACAATCAAAATGTCTAAAATTAAAGAAAAAGAGAGAATCTTTAAAGCATCAAGAGAAAAGTGACTCATCACATACTAGGCATCCCCAAGAAGATTAACAGCTGATTTCTCATAAATAACCATAGAGGAATGGGACCTAATTAAACTTAAAAGTTTTTGCACAGCAAAAGAAACTATCGACAAAATGAAAAGACAACCTACTGAATGGGAGAAAATATTTGCAAATGATATGACTGATAAGGGGTTAATATCCAAAAAAAAAACAACAAAAAAAGAATAGCTCATACAACTTAATGTCAACAAAACAAAACAAAACAAAAAAAAAAACTGAAATAAAAAATGGGCAGAAGACCTGAATAGACATTTTTCAAAAGAAGACATACCAATGGCCAACACACATGAAAACATGTTCAACATCGTTAATCATCAGAGAAATGCAAATTAAAACCACACCTGTCAGAATGACTATCATCAGAAAGAACATAGGGGCTTCCCTGGTGGTGCAGTGGTTAAGAATCCACCTGCCAATGCAGGGGACACAGGTTCCATCCCTGGTCCGGGAAGATCCCACATGCCACAGAGCTACTAAGCCCATGCACCACAACTACTGAGCCTGCACTCTAGAGCCCATGAGCCACAACTACTGAGCCCGTGAGCCACAACTACTGAAGCCTGTGCACCTACAGCCCGTGCTCTGCAACAACAGAAGCCACTGCAATGAGAAGCCCGTGCACCACAACGAAGAGTAGCTCCCTCTCACTGCAACTAGAGAAAGCCTGCGCACAGCAACAAAGACCCAACGCAGCCAAAAATAAAATAAAAATAAATTTATTTTTTTTAAAAACCCACAAATAACAAATGTTGGCAAGGATGTAGTAAAAAGGCAACCCATGTACACTGTTGGTGGGAATGTAAATTGGTCCAGCCACTGTGGAAAACAGTATGGAGTTTTCTGAAAAAAAACTAAAAATAGAACTATCATATGACCCAGCAATTCCACTCTTGTGTGTATATCCAAAAAAGAAAACACTAATCTGAAAAGATACTTGCCACCCCAATATTCATAGCAACATTACTGACAAGAGCCAAGATATGGAAACAACCTAAGTGTCCATCAACAGAGGAATGGATAAAGAAGATGTGTTATATATATGCAATGGAATACTAATCAGCCATAAAAAAGAATGAAATTTTGCCATTTGCAACAACATGGATGGACTTGGAGAGTATTATGCTAAGTGAAATAAATCAGATAAAGACAAATACTATACAATATCACTTATATTTGGAATCTAAAAAATAAAAGAAACTAGTGAATCTAGCAAAAAGGAAACAGACTCACAGATATAGAGAACAAACTAGTGGTTACCAGTGGGGAGAGGGAAGAAGGGAGGGGCAAGATAGGGGTATGGAATTAAGAGATTAAAAACTACTATGTGCAAAATAAATAAGCTATAAGGATATATTGTACAACATGGTGAATATAGCCAATGTTTTATTATAACTATAAATGGAATATAACCTTTAAAAATTGTGAATCACTATGTTGTACACCTGAAATATATAATATTGTACATCAACTATACCTCAATTTAAAAAAAAAAACGATGGAGGGCAGAAGGCAGTAGGATGACACGTTCAAAATGCTGAAAGAAAAAGCGCACCACCCAAGAACTCTATACCCAGCAAGAAAGACTATCCCTCAAAACATGAAAGCAAAGTTAAGACATTCTCAAATTAAAAAAAAAAAGAAAAAAAAACCTTGAGAGAATTTGTTGCTAGCAGGTTGGCCTTACAAGAAATACTAAAATGAGTCCTTCAGACAAATAAAAGGACACTGGATATCAACTCAAATCCACATGAAGAAATAAAGAGCATCAGTAAAGGTAACTGCTTAGGTAAATATAAAAAAGAGTATAAATGTATTTTTTGTTTGTAACTCTTTTTTTTCTCCTCTCTGCTTTAAAAGACATTTGCCGGGACTTCCCTGGTGGTGCAGTGGTTAAGAATCCACCTGCCAATGCAGGAGACACGGGTTTGAGCCCTGGTCCAGGAAGATCCCACATGCCGTGGAGCAACTAAGCCCGTGCGTCACAACTACTGAGCCCTTGTGCCACAACAACTGAAGCCCGTATCCCTAGAGCCCTTGCTCCACAACAAGAGAAGTCACCGCAATGAGAAGCTTGCACACTGCAACGAAGAGTAGCCCCCGCTCACCGCAACTAGAGAAAGCCCGCGGGCAGCAACGAAGACCCAACGCAGCCAAAATAAATAAATTTTTAAAAATGACAAAAAGGAAGTAAAAGTTCATGACAACAAAAAGTTAAAAAAAAATAAAAAGACGTTTGCCTACAATAGTTAAAATCCATGTTGTTGAGCACACAATTGTATAAAGGTATAATTTGTATGGCAATAACAGCACATAGAAGGGGGAAGTGAATGAAACTATCTAGAAGCAAAGTTTTTGTTTACTATTTAAGTTGATTGGTATTAATCCAAACTAGATTTTTGTAAGTCAAGAGTTAATTGTAACCCCGAGAGCAACCACTAAGAAATTAATTTAAATATACATAGTAAAATAAATGGCAAAGGAATTGAAATAATACACTAGAAAATATCTAACATAAAAGGAGACAGTAATGGAGGAATAGAGGAATGAAAAAGCCATGAGATATATAGAGAAAACAAATAGCAAGATGACAGACATAAATGCTGCCTTATCAGTAATTATGTTAAGTGTAAATGGATTAATCACTCCCATTAAAAGGAAGAGATTGGTAGATTAAAAAAATGATCCAACTATATGCTGTCTACAAGAGGTTCACTTTAGATTCAAAGACACGAATAGGTTGAAAGTAAAAGGATAGAAAAAAGATATACCACACAAAAACAGTAACCAAAGGAAAGCTGGAGTGGCTATATTAATATCAGACAGAAGAGACTTTAAAACAAAATTTGTTACTAGATATAAAGAAGGCCATTTTTTAATGATAAAAGGGTCAGTCCATCAAAAAGATATTTTCTAGTGTATCATTTAATTCCTTTGTCATTTATGCTACTACAAATATAGTCAGGAAAGTGAGACCAGCAGTCACGGCTCTGGGGTGCAGGGCTGTGCTCAAGGTAACAGAGGAAGTGCTGAAGGACATCATGAAAAGGGGGTGAGAACTGCCCCCGGCAGGAGAAACTGGGAAAGGCCTGGAAGTGAGAACAAACACAGTGTCTTGGAGAAAAATGAGGCACATAAGGTCCACTTGGGAGGGTTTTAAATATCATGTCAATGAGTTCAGTGTTTTTTCCTGTTGACAATAGGGAGTCACTGAACACTTTTGAGCCAAGGAGAAAGTGATGTCATGCCGAGTGGTGTTTTTGAAGATTAACCGGGCAGGGGTTTGTAGGGCGGTTAGAGAGGTTGAGGAAGGAAGCCCAGCAGTCCAGTCACCAAGCAGGGTGGCCCTATCAAGAAAGGAGGAGAGGGACTTCCCTGGTGGTCCAGTGGGTAAGACTCCATGCTCCCAGTGCAGGGGGCCTGGGTTCGATCCCGGGTCAGAGAACTTGATCCCGCATGAATGCCGCAACTAAGAAGTCCGCATGCCGCAACTAAGAAGTCCGCATGCCGCAACTAAGAAGTCCACATGCTGCAACTAAGAAGTCCACATGCCGCAACTAAGAAGTCCACATGCTGCCACTAAGACCTGGCGCAGCCAAAATAAATAAATAAATATTAAAAATAAAGAAAGGAGGAGATAATGAGACACGGGTGGGAGGGGAAGTGCAAATGCTCTGCATGTGCCAGCTCAGGTGACCTTCACACCCACCTGCGAAGGCACTGTTCTTATCTCACAGATGGTTCAAAACCAGTGCCAGTGCAGTCAGGTAACTTGCTGTGGTCATACAGCCAGGAAGTGGCAGGGGAGGCGGGGCGTGGCCCCTGAGAATCTGATGTGAGCATCCCTACTCTTCACCTTCAGGCAGATCTGCGGGGGGAACACCTGATGTGCCTTTAAAACACCCGCGAGCTGTTTGAAGTAGTCATTAGCTGAATAAATGCTTTTCCAGCAAGGGATAATAATTATATCAATAATCAGGTTCATCATGTATTGGGTGCTACACTTACAAGCACTACCAGAGCAGAACTGGTCTCTATCTTTTTCACACGCACCAGGTAGTTTGACACAGTCCCCGAGCCTCACCGGATATTCATAAGTACTTATTGACTGAAAGTCCTGGGGCCACTTGGAAAGTCACTGGAGCGAAATTATCGGAGTCCACGCGTTTTCAAGCGTCATTTCAATAGGTTTCCATCTGGAGGCAGCATGACATTGCTGGCGTCACCCTCAGTTCTGTCACCCACAGGCTACAGGCGGTTTTTAATGGACCTGTTTAACACCAAACCGGTAGGTGGGGTCTGAGTGGCCATTTTTAAAAATGGCTAAGCTCTGAACTGGTTAATTTTTGCTCGTGTTCAATAACTTCTAAAAACTAGAATACGCTCAGGGTTAAAAGACTTTCTCAATATCCCTGCCTCACAACGAAGAAGGAGTGTAGTATTAGACTCCACTGTGTGTCATAACCTTAAGTTGACATTCTGACCCGACTTTGGACTACACAGACTTAAAACAGTATTTCACAAGAAGAAACAATTCTATTACATCCTAAATTTTAAGAGCTTTTAACTTTGCCTTTTTTCTCCTCTTGTAACCATTAATGTAGATGGAGCATGGAAATCATCTTGCGGGAAGAATAGCATCCTTTGTTGGCTAATGTTTTTTCCTTTTACTCACTGTTGTGAAATGGAATTCTTTAATAGGTGATGCTTAATGTTCTGTGTTAACCTGTCTTAAGGCTCTGTTGAGCATGACAAATGTGTGGATGATTACTTCTCGGTTTTCATTGAGAAGATAAAACATTAATATATTAAATTTGTATTTTAAGCAAGTTCTTCTACACGAGGCCTTTAACTGTTTAGCCTTGTCATTGACACATATGAGTTGGGTTGCCCAGTTTCCAGCCGATGCTGCCCTTTCCCTTCAAGGTGCCGGGTGCTGTCCGGCTTCTGCACAACCTTCTCCATCCGGCTTTCCCAGGAGGCAGAGCTGGTGTCCAGAGCAGCTGCATCGTGTGCTCACTTCTAACTCTGAGGACTACAGAGCAGCGGGATGTCCCTCACAATTCGGGGGAGTAAGGGGTGCTGCTTTTGAATCGCACACTTCTCTCTAGCATGAGCTCAATCCAACACACGAAGGACTGCACATTCACTTCCTGTCTCATCAACTTGTCATGGAAAGTTTCAAGTTGCAAAACAGCCTGTCCTTTTATCTTCAAAGCTTGAAAGCTCTTGGATCTAAGAAGGAAATAGCTTAATTGGGTTGAAAAAAGACAATTTGATTTTAGGATGGTTAAACACAGGGTTACTGAAACATTGAAACCAAACAACTTTTAGCCTAATAAGAGATTCGGGTGGTTATCGATCTGCTGGTAACTCATTAATGCCACCTAAAACCAGGCATCCTTCCATTGGAGATGTGCAGTACTGAGGGGCTTACGGGGTGAGGGGAGAGGAAGCCGCCTTAGAGGCTCTAATGAGACAGGTAAGGAGAGCATATTTTGGAACAGAACTGTGAGCCATGAGACAACAACCACGTGGTCCAAAGTTATCTTGTGCCCAGACACACGTGTGCGCGTGAACAGACGCCCCCTCCCCTCCACACACGCACAGCCTACAAGCCTGCGGCGTTTGCAAAAGTCACTTGCCTGCAAAGCCAACAGGACTCTCACTAACCACGTGGTCTGGCAGGACTCTGACAGATGAGGTTCGACCATAGTGATTTAAAACCTTATTATTACCGGGTTATTCAATTACTCACTGTGTGACCTTAGACAAAGTACCCAACCTTTCTGAGCCTCAGTTTCTTAATCTATGACATTGATTAAATAATTCCTTTTAGGCAGGGTTGTTGGTGAGGATTAGCAATAACAGTGAGTGGAACATAGCCAGTGCCCAGTACACAGTACTGATTGCTATGACTTTCATTCTTATTTTTAATCAGGGGATGAAGATCAGGGATTTGAGGAAAATGAATGTCAATTGTCTTTTTAAAAGAAATGTTGCAGGGCTAAAGTAGTTTTTCTTTAAAATGTTGCCCACAGTATCCTTACCAGATCTTTAAGATTGTGACCCTGTGTGTGTGTGTGTGTGTGTGTGTGTGTGTGTGTGTGAGATAAAACCTGCTTTAACAGCTATTTTTAAAATTAATTATTTAATTTATTTTTGGCTGCATTGGGTCTTCGTTGCTGCACGTGGGCTTTCTCTAGTTGCGGCGAGCGGGGGCTACTCTTCGTTGCGGTGCGCGGGCTTCTCATTGCGGTGGCTTCTCTTGTTGCAGAGCATGGGCTCTAGGCACGCAGGCTCAGTAGTAGTGGCTCGCGGGCTGTAGAGCACAGGCTCAATAGTTGTGTCTCGCGGGCTCTAGAGTACAGGCTCAGTAGTTGTGGCGCACGGGCTTAGTTGCTCCGCAGCATGTGGGATCTTCCCGGACCAGGGATCGAACCCGTGTCCCCTGAATTGGCAGGTGGATTCTTAACCACTGCACCTCCAGGGAAGTCCAACAGCTATTTTTAAATCTTTTAAAATGTGTTGAAATTACATGTTTACAGGAAAGGATGGGACTTCTGTTTCTGGTTCTGCAGGTAAGAAGCTTGCAAGTTGCCCCTCTGTCCTAACAAGTAAAAGTTGAACAGACTGAAAACCAACCCTGGGATCCAGTAAGAGAGGGAGGGGACACAGGACAAACCTTGGCCCCCAAGATTTGGAGAGACAGCCAGGCAAGTACAGGGAGGGGCAGCTGCCCAGAGCAGACTCGGTGGGAACCAGTGCCGGGAGGAAAACCTCGGCTGTGACGGACAAACCCCTAGAGGCTCCGAGCAGACAAGTGTGAGAGCTAAAATCTCCAGGGGGACCCAGTCATAGGGGGCCCACAATCCTATGAGATTTACCTCCAGGAGCTCGGTCAGGTTCCCACAGTAAATGTCAGAACAAAGGCCCCTCCTGCTCCCAGTGGTGGGAGGGGAAAAGGAACTGTGTTGAAATACACCAGACATATTTCTCTTGGGACTGACACATACACACTACTATACATAAAATAGATAACTAATAAAGACCTACTGTATAGCACAGGGAACTCTACTCAATATTCTGTAATGGCCTATATGGGAAAAGAATCTAAGAAAGGGTGAATATATGTATATGTATAACTGATTCACTGTGCTGTACACCTGAAACTAACACAACATTATAAGTTAACTCTACTCCAGTAAAAATAAAATAAAATAAAAGGAAGTACACCGGAGCCCTCTATTCTTCTTAACAAGGCCTGCCATCAGGGGAAACTAGGTAACAAGACCTGCTGGGGTGTGAGCAGAGCCAGACTGACCGGGGACGGGACATAGTCACCTCCAGCCCACCCCAGCCATCCTGTCCCACCTAAAAGAGGAGAAAGAAAACCTGAGAGGGGCTTCCCTGGTGGCACAGTGGTTGAGAATCTGCCTGCCAATGCAGGGGACAGGGGTTCGAGCCCTGGTCTGGGAAGATCCCACATGCCGCGGAGCAACTAGGCCCGTGAGCCACAACTACTGAGCCTGCGCGTCTGGAGCCTGTGCTCCGCAACAAGAGAGGCTGCGACGGTGAGAGGCCCGCGCACCGCGATGAAGAGTGGCCCCCGCTTGCCGCAGCTAGAGAAAGCCCTCGCACAGGAACGAAGACCCAACACAGCCAAATAAATAAATAAGTAAATAAATAATAATTAAAGGTGCTAATAATTAAAAAAAAAAAACCTGAGACACACTTGTGAAGCTCACAGGCCAGAGGTACAGACTCACGAAAGCACTGTCACCTAATCATAGAATTAGAACACTTCCCCGCCCTTCACACCTCACTGCCACATCACTGAAGGCCTATTTACGGCAGTTCCTTTTATCCAGCTCCAGCACATCATGTCTGGCTATTAAGAAAAATTACAAGGTCTACCAAAAGGCAAAAATCACAGAGACAGAGAGAGCATCAGAACCAGACCTGGAAAGCACGTTGTAATTATCAGACCAGGAATTTAAAACAACTCTGATTAATATGCTAAGGGCTCTAATGGAGAAAGAAGACAGCACACAAGGACAGATGGGCAACGAAAGCAGCGAGACTGAAATCCTAAGAAGGAACCAAAAAGAAAGGCTAGAGATCAAAAGCGCTGTAACAGAAATGAAGAATGCCTTTGATGGGCTTATAGGCAGACCTTGTTTTATTGCACTTTGCTTTATTTTGAGTCACAGATACCGCATTTTTTTACCAGTTGAAGCAACCCTGCCTAGAACAAGTCTATCTGCACTATTTTTCCAACAGCATTTGCTCACTTTTATGTGTCTGTGTCACGTTTTGGTAATCCTCACAATATTTCAAACTTTTTCATTATTATTATATTGGTCAGAGTGCTATGTGATCAGTGATCTTTGATGTTCCTATTGTAATTGTTTTGGGATGCCTCATACCACACCCACAGAAGATGGAGAACTTAATAAATGTGTGTTCTTTTTTTTTTTCCCCCCCCCTTTTTTGGCTGCGCCACATGGCTTGCGGGATCTTAGTTCCCCAACCAGGGATTGAACCCGCACCGTTGGCAGTGAAATCACGGAGTCCTAACCACTGGACCGCCAGGGAATTCCCAATAAATGTGTGTTCTGACTGCTCACCAGGGCCATTACCCTGTCTCTCTCCCTCCCTATTCCTTGAGACACAACGATATTGAAATTAGGCCAATGAATAACCTTACAATGGCCTTTAAGTGTTCAAGTGAAAGAAAGCACTGAACATCTCTCACTTTAAATCAAGAGCTAGAAATGATTAAGCTTAGTGAGGAAGGCATATTGAAAGACTAGATAGGCTGCAAGCTAGGCTTCTTGAGCCAGTTAGCCAAGTTGTGAATAAAAAGGAAAAGTTCTTAAAGGAAAATGAGCATTGGCTTCAATTTAAAGTCACCAGCTACATTAGTCCTTAACCAGAGTGTCAGCCTGTCCGTTGAAGCTTTGAAGCCTTGAAGCCAGGCATTGACTTTTCCTCTCCAGCTATGAAAGTCCTAGAAGGCTGTTTAGTCCACGTTGAAAACCTGGATGACAGCACATCTGTTTACAACGTGGTTTACTGAATATTTTAAACCCACAGTTGAGACCTACTGCACAGAAGAAGAAAAAAAAAGATTCCTTTCAAAATATTACTGCTCACTGGTGACTGCTGAGAAAAAAACCCACCCACCTGGAATTCTGTACCCTACAAAATTATCCTTCAAAAGTGAAGGAGAAATAAAGACTTTTTCAGACAAACATTCAGGAAATTTGTTGCCAGTAGACCTGCAATATATGTCAAAAGAAGTTCTTTCAAGAGAATGAAAAAATATAGGTCAGAAACTCAGATCTATGTAAAGAAAGAAAGAATATCAAAGAAAGAATAAGTGGGGACTCCCCCTGTGGCACAGTGGTTAAGAATCTGCCTGCCAATGCAGGGGACACAGGTTCGAGCCCTGGTCCGAGAAGATCCCACATGCCGCGGAGCAACTAAGCCCGTGCAGCACAACTACTGAGCCTGTGCTCTAGAGCCCGTGAGCCACAACTACTGAGCCTGCGTGCCACAACTACTGAAGCCTGCATGCCTAGAGCCTGTGCTCTGCAACAAGAGAAGCCACCGCAATGAGAAGCCCGCGCACCACAACGAAGAGTAGCCCCCGCTCGCCGCAACTAGAGAAAGCCCGCACGCAGCAATGAAGACCCAATGCAGCCAAAAATAAATAAATAAATAAAAGAATAAGTGAAGGTAAAAAAACAAAAACTTTTATTTTTCTTATTCTCAATAATATTAGCAACAACATATTTGATTATGTATACTTATGTATTTGGTAACCTAGGTGAAATAGACCAATACCTTCAAAGACACAATCTGTCAAAAAAAATGGAAGATATGAATAGGCCTGTATCTATTAAAGAAATTGAATCAAGAATTAAAACCTTCCAACCCAGAAATCACCATGCCCAGATGGGTTCACTGGTGAATTCAACCAAACATTTAAGAAAGAAATTATACCAATTTCCTACTATCTATTTCAGAGGATAGAAACAAAGGGAATACCTCTAGCTCATTCTATGGGGCTACTATTATCCTGATACCAAAATCATACAAAGACATTACAAAGAAAAAATTAAAGATCAGTATCTTTCATGAATATAGAAGCAAAAATCCTCAACAAAATATTAGCAAATTGAATCCAAAAAAGTGTAAAAAGAATTATACACCATGACCAAGTGGGATTTATTCCAACTATGCAAAGCTGGTTCAACATTCAAAAATCAATTAATATAACCCATCACATCAACAGACTGAAAAAGGAGCACAAGAATGTTCTGGAAGAGTTTAAGCCCAGCTCTCACCATTCCCCACCACACTGTCTGGGGATTATTGAAGCCCACCTGTTCCCACAGAAATAGGCAGCAACAGCCCAGTTCTTGGTAATACCAGCTCCCCTCAACCCAGCTGAGCTGAGGTGCCGATGACCCCAGGACTGGAGCCTGGCAACCTGGGGGCCCTGAGGGTTTACAGGTACAGCTCTGGGCAGTGCCATCGGTGGTGGGGTGACTGCAGTGTTTCTGTGGTTCCCGGGGCTTTACTCGGGAGCTTCCCTCCCCTCCCCTTAAACTCACCGCGGGAGACACACGAGGGCCTCCATCGTGGCTTCTTGGTAACACACGTTAGCAGAGAGGGAAGCGGACACGGTCAGGGAAACAGAGCTCCTAGGCCAAACCACACCTCTGCGGAGAACAACCACTAGAAGAAAGACATCAAGCCAACAGCATGCATCCCTGAAGCAGAAGTGTTGGGATAAATGGACCAAGGGGTAAGTTAACACAATAAATAAGCTCAAAGAGGAAAGGGAGCATAAAAGTAATGCGAACCAGGAAAAGCAGTTACCGAATAGGAAGCAAGTGCCTGATATACTCAAAGTGGGGCCGGAGGTCATTCCGAGATCCAGTGGAATTCTCAGCACAGCAGATGGAACTCCAGCTCCCTTGTCTACCCCCCCAGTGAGAGTGAGAGAGGTTACGGGGATACCGTTAGCCGCAGCCCTCCTCAGATGTTAAGGGTGTCCTCTGCAGACCTTAATCAGTCCCTCACCACACACCAGCGAGCTGCAGCACAGACGTGGAGAACGGTGCACTGCACTGCACAGAGAGTTTATTTCTAAACCACGGGTCTGACTGGGTGATTCTCCAGCTTAAACACGTTTAGTGGCTTTCTGTCATCAGCAGAAGGAACTCAGAATGACACGTGAAGCTCTTTACATCCTGGCCCCAAACTACCTCCTGCCATTCTCCTCTAAGCACCTTACGATCTAACAACACGGAAGTCTGCATCCCAGATGGCAAAGCAAAGAGGTTCCTTCCAAGCACTGATTCTGCAGATCTGTGATCGCTGCCTGGAACCTCTGGGGAGGAGGAGTGGGAGAGACGGCCGTGGTCCATCGGCGTGTCTGCCAGGGGCTCACGAGGTGGGGAAAGCTTGCCATGCTGTGAATTAATGAGCCTCTGCCAGAAGTCCTCACGCATACCATGGTTTTTCATAGCTTCATGCCTTAGAAAATGCTGTTGCACTCGCCTAGAAGGTTCTTTCCCGCTCTATCCACCAATTAAGCTCCTACTCATCCTTCTAGACCCCAGCCCCTCACCAGGAGCCTTAGCATCTTCCTTTCCACGAGGCCGCAGCTAGGATTCCAGGCACACATCACACAGCACTGGGGGGTTGTCTATGGATTCATCTCTCCAACTGTGAACGCCTGGAGGGCAGGGACCAGGTTTCACTCCCCTCTTCATCCCCTGTGGGATGGGCAGTGCCTGTCACATAGAGACCATTTAATACATGCTTGACTTATTAATTAAATATGAATGTCTAGCTAGCTAATTAATCATAATGGATAATTATACATTACTAGAGGATCTGTCCAGGATGATTCCTTGGAATTCCTGCCTTGAGGGAAAGTAAAATTAGTCTAGTCGGGCTGATCCTAGAGGCAGCTCAGCATCATTTAATTACAGGTCTTGTTAGGCCTCCTCTGAGCACCTGCCGTCCTCTAGCCTGAGGCCCCCCTGAAGGGTCCCCTGGTTTCCACCACAGAGGCTGCCGGCCTAGCAGTGCCGGCCAGTGTCAAGCAGGGAATGTGTCCGAGATTAAAGGTTTGGTTTTCAAATCTCCCAGACCCCCAAAGATTACCCTGTTCTGCGGAGGGAGACTTCACGCTCTTTAACAGGCAGGAGAACCGGGGCTGTCTGAACAGCCAGAATGAATGATTTTCGGTACCAAGCTGAGCTTCCTTGAGGGTCGGGGCTCCGTCCAGAGTGAGCACAGGGGTCCTGGGCACCCTTTACTGTCTCGTCTCTCACTGCACCCTCCCCCATGCACATCCCCTGGGCTGCTTCGTCTCTGGGGGAGGTGTTTCCTCAACCTGGAATTCTCATCCCACTCCCGCCCAGCCCACCGTCTACTGGTAAACACCTACTCACTGGTCTTTTAAAACTCAGGTCAGTAGGTTCATTTGTACCATTTTTTTAGATTCCATATATAGGTGATGTCATATGATATTTGTCTTTCTCTGTCTCACTTACTTCACGCAGTAGGTCAAATGAACCTACTTACAAAGCAGAAATAGACTCACAGATGTAGAAGACAAACTTATGGGTCCCAGGGAGGGAAGGGAGGGAGGGATAAATTGGGAGGTTGGGATTGACATATATACACTAGTATGTATAAAATAGATAGATAAGATAGATAGATAAGGACCTACTGTAGAGCACAGGGAACTCTACTCCATACTCTGTAATGACCTATATGGGAAAAGAATCTAAAAAAGAGTGGATACATGTATAACTGATTCGTTTTGCTGTATAGCAGAAACTAACACAACATCGTAAATCAACTATATGCCAATAAAAGTTAATTTTAAAAAATAACTTAAAAAAAATAAAACTCAGGTCAGGCATCACCTCGCTGAGGAAGGCTCTCTGATCCCCCAGCCCCCAGCCCCAGGCCCCAGGAAGCACGGACCCTCCTTCTTTCAGGCCCTTCTAGCCAAGCCCCTCCCACTCGATAGTGTTATCTGTGGGACTGAGTCTGCAGAGATCCCTGCTGGGAGGCCAGGACAGTTAGGGACAAAGGGACAGGTTCTCCCACCATCGCAGGAAACAGTCCCAGGCCAAAGCCTGAGACAGCTACCCCAGCAGCAGGGCAGGCAGGCGGGAGCATCTGGCACAGCCATGGCGGGCTGTGTGGTCCTGCTGGGCGTAGACCATCAAAGGCGGGCAGGGCCGGGCTTTGGTGCAAGCAGAGAGGGCTGGCACCACTGCGGCTTCAGGCCTCCCCTGGGAATTTGTCTGCCCTCAATGTCGACATGCATCTTTGAAGCACTTCTTCCTTCCTGCCTCTGCTAGAGAAAGGAAACTAACTTGGAGCACAAGAATATATTGCCAAGTAGGGATTCCCTGGCCGTCCAGTGATTAGGCCTCTGCGCTTTCACTGCTGAGGGCGCGGGTTCAATGGGGAACTAAGATCCCGCAAGCTGTGCGGTGTGGCCAAATTAAAAAAATATATATTGCCAAATGAATTAGGAATGCCAAATATATTGCATTCCTTCATTGCAAGGAATGCACTCCTTCATTGCAAGGAATGCAAACCTCCTTGGCGGGCTGTAGAGGCCACCTGGGGTTGACGGGAGCTCAACCTGCCTCACTGAGGGATGGGAGCCCCGTGGGGCGACAAAGAGCCAGAGGCAGCAGAGAACACGCCCCCCCGCCCCCCATCAGAAGAGCATCAGAGCTAAGATCCTGAGTCAGTTGACAAAGGAGGATAAGAATTAGAGAAAATGGTACCAACTTTTTGTAGGCATTTCTTCCATGGTTGTTTTTCAAGAACTCTCTGCTTCAGGAGTTAATACTCAGCTCAACTTTTTTAGGGGAGAGAACTCTTTCTGAAAGTTACAGACAGAAAAGCATCTGGAATTCCCTCCCCCTCCCCTAAACGTGGTTTTGATTTTAGCCTGCCCATCCAGGCTGGGCGGCCAGGCACCCTAGGCACGATGCAAGAGCGGGGCTCCCAGAGTTACAGAAACAGTGTTTTACAGCTGGCTTAGCTTTTAAAGATTAACCTAGAAAAATAGTAAATGCATAGCACTTATTATGTGCTGGGCCCTGTTCTAAAGTCTTCATGTGAATTATTTATTTAATCTTCCCAACAACCTTCTCGGGTAGCTACCATTATGACCTCTGTTTAACAGATAAGGAACCTGGGGCTGAAAAGTGCCAGCGACTTGCCCCAGGTCTCCCAGCTAGAGGGAGAGACAGCTGGGGTGAACAGAGCCAGGCAGCGGCCGGCCTCCAGAGCGCCCACTTTTAACCACCACACCGTCCCACCTTCAGCATGAAAGCCAGGGGGAGGTGTGCAGGACACAGAGGATGGTCACCCCATCACGGTGGGGTGACGGAAAGGCTAAATTGGATTTGGGGGTGACTCAGGGCGAGGATGGATGAGGGAAAGGAATGAAAAGCTGGGGCGTCCGTGGGGCTCTGGTCAAAGATGCGATCGCCTGGGATGAATAAGAGCAGCCAGAGGGCCAGTGTGGACGCGTCGGAGGGACAGTCAAGGGTCAGAACTCGAGAGACCCAGAAGACAAGCAAAAGCCAAGATGCATCCTCAAGTGGAGGATAAGAGTGGAAGCCACCGGGGGCCGAAACCAACACAGACAAGGAACCAGGAGGTGGGAACCCATGTGCAGAGGCAGTGATGGCCCAGCTGGAGCCTCCTGGTGTGTCCAAAGATCAGCCACCTGAAGGCCACGGGGTCGGGCTGGGCACAAGGAGGAGGTCTGGGTCAGGGGTGTCATATGGTAAGATGACCACAGGTGTTTGAAGTCCTACCACCAGTGGTGAAAACTGCACCCTAGAGAGATGAACCAGGATGGACTCCTTGGGAGCACGTGGTCAGGAAACACTTGGACCGGCCTCTGAATCCCACTGGGCGGGGAGGCCACGATTTCGGGCCTCTCCCTAAAAGGCCCCGGGGAAAATCTCCCTTCTGCGGCCACTGACTCACCTGCCGTGGCCTCGCTCACTGAGGGTGCTGATGACAGGGCAAACCTGCCACCATGTCACGTCCTATAAATTCTGGGCACTAAGCATATATTAAGCTATAAAACAGGAGCATGGAAATCATTAGCAATGTACCAGTGATCTCATAATGTCACTGTGGAGATTTCCCAAGGAAATAATTTCCTTTCCAAACACCAAGTACCATAATGATACAACCAAGACAGGTTTCTATTTATTCCTGGCCAGTCTCTCTCAGATTTATGTTCCAATCCTGAGATGGGACCTCTCACTGCATTTCGGCGCATTACTTAATCGAATGGTATGCTGGTTGACCCCAGTGTGTTTTAAGGTTGCGGTTATTTATGGATATGGTTTCGCCTGTGAGGTCACTGTGAGGCCTGATCCGCACATGTCTGTCAGGAGAGCTGGGGCGCTATTTGCATAAGAAGCCCTAGATCTCTTGGGAGGGCCCACAAAGAGGACCGCGGCGCTGCTGAAGGGCAGATTCCGCCCGTTTAGGGACCAGCTACCCAAGGGAAGACTCTAGTCAAGCCCCAAAGGAGAGCACTTTGGGAAAGCGGGGTCCCCACCCCACCTCAAGTCTAAAGTGAGCCAGTGAACACGTGCTCTGCTACAGAGGGCATCTCAGTGGGTACCGTGCATCATGGCACCACGAGCGGCTGCAGTCTCCCCAGTTCCTCCCAGGCCCTTCCTGGAAAAGGGGGTGTCCTTATGGGCCACACTGCACTGCAATGGACTTTCACTAAATTTTATGAAAACCGTTTCTTAAGCACCTCCTGGGGCAGGTGGGGTGAGAGCACAAGACCAGTAGGTGTGATTCCTGCCCTCCAAGTCTCTTAACGGTCCTGTGAGGAAGAGAGACTTGTGCCATGGAAGCCAGAGCAGTGGTTTATCTTACTGCTTTATGTCTTCCTGGTGGCCTGAGCCTTCTGTTATAAGTAATGGCCCTCTTTGCCTCTAGTAATTTTCTTTGCTGTGAAGTCTACTTTACCAAATGTCAATATAGCCACTCCTGCTTTTTATTATTATTTTCATGGTATATCTTTTTCTATTCTTTTAAATTCAACCTACCCATGTTGTTGTATTTGAAGTGAGTTTCTTGTAAACAACATATGTTGGATTTTTTTATCCATTCAATGTCTGTCTTTTCATTGGTGTACTTAGACCATTCACATTTAAGGTAATTGTTGATGTTTCAGGGCTTAAATCTGCCGCTTTATTATTTGTTTTCTGTTTGTGTCTTCTTATTCCACCATTTCTCTTTTCTTACCTTCCTCTGGTTACTTGAGCATTTTTTAGGGTTCCGTCTTGATATATTTATAACGTCTTTGAGTATTTTGTTTGGCATAGTTTTCTCAGTAGTTGATGTAGACATTACAATATACATATACAATTTATCACAGTCTACTGGTATCAGTGGTACTGGTGCCACTTTGAGTGAAGTATAGAAACCTTATTAGTCCTCTTACCTTCCCCATTTTTAAAAGTTCGTTTTCTTAAGTATTTCCTCCTCCACATATATTGAATACTAGTCAAATGATGTTATAATTGCTTCAACCAACAAATATGTTTTAAGAAACTCATGAGAAGTAGGATAGTCTACTTACCTCTATTCTTACCCATTCTGAGGTTCTTGTTAAAGCTCTAAGGATTCTTCTGTTATGTCCTTTATGTCTATAGAACTTTCTAAAAGGATAGGTTTACTAGCAACAAAAATCTCCTCGTTTTTCTTTGTCTGAGAATGTCTTTATTTCCCCTTCATTCTTGAAAGACATTTTCAATAGATACAGAATTTGTGGTTGACAGTTCTTTGCTTTCAATACTTGAAAAATGTTGTGCCACTTCCTTCTGGCCACCATGTTTTCAGATGAGAAATCTGCTGTCATTTGATTATTGTCTCCATATAAGTAAAGCCTTGTTTCTCTCTGGCTGCTGTCAAGAATTTTCTTTTTTTGGTCTTTAGCTTTTAAAATTTATTATACGTCTTGCCATGGGTTTCACACCATTTGGGTTCATCCCATTTGGATTTCGCTCAGCACCTTGAATCAATAGATTCTTGGCTCAACCCCACTGGTAACCCTCCCTGCAAAAGTAGGGCACCTACTCCCACTGCCCCTTGTCTCCCAGGATCAATGTGAGCTCAGCTTCCCTCCAGGGTCCCACCGACACCTGGCAGTGGGGAGGTGAAGGGCTGACTCATGCTGTTTTGCTACTGCAGGGGTGGGGCAGAAGCTCAGCTCCTGCTCGGCCCTGCTGACACAGGGAAGTGGAGGAGGTGAATCAGCCTGCCGTCTAGCCCCATTCTGCTTCCCACCTCATTCTGTCTCCGATACCAGAGACAGGAGTGTGAGGTTCAACTAGCTACTGGACTCCACCGCCACGACCCTGGCAGGGAAATTGGAGCTCTGCCTACTTCCACTGAGCAGGGCGCAGAAGATCAAGTACCAACTTGGTCCCTAGACATCACCCAGCCAGAGGATTAGAGCATCACTGCTTCTACCAAGTCAGAGATGGAAGATTAGCCCTCTGCTTAGCTGTACTGAGCAGGGTAATCAGGGTGCTGCTGCCTGCTTCCACAGGGCAGTGGGGTTGTGGCAGAAGACCAGCTCCCTGCTTGGCCCTGCTGAAACTCGGGGGTGGAGATGTAGTTTTTCCATTGGTGTTTGGCTACAGCAAGGCGAGTATTGCCAAAAAGGGTTTCTGTTGTTAGGTCACCCCTTTCTCAGTCTTTGGGCTATGGGGAACAGGCTTTTCTTGAAGATATTTTCGGTCTGGGTGGGCCTGTGGGCAAGTCCAGGTTGGAGGTTTATGTAGAACCCTGTCTGGAATATACTGGAGGCAATAAAGAAACCCCGGGGACCCACCACTGTGATGTTCCTCAAGTCCTGAGGACCCTGGGAAGTCTGCTTTCTTCTTTCTGCCTTTCAGAGCCTTCTTATCCTTTTCTGTTGTGTTATGTCCACAGTCTTTTAGTTGTGAGAGGGAGGGGCTGGGAGGAATGCAGCTACTTCATCTTGGCTGGAACCGAAGTCTGACCGTATCTGGCATATTTAGGAGAGATCAGATATGTTCC
Organism: Balaenoptera borealis; assembly: GCF_965194805.1. Classification (NCBI taxonomy): domain Eukaryota; kingdom Metazoa; phylum Chordata; class Mammalia; order Artiodactyla; family Balaenopteridae; genus Balaenoptera; species Balaenoptera borealis. The sequence goes on from NC_138877.1 coordinate 8,030,514, forward strand.
GAGAGACCTATAGTTCCCCTTGGGGTTACAGGCAATCTCAGAGTTCCCTCCTGACCAAGTGGGGTGGAGAAGTAGCTGAGAGAAAGAGCCAGTGAGCGTGCCAAAAGGTTACCATGACACGATAGGAAGTTTTTATTGCTTTGAACATAATGCCTTTCCCACAAATTAACACTAAGTCATGATCCAGGAACCCTGCACACTGAGCCAGTTTCAAAACATAAACTACAAACTTTACAGAGCACAGCTCACTTTCCCATGTTGGTCGGATACATTTGGTTGTTAGTAATTACTCAGTAGGCGACCCAAGGCACTTAAAACACCACCATGAACACCATAAGTGAGTCAACGTTTCTAGAACCTAAATTCGAACATTGCTTAACTGTGGCTTTTTCAGCCTTGATCTTCAAAGGCATTTTATGAAGTATAACATACACAAGGCACCATGGTTGCATCCAAGCACGATGGAGCAGCGCGTGCGGTTAATCGATACGGGCTTTACTGGGAACTTGATGTGAAGAAACTGAGTCAATAAGATGCCCACTGAAAAGGAGGACTTTGATATGCTGCAAGAAATAGTGACTTTTGTCCTCGATTTCTGACATCTCTTTTAACATGACGTTTTTAAACATCTGTTTCTGAAGCAGAGCAGGAAATCTCTAAGCATCCATAACTCTTTGGTTGTGTCACATGGCAACTACAGGCTGTATTTTTTTTTAATCCAACCAGGAAATCTTTCTTTTTCCTTTTAAACTAGTTCAAAGCAGAGCATTTAACGGGCATTTATACGTAGGGAGAGTTTGAGAGGCCACTTTTACAAATGGTGTCATGAGATGAGTCATGGTAAAGGATGTGATTCTGCTTTTGGCAAGTTTATGAATGGGGCTGCTTTATTAGCAAGCTGGGGGCGAGGGAGGTGCCACCTGATATTCTGAGTCAGTCCCATAGAAAAGGAAGGCAAATTGCAAGTGTACTTGTCAGGTACCTCGCTTCTGGGCACCTCTTTGAAGCAAGAGTAACTGTTCTGGCCCTTTGTTTGACTGAATGGCTTTCAAAACTGTGTTTCCAATCTCTATGACAGAAGCTTCTATGGCTTCAGTGGTCGTGGATTACACAGAGAGGGTGTGTGTGTGTGTGCATGTGCGTGCCTGCACAGTAGGGGGAGGTCAAGGTAGTTTTTTTTCTCTCTGTGAAATATATGAGGTGCCATATGGTGGAACAACCTGAGAATACCAGGTGTGCCTGCATCGGAATCTAATGTGCCGTTACCATGGAGACCAGAGCTCCCTCAGCTATGCAGGGCCTCTACTTCCCCCATCTGAGGCGCTTACTTGTCTAACAGAAACAGGGGCTCTGACATACAAAAGAAGTAAACCTTGAAGGCAACCCTTTAGCAATTTCTAATTTGCTTTTCCTTGATTCTTTCTAAAGAGCTTTCTCCCTCTCTACTCATGGCTTATTTGAGCAAAGGGTTTGTTGAACTAGCAATAATAATAGCGGCATTTATTAAGATGGTGCTTTGTGTTATACATACTCTATCTACCCTCTGGAGTGAGTGTTCTATCTATATTTTTACAGAGGAGAAAACCAAGGCTTCAAGAAAATAGGATATTTTTCCAAGTCATAAATCTCATAAATAGCTGTCCAAGTTGGAACTTGAACCCAGAGCCATCTGATTTCAGCCTGTGCACTTAACTCCCTGCCAAAGGGCGTTGAATTCTTTACATCTGGAGTATGTCTTTTCAAAGGATCTCAAGCTTTTTAGTCCTATGAACTAAGAACTGAGAAGTAAAAGAAAAAGGATGTGAAGTTCCTGAAAGCTTTAGAATAGCCAAGTAATGACCTATTAACGGAACAAACCACAACCACATTGAGAACAAATGGCTAAGATTTACTGAGCATCTGTATGTGTCACTCATTCTTTCAGCAAATACATATTGAGACCTACTTTATGCCAAGCATTGTTCTAAGTCCTGTGGATGCAATGGTGAAGAAAACTAACGAATCAGACAAAAATCCCTGCCTGTGGGGGCTTCTTAGACTCCCCAGTTTGTGTCTGCATCAGACACTTGGCCATGGGAACTCAGAAGTGGTAAAACATGGTCCTTACCCTGGAGTTTATGATTAAGCAGCCAAGACAGACGCACAGATAACCTAACTGTAATGCACTGAGATAAGTGCTAGACTCCAGAGGGGTATGAAGTTCTGGGAATGCTGGCTACTGGGTGGGCATGGGGTCTTCCAAGGTTCTTCTTGCTAGCTTTAGATGGCTAGAGCCCTCAAGAGATCTCAGATCCACTGACCTGCCTGGAGGTCCTCTGGGACCTTCATGGCCAACTCTTGAGAAACAGGAACCCCTCAGGTGGCACATTCTCAGGCAGGCCTTTGTCCTGTAGTGACTATCCTACCAGGTCTCCCTCACTTGTGTATCAGGCAATTGATAAGTATAGGATTTTACATCTGTTCCTAACTCACTGCATTTCTTTACATTTCAGTTTGCTCATTCTAGTTCTTCCTTCCACCTGAGCCCTTTTTAAACATTGTTTCAATAACCTTAAATATAATCTGTTCTTCCCAGCTTTGGGTCATCTAGAAATTTGATATCTTCACCTTCTATTAAAACACTTGGAGAACAGGGTCAAGGACAGGCCTAGAGCAAGGTATTAAAGCCTTCTTTCCAGGCCAGCAGAAATCCACTAAATAATACCCTTTGGTGTAGTCGTTTGACCAGCCAAGTACCCACGTAACTATCACTGAGGTTACATCTCTCTGCAGTGTCCATAAGGACATCATTGGAGATGGTACCAAATGCCTTGGCAAAGTTCCTCCTTCCATCCCCACAGACACACACACGCGCGCGCGCGCGCGCACACACACACACACACACACACACACACACACTTCTATCTTGGTAGACGGTTGAGGAGATTGCAGTTGCTTTAAAATTCAAAATGTAAGATGAGAATACCGAATTATCTGGCTCTAGCCATGACAGTAAACTCAGGCCTGTTGTTTACACTTGGGTTTTGCTGAAATGGTGCCAGACTGTCAAACACATATGAAAAGTTACCAAACAATTGTCCCACTTTGTTTTATTAATTTTTGAGTAGACAAGCAGTATCGGAGCCACACATAAATGGAGTTTGTTGTTAGCATTAAATAAAACAACAAAGTAAATCTAATATATTTTAATGAAATGCACAGCCATGATTGTGCTGTATGGTAATTAAATAGAATTATAAGACATTAACAGCAATTGAAATAACTTTCTTACACAGTAGAAAATCCTGGGGGTGAGAACTGGGTAAAGAAAGATCCTTAAAAAAAAGGAAAAGATACGGGTAGGGGGAGGAAATTAGGGCCATCTAATAAGATCAGGGTTAGGGGTGGGTTTTGCCCTTATTTAAGCCAAGCAATTCCAAAGACTGTGAAGTTTCCAATCCCTGCCCCTGACTAAATTTACAAGCTGGGAATTTGGGCAGGGAGAATAGAGTCTAAGAATATTTGCTCAGCTCTTCTAAGAGAAAAGAAACTGAAGAGTTCTAAAAATCAAAAATCAACTAGAGCTGATTCTAGGAGTATTGTTAACGTGCTAAAAGGTGAAAGGCAGTGCTTCCCTCTATTACAGCAACAAGAGGAAAGCGGGTCTTCCTGTTCAAGAACTTGGTGAGTCAGTTCAAATTATCTAGGAACCCATTAAAAGTTCAGGCACCTAGATCACTCCGAAGCCTACTGATCAAGACCTCAAGGAAGGGAGTTTAGGCATGTGTATTTTTAAAAGTTCCCTAAGCGGTCCTGACAATTACCCAAGTTGATTATCTAGAACCTTTATGCAGATAAATTCTGCACACCTAAGGGTAATTAGAAATCACAGCCAAAGAGAGAAGAAAGATTGGGGAAAGCAAGCTGAAGTAGTAGAAAACCCCAAGGGCTACAATGCCAATGTGTGTAAGAAAATTTAACCAGGTTGCTTTCCTAACGCCTGCCACCACTCAGGGGAAAGGTACTCTGAAGGAGACGGTCGAGGGGGAGCTCGTTTTGATGCAGCATCGAGCAGGCCATGTGGGATATTAAAACATGAGGCTTGAGAAAACCTAAGTGAGGGAACTGAGCACTTGATTTGCGGAGAGAAGATGTTCTAGGAGGCGAGAGGAAGTGATGAAACAGAGGCCTTTTCAAAATTTAGTCAGACTGATCTTGCCTCTAGTCTGCAGAAGCCAAAGCAATTTTCAGTTAACTCCTTCCTCCTCGTTTCCCTTTCACTGCCACAGGCTAAGGGTGGAAACTGTGTCCAGGGAGGGGCGCTCTCTCTAGCCTAGAGCACAGCCCATATGAGCCACTTAACCTCAACGACGCTGGCAGCTCTACAAGAAATTCCGTACTTCTGTGACCTATTTCGTCTAACACACTCACAAATGCAAACAAATATTTAAATTATGCTGGTCACAGATCTAAGAGATTTTAGAATGTGAAGTGTGACTGTCAACCAAGCTTTGTGCATCGGTCGGTGCTTGCCTGGGAGCTGCCCCTCAGAGAGAGGGACCGCACTGTACACTGAAGGCTTACTGGGGCACACGGGCTGTCACCCCATTCGCGTTCCTTCTGAATCTTATCTGTGAGCCTCTCATGCAATAGGCACTGGTCTCCCCGGTAACCAGCCCCTCCCCAAAGCAGAGGCAGCTCCTATTCTGCCTCTTTCTGTTGTGTCCCAAACACAGTCCTCTACATGAGGCTCTTCCAGTAACTTCCATCTACTGTATCACTTTTCCATTGGTCCCTGACCTCAGAACTTGAAATCTCTGAAGAGCAGAAGTGGGGTGCTAGGAAAGCCAGTGGCTAAATAAAGGTTATCCACATTTCCCACAGGCAGTGCTGGGTCTTGCTATTTTTTATCAGCTGAACCCCTCGAGAACATTAGAAGCCCGTGGAATCCCCGGCGAACAGCTCTCACACAGTTTAACGTCTCCAGTATTGACAGCCCTCCACCTACTGTTCCCCCCCAAAGGCTAAACGTACTCCATACAGGTTTTATTTTAAATCAAATCAGCACAGGGTGCAGACTATTTATAAAATAGAGATGCAATCTGCCTTGGCAGGAACTGTGACTTACTATTGTACTAAACAACTCCGGGTGCTCTGTTGATGCTACGTGGTAAATTTAAATAAGTTGCCTCTAATGTGAATGTGGCTGGAAAAAAAACTGATAGAAAATTGCGCCAGTTTTCATCCCAAGACCGACCACTCAGGTTCTGTGTTATTCCTGCCTCCAGAAGGGGTATGATTTCAGCAATGGTAAAAGCATTTTCTTATCCGATTAGCAAAGCACTTCTTCCCTGAGATTTTCACGAGTTGATGTTACGAAGAGAGTACTGTTGTGAGGTCTTGCTGTGTGACCTTGGGCAAATCACCTCCCTAGGCCTCAGTTCCTCCACTAGAAAAATAAGAGCATGAGATCTCTAAATGTCCATCCAGCCCTACAGCTTTCTGGCCTTCTAATTCTAAAACCTCCAAAAATGAAAATTAAAAACAGAAAGCCAATTGAACAGCCTGCTCAGCCAGGATGGCAAGTGGTTGTGAAGGGCAGTTACATGGGTGGGCACCACCTGTGCGGAGTGCATTCCTGTGCCCAATTACTCACCGCCCCCCACCCCCGGAGGAGGGTTATACATCTCCAGCCTCCACCATGTGACGCCTCTTGGAGAGAATATTTCCCGGTTCCACTGACAAAAGGTTTGGCCATATGACTTGTTTTGACCAGTGGAACGTAACAGATACGACGTATGCGACATCTCAAGAGGAGTTCGAAGAGCCTCTGAGGGCTTCCGAGACCTCCTGCTCTCCTCCCTGTGCCACGAGGACAGGGGCCACTGAAGGTTTTAGGGGTCTCAAGAAGACACCGCGCAGGGAGCAGAATCAGAGCCAAAGCAGAGCTGCAGATGGCATGAGAACAGGAAGCACGCCTTTGCTAGTGCGGCCACTGAAAAGTGCGGGTCACTTCACTCCCTCAGTCTCACCTAGAGAAAGCTGACTGGTCCACCACCCCACGGGGCACATAGGATAAACACCCAAAGAAGGACAAGCATGATCTGGCTAACGTGTGCTCTTTGGATGAGCGCTCCTGGGGGCGGCCGCCTTATAACATGGCACCATGGACACCGGAAATACGCAACTCTCCAAATTCGCAGCACCGGCTGCCTCAGACAGGAATTTGGGGCTGGCAAGACGCCACCGTTACGGTGAGGCCCTCGGTTCACTATGCATCTAACTGGGGCTCAATGGGGTAAAGAGGGACCCGGGACGTATCAGCCAGAGGCGCCGGGCCACTCCCTGATGACTGAATTCCCGCATGTCTGCAGAAAACCTTGATCCTATCCCTGAAGCCAAGTCACGCCACCTTTGAAACCTCACAGCGGTTCTCAGTTCAGAGAGGTCATCTCCAGGGGCCAGTCTGGGCTTCTATTGTTTTGCGGTTGTTCATCTGAATGAAAACGCAGTATTTAAAGATTTCGCATAGAACAAATGTCTTCTCTCACTCAGTATGAGGAACGCCCGATTCAACGATCTGCAAGGTCCCTTTCAGCTCTGAAACAGACCAGGCTTAAACCATTACCTAATCTGGACGTCACCGTCCTCACCATTTGACAGGCGGATATCGTATCTATTAGTGGCACACATCAACTTTATGCAGCAAATTAGGGCAGAAAAACAGATGAATTTTCCAAGTGAACTGACATCATAGTCTAGGTGAGATGAACATGGTTATAAGGCAAACCTGCGCCTACTTATCAGTCTTTGTTCAGAGAGTAATGTGTATGTTACTTTAAGAGAAAAAAAGAGAAAGAGAACTAATTAGATTTACATGTGAACACAGTCAAAATAAAGAACTCAAATCTATTTTTTTTTCGTTCTTATACAGCCTGAGGGCAATAGCCAAAAGAAATTACTATTAAGTGTGAGTAATGCAAAACAGATTGTGTGAATTTCAATTTGAAATGTGCGAAGTTAATATACAACTGCAAATTAAGAAGTGCCTTTTGATTTATAAAGTAGGCTTGATCCACACGTGGAAAAAATTCTATCCCATAGACAACTCCAAGATGGGCTCCCAGGCCGCATGCGGACCTGGAGGAATGGAGGGGAATTTCGTAGCACTGAGAAGACCCTGTGACCGCGGAGCAGTGCCGTCACGCATGGCAGTCACGACCAAAGCACCCGAGGCGTGCTGCTGCGGGTGTACACGCAGGGACTATGCTGCTGCGGGTGTACACGCAGGGACTATGCTGCTGCGGGTGTACACGCAGGGACTATGGCCGGGCCACAGCCCTTCCTGAGAAGACCGGCAAGGCAGTCTCGCGACAACTCCACAACCAGTGCTCAAGATAAGGGACCTTTAAGCTACATAAAAATGAACGGAAATGAAGTTTTGTGTTTACTAAGGCCAGGTCCACAGACTAACGTCCAGCTTTGCCATCATCACACAGTGAATGTTTCTTCGTGTCAGTGTTCTTCGCAAGGGCTTTGCTTACGGGGTCACAGTGAAGAAAGAGGCTTCTTGTAGGATTCTCACTGCCCACTGGGGACGGAGCCCCTCCTGTGTGCGGAGTCCTGCGGGGGAGACGGCGATGACCCCCGCTCCCTGCCCTCCCAGAGCTCACCGTCTAGTGTGTAATAGAACCTGCTCTGGTAAAAGGCAACTAATAACTGTAACACAAGTCATCAGGAAGGCGGTGACCGTCGCCGCTACTGGGCTAGGATTCCCACTCTCGCCATGTGGTGAACTCCTCTTCATGATTCAGGACATCACCTCCTCTGCGGTTCTCCTCCTCCACACTGCTGCTCAGTCACATGCTCACTGTGGCTCATGCATCTAGGATTCGGTGATGGTTTGTTTCAGGGCTTTCTCGACCGGGACGAGTTCCTTAAGGCAATGGCTGGGCCTCAAATCTACCGGGCATTCAATAAGTTAAACTGACTTTATATAGGTCTAAATAATAGACCTACATAAATCAATTAACATCTGTATGAGATTCAAATTAGAAAACCTGGAGAACTAAGTCCTGGCTAGACCTTTCCAGGCGCCCTTCGTGCACAATCCCCCATGGATTACACAGAAAACTTCCTTACCCAGAAGACCTTGGAAAACTCCCCTTTATGGAAGCTGAAACCCTCTGACATCATGTAATGCTTTTTCTTTCTGTGAAAAGCAAATGGGACTAACAAACTGCAACTCTGGTCTGTGATTCTTAAGCGAAGTGCACGAAGCTCTACCTGTGAGACCTTCTCTAGGACATGTGCATGTATCTGCAGTAAGGAAAGACAGTAAGACAGTGTGTAGTTTGTAAATTCCATATTTAAAGTGCCTCTTTTTGAGAAATTATGCTTGCTTTTTTTGTTCCTATTGTAAAGAGGGAGAAATTTGAGCCTTAGTCTGCTAAATGAGGCAAGAGAGTTCGAGCTGAGCGCTACTACAACCCGTGTTTTGGTTCACAAAAGGTACTAAAAGCAGTGAGAGCAGGATCCTCTCTTCATCCTGCCTCTCTTACCTTTGCTGGAAAAATAGCCTAAGAGCTCTCACAAGCATTTGGCAAAACACTTCTGTGTACACGGGTCTACCATGACCGCTAGGGAAGCCACGCCAATGCGGGGGTGACTGCAGAATCTCACCTTTGCTGAGAGGCTGAAAGCAGTGTGGGTACCGCCTAGATACAGCTCAGGCAGTGTGTGTCAGGGAATGAAAGGGTACTGGGACACTTTGGTCTATTTCTGGTGTCCTAAGATTTCTGTTACATCACAATAAAAGTGTCGGAGCAAACTCTAGCTCAGGGAAGAGAGGGGTCCCTAATTACGGCAGATCCAAAGCAGCCATTCCCCCCTTGAGTCCAAATGGCGCACTGCCAAGCAAACAGACCCCATGCGCTCTGAGCACAAGGTCAGGAGTCTTCCTCACCACTGCATCTACGTATCTGAGAGGGACTGACAAAGAGCCAGGCTAGGCATCCAGAGCTGCTTTATTTGCAGGAACAAACAAAACCCATATTAAATAAAAAGAGCTAACCAGTGATGTGCTGTCAACTGGCTCCGCAAGGGGGCGTGTGGAGGAGGAATCCTCACTTGCACTGTTTGCCGATTTCCACGGTGTAAATACTCTCACCATAGCCAATTTCAGGCTATCAACAGGTTGAAAGACTTGCAACATTTTAAAATATTCAACAATTGGCTCCGAGGGACATTCATGGTGGCTCAGTGGTTAAGAATCCACCTGCCAATGCAGGGAACACGGGTTCGAGCCCTGGTTCAGGAAGATCCCACAGGCTGTGGAGCAACTAAGCCCGTGTGCCACAACTACTGAGCCTGCGCTCTAGAGCCCACCAGCCACAACTACTGAGCCCGCACGCCTAGAGCCCGTGCTCTGCAGCAAGAGAAGCCACGGCAATGAGAAGCCCGCGCCCCGCAGCAAAGAGTGGCCGCCGCTCTCCGCAACTAGAGAAAACCCGTGTGCAGCAACGAAGACCCAACGCAGCCAAAGGAAAAAAAACAAAACAAAACAACTTAAAAAAAAAATTGGCTCTGAGAAAGCCTGTGGGGAGCCAGCTCGAGCAGACGGGTGCGGCTCACATTTATTGAGGGTTTATTATGGGGCCAGAAACTGACAAGCACTTTATATTTCAAGTATCTCATTCCATCTTCCCAGCAGTCCTGTAGGGAAGGTCCATCATCATCATCTCCATCTGAAGGTGAGAAAACAGAGGCACAGAGAGGATGAGCAACTTGCCCCGTGTCACCCAGCTGGGAAGCGGCAGAGCTGGGGCTGGAATCCCGGTTCTGGCTCCCGAGCTGAAGTTCTCCCAACCCCACAGTGCTCGCCTGGGACAGATCCTTGTTCCCAAAACAACAGATCTCTAGCCAAAGGGCCGGGATGGTGCGATGACCAGAGTATGCACGGCCCAAATAAGACCAGACATTTGCAGTTCATGCCAACCTCCCTCACCCAGTCACAGAACACACGGAGATTGCTTCCCTCTGAAAACTCAGCCTCCTCCTTTCTCAATTCTTCCTTCCGGTCTGACTCTCACCCCTTTGCACTTCCCTGTCAGGAACGAGAGCCTCTGTCCTGCTCTCCGTCCCCCGACAAGCCCACTCACATTTAGCTGAGCAGCTCTATTCCTCCATGAACAAGGACAGGTGGGCAAGCGCCGTCCTCCTCGGGAGCGACAGCTACCTGCACGTCCCCCCAACCAGGACAGGAGCCAACGTTCCCAGTACAGGAAGCAGCGAGCGCACCGCCCGGGGCATGCTTTCCACACGCGGTGGAGGAACCGTGGTGGACGCGGCCCAGGGATCACTGATAAATGAAGAGGAAGAAATGGACAGTGATAGATTCATATCATATCCAGAAGTCAGGAATTATTCCAAGTCTGACGAGAAATGAAAACTCAGGACGGGAATTAAACTTGTCCTAAGTCATTTAAGGACCATCACCTCCAGACTGAGAAGAATCAGGAAAACAATCAGTGGGACTGACTGAGAACTGGAATTTATGGGCATATGAGGGTCAGGGTGGCCAGCGGAGGGAAGACTCCCAGGCCCTGATCTCGAGGATTTGTTTCCATTGTTCTGTCACTTTGTTGCCGAAAACAGTGAGTTTCTTATTAGAAACTCTAATATGTGCAATTTAAACTTGAGACAATTTTCCCTATTTAAATATCTTCCACATTGCAATTATTCAAAAAATATTGATCATTCACAATGCAAATTATGAAACACATATATGCCTGTGTAATACATTATGAAGCTAATTCACAAAGACAGATTTTAGAGACCTTGAGCAAATTCATCTTAAGAGGAACCCATTTTGTGTTCCAGCTATTACCACGTTTAGGTTATTAGATTCTCCTCAGCAGTGGAACTGTAGTCATTCACATTATAATGTGCACACAAGTGTTCTTTAGAATAAAATAAAATGTAAACTCATGGTGATAAAAAAATAATAATAAAAATCTTCCAAATGAAGAGGTTCAGTGGGTTTTGAAACTATTCATACAAAATGTAACCTTCCAATTAATTTGCAAGAACTGACTGACACCAGGGAAGATGCAAATTTAACAGCCAAAGTTAAATGAAAAGTTCTGCATAATTAGTGGCTGTGATTAAAAAATGAAGCTCATGATTTATAACTGCAGCCATTGATTTATTTCTTCCACTTGGATCTACACACTTTTGTCAGGTAACTTTTTCATCTACAAAAGTCATTAAAACTAAGCACTAAAATTAACTAAATCGCTGTACCTAGTTAGTCTAGCCCAAGGTTTTTTTTAAAAAAGTGAACCATATTTAATCTCATGGTTCTCGTTACAAATATTATTCATGATTTTTGGAGGGCATTTTATGCCAATAAAATTATTTTTCATGTTTTCATATTTACAGTACTTAAATTTTCTAATTTTGTGCATATTTTTATAAATTACAAATATTCTGTAGATTATCAATATAGTAAATATATTGTAATATGGTGTAAACTATCGTGTAAAACTCACAAACATCTTCCTGATGGAAGGCATCGTCACAGGAGTTTGTAGAGCACTGTCCCCGGCCACACGAAATGACCAGCACAACCCTGCCCTACGAGGCACATGCAATGAGGTCAAGAGCCACGACTGACTTTCAGGCCGAGGGCTTCTAGGAGGCAGAAGTAAGGGCAACCACTGACTGGATTTCTATAAATACTGCTCCTTAAAAACCACCTTAATAAATTTGTAAGCATATTTCCTTTGTAAAGTAAAATAATTATCATATAAAAGCAAAAGATAAAAGTCTCCCTTCCTGCAAGAGGTTTTTCATTTTAGTTTGAATAAAGAAAAATTCAGGTGCTAAATTTCAAAAGGAATTCATCTATCATAAAAGATTTTTCTAAAATATTAAAAGTTCATTTATAGTACAAACTAATAAAATATATAAGAAACTGGTATACTTTGAAAAGCACAGAAAAGATGTTTTCATTGTTTAATAATCCCACACTAAAAAAAAATCAGGGGGAAAATGAGAGCTGTCATTAAGAATAGGAACTAAAGAGGTTGTTTCTTATGATAAACAAATATGTATTTCATACCATTCCCTAATGAGAACCTAGGAAAATGGTGCTTTTCTTTTACCATGAATATTTCTGGATGCAGTTTCTAGCTGCCTTGAGCAAAGTCCATTCTTATGTTGCTATGTTTCTGCAAATCTCTTCCAGAGCCGCTGTGCTGGATGACATTTTGTCCAATTAGTTGTCAGCATATTTCCTTTTACCTTCACTGCAATAACCTTACTTTTTCTAAGAAGATTTCACACCATCAACCCGTTCATTTAAAACTATACAAAAAACTGTTCTCAAAGACCCACTGCTAGGCAACAGAAACCTGTGAACTAAATCTCAGGTGAAAAACAGTTCTCTTCGAAGAGAGATGAGAACAATTACGGTCATTTCACAGTAAATTATTAATTTAATCCAGAATACAATATCATCTTGTTAAATTTCTAAATAGAGGTCAAAACAAAAAAGACAACCTACAAGGACTTAAGCATTTTTATGAGTGTGTACATGTATATCTGAATACGTACAAACATGTATACACGATCAGCACACGACAGATCCCTGATGAACAGCTAATTCGGTTTGCTGTGTTTGATCAACGCACGTCTGTCCCCTGTGCTACAACTCCGGGAGACGGCACAGAATGTCGGTGCGCTGGGTTTTCAAGAGAGCACTGTTATTACCAGGTCTTCACAGAGACGTGCTTTGAAGAGACACAAACGAAGCCAGTTCTTACAGTAAAGGCAGAATAACTTGTACTAAATTCAGAACTAGCTTAGATTTTGAAACATGGGCTCTGCATTGTAAACCAAACTAAAACATTTCACACACATTTATCTTTGAGGAAAAAAAGTTTGATTCGGGAAAAGGCTTTTAAAAGCTTACAGATTTCATGAGAAGGGTTTCCTAAGGCCTTAGAAACCAAGTTGTTCTTAAAAAATAATTTCTATGAGTTAAGCACAAATGAATCATAAACTTATGGATTGAATTCACCTTGAAATACACAAGGGTTTAAAACTTAAAGGAAATATGCTTGGTAAAGTATGTTTGAGAAATGTTATAAAATATATTTCAGAAAGTTTGAAAAATAGCTGGAGGTATTTTACAAATCCCAAATGAAGCTTGATTCACCCATCTCTAATTACAACACTAATTACTAACACTATAGTTTAGGATTTATGTTATGGAATACAGTAGTCATACCATGATTAGTTATTTGTTGAAAGAAGTTATTTAAGATGTGCTGATTGAAAGCATTTTGAACGTTCAGAGCTAAACTCGGCTCTGGGGTAGTTCTTCAAATACGGACACTGAAGCCAGGGCAAGTACACGGGGCTGCTCTCCTGGTAACTGATGGCGACCATACGTACAGCTGAGGACTTTGGAGCTGCCGCCCTCTGTGCAGAACACGGTCAGGAATCTTATTAGTAAAAATAAACGACTGAGCTCTATATCACTTAAGTTGGTGATTTAAATATGATTCATGGAAACTCTTAGAATGATCAGTTCATTTCATAAAACCGGCCCTGAAGAAGAAACAGCTGTATATTGACACTCTGATATAACGTAGGGCAACAATATTCCCAAAGTCATGTCAATCCCACAACACAAGCCATTATTTTTTCCTATTATTATAAACATAAATACTGTAACAGAATATATCACTGTAGTCTGCCCAGAAGTCTCCTGGTAAAAAAAGCGTTACAGGAAAGGGACGGTAAAACGGTGATTAATAACCTCAGAAAAATGGGTGAATGTCAACATATTTATTTCAAGAATTGAGTACTTTTGCATTTAACGTTGTTGAAAGTAACCTTGGAATATGGCAAAGGACTAGGCTCTGGAACTAGACTGACTTAGGTTCCATCCCTTCTTCTACTTCTTAGGAGCCAAATGACTAGAGCAAATCACTCTATAAGCCTCAGTTTCTTCTTCTGCAACAAGAGCATAATAGTAAATACATCTTAGAACTAATGTGTGGATTTAATAAAGCAATAAAAGTACAGTATCTTGCATACAGTAAACATTATAAATGTTAGCGCCAGTCCTATGATGTTAATTTATCTGATACTTCTTAACTATCATCAACTTAGGTGAACAGTCTGTATTGGCACCATGCTGCAGAGGCTTTAAGGTCCTTAATAAATGTTCCCCTGTCTGGCTTGCTTTCTTTATACCTTACCTGCATATTTGTTAAGATCAGAAATAGATGCAAGTCCCATTTCCCAGTTCAGAATGTGATCTTGAACACAGATCTTAAAATCTCCCTGGGCACAGTTCCTTTACCTGTGACACGAGGGGACTGGACCAAGTCATTTGCTCCCAGGTTCGGGTCTGCTGGGCCAGGAGCAGCTGAACGCGGTGATACCCAGGCAGACAGGGAGGAAAGCACGGTGCACCAGTCTCCTGAATCTGAGCCTGGGTTGATGCAATCAGCCAGGTGAGACTTGAGCCCACCCTGCCTTTCCACCCATCCATTTGCAAGGCAGCTGCTGCCGCTGGCCAGGCAACGCTTCCATCTTGCCTCGCCGTTTCCACCTGAACTCCTGGCCCCGAGCAGGCCCCCTAGCACTCCAGTGTGCTCTGCCGTCAGCCACCTCAAGGCGGCACCGGCCATACACCTGGAGAAAGTAGGAAGGACGGAAGGGAAGGCCCGAGCCACACGTGTGTCCTACTTTTGTCCTTAATTAATTTTGTACCTCATTCTTTTTCTTCGTATCCTTTAAGAGATCAAAACCTCAATGGTGACAGCAAGAAAAAAAGTGGAGCCATGGAATTAAATTGTTGCTAGGTGCCTTCCAGCTATAAATATTATACAACTACATGACAAAATAATGATGCATAAATATCTACTTCACACTTGGTCTACCTGGAACACTCTGGGAACTAAAGATAAAGCTAGAAAGGGCACAGATGGCCTAGATAAATGACACAAACACGAACGCTCGAGGAACAGACCTCCCTATCACTCCTCATCCCCAAATGGCTGTACTCCTAATTTACCTGCAATTCTAACACGCCTAACAACTGTTTCTTTTCATTAGGTTCACTGAAGACCACAGGTTGGAAACTGGAAGAGAAATAAAGGTTGACAGCCTGATAACAGAAGAGTAAAAATGCTATAGAAGCAAACACCAAAACTCAAAGACCACTGAGTGACAGGCAGAAAAGCCCTGCTGTCCCTCCACTAGCTGCTGAGGGTAGCACATCACAAGGAGAACTCTGAATCACAAAGAAAAGGTTACGTTCAAATTCTCTACTTTACAAAGTCAGAGAACAAGGGTGGTATCTTTTAGAAAGGTTTCAATAAAAACCAATTAAAAATAGATAAGCATATGAAAAGATGTTCAACATCATGTCATTAGAGAACTGAAAATTAAAACAGCAATGAGAACCCACGACACACCTATCAGCACGGCACCGTCGGAACCCTGACAACACCAAGTGCCGGTGAGGATGTGGAACGACGGGGCTCTCACTCATCACCGGTGGGAATGCAAACGGTGCGGCCACTCTGAAAGGCAGTCTGGCAGCTTCTCACAAAGCTAAACATACTCTTACCATACATTCCACCAACAGTACTCTTAAGTATTTACTCAAATGAGTTGAAAACTTATGTCCAAACAAAACCCTGCGCAGGAATGTTTACAGCAGTTTTATTCATAAATGCTAAAACCTGGAAGCAACCAGAATGCCCTTCAGTAGGTGATGGATAAACAAACTGGCACATCCATGTAATGGAGTATTATTCCATGATGAAAAGAAATGAACTATCAAGCCACAAAAAGACAAGGAGGAACCGTAAATGCATATGGCTAAGTGCAAGAAGCCTGTCTAAAGAGGGTACATACTGCATGATCGCAGCTATATGACGTTCTGGAAAAGGCAAACTGTGGAGACAGTAGAGAGATCAGTGGGTGCCAGGGGTTAAGAGGAGGGGCAAAGATGAACAGGCACAGCAGGGAAGATTTTAGGCCAGTGAAACGATTCTGTACGACACTGCGATGGTGGATATGTGACACTATGCTTTTGTCAAAACCCAGTGAACTGTAATATAAACTATGAACTTTAGTAATAATCAATACTGACCCAACTAAAACAAGCAGATCACACTAAAGCGAGATACTGATAAAAGGGGAAATAGCGGGCGGGGGAGAAGTATATGAGAACTTTCCTCATATACAGGTTAATTTTTCTGTAAACATAAAATTGCTCAAAAAATAAAGCCTGTGAAGTAAAAAAAAAAAAAGTTTTGGAGAATTCATAACATAAAGACACAGTCATGTGGCGCAGATGTAGAGAACGGACTTGAGGACACGGGGAGGGGGAAGGGTAAGCTGGGACAAAGTGAGAGAGTGGCATGGACATATATACACTACCAAATGTAAAATAGATAGCTAATGGGAAGCAGCCGCATAGCACAGGGAGATCAGCTCGGTGCTTTGTGACCACCTAGAGGGGTGGGAGGGAGACGCAAGAGGGAAGAGATATGGGGATATATGTATATATATAGCTGATTCACTTTGTTATATAGCAGAAACTAACACAACATTGTAAAGCAATTATACTCCAATAAAGATGTTAAAAAAAAAATGGAAACAGGAAAGAAAAAAAAAAAAGACACAGTCACGTGGAAAATTCACCTTATGGAACATCCACTTTGCAATGGTGCTACACAAATACGTGTATTTGTTAAACCAGTTAGAATTAATTGAAAAGCCATTCTTATCTTACCCGCATCAACCTTGAAATTATTAGCATAATGCACGGCAAACACAGAATGTCAGGTTCACAATATGTGATTTTATAAGAACGAAAACTCCGGAAAAAGTCATCCCTTACTAGTGAGGGATTTGTTACTCCCACTGGCGGCAATAAGTGGACCAGCGACTGTAGATCAAATATGAACCACAAAGAAAACACCGACAAGCCACACTCTAGAAATTTATTACCAAACTACAACCTATGCACAGACACAGCTAAGCTCATGAAGCTAGTGATGTAGCCGCACAAAAGGTAAGGAAAAGCACATTTAATAAATACAATTTGGAAACGTCTTTTTCTTTAAATTAGGTTCAAAATACTGGGAGACAGACACTGAAACAAAAATCTTAACGAAACACTTACAGCACATAGTGATCTCGCTGGACACCGAGTCCGCACGGTGTTAACCGAAGGCGACGCCTGCTGCCCTGCTGCCGTGTGAACACACATGTCACGTGTCCACCTCTGTGTGTCTCCATGAAGTACTTAGGTCCTCGTACAGGAACAGTGAGGTCCCGAGTCTTTTAATGCTGTCACATGAGTCTGTATTTACGGAGCTATGAGAAAACGGGAGGACGTGTGTTGTGTTTGAAACCACTCCTTGACACGAGGCACACGGAGGGATGAAGCCGTCCCAACAACGAGGGCAAGCCTCTCCCAGACATGCTGTAGAGGCTTCACTTGGAATATATGGCTTTCCCAGAGGAGGAACAACAAATATTTCCAAGGGAAATTTCAGTGTTAAAAAAAGTGAGTGAGAGAGGAGAGGGAAGGAAGTGCTTAGACGAACACATAGGTACGATAGATGACGAACTGAATTTCAATATGGTTTCAATTCATTCGCACCTAAAACTAAGCCTGTTTGACTGAGGTAGACTCTGGAAATAACATGTGCAAAGATTCAGGTTTTCCAAAGGGCAATATTTAGTCATTTCAGAGGTTGTAAAACAAAGGTGCATTTTATAATTTTGAACATAAAATCAAATGGGAGTCCTAGGAGGAAAACCTCCACGTTAATTCCCTACCAAATTTCCATATGTACAGAAACCTACACACTGCTGGTGACAAAGCAGAATCTAGGTTATTTCTATACATATAAAATAAAATCAATCAACAAAGGAGAAAGGTAAAATAAAAAGAATAAATTTGATGACGTTACCTTAATATTTTTCCTGTTTTTATTAACAAGTCATGTGGAAATTGAGAAATATTCCTAAAGTTAAAGAGTTGTCCGGAGCCAAAAAACCTAATAAAAATTCAAAGAATTATTGTTAATTTGTGAATGTTTAAAAACATATGTGTTATCTTAGGGACTTTATTTTTTAAATATTCATACAGTTTTCACAAGAGAAAACAATATTAAAAGCAAATGTCCTAAAAAATCAAATAAATAAGTACAAAAAGCCTAATTTAAAAGTATAAATAAGTAAACATAGTAATTATTAGTTTTTAGCTTTTTCTGAAAAAAAAAAAATTAGCGGAGATAAGGATAAAACATTTGGGGTTTAAATATTTGTATTCCCCTAACACGCCTTCCAACTGTAATTCCTACCCTTTTCTATCGTGACAGATTCTTAGATTCACATAAATATTATGTACATCACAAATTAAGTGGTATGTAAAAACTACTACACAATCAAAACCATTATGGAACAGAAGATACAAAACAAATGTTAAAAGAAGGATTACTATTGTTTCTTCATATGGTTAAAGTGGCCCTTTCTTGGAAAAGGGCAGCAATTATCCTTAACATTTTATGCCTATCACACAGGAAATACCCTGAGGTGACTTATCATTCACAAGAGAAAAGGAGTGGGAATCTACTATTATGCCAAAAGATTCAATAATCAAGACAACACAGAAGGAGCCAAAGCCCACATGACAAGCAATACCTGCCTCATCCTTCACTTTACCTCAAGGTTGTTAGGGTCAGGAAAGTGAAACAGAACTGCATCAACTGGTCTATGATTCTCATCATGGATACGGCAGTGTATACAGAAACTTCCAAGGAGGGAATTCAAACAAACTCAAGCTGTTCAAAACCTACAGTATCAATACTTTCTGTTCAAAAGAGTCAGGCTACATGTAGCGAAGTGAAAGAGTGACACTTATATTGAAAATCTGGGCTGTATACACACATTTTTCCTGATGTAGATGTATGTTGTTTTACGGTAGATTCACCAGACGCTTGCTCACTTTTTGAGTAATTAGTGATTTCAGCCTATTTTTGGACAGTCAAATATCACATCATAAAAACTGCAGTCTCTGGAGCCCAAACGAAACCCCCAGTTAGGCAGCTAGACCACAACATGTTACCTCTTCCAAGCTGTCTTGGCATTTTGGGAGGTAGAGGTCCAAGCCCAAAGTGTGTTTGGTCATTCTGGAATGCCCACACTGCTGCTGACTGAAGATAAAGTCTGTGATGCCATCGTCTATTTTCTACGTGGATTACTAGAAGGTTTCAGCCTACATTAGAGAGCCATTTGTCTGGCACATTCCATTGATATTAATTTCTTTTTAAAAATAAAGGAATTGTGCAAGCAAAATGTTTGAAATAAACATGTAACATGTTTACATGTTTGCCATAATTGCATGTGTATGTGTTTACAATAAACATGTAGCTTGGGAAATGACAAAAATTGTTCATGAAAATAGCCAAGATCTATAATAGTTCTGTTGTTCAAGCAAATGGATACCACTTCTAATTTTAAAGCAAATTTAAAGAGAGAAAAACTTTTAAATGTTATCTTTCCAAAGCAACACGCAGGTTACTGTGCCTTCCATTTATAAACTGAAATCGCTTCATTAGTTGGAGCCAGAAGCTACACGGTGTAATTACAGGAAGTGCCCAGTCGGTACTGCACTGCCTGGTCCAACTCTGTGGCCACAGAGCGCCCACCCAAGGGACAGGTACACGGTAAGCAACCAACATGATCCTACTAAAATGGAGGACTATCTGATCAGATATCTGCGAGACAGAAGTGTAGAAAACTTAGTCCCGACATCACTGTGTTGAAGAACCCCAAGCACTCAGGTTTTCAGATGAATTAAAGGAACCAAATCTTTCTAATTTGATAATACAACAGAAAAAATAAAATAAAACACAAAAATTCTCTCATTCTGGGTAAGGCAACACAGTCTTACAATAAAGACAATGTACATACCACGTGCAGGAAAGGTTGGACAGAACGCCCTAGGGATCTCCTCAGGATCCTTTAAGGGGTTAATACATACAAAGCATTCACCATCCACTGACAGAGCAAAATGAGAAACAAGGGAAATAAAAAAGCACACCGGACTGACTTAACACAGTAAAGATAAGCTCCTAGGAGGCTTGAGTCTCCAAGTACTGCTCAACTGATAGTTTTTAAAAAATCAAAATTACCATGTCATTATGCATGAAGAATTCAGAAAAAAATTGAAATGTAAGCCAAGACAAATAACATGAAATCTAGAAAAATGGTCTGACTAATCAACTAAACTATGCAAACAAGTTTTGGCAATCAAAACACTAAGGTTTTAATGACTGCCCCCTAGGACTTCAGGAAAAAAATAACTTACTGGATGGCAATAGTCTGCAAGATTATCTTAGTGGGATTATTTATTTCTTTATTTTAAAAGTTCATGAATAAAAGGAAAGTTCTCTCATTTCAACTTTTAAGATGAACTAAATCAATTAAAATAAAATCATGATATCTCATGATTTTAACTCTTATAAATCTATGCCTCAGAGGAAAGGGGGGTAATTTAAAGCATTAGATGAATACTGTGGTATATAGTTCTAAGTAGGGGGAAGAAATCTCTTAAGGAAACTGTTAAGAGTTTATCTTTAACTGTCAAAAAAAGCTATATGTTATTTTTGGTTTTAAACTGTCCAAAATTGAAAATTCAGGATATCATCAAATACAAATTTTTTAAAGCTTGACTATTAAAGCAGAGGTTGCCCAATCAAAATAGGATAAATGCAATTTTTAAAAACTAACACTAGGCTACTCTACTTGTGACTAGATACATGGCCTCTCCTTTTCTGGCCTCCTTCTACAGTCTAATTCCTGCTGAAAAGAATGGGCATGTCATATTTCTAACCTAATCTTAGCGTGCGTACAAGCACTCAATCTAGACAAGGAATGATTCCTAAATGTTCGTTGTTCATTATGCACGATGTTATTTTGTTAATAAACAAGGCTCGAAAACCATAAAGATTTTGCTTTGTTTGTTTTGCATTAGCCACAAGAGAGTGGACTTGTTTAGAATACCAAAGCATTTATTTAGAATATGAAAGGCAAATTCAGCAAAAAACAATGTTTGAGCTGAGAAAAATCAAGGGTTTATCTGTTGAACATATTGAAAGAAAAGTGAAAACAAACTCAGAAGTCTAGAATGAAAAAGAGCATCTTACGCAAACATGATGTTCTTTCCACCCTTCCAATATGAAATGTTGCCAGCAAAAAAAATACTGAAGACCAGAGAAGCCACTTGGCAAAAGGATTCAAAAACCACAAAGCATGAGGCTATTCCCCCATAAAGCTCAATAAGTGATTAAATAGCTAGTAGAGGGAATGGTGAGGGAAAGGAAGGGAAAACTCAAACTATATAACAGACTCTAACAGTAGTAGGTGAATTCTAAAGGTTTAACTAGCAGATTCATTATTTAATCCAAAACCATAATTCTTAACAACAAATAATAGATCTGACACAAACCCAGTTTTGATGTTAAAAGCCAACAGATATAGGTCCCTCATGTTCAGAGCAAAGAATAGAAAAAACTAAAAAACAATGAACACTAGTGAGAAACAGAGCTCCTTCTACATTTTCTGTAAACAAGTTTCTACAATAGCACACTGGTCGCTTTCTTCAGCCCCCGATACTCTGGTTAGGGTGTGCAACTGTAATGCATGGATACGTGGATATCAGGCTCTCTATGTAAGCTTTTCTTACTTCTCAAGTATATGTATGTTCTTTGTGTTTTAAATTTTTTCTTTAAGAGAAAATCTCTCCAATGTAAAGTTCCAAACCTGTTTTTTTAAAAAAATTGCTGGAATTTCTTCACATTTTATAAACAAAAATACCAGAAATGAAAGAGCTGACAGAAATTCAAGCAGATCCAAATTCAACCATCCACTTTTCATATTTCTCCAAGTCTGCAGCAGAGACAGACTTAGCAATTTTCTTAAGAGCCAATTCAAAGTCTCCTTTGGTAACAGGCATCTGAAGTTCCTCTTTAGAAAGTGCACGGATCTCTTCTGGACTTAGGCCATTGATTCGTCGTCTCATTGCCATTAAAGAGGCATCCCTAAAAATATACCAAAATCAGTGAATACTTATTGTTGCAAATTTTTTAAACATACTCAATTATGATAATGTTAAGGGAAAACATTCAAAAGATCATTTTATATGTTTTTACCATGCTGCTCAGAATTTTCCACTTCAGAGACATCCTGAGGGCTCAGGAAAGGTTAAAACAGGATGCAAAGGACTTAAACATAAAAAGTACTGTAATGAATCCTAAAAGTCTAGGTTGGGCTCAGATGGTACTGAATTTTCTTTTCCCCACTTGCTCCTCAAAGACAGCCCAGAAGTCTAGGAAACTGAAGGAGAATTATGAAATACTGAATTGCATACTTGGAAATAAACATACGGCTAACATTAAGATAACTCAAATATTATACCAGTTTGTCTACAACCTAATTAGAGGAGGTAAAGCCAGGAATCTCTCTCTCTCTGGAGCATGAATATATCTAAATATAGTGGATGTGGAATTCCCTACATGGAATATTTGTGGGCAAGTGAAGAGAGAAAATCTGGCTTCTCTGGGTCCTATTTTCAGCTCATTCTGATCACTTGTAAATAATTACGCAGGTTAGGAAGAAGTGTACAACTAGTGCTCACGAAAAAGCTATTAGGCAGCCAAGCCAACCAAAACTTCAGATTTTTATACATTTTACTATGGTAATAGTAGAAGCTATTGTGAGCTTATTGAGTGCCACTAAACTTACACGCGTATAGGACAAATACTCGTAGAAAAAATGAGTAACACAGATGTTATGGTTTTAAAGAAAGGCTACTGATGTCAATTTAAGTATTGTTAGGGAAGGTAAGTACTAAAAACAAATCCTCTTCACTGAGTGATGTGAATTGTCTAAAAGTTATGATGTCACTAAATTGAAAGGGAAATTTACATACATATATCTATATCTATCTATCTATCTATATATATATAATTGATCACCTTTGTTCATCTGCGTATAGTAAAATAATGCCAACCAAAACAAAATGATATTATTTTATGTTGATGCAGCTAGTCTCCAATTTAGGGCTAAATTAACATTAGGTTGTCAAAGTCATTTATTACCAAGTTGGGCAAAACAATTTCTTAAAAATCAAAGGCTATAAAAGGTGAACTACAGTTGACCCTTGAACAACACGGGGGTTAGGGGTGCAGACCCTTGGCACAGTTGAAAATCCAGGAATAACTTATCGGCAGCCCTCTGAACGAGCAATTCCTCCTTACCCACAATTCCAGATTCAACCAACCGCAGATCCTGTAGTACTACAGTATATATTTAGTGAAAAAAATCCACACAGTTCAAACCTTCATCGTTCAAGGGTCAACTGCACACTGACTTTAAGACAAGTCCTCCTGATAAATCCATAACTAATGTCTAACGTCACGGATCATTAAAAAAAAAAAAAATACCTGCAAACATTAGTTATATCAGCACCAGAATAGCCCTCAATCTTCTCTGCTATATCTTCCAGTTGAATATCAGGATCCAATTCAACCTCACGAAGATTGATTTTCAGAAGCTCAGTTCTTCCTTTTGCTGTTAGAAGATTTTTTTTGTTGTTATTATTAGACGTTTTACTTTACAAATCATTTTGATAAGAAATCACCTATTTAACATTCAGGAAAAGAAAGAGTCTAATGCAAAGAAAAGTCAACAACTGTGAGTCCACTAATATTACTAATTCACTGCATGACTAGTGGAATCATTTAACTTCCTGTGTGCCTTGGCTGTAATAACTAATAATTGAAACAAAACTCAGAGTTTTCCTAATAGATTGTGAAGATACTTGCTATGAGAACAAAGGGTCTGAGATCCTTTATGAAAAATAAAAACATTAGTATTCAAGCACCAGAAATGCTTTTGTAAAAAAAATATTTAGCCTAGCTTTATGAAACTAGATTGCATGGTGTGTAACTCCTGTGAGTTACTTTGCTCACCTTTTAGTGTGACATAGGAAAAGATTTCCAGAACTCTAATCAGTATTTTTTTAAAATCCAGTTTTCTTTTCCTAGCAATCAGCAATTGGCACAAAACGCTTATTAACATATTTTTTACTTGGAGAGCTGGCCCACAGACATTTGCTGTTCCAATATGATTGAAATGTGTATCGAGTAAGCTGAAACAAACAGAATTTTTTAATAACCAATCTTGCTTGCTGTTTCACCATCAGTTTTTGTGACAAATCTGCTTAATATAGGACACTAAGATAATGCAAAATTAGCT
This sequence comes from Balaenoptera borealis, assembly GCF_965194805.1. Taxonomy (NCBI): domain Eukaryota; kingdom Metazoa; phylum Chordata; class Mammalia; order Artiodactyla; family Balaenopteridae; genus Balaenoptera; species Balaenoptera borealis. Next base: position 8,054,859 of record NC_138877.1, read on the forward strand.
CGGATCCGGCTCTCTACGATTTCCTGATATACAAAATGAAATTTAATTTTCCCAATTTTTATTCTGAAAAATTTTAAATCTTCAGGTAAAAAAAAAAAATAGTGAACACTCATTAACCTTTTCTCTAGATTCACCAATTGTCAACATTTTGCCATTATCACTCCCTTGCCCTCTCCTCTCCTCCCCACTCTCATTTATGAACTGAGAGCTAGCTATAGGCCACACAACACTTTATCTTGAATTCTTCAGCATGTATCTCCTAAGAACAAAGGTATCCATACAATCATCACACTTAACAGGAAATTTAACACTGGTACATTAGTATCATCTAATACACAATCCAGATTAAAATGTACGCATTTGTCCCAGGCCTTTATTACTTTCTTAAAAACCATTACACATTACATTAAAGTTATTGTCTCTCTTTAGTCTTCTTCAAACAGTTCCCCAGTGTTACTTTGTTTTGTCTTTCATGACATTGACAATTCCCCCCCAAATGATCTTACAGAGTTAAGGCATTCCATCGAAGACCCCAACGGGTCTGTTTGTGGAACCTGACAGGCAGATATGAAAATGTTAATGGAAAGAACCAAGAATAACCAAGACACTCTGGACAATAACAAGGCAGGAGGAACTGCTCTACTACAAAGCAATAGGATTCAAATCTGTCTAACACTCTTGCAGAGAGAGACAAGCAGATCCGTGACACAGAATGGAGAGCCAAGGAGCAGAGCAGAGCCTATACTATGGACACCTGATTTGTGACGCAGGTGGTTCGGGGCAGTGGGAGAAAGGAGGGTCTTATCAATAAACGATGCCAGAACTGACTACTCACAGAGAAAAAATGGGACTGGGTCATCCTCACCATACATAAAAATCAGTGCCAGATATATTACTGATCTAAACATAAGGTGCAAAATTATAAGCATTTTAGAAGATAAAACAGGAATCTATCTTAATGACCTCAGAGTAAATATTCTTAAGATACATTAAAAAATCGACTACAAGGAAAAAGACGGATAAACTGACCACATTAAAATTAGGAATGCCTATTCATCAAAAGACACTGTAAAACAGTGAAAACACACAATCTACAGAGTTTGAGAAAATATTTACACCAGATTTAACAAAAAACTTATATCTAGAATATTTAAGGACTTCCTACAAATCATTAAGAAAAAGTCAGACCACCTAATAGAAAAATGGACAAAAAACTTGAACAAATATATCACAAAATCAAAATGGCCAAACAATAAAGGAAAAGATGTTCAAATTCTTTAATAATATAGGAAATACAAATTAAACCGCAATAAGCACTGCACACGAAAAGACTGGTACGCATTTAAAAGTCTGACAATACCAAGTGATGGAGAAATGTGAAACAATGGGAACTCTCATACATTGCTGGGAGGAGTGTAAACTGAAGCAACCACTCTGGAAGACAGACTGGATTTATCCACTGACAAGTGTTTCACTGATGAAACATTGTATGAAACAATGTATCCACTGATGTTTCAGCTATGCAACATGACCTAGCAATTCACTCCTAGCATGGAATGCTCCATCCTGGCCTAAAGAAACTTAGGCACTTGCACCATTATACATGTAGAAGAATGCTCATAGCAGTATAATAGCCTAAAACTGGAAATAATCATAACGTCCATCAAAAAATATGATGGATAATTGTGGCAGAATCACATAATGGATGTTATGGGCTGAACTGTGTCCCCTGCTAAATTCTTATGCTGAAGCTCTAACCTCTGATACCTCAGAATGTGACTGTATTTGGAGACAGGACCTTTAAAGAGGTAATTAAGGTAAAATGAGTCAGATGGGTGGGCCCTAATCCAATATGACTGGTATCTTTACAAGAAGACTAGGACACAGAGACACACAACATGAGGAAAGACCACATGAGGACATTAAAAGAAAATGGCCACCTACAAGCTAAGGAAAGAGGCCCTAGAAGGAAACCAATCCTGCCAACACCTTCATCTTGGACCTGTAGCCTACAGAACTGTGGGAAAATAAGCTTCCCTTGTTGAAGTCACCCAGTCTGTGGGTGTACTGTGTTATGGCAGCCCCAGCAAACTAATACAATGGAACAGCACACCGCCACAAACACGAGGTGCCTCTACATGTCACAACATGGATGAATCTTAAAAACACACTGAGCAAAATATGCAAGATACAAATGAGCACAATTAACGTGATTCATTTATGTAAAGTTTAAAAGGAGGTAAAACTGCGTGTGGGGGGATACATGACTAGGTGATAAAGTTATAAGGAAAAACAATAAATTGTTTCCATAAAAGGAGTGACAGCGATCGCCAGCAGAGCAGGAAGGGCGCCGTGCTGGGAACGAGCACACCCGGGGCGTCGGGGGTCTGGTGCTGGGAAGGAACATACCCGGGGCGTCGGGGGTCTGGTGCTGGGAAGGAACATACCTGGGGCGTCGGGGGTCTGGTGCTGGGAAGGAACATACCCGGGGCGTCGGGGGTCTGGTGCTGGGAAGGAACATACCCGGGGCGTCGGGGGTCTGGTGCTGCCCCGCTTCCTGTCCTAGCAGATGGCTCGACGGTTGTTGGCTTTGCCAATTATTGGATAAATTGGACATTTTAACAGATTTTTCTGTATCTGAGTTATATTTCACTCACACACACACACACTTGAAGTAAGACGGAGCAAAGCAACGCAAAGAGCAGCCAGAGTGAAGAGAGAAGCAGCAAGCAGGCAGGACCTGCGTGTGACTAGGAAACTGTGACCTCCAGAATCCCTTCACCTCGGGCGCTCCCATCCTTGACCATCTTCAGCCACAGGTCCCCCCTGCAGTGAGCAGGGGTACCCACAGGCGGTGCGGGCCCAGGAAGTCCTCCGCCCAGGTGGTCGGCCAGAGGGCTGTGGGGAGAAAGACGGGGAAGGGAGGGAGCTCGCAGGGCCGCTGCTGCGCGAGGTGCTCGTGCCCCAGATGCCGCAGGGGAAGCTCCACGTTCAGCCCAAGAGCTCCACACACAGCAGGTGGACGGTAGTGAACGAACATCGCTTTGCTCTTTCAGTTCCCATGTTAGAACACCACTGTATCTGCAAATCAGAATGCTTTACTGTGGTCTGCCCTAAGAACTTAAAGCATCGAGTTTAATATAACGCATTCGCCCCCAGAAACAAAGTTCCTGACAGTCAACTTAAATGAACTTTGGAGCATAAACCTGCTCAAAAGTGAGGGCCTGGTGGGACTGAAGCTTAGTAGGAAGCATTCTCCTCTTCCCTAGTAACTATGGTTTGGGAAAGATAACTTTTAACACTGGTTGTATCTATGATTTGTTAGAAGATTCTAAGCAGGATTTATCATCTCTATAAAACTGAATTAATGATATGTAATAAGCTTGTGAAAGGATTTAACGAGGGGTTAATGTGTTAACAACAGTATAAAGAACTGCCAATGCTACGTAACCAAGTTAATACACATTTGAAATTTAAATAAACACTGTTAGATGGATCACACAACTTCTTCTTGAGTACCGGAGGCAGTCCAGCACGGCAGATAAGGAGCGTGTGCTCTGGGGCCAGATGGCCGGGGCGCACATCCCTGCTCTGCTGCACCGGGCAGGATACCTAACTGCTCGGGGCCTCAGTTCCTCATAAGTAAAGATAAGAACAGAATCTGCCTCACAAGCCTGATGTGAGGGTTAAATGAGCTAATACACGTAAAGCCCGGTCCACAGGCAGCGCTCAGTAAATGGCGGTTGCCCCATCACACACACCACCTTCAGTCAATCAACAAACAGGATTAGAGGGAGACAGAGAATAGCCAGATCCCTTCTATTAAGGACCACCTGGGGGATAGATAACAGAGGAAACACCCAGGGGAGTGAAGTCCACACAGGGAGAGAGACCTGGGCAAAGAAGACTTCATAGAATTGGTATGCTTTCATGTCGACTTTGAAAAATCAATAAAATTTAAATACGAAGGAAGAGAGAGAACAATCTGGGAAATGAGAGCACCATAAATTATGACATGGAAGTAGGAAGAAGCACGAATGAAAAAAAAGGTAAGTAGAAAAGTACAACACAGTATTAAGAAATGCAAATAGACACAAATAGGATAGATAAGGTATGAACTTACAGTTTAAAAAAAATGTACTCTGACCCTGATGTGATAGGAAATAAGAATCACTCAGAGTCTAAGAGACTCTGTGATGCCTTGGTGGTTTAGGGAGGTTAGTCTAAAAGCAAAACATAACTAAATGAAGGGGGCTGGAGAAAGGAGTTCATTAGGCTGAGCAGTGGTTGCTGCCATAATTCAGATGCATAAAGTAAGAAGAGACTTGGTGTAAGGCCAAGCTCCACCTGTGCCTGTTATCTGACTTCTCCCATCTGTTGACTACGGCAGATTGTATTTACCAAGATGGTGCAAGAGCCCCTCCTCCCACACACGCTTCTACAATGTGGCCTTCCACTCCTCCACCCAGAGGTAGTCTGATTCCCCTCCTCTTGAAAATGGGTGGGCTTGTAAATGCTTCAACCCAGAGTACAGCAGAGGTGACACTGCGTGACCCCCAAGGCTAGGTCATAAGAAGCAGTGCACCTTCCACCTTTTCCAGTGGAACAATCACACCTGGGGCGCTGAGCTACCACGTATGAAATGTGACAAGCTGAGGCCACCATGCCTGAGGAAGCCCAGGCCACATGGAATAACCCCAAGTAACACAGCGGTGCTCCAGAAAGACAGCCCCCCCTGAGGCCCCAGGCCTCAGCTGCCAGGCATGTGAGTGAAGACACTCCAGATGATGCCAGGCTCCAGATGTGGAGTCACCCTCAGCCGCTGATCTTCCAGTTGTGACCCAGACATCGTGGAACAGACACAAACCATCCCTGTGGTGCCCTATCCGAATTCCTGATCCCAGAATCTGTGAGCAAAATAAGACTGTTTGGAATGGTATGTTAAACAGCAAGAGTAACTGATACACTGACTTTTCTTGCCATCAAGTTCTAATTGCCTCGCAATCTTAAAGAAATCTGCATATTTCTTCATGTAAATTACATAACTTACAATATGCCTTTTTGGGTGGCTTTCCTTGTTTTATCTATTTTCATTCTTATACTTCTTGCCTTTTCCAACTAAAAATTGCTTTTCATGGTTGCTTTTGTTCATAAAATGTCCTTCAATTTTTTTACTTTAATATAATCTACTTTTCTTTCCATTAATTTTACCCTAGATTTCCAAATCATTCTTTCAGTTCTCTCATCTTTCCAAATTTTCTTTATAGTTCTGTCTCTTCCAGACCCTTTTATCCCACCAGATGCTCCGGCCACAACAGCTGTCCATTCACTTTCAAGCAACCATGCCTTTGTTTCTGTGCTTCTCTATGGAAATTCAGCGAAAACGCAACTTCCTCCATGAAGTCTCCCCTAAGCACCTCAGTCAGAATTTACTATTCCACGTTTCCACCCCAAAAGTACTATGGGCAACTCCAGTATCACATGCTCCCTTGTTTCCCTGCAGTTAGGGTAGGTGTATGCCCCCTTCCAACCACACGGTGAGTTCTCTAAGGACAAGGATTGTACGCTTTATATTCCCACAGTACCTAATAAATGTCTTTCAGATAGCAAAGAGCTAAATAAACACCTGTTAAATTAATTAACACAGATAAAAGAAGTTAGAAAGGGTGGGGTTCTAATTATGATTATTTGTTTGGGAGCCCTTTAGCAGAAAGCAATTTCTCAAGTTCTATGGTCATGAGGTACACACATTCAGACTAGTAATGAGCAAAGAGAAGCACCTAAAAGTCATTACCTATAATGACTATTACCTTTACCATTACCTATAACATAACCTTTTCATAAAGGAAAACAAGTTTAGAAAAAATCCCAATAGTCAGCCAGGTCTATGTCCTTCTCCAATATTTCAAAGAAAGCTGAATTCCTACCTTTGTATCATAAAGTATATCTTTCTCCCCAACCCAAGCTTTCCTCAGCGGTTTATAAAATTCCTATCATCAATTATTTTTCTAACTATATTTTTTCTGTCTGTTATAGTGGATTAAAGTTCAAAGTACAAAAGCTCAAATGATGTCAATTCAAGCAGTAAAGCTTTTATTTTCCTCATCAGTATTAATTTTTTATTTATAATCATTGTGCACAATAGCAAAATTAAAAGATTTCATATAAATATACTAGGTGTCATACACATATTTTGTTTAGAAAGCAAGGAAGAAGAGAAAAAAGGGGGAAAGAGAAAGGGAAGAAATTTATTAAATCAGAAGTGATAATAAACCACTCAAATTTCAAATCTTCATGTGACTAATATAAGAGCAAGACAGACACTAAAGAGCTGCTTCTGGGAGGAGTAATATTTCAGGACAGTTTGAATCACTTCCATTATTGCTTTAAATAAGTTTATTATTTTGTAAGCTCAATTAGTAAGTTAAGCATTATTTTAAGAAAATTTTTTCTGTTTAAGTAATGATATTATTAGAATTAATAGAATATGTAGTAGCAGTCAGGAAAGACAATACGAGATGTAATCTGTGAACTAGAAATCTACCAATTATTTATATACACCCTTGAGATCTAGTTGCAAAAGTGAATAAGGAATATATTACAATAATTAAGTTTCAAAAGTCATAGGTGAGGCTATGACTTCTGGCCATCATTAAAAAAAAATGGTATCAGACTTATCCTTCTATGGTAAACAACTATTAAAATATAACAGGCAACTGTTTTCATGCATTAGCCAACAGATAGTAAAGAACTGCAAAGTGACTTTTTAAGTTCTGCCCATAATTTGAGTGCCTGCCAGAACAAATCTCAACACCGTTTAAAAGAAAACAACATAATCCAGACACTCTAAAATGTAGAGCATACAATAAAAATTACTGAATGTGTGAAGAAACAGAAAAATGTGACCCATAAACAAAAAATTTTTTAAATAGCAAATAGAAACAGATGTTCCACATGTTAGAATTAGCTGACAAAAACTATAAAGTAATATATCAATTACCTATTTCAGAACAGCATATTATACTAAAACTTAGTGGCTTAAAACAAGTTATTACCCACATAGTTTCTGTGCATCAGGAGTTTGGGAGCAGTTTAGCTAGAGAATTCTAGTTTAGGATCTGTGATGGTTAATTTTATGTGTCAAAATGGTGCCCAGCCATAGTGCCCAGATATCTGTTCAAACATTATTCTAGATGTTTCTGTGAGGGTGTCTTTGGATGAGATTAATATGTAAGTTGCTGGACTCTTAGTACAGCAGACTGTGCTCCATAATGTGGGTGGGCCTCAATCTATCATCTGAAGGCCTGAACAGAACAAAAGAGGTCCCCAGAGCAAGAGGGAATTCTGTCAGCAGATGGCCTTCAGACAAAAAGGTTTAATCCTTTTTATGATCTAGCCTTGGAAGTCATATGGCATCACTTCTGCCATATTCTTTTCCTTAGAAGCAAATCACTAAGTCCAATCCATTTTCAAGAGGAGGGGAATTAAGCTCCACCTTTTGGAGAGAAACATCTCAAAGAATTAAAGGAAAATATACACAAAACCAATGATCAGATGAGGAATCCCAGTAAAGCAACAGAAACTATAAAAAAAAAAAAACCAGAAATGCTAGATTTGCAAAATGTCAATACATCTGAAATGAAAAATTCACTGGACAGGATTAAAAGCAGATTGGCGATGGCAGAAGAAAACAGTGTCAGTGAACATGAAGACAAGTGAACAGAAACTACCAACCTGAGGAATAGAAAGAAAAAAGATTGAAAAAAAATTTAACAGAGTCCCGGTGATCTGTGCAGCAATATCAGAAAGTCCAACACACATGCCGGATAAATAAAAGGAAAACCCCACAGAGGTACATCACAGTCAAACTGCTGAAAAACAATGATAAATAGAATATCTAAAAAGTCAACTGTAGAGGACAAACACTCAAGAAAATACCAGCTTGTTTTCTATAGTTAAACATATACTCACAGGTATTTATCCAAGAGAAATGAAAACATATGTCTACACAAAGAACTGAACATGAATGTTTATAGCAACTTTACTTATAACAGTCCCAAACTAGAAATCATCTAAATATCCATCAATAAGAGAATAGATAAATAATCTGTGCATGGTCATATAACAGAATACTACTCACCAATAAAAAACAACAACATCGATGAATCTCAAAATAATCATGCTGAGTGAAAAAAGCCAGTCACAAAATAATACCTACTGTATGATCCTATTTATGTGAAATTCAAAATAATCTATAGTGACAAAAATCAGATCAGTGGTTGCCTGAGGTGGGAAGTGTTTTGGGGAGAGAGGAATGGACTGCAAAGGGGCACAAGAAATCCTTTCAGGATGAAAGATATGCTCTGCATCTTGATTGCGGTATGTTTCATGGCTGTATGCAATTGTCAAACTCATCAAATTTTATGTGGATAAAGCTTATTATATATAAATTATTCCTCAATAAAGCTGAATTTAAAAAAATAACCAGAGGGAAAAAGATATATTACATACAATGATCGGAATGGCAGCTGACCTCACATGAAAAACACAATGGAGGCCAGAAGATTACAGAATGATATCTTTATAAGCACTGAGAGAAAAAAACCAAAACAAAAAACAAACAAAAAGCCCTCTTCCAACCCAGAATTATTTATCAGTCAAAAACAGCCTTCAGAAATAAGAGTGAAATAAAGACATTTCAGAAAACAAAAACTGAATTTGATGCTAGCAGACCTTAACTACTAAATGAAGTTCTTTAGACAAATGAGAGATGGACCCAGCTGGAAACTTGAACCTTAAAGAAGGAAAGCAGAGCAGTGGATGGTAAATATGTAGGTAAATAGAAAAGACTACTATTTGTGCTCCTCTTAATTTAAGTTTGAACTGACAATTTAAGCCCCATTATATGTTTGGATTTACAATGTATGCAGATGTAAAATACATGACAAAATAGCACAAAGGCTGGGGGAGGCAAATGGTTCTTACATTTTACATGAAGTGGTACAATATTAGCTCTACAGTGACTGTAATAAGTTACAGACGCATATTGTAAATCCCTAGAGTAACTGCTAAAAAATATACAGTTAAGTATAGCTAAAAGCCAATAAGGAAATTAAAATGGATACTAAAAAATAGTCGACTATTAAAAGAAATTAAGAAAGGAGGTACAGAGTAACAAACAAACAAAAGGGACAAATAGCAAAATGGCAGACTTAAACATAACCATATCAATAATTACATTATATTTCAATGGACAAAATATTCCAATTAAAAAGCAAAGATAAACTATACAAATAGTAAGACCCAATTATATGCTGTCTACAAGAACTGCACTGCAAATACAAACACGTACAAGGTGAAAATTAAAGGAAGGAAGCAGATATATCATGCAAACAGTAGCAAAAGAAAGCTGGTGAGGCTATATTAATATCAAAGTAAACATCAAGTCAAAGGATTTAATCAGAGATGAAGAGATGTTTCATAAAGGTAGAAGGATCAAGAAGATATAATAATGATAACTGTTTATGTACCTAATGACAGAACTTCAAACTGCATGAAGCAAAAATTTACAGAATTAAAGTGAAAAATAAACAAATTCACAATCATACTTAAAGAGTTTAACCACCCACTCTCAATAACTGATAGAAAAAACCAGAGCAAAAAATCATTAAGGATCTAGAAGATTTAAACAATACTATCACAACAACTTGATCTAACTGACATTTATGGAATATTGTCTCAACAAGTACAGAATAAACATTCTATTCAACTGCAGCTGAAACATTCAGCAAGATACACTATATGCTGAATCATAAAATCTCAACAAAATTCAAAAATTGACATCTTACAGAGTAGTTCCTAATTATAGTGGAATTAAATTAGAAATCAACAACAACAAGACATCCAGAAAATCCTCAAATATTTGGATACTAAACCACATACTTCTTTTTTTTTTTTTTCATTCTTGCCTCATGGCTTGTGGGATCTTAGCTCTCCAACCAGGGATTGAACCCGGGCCCTCAGCAGTGAGAGGACGGAGTCCTAACCACTGGACCACCAGGGAATTCCCTAAACCACATACTTCTAAATAACTCAAGAGTCAAAGATAAAAAGAAAAAGAAAAATTTTTTAATATTTCTAATTGAATAGTAAAGAAAATATAACAAAATTTGTGGGATGAAGCCAAAGCAGTGCTTTAAGAGAAATACAACCTTAAATGTTTATATTAAAAAAAAAGAAAAAAGGTTTAAAATCAACAGTCTAAGTTTCTAACTTAATAAAAAAAGAGAAAATTAAACTCAGGAGTATAAGGGAGAAATAAGAAGAGATAAAATCAATGAAATACAAAACAGAACATTAACAAAGCAAGAAGTTGGTTCTTTGAAAAGATTAATAACACTGATAAATGTCTAGCAAGAATGATCAAGAACAACAGGGATGAAACACAAATTACCTCTTCTGGGAATGAAAATTGAGCCATTATTATAGATCATACAGACGAAACAGAAAATAAGGTGTGTGGATTTGTACTGTGTCAACTTCAGTGAAGCTAGAATTTCACTTCTCAGAATTCTCTTCATTACATAGTTCTGGGTTAGTGCGGACCACATCAGTCATTATGGACGAGATGTGAAAGGCAGAACTGAAATCAACTCAGAAAGTTAGTTCAGGGCATGAAGAGCATTTGTAGCTGAGGCCCATTTCACACTTACTAGAATGACTAAAATTAAAATACTGGCGATACCAAATGTTGGCAAAAATGTGGAAGTATTGGAATTCTCATTCATTGATGGTGAGAGTGTAAAATGGTACATCCACTTAGGAAAATGGTTTGCGCATTATGAAGTTAAACACATACCTACCCTATGATCCACCTATTCTCTTCTTATCTATATTACCCAAAAGAATTGAAAACATTCATCTATAAAAAGATCTATACAAAAATATTTATAGCTTCATTCATAATAGCCAAAAACTAGAAATAACTCAAATGTCCATCAGAAAGAGAATAAACAAATTGTCATGTAATCACACCACAAATAAACTACTGATACATGTAACCACATGGATGAATTTCAGAAACATTATGTTGTGTGGAAGTAGCCAGACGCACAAGAGTACATATGTCATGGTTCCATTTATATGAAGTTTAATAATAGGTAAAACTAATCTATGGTGTTAAAAATCAGGAAGGTGAATGACTGTTCAGGGTTTGAATCAACTGGTAGGGGCACAGAGAAACCTTCTGAGGCGAAAGAAATGTCCACATCTTGAGTAGGGTATTGATTAAACAAGAGTATTCATTTGTCAAAACTCATCAAACTATACACTTAAGATTTGTACATTTCACACTGTATGTACATTTTATCTCAATATAAAAAGAAAAAACTCACTTATGAAAATGTCAACATTCATCAACAGAATATTTTTTTCAAAGCAGCATACTTCAAAAAAGATCCCAAGAGAACTTTATTTTTAATCACTTAAGTTTTTTTCATTATAAAATGTTTTTAAATTTTCACATTCTTATCAACGTACATTGTTTTTTGTAGTACAGGGACACGTAAGTATCACGTAAGTTTTAATGAAGACTCAAGTTTAAAAGTAAAACTTAGGGACTTCCCTTGGTGGCGCAGTGGTTAAGAATCCGCCTGCCAATGCAAGGGACATGGGGTTCGATCCCTGGTCGGGGAAGATCCCACATGCCGTAGAACAGCTAAGCCCATGCACCACACTACTGAGCCTGCGCTCTAGAGCCCATGACCCACAACTACTGAGCCCGCATGCCACAACTACTGAGCCCACACGCCACAACTACTAAAGCCTGTGCGCTCTAGGGCCCACGTCCCACAACTACTGAGCCCGTGTGCTGCAACTACTGAAGCCCAAGCACCTAGAGCCTGTGCTCCGCAACGAGAGAAGCCACCATAATGAGAAGCCCGCACACCACAACGAAGAGCAGCTCCCACTTGCCACAACTAGAGAAAGCCTGCGCGCAGCAACAAAGACCCAACGCAGCCAAAAAAATAAATTAATTAAAAATAAATAAATAAATAAAAGTAAAACTTAGATGTCTTATCAACTTATTAACACAACCACTCCTCTGAATGTAAGAAACTTCAGCAGAGTACTGCGGTCTCTGTTTTGATAAATAACAAATGGGTTTTGTGATGCTATAAACTTCTTTAAGCAGAATGCCAAGGGAATAAAGACTTAGAGAAATAGAAAAATGTAACAGAGAGTAAAAGAAAGATCAAAATATAGTAAAAGGAAGGCATCATACCTGTTGGGAGAGGTATATATATCCTTTTTTCTAATCTCCTTCGCAATGCTTCATCAATGTCCCATGGGAAATTAGTAGCAGCCAATACCATAACCATTTTGGAAGGATCGTCATTCTCTAAAGCTCCTCCAACTCCTATATACAGTAAGGGGGAAAGATGAGTGTTTTTCTTACAGTCCTTTATTCTTTCATTCAACTAACATTTCTAAGCATCAGCCACAGGCTTGGTGGTAGGCTCAATGACGAACATGACGCAGTTCTGACCTCTGGATGGTGTCAGAACCAGACAAATGAACAGATAGCTATAGAACAAACACAACACAGTCACTCCTTTCTCTCATATTATACTTTAACAGAAATTAAGATGGTTAACTCATTGAGGGAAGGAACTCCTGGTACTACATTATTTTATGTATCTTATAGTGCCTGGCAATGTATGCAACACACGTTTTAAGTATTCAATTAGTATCTATGGTTGGTGGATAACCACAGCTATTTTAAAACAATGCACTGTGGATATATATATATATATATATATATATATATATATATATATATAAATAAATATATACTTTTTTTTAACACACTTTATGTTTTCTCATAATTTGCCTAAATAGCCTCCTATTCACCATACAACTACCAGAGTGATACATCTCTAAAAAGTAGCTCTGGGCCCATCACTCTCTTCCTCCAATGGCTCCCCAAAGCCTTTTCTTCTTTGTCTGAATGACTTCTACCAATATTTCAAAGCCCAAGTCGGCTATTCCCTTCTATGACTCCCTTAGTCCGGGTGGTACCTCTTGTACTGTGTTTTCACTACACCCAGAGTTTAGTGCTACCACAGAATTCATAATGTATCGTAACTGTCTGTGAAGTGCCTGCTTCTCAACTAGATCAGTGGTTCTCAAACATTTTGGTCCCAGAATCCTTTTTATACCCTTAAAGACTACTGAGCTCCAAAGAGCTTTTGTGTGCATGTAGTATATCAACATTTATTATTAAAAATTAAAAATGAGACTTGTGAGAGAATGAAAGTGAAAAAGGTAAATAACATCTTGATATTACTATGAAAATAGTTTGGCCTTTGCACACCTTTTAAAAGAGTCTTAAAGACCCCTGGGACCCTGAGCCACAACTCTAAAGGCTTTGCTCTAAATAGTAAGCTCCTTGAAGGCCACATCAGTCCTTTTCTTTGTAACCTCAGAACCTGAGATGGTGCAAGTAAGCAACAGATGCTTTCTGAGTGCATGAGCAAATGCACAAGTGCGTGGACGAACAAATGATTACAAATACATTCAGGCTGCCTTCTAGTCCAGTCGTTGAGAATTTCCAAAGTATGAATCTACACACAATTCAAAAAGGAACCAGAACAGTTTAGAGACAGTAATTAAATATCAATTACCATCCATCTGAATGAGCAGCTCAGACTTGACCCTGCGACTTGCCTCATGCTCATCAGAGGTCCCTCTTCGACTGCAGATAGAATCTATCTCATCAATGAAGATGGTGGTGGGGGCATAAAACCTAGCCTTTGTGAAAACAGTTTAAAGACATCATTTAGTGACCTCCTGAAATAATCTGAAGTTTTTAAAAGACATTTCCTCCGACCAAAACAATGGTGAAAAAGCGCAGAAATTTCTCACTGCTTTAATGCCATCACTTGCTTATAGACAGAGGTTAAATTAATCAATCATATCAGACACAGGAAAATTTCTAAACATAAAAGATAAGTTATATGGTTGGTGAAGTCAGGTGACAGATACACGAGGATCCACGGTACTGTTCTTTCTACTTTTGTGTTTGAAAATTTCCATAATACAAAAAGTTTCTAAAGATAAATCACCAATCTATCCTCAAATATGCAATCTTAAGTAACTACTGCAAACTACTTTGAAAAAGGAACAAACTTTAATGATAGATCAATTTCTAATTGATTTGCAAAATGTATGTTAAAACATACTTCTGCTCACCAGCTCATGAGAGATCCAGAAATGTCAGTCAAACCACACACATTTCCAAAGTCTCTTCTGCCCTCACTGGACGGGATGCCAAAGGGCTCTTACCGCAGAGAGGAAGGTGCGCTGAAGACACGTCAGGCACTCCACAAAACACGCCGCCCGTGTCTTATTAGCGTGTCAACAACTGTGAAACTACAAGTACACTTGCCCTTTCTTAAAAAGATCCCTGGGTGAACGGATCTAGATTAGAGGGATACCATGTGCTTACACAAACAGTGCTTTGAAATCCGAATATAACATCACTCACCATTTCAAACAACAGACGAACTAACTTCTCAGATTCCCCTCTGTACTTCGATGTCAGCGTGGAAGAGGAGACGTTGAAGAATGTTGTGCCACACTCAGTGGCGACAGCTTTAGCCAGCATGGTCTTTCCAGTGCCTGGGGGCCCGGCCATCAGCACACCCTGAAATTCCAAAGGACACACAAAATGATTTACCAGATTAAAGTGCTTTCTTATAAAATATCAGCAACTATTAATGTACACAAAACTCTTCCCATCAAAAGATAAGCTCAACTGTCACCGTAAAATCATGGTGCATTTGGCACGAATATCGTTTCACAGAAAAAACAAAAATGAAGAATGATTTCTCAAAATGTCTCAAATCAGAGGTACTCAGAGATGGGCTAACAAAGGGCCTAGACAACAAGGAATCTCCTGGCACATTTAGAAAGGACCCACCGAGTTTACTGAACCTGGCAGAAGACAAATATGTGTGGTCTTGAGCACCGCTTAAGAGTGACTGCTCTGTTTCAGCAATGAAAAGAAGATGACATTTTCTACCACATGGAGCAGAATTATATATCCCTCGCCCTCCTAAGGTACAAAAGCTATCTTCAACAACACACTTACAATGTACACTTTTAATCAGAAATAAAGATCCATTCATCAGTTAATAAATAAGGTAGCTAAAATCTAGTGGTGATTCAAACATAATCAAATTAGCTAGCCTTTTATCAGTTTAACTGTGCTAGGCAGTTAAGAGTTTACATAAAATAGTGTTAGTAATGAAAAAGTCACTAAATATAACATAGACTAAAATATAAATTTTAGTTACTTCTCACCTTTGAAACGAACAGAAAAATGTTCCATAAAAATGAATCAATGAGGAGTAAAAATTATCCAAGAATACCAATCCTCTAGTCTTGAAGACTAACGGATTTTTAAATACATATTATTTTCTTCTAACACTTTTAATGAGAGTTCAGATATATAGTTAACACTACATTTCCTTTGCATAATAGTTCATGATCTTAAGAGGAATTTGGAGCCATTTGTTAATTTAATTCAATAAGCTTTTGGGGATTTAAACTTTGAAAACTATGTGCATATCAGAGTTTCATAAACTCTAAATTCAGAAACTGTCCAAATGCTCTTCTAGCTATAGAATTTTGATACCCAGGACAACCAGGGATCACTAGGATTTGAAACACTAGTTTTACAAGAAAAATTTGTGCTTTGCAAGAAGCCTTTATACATGAGATTGATATTTTGAAAACTGTAAAGACAACTAATGGTATTGGCACAGCTATAGAAAAGTTCCTATTTCTCTTTCCACCATCCCCTCTCAATGCCCCCTCAGTTCCCGTAATGTCATTAACGTGGTCACGTCCATCTCAGTTCCCATAATGTCATTAACGTGGTCACGTCCAGCAGGAGATAAATTCCAGGGTTAGCATCTGTGTGCAGACACAGCTCATAGATACAGTACAGCGTTTATAAATTTCCCCTCCTCATGACATTACCCTGTCAATTATCTCCTCTATTTCCTGTATCTCCTCCTGTGTTGGCTCTATTTATTTTAAAAATAAAATCCTTCACTTGACCCTACAAATCCTCTGGCTACTATCTACCTCTTCCTTCCCCTTCCCAGCCAACCTTCTTAAAGAAACGGTTTACGTTTACTATTTGTTCTTCACAAGCTACAGTCTGACTTCTGCCACTACTCCTTCACTAAAAATACCTAATTTACTAATCCAATGGTCACTTCTCTTTCCTTTTCTGTTTTGAGTTTTACGTATTTTTTTTTGGCTGCGCCACTGCGCAGTACGCGGGATCCTAGTTCCCTGACCAGGGATCGAACCCGCACCCACCGATTGGAAGCACGGAGTCTTAACCACTGGATCTCCAGGGAAGTCCCAACCAATGGTCACTTTTCAACTCACAGCTTCTTTCCATCTCTCGGACCTTTGATGGTGCCGATACCTGGTGTTCATTCCCTCCTCCCTGAAACCCTTTCTCCCTAGGTTGGTTCTATGACACGGTTCTTTCCTGACGCTTCTCCTACTCATGACCATCTTCAGTGGCTTTCAGGTCTCCTCTTCCCCCTGCCCTTTACATTCCCAAAGCAATTCTAAATCTTCTGCTCTTTTGAAAACCCTTTATAAAACCCCTTGAACAATTTCATCCATACCCAAATTATCAACCACCACTTATATCTCAAAATTTTAATTTAAACTTAAACTCTAGCCCAAGCTCCAGACCTCTATTTCCAATTACCCACTGAGTTTTCACCGAAATATATTTTGTTTCTATTTAAACCTGCTCCTCTCCTCAATTTCCAGTATCAGTTCACTGTATCCTGTTTAATGAAGAATTTGGCTGCCCTTTTCCCTAGTTCCTGGGAGGCAGACTCTAAACCTTTGGAATTTCCCAAGTGATAGGAGTGCCTTTGTTGTTCATGTTGGGCCCTGAAATTTTAGGCTAATGAGGTGGCTCATGGTGGGTCCCTATATAGATTATGCTAATGAGATGACTCAGGATGGGGGCTGGCCTTGCCCGAAAAACCAACCATGTGATTAGCAGGCTGGGGCTTTGAGCCATGTGATATCAATCAGACCTCTGGGGAGAGAAGGGAGACTGGAGATTGAGACATATGGGCAACAATTCAATCGATTATGACTATGCAGCGAAACCTCAGTAAAAACTCTGGACACTGAAGCCTGAGTGAGCCTCCCTGTTGGCAGTGCTGTACGCACTGTCACACATCCACGCGCTAGCTAGGCGCGTAAAGCATCCTGCTTGCAAGGGAAAGGACAACAGAAGCTACACTTTCAGCATCCTCCCAGATCTCACCCTACGCATTTCTTCCTTTGGCTAGTCCTGATTTGCCTCCTTTTGCTGTAACAAAAACCACAATCGGAAGTACAATGCTTTCCTAAGTTCTGTGAGTCATTCTAGAGAATTAGCAAACCTGAGGGTGCAGTGAGAACCCCCAAATTTACAGCCAGCTGTCACAGTGAGGGTGACCTGGGGACCCCCAAATTTGTGGTTGGCATCTGAAGTGAGGGCAGTCTTGTGGAAAACTAACCTCAACCTGTGAAGTTTGGTCCAATTTTGGGTAGTTGGTATCTGAGCAACTGCATACTCCTTCAATTCAAGCCTGGAATCTAAGAGTCATACAACTTGTTCCTCTCCCTACCCCTATAAACCATCACGTCATAATGTTATCACTTATACCTTTTAAATATCTCTCACAAATCCACTCATTCTTCATTGGCCAAATAACGAATGCCTTTGTCCAGGTCCTCATCGTTTGGCTAGACTATTGCAACAGCCTCCTGACCAGACTCCTCTCTGTATCCATCTACGCCCATCTCCAATCCAGCCTGCATACTGCTGCCAAGGTGATCATCATACATTTGCAAATTACCCTCTTGCTAAAAGTTTACAGGGCTCGTCATGATACATAGGTTATACCTACCATTCTAGCTGTTTTAAAACTCCTTTAAATACCTATTTTATCAAGGCCTTATTATTTATTTTAAACATTGTTTTTAAAGTTATAATAAAGGGGAAATTTATGGTAATATGGTCCCCAAATTAGGTAAATCTATAACAAACAGTCTATAAAAGTTTTTAAGTTGTGGGAGGCAATCAAAATGCCATGGGTGTTCCAAGCCATTTATGTAAACGCACAATTTCTCCTCCTCTCTACTTTCAGGCACATCGAACAAGGAAGAGGTACTGTGAAGGTAAACGACCTTCCCAGCTAATTCAGAAGGGCAAAGTAAGATCATGCTTTTATTTCACTCTACCAGTCAGAGTAAAGAAAGACTCTGCCTATGGCTAAGACCAAAAAAAGTTCCAGGCAGCAGCTGTTGGAAGGGTTTTTAATATGTTAAAATGAAAACACTGAACTTAGGAGGAACTAGTCCTGGGCAAGCTAGAAAGATATAAACATTCTGATTACATCTGAGAATTACACCAAGCCTAGATGAAGTGATCAAACTAATTAATTACTGAGAAATATGCCAGTTTTTAAAAAGATAATTTGATCAAACACTTATTCTATGACTATGCACTATTACTATTTAATTTGCTTGCTAACTTTTTATTTACAAAAACAGACATCTAGCAAATTCTTAAAACTCATCTCTAGCTCAGCGCCCCTGAGGGAAGTGACTTTAAAGACTACAGTTCCAACACTCCAGGCCCCTCTCCCGCCAGGCAGAGGCAGCATATCTCAACTACAAATCCAAATCCAGGTATCTGAGGTATGCCCAACCTCCCCCAACCTTTACAAACTGTGTTAATAAATACACAAAGAAACTACAGTGCTGGCTTTCTTTACCATGCAAGCAGCAGTTTTATACTTATATTATTTCAATAAATTCTCACCTTCCATGGCCTTCTAATCCCTTTGAAAAAGTCAGGCATCCACATGGGAAGAACAACAGCTTCCCTTAGCAACCTTTTAGCTTCTTCCAGATCTGCTATGTCATCCCTTTGTAAGAAGAGCAAAGTTTCATGCTTATTCAGGGACACCTTTGATTTATGATCAATACTAATTGTTTTAATTATTTTTAATTATGAAATTTTTCTTACATTAAGAACATTATTCTAATTTTTACTGTATAAAATGATCAGTGAAAACATATTGCAATTATAAATTAGGACATGTTATTCAATTAACAACCTTTGTCAGTTATGTCAACATCAAATTAGTATGAAAATGTCTTGGTTATATTCTGGAAGAAGAACTGTCCTACCAATTCTGCACACTCATATTACGGATGAAGTCATAATCAGGAGATGAATGGA
The DNA here is from genome assembly GCF_965194805.1 of Balaenoptera borealis. Lineage (NCBI taxonomy): Eukaryota > Metazoa > Chordata > Mammalia > Artiodactyla > Balaenopteridae > Balaenoptera > Balaenoptera borealis. The sequence goes on from NC_138877.1 coordinate 8,074,204, forward strand.
TAACAAGACAAGACTCACACCAAGCCAACCTACAATTTGTTTTCTCCACTACTGTAATTCAAGAACTTAACAGACTAACCAGTGAATGCTAGGATTCCTAGAGATGATGTCTCTCTCAAGGGCTTCCACCAGATCCTTATCATATGCAGCACCATCAAATTTGGGAATTTCACCATCACTTGCACCGTCTTGCATATTTTTCCTTCCCTGGGGACAGGTACAAAAAAATGCTGATCAATAACAAGATAATTTTAATTAACATCATTAAGCTTGCAAAATATTGCAATGTAACCATTTTAAATGGCTTACTATTTTTTTAAATACTGTTTGCTAATTACCCAAATGCCATCCTCCCCTATTTAATTCATCAGAAATAGATGAACTGGCCAACTTTATTAGACACTTCAAATTTACATTCTTGAGGGGACAGTTGCACGTAAGACTGAAATGAGCTAGGTACCTCTAAATTTGTGGATGCAAGGGATTTCTACCACCACTGAAAAATACTTGAGTATTAACACAGAGGAAGAAAAGAAATCAACTGAAAACCTACTGCATGGCAAGAAATCTCACATATATTATCTCATTTAATACAACTACCCTACAAGGTAGGTATTATAACCCTATTTTTACAGATAAGGAACTGGGACTCAGAAAGTTAAGTAACTTAAGTTCACAATTATTAAATGTCAGAGTACAGATTTTAACTCAGATCTTCCTGACTCCCCAGATCCATGCTTTTTCACAGCATCAGACCACCTCATGCCTGGCTGAGTCGGCTTAAAGCTTAAAAGCAGGTTATGGCGGAGAGGGATAAATTAAGAGGATGGGATTAGCATACACACACTACTATATATAAAATAGGTAACCAGCAAGGACCTACTGTAGAGCACTATACAGTACTATACTCAATATTTTGTAATAACCTATAAGGAAAAAGAATCTGGAAAAAAAAAAATACATATATATATATATATAAAATGTGTATAACTGAATCACTGTGCTGTACACCTGAAACTAACACATTATAAATCAACTATACTTCATTAAAAAAAACAAAAGACTAGGTTATGTATGGCAGAACTATCCTCCTAAGCATCCAAGAAAGAGGCTGCAGATGAGGAAAGAGGTGGGACTCTGAACTGCATCTTACAAAGCCTTTTCCCTGTCACTGTAAGTACCCACTCAGGGTTGAGGGTTTCTTCCTAGTAAGGTCCTTGGACCACATCATAAAGTCACTGTAATTACAACGATAAAAGGACCTTTTAAAATAGTATCATTAGGACCATTAAAGCAATACACTTTACCCCAAATTCTTTATTTAATAATATAGTAGCTTTAAAAAAGAATTATATGCTATGGAGTTCTGCCAAGATTTACTCGGCTCCGAAGAGCTTTAAATGAAACATGCTCAGCTGCCAGAGATAGTTCAACCACTGGAACTACTTCAGCAGACAGAGCCAAGCACCTCCCCAGAGCTTCAGCTCCACAGTTACTGTTAATGTAAAAATGAAAGGAAATATGGTCCAAAAATGAGTCAGTTTCCTAAGCTTCAATCTGAAGAGAAAGAAGAGGATGAACCTCTCCTACCACACTCCATCTGAGATAAACCATAAACTAGATCCTAAGTGCTGAGAGAAGCCTAAATGGCTCCCTTTGGGCAAACACTCTAGCTCTTTAAGCCACTAGGTAAATGACCAAACAGTACTCTGGTGACTTGACCCCAAAATGAATAATTTACTGTCTCTGGGTAGCATGGCAACAGTATTAAGCTAAGTTTTCAGAAAGATTCTTGTATTTCACATGACAGATCCCAATACTGACACTTAAAAGGAATAAATTTCTGGCATGCCTACACAACAAAAATAACATCAACAAATTTAAAACAAGCACGGCCTAGAATCACATTTTATAATAATGATAGGCCAAGGCTAGTCACATTCAAACAAATCACTGGGAACACTATGTAATCATTTTAAAACTCTTCTGGAAATAAATCAACCAAAGAATGCAACAGACACTGATATATCTGGGACTTAACAAGCTTTGACATGACTGTAACTTTATTTTATTTATTTATTTATTTTTGGCTGCGTTGGGTCTTCACTGCTGTGCATGGGCTTTCTCTAGTTGCGGCGAGCGGGGGCTACTCTTCATTGCAATGCACGGGCTTCTCATTGCAGTGGCTTCTCTTGTTGAGAAGCACGGGCTCTAGGCACGTGGGCTTCAGCAGTTGTGGCACACGGGCTCAGTAGTTGTGGCTCACGGGCTCAGTAGTTGAGGCACACGGGCTTAGTCGCTCCTTGGCATGTGGGATCTTCCTGGCCCAAGGATCAAACCCGTGTCCCCTGCATTGGCAGACGGATTCTTAACCACTGCATCACCAGGGAAGTCCTGACATGGTTATTTTAGACTTACCAAAAAATTAGTATTAAAAAATATAGGCAGAGTCATTTTAATATGAATGTCCAAGTGGTGGGGGAGGATTTGATAAACACTACCAAGGGAAAGGAAAAGCTGCACACTTATCTGGAAGTAATAGGAATCATAGGATTTTAAGAACAATAAATATGTGACCATCTATGTCCAACACATTCAGTTTCAGATCAGTGAATGAAAATACATTATCTGCCCTCACTGAGCATCCAGTCTTGTGGTGGAAACAATTAACAAGTAAACAAACCCAAAACGTACATAACTACAAATTATTAAGTGCTGTGAAAAAACTGAATGGTCACTATAGCTAAAAGGTATTGAGCAAAAAGAATAGGTTGGAGAGACGATCAGAGGCCAGCTCACTGGGCCCCTATAGGCCGTGGGGAGGAATTTAGATTTTATTCTAAGTACATGGGGAAATTTTTGAAATGTGCTAAGCAGGGAATGACAGGATCTGATTTACATTTTTAAATGACCCTGCTAGCTGCGAAATGGAAAAAGGATGGGCCGGAGGGAGAAGGAGAAGCAGAAAAACAAAGGCCTATTGCAGTAGTCAAGGTCAAGGCTCTCAATTCACAGAAGAGGATACGTGTATAAAGCTAGTCAAAAAAAAAAAAAAAAAGGTTCTGAAGAACCTAGGGGCAGGACAGGAATAAAGACACAGACTTCGGGTAGACTTGAGGACATGGGGAGGGGGAAGGTAAGCTGGGACGAAGTGAGAGAATGGCATGGACTTATATACACTACCAAATGTAAAATAGATAGCTAGAGGGAAGCAGCCACATAGCACAGGGAGATCAGCTCGGTGCTTTGTGACCACCTAGAGGGGTGGGATAGGGAGGGTGGGAGGGAGACCCAAGAGGGAGGAGGTATGGGGATATATGTATATGTATAGCTGATTCAGTTTGTTATACAGCAGAAACTAACACAACATTGTAAAGCAATTATATGCTAATAAAGATGTTAAAAAAAAGAAGCTAGTCAAAGGACTTGCCCCAGCACCCAAAGTTTCTCAATGGTAGAAATGAGACCTGAATATAAAATAAGTACTACAAAGAAGATTCTAGAACTTTTTCAAACCAAAATGGTGAGGTTACTAAACAACAAATTAAGGAAACTAAAAATAAATAATTTATTTGGTTATATTGGGAAATCAACAAAATGGGTGACAATTATCCTTTTTAACAAATACTCAGATAAATTAAAATAAGGATATCAAATATAAGTTAGTAGCTCTGGTTTCAGTTAACCAACTAGATTAACTACAACACCTAAAAGAAGTTTAGTTTTCAGGCAATAAAGCTAACCTCACCCAAGATATTATTACCTGTACAGTTTATAATAATAATAATAGCTGCAACATCACTGAAATGATCTTAGAAATCTTTGCTTAAATTTTCACATTAATTAATTAGCAAAAATTTGATTATTAGCATGAAGGCTGATATACTTTTTCTCATTAAAGTAAAGTATTTTAGCTTCTTTTTACGAGTGTCTAAATTACCCATATCAAAAAGTTTGGGGCTTCCCTGGTGGCGCAGTGGTTGAGAGTCTGCCTGCCAATGCAGGGGACACGGGTTCGAGCCCTGGTCTGGGAAGATCCCACATGCCGCGGAGCAACTGGGCACGTGAGCCACAACTACTGAGCCCGCGCGTCTGGAGCCTGTGCTCCGCAACAAGAGAGGCCGCGACAGTGAGAGGCCCGTGCACCGTGATGAAGAGTGGCCCCCGCTTGCCGCAACTAGAGAAAGCCCTCGCACAGAAACGAAGACCCAACACAGACAAAAATAAAATAAATAAATAAATAAAAATTAAAAAAAAAAAAGTTTGTTTATGATCTTTCATTAGTATTCTATTTGAGGAAGATGAGGCTAAAATTAGTGACCAACTCAACATTATAGAGTTAATTAATGACACAGATTGGCCTAAAATGCAAATAATAGTTTTTATATTTCACTGTGTGCCATCTAAGAGAAACATGCTCAGTTACTAGCTCTGGGTCTTACATTTTAAGAAAAATGTTGACAAATAAATTATAACGAGAGAAGAGTGATAAAGGGTTCAAAACCCATGTCATATGGAGGAGGATCAGGGACCCTAGAGACATTTAAGCTGAAGAAGAAAATGTTAACGGAGCAACAAAACCAACTGACCTCCTTACCTGTATGTACTCTGTATTACTCCAAAGGAAAGAACCAGGACCAGTACAAAGTGACAGAAGAGGTAAATTTCAGATCGACAAAAGAAAGAATTTTCTAACAATGAGTCCATCCATCGGGGGAGTCATCTCTCTTGTAGGTAGTGAGCTACCCGACGTTAGAATCACTGGCTAATTAGTAATAAAAACCACCGGCCCCCAATCACAGGGATGTCTGAGCTAAATTATAGCTGACCTTTGGTTCTTTGGGTAAAGCCACTGCCTCTCACTTGCCCACTTATTCATCTGTTTCCTGAGTTCAACAGCCCAAGGCAAGTGCAAAATTGCTTGGAAATCTCACTGTTTCTCTTTTTTTTTTTTTTTTACGTTATCTTTATTCTGTATCATACCTGTGTTAGTTCCCCACTGTCATGTTACCTTTACAGCTAACACGCGTTTACAGCTTGCTATATGCCAGGCACTGTTCTAAGCACTTGACATAACAATCTTAAAGGTCCTATGAGTTAGGTACTCGTATTATTTTTACCTCATAGATGAGAAAACTGAGGCACCAAGAGCTTGAGTAAATTGTCCAAGGACACACAGCTAGATCCTAGGCAGTCTGGCTCCAGAACCAGTGCTTTCAACCCCTTTGTACACTATGGCATAAGGCTGCACACTTTGCGCTACTCCTACCCCAGTGTGAGAAGCAAACACAGGAAAAGTTAGACAAGATCTCTAAACTGATATTTTAGAGATAAGACTTTATTATTTACAAGGGAAAGTACGTTGATAAATGCAAAATGCTTACTAATTTCAGTGTCATGCCTTGCATTAGAGTGTTAATACAAAATACATTTAAGTTGAAATAATGAATCAATAGCATTCTGCTTACTTATCAATAAATGCATTCTTGCAGCAATATTTATGAATACTTACTCTGTACCAGGCACTATTCTAGGTACTGGGAAATAGCAGTGATCTAAGCAGACAAAAATCCTGCCCTCAGAGGCATACACTCACATTAGGGGACACAATATACAAACAAGTAAAACACAGTAAAACATTCAGGGACAGAACAGCAAGTAACTACTTTACTATAATCTAATGTAATAAAATTTAAAAAAATAAAAATAAAAGCAAAAACCAACACTATTAATCAGCTGCCAAGAGAGAAAAAATCTGTGGAGTGATTTAATATCCAAAGGACAGAACAGGATATTTCTTAAAAACAAGTCACTGATAATACGAATGGCCAATAAACATATGAAAGAACTTTTAACCTCAGAAGTTATCAGATAAGTACACCACACATGGTAGATATGCTGGTAAAATCACAACGAGATTCACCCACAAGAGACAGACAATATCAAGTGTTGGCGAGGATGTGGAGCAACTAGAACTTTCGTGCTCTGCAGGCAGACGTGGAAATTGGTATAATCACTTTGGAAAACTATTTGGTGTTACCTACTAAAGTTTAACAGATGCATATCCTATGGCCCATCAATTCCACTCCTAGGTATATGCTCACTAGAAAGGTATATATGCTCACATATATACCAAAGGATAAGTATAAAACTATCCAAGGTAGCATTATTAATAATAGTTTCAAACTGAAAGCAATCCAAAAGTTCACTAATAGTAAAACAGATTCAACTTGGTATAATACTGTATATTAATGAAAATAAACAAACTTCAGATATATGCAACAGGATGGCAAAATCTCACCAACGTATGTTGAGCAAAAAGAGCCAGACGAAAAAAGAATACTTACTGTACGTAAAGTTTCAAAAAAGGTATAACTAATTTATGGTATTAGAAATCAGAATAATGGTTATCTTTGGAAACAAAGTGGCAGAATAGTGGTTACTTTTGAGAAAGAAGTGTCAGGGATCAGAAGGGATCCTGAGTATGGCTTCTGAGGTGCTAAATGTTCTATTCTTGACCCCTGAGTGATAGTTACATGGATTACATGGTAGTTACAGAGGTTAAATGCAGTCAGCCGAAGCAGACTCTTACTGGTTTGTAAGAGCCAATTATTAAATTTTCAGGAATTTTTCTATAAAAAACAGCCATTGATAAAAATTAAATTACACAAACAGAATAAATTATATTAAAAACAAAAGTGGTAATTACTCAAAACTCCGCACTTCTAACTATTTAACTATTACCTATGCACTTAGGGTTACTTAAGTCTACTGTGTCTACACTATAGAATGGCAGGCTACTACCCATCTTATCTTGACTCTGAGTTCAGTGACCTCATGTTGGTAGCTTGAAATCCATCATAGTGAAAGTATTTATACCAGAGAAACCAGCAAATGCTACAAAACAGGGCTTGATTTCTTGTTTTGTTAACTGTCTAGACTTAAAGTAATGGGGAAAATATTACATTTAAAAGTGTGTCATTTCTATAGTTGTTACAATGTAAATAGCACAAAAAATGAAGGAAATAATTTTCCAGTATTTGAAAACCATGATCTGATTCATCAAAGTTGCTCAAGTGATTGATCAATGAGTGAAGTTCCCACATATGTTTCTGTTGTTTCACTTTCATGTGACTCATTAATAAAAACAAAATATCAACCAATATCCTAACAGAACTACATTCCTAATCATCTGTCAACTGCAACCATAGGTTTGCAAGAGTTAAGCAAAAAGCAGCAAAGGCATTCTGTGAGGGTCCATTGGCTCTATAAAGTTTGCACTAAAGAGTACTGTATATTTTATTATTTGTAATACATCCTTTATATCAGTCAGATTTATAATAAATTTGTGTGTAAATATGTACGTGTTTATATACACATACATTTTTTTTTTCTTCAGAAAACTAGTTATTAAACATTTACCAGTACACTGCTGGTGAGACGATCATCATTCATCAAATATACCCTTATAATGTATACACTTTTCTTCAATAAAAAGATTTTTTTTTAAAGTCACTGTTTACTTGTATAACCACCGATCAACAGTTCTCAAAAGAATACTCCAACCCAGTTTACAATGTCTCTCCATATCAGACATCCCTACATTTAATCAGAGAAGGAAAATATTCAAAAAAATGGCCAGTTGTTATAATTCAATGAAATGAAGTCCTTTAATAGCTTTAAATGAAGTCTCTGAAGCTGATTTACCATACTTTAATCTTAATTCTACCTAAAAGCACACACAGCTTTAATCATGAGATCATAATGGAAGCACTGCTCATTTCACTAAGAGTTAATTAACCATAAAGCCATAGTCTTATAAATCCTTGAGAATCAGAATTTTATTAATTAAATTTATTTTTGGTTTATAATACAAAAACATCTATTCTGCTACCTAATAGTTTACTTTTAGACTATCCTTTTTAAATTAAAAAATGCATTTGCTATTTCTATGTATATTTCTACACTGACTCTAGACTTAGAGAGTAAAATAAAAATAACCATTTTTCTCAGGTACATTCAAATAAGACTAAAAAATATGGCTGTAAAGTTTAATTTATTCATCTGATTCCCTCTCATCAATAACAATCAACTTGAGGCCAGGAGTCACATATTAAAGTTTGCCTTCCTAGTACCTAGAAGTATGACTAACACAAAGTATGCACTTAATAAAGGTACATTAAGTAAATGGCGTAACAAACTGGCCTCATGATGACTCTGTACCTCAAGGGAAAAAACTGTAAGGCTTGAATAACAGATCACTATACACAGTGACTGTTATTTATTGAAAAATAGCATTTTTAAGATTGGACCTAACTTGAAGCCTGTTAGCAGTTTAAAAAAAAAAAAGAAGAAAAAGATTTAATCACTCTCAGAAAGTGAACTGGTACTCTTAAAACAAATAGATATTTGTGATACATTAAAATAAGACAGCAAGCATTTTCAAATAAGAGGCTGCATAGCATAATGGTTAAAAGCTCAGGTTATCAGAGTTCAAATCCTAGTTCCACCACCTACTTGCAGTTGTAACTTCAGTGTCTCAATTTCTTCATACACAGTACAGGGAAAATAACACTGAGTCCACAGGAATTTGTAGGGAGGACTGGTACAGGTTAAGAATGCTCAAGGCAGAGTGAGACCTGTTACTACTGCTTTTATTACTAGCTGCTTCCTCATACAGCTCACAAGACTAAACTAAGAATCCAAAGATACTGAGAGTCTTAAGCAAAACATGTAATTTCTCCTGTCCTCTCTTTTTTTTAACATCTATAAAGTTAAGTGGCTAGAGCAGAAAAGCAGCTTTCAAACTTCTGACCATGACACAAAGTAATAAATTCATCTTAGATCATGAGCTAGTGTATACAAATATATAACTAAATTTTTACATACTTATATAACAAATTTTTTTCTCAAAATAATACTGTCCTTATAATGGGCAATGCAGTCTGAATTTTCTAGTCTATTTCATTTTTTTTTAAGCTGGTTGCAACACACAAAACTGATTTTAAAAAACCAACAACACTGAGGACCCTTCAGTACTCGATTTCAAATTAGCTTTCAATGGCAATGGATATCTGTCAGTTTCATCTAAACTGCCTCAAACCCTATCACCGCTTCCAGTGAGTTTAAGGACTCCAGTGTTCTAATGAATATCTGAGTGCTTACGATGATCATAACTGAACCAAGCACACCTTTCATATTCTAATGAAGTTTCTATGAGTTTGTTGTTTTTTTTAACTGTAATCCCTTTTGTTTCCAGAGTGACTCAGAAAGTCTCTTTTATCTTCAAACAACTGTTCTTTTTCTTTTATTAAAAGGCTTATTTTCCAGTGACATTCCGAGTACTTACATGTGAATGAAGAACAACTAAGATTTAGAAAATTATTTGGAACTTTTTAAGTAAAAGGCTATTTACAATATCCAGAGAAATTTATCTGACATTCAACAAATGCTGCCTGGTTGTTTCGTTCTTTGCTTAAGAATCACATTTTAAAATCAACATTTATTTAATTTTTCTGGAATTCTTTTCAAATCCAACCAGACTTTTAATCTAGTTTGGTAGGGATACTACCAATATGAAAAATACTAAAATAAAGAAGAAAAAGATCTGTGATTCACAAAGCTCCATTCCTTACTCTATGACTTTGGTCATAAGATACTTTAGCTCTATCTCAGTTTCTTCATTTGTAAAAATGGGGATAAAATGACTGCCTACTACTTGGGATTATTTCATAAATTATTGTGTAATCACTCCAAATGGTACCTAGCAGGGAAGCATCCAATAAACCATGACCAAGATTCTTCTCTTGTGTTATGTGAAGTTAAGATAAAGACTGAAAGTTCCTTACCTGGTTCTAAAAGTTTACCTAAAAGCTACTAGCAGAGTGATGGGTGGACTTCAGTCACTACTTTATTCTCTAAAATGCAAACCAAGGTTAGCAACACAAAAATGAAGAACAGAGGAAGAAACAAAGATGACATATAAGATACAGATTTTTAAGTATCCATTATGTGGCTTTTGATAATGGGGAGAACCAGTTCAATTTCATCAGCAGGAAAATTTGTTTATATATTAGTACCCCTCACTGATCCCAAAAGGATATGAAATGGAATCACTTACTGTTTTACGACATAATAGCTCGAACAAATTACAAACATAAAAAAATCTAATTCATTTTCAGTGTCCTAGTGAGGTAGAGAGAATATGTCTTTGGCTCTATCTCATGAATAGAGATATTCAGAAAACATCAGTTTTAGTCCATTATGGACTAAAAAACCACAAGGTGTAGGAAGTTGGTCTGTGTAGAGTCCTTACCACTGACTGAAATCATATATAGTAAAAATATTCAAATATAGTATGTAATTTTTAAGGATAACCACTTGCTATTAGTTATAAGCTGTATTTTCACGATAAATATCACGGCATAAATGTGATGACATATAGAACCCTTAGCTAGGAAAATAAAACTTCTTTGTGGCAATTCAATAACATCCTCATTCACTTATGACATCAGAAAGGAAACAGGAAATGCTATCACTAAAAATTTATTTTTGTCTTTTCATTAAAATTAAGGCTAAGAGAAATGTCAGGTCATCCTGGCTCCTTACTATGAAAAATTATTTTCAGCACATTTTCCTAAAGTCCATTTTAAGGACAGCACAGAATTTCTACCCAGTATTATGTTTATTCACCAATCAATTTCTCAGGTAAAGTAAATGTACATACTGAACCCTAACCAAAGGAAATTTTCTCATTAAGAAAAAAAATCTTGTTTTGCTCTAAAATTTAAAGATAAATCAAAGTTTTAAAAAATTTTAGCAATAGTAAAGCATATCTATCATCTTATTCTGTGAACACTGCAGACACATCAACTTCCTTATAAATCTTTCCCCTACAATTATGTTTTCATTTTAATTCAGAATACTAGTTAAAATATTTTTTAAGTTTTAAAACTTTATTTTGAATATCTCTATAAAAGCTCAGGACTTCCCTGGCGGTCCAGTGGTTAGGACTCTGCACTTCCACTGCAGGGGGCATGGGCTTGATCCCTGGTCGGGGAACTAAAATCTGGCCAAAAAAAAGCTCCATTTTAGAGGGCAGACAGCAGGAGCAAGAACTACAATCCTGCAGCCTGTGGAACAAAAAGCACATTCACAGAAAGATAGACAAAATGAAAAGGCAGAGGGCTATGTACCAGATGAAGGAACAAGATAAAACCCCAGAAAAACAACTAAATGAAGTGGAGATAGGCAACCTTCCAGAAAAAGAATTCAGAAAAATGATAGTGAAGATGATCCAGGACCTCGGAAAAAGAATGGAGGCAAAGATCGAGAAGATGCAAGAAATGTTTAACAAAGACCTAGAAGAATTAAAGAACAAACAAACAGAGATGAACAATACAATAACTGAAATGAAAACTACACTAGAAGGAATCAATAGCAGAATAACTGAGGCAGAAGAACGGATAAGTGACCTGGAAGACAGAATGGTGGAATTCACTGTTGCAGAACAGAATAAAGAAAAAAGAATGAAAAGAAATGAAGACAGCCTAAGAGACCTCTGGGACAACATTAAATGCAACAACGTTCGCATTATACAGGTCCCAGAAGGAGAAGAGAGAGAGAAAGGACCCAAGAAAATATTTGAAGAGATTATAGTCGAAAACTTCCCCAACATGGGTAAGGAAATAGCCACCCAAGTCCAGGAAGCACAGCGAGTCCCATACAGGATAAACCCAAGGAGAAACACGCCAAGACACATAGTAATCAAATTGGTAAAAATTAAAGACAAAAAAAAATTATTGAAAGCAGCAAGGGAAAAACGACAAATAACATACAAGGGAACTCCCATAAGGTTAAGAGCTGATTTCTCAGCAGAAACTCTACAAGCCAGAAGGGAGTGGCATGATATACTTAAAGGGATGAAAGGGAAGAACCTACAACCAAGATTACTCTACCCGGCAAGGATCTCATTCAGATTCGATGGAGAAATCAAAAGCTTTACAGACAAGCAAAGGCTAAGAGAATTCAGCACCACCAAACCACCTCTACAACAAATGCTAAAGGAACTTCTCAAAGTGGGAAACACAAGAGAAGAAAAGGACCTACAAAAACAAACCCAAAACATTTAAGAAAATGGTCATAGGAACATACATATCGATAATTACCTTAAACGTGAATGGATTAAATGCTCCAACCAAAAGACACAGGCTTGCTGAATGGATACAAAAACAAGATCCATATATATGCTGTCTACAAGAGACCACTTCAGACCTAGGGACACATACAGACTGAAAGTGAGGGGATGGAAAAAGATATTCCATGCAAATAGAAATCTAAAGAAAGCTGGAGTAGCAATACTCATATCAGATAAAATAGACTTTAAAATAAAGAATGTTACAAAAGACAAGGAAGGACACTACATAATGATCAAGGGATCATTCCAAGAAGAAGATATAACAATTATAAATATGTATGCACCCAACATAGGAGCACCTCAATACATAAGGCAACTGCTAGCAGCTATAAAAGAGGAAATTGACAGTAACACAATAATAGTGGGGGACTTTAACACCTCACTTACACCAATGGACAGATCATCCAAAATGAAAATAAATAAGGAAACAGAAGCTTTAAATGACACAATAGACCAGATAGATTTAATTGATACTTATAGGACATTCCATCCAAAAACAGCAGATTACACTTTCTTCTCAAGTGCGCATGGAACATTCTCCAGGATAGATCACATCTTGGGCCACAAATCAAGCCTCAGTAAATTTAAGAAAACTGAAATCATATCAAGCATCTTTTCTGACCACAACGCTATGAGATTAGAAATGAATTACAGGGAAATAAATGTAAAAAACACATACACATGGAGGCTAAACAATATGTTCCTAAATAACCAAGAGACCACTTAAGAAATCAAAGAGGAAATCAAAAAATACCTAGAGACAAATGACAATGAAAACACGATGATCCAAAACCTATGGGATGCAGCAAAAGCAGTTCTAAGAGGGAAGTTTATAGTCATACAAGCCTACCTCAAGAAACAAGAAAAATCTCAAATAAACAATCTAACCTTACACCTAAAGGAACTAGAGAAAGAAGAACAAACAAAACCCAAAGTTAGCAGAAGGAAAGAAATCATAAAGATCAGAGCAGAAATAAATGAAATAGAAACAAAGAAAACAATAGCAAAGATCAATAAAACTAAAAGCTGGTTCTTTGAGAAGATAAACAAAATTGATAAACCATTAGACAGACTCATCAAGAAAAAGAGGGAGATGACTCAAATCAATAAAATTAGAAATGAAAAAGGAGAAGTTACAACAGACACTGCAGAAATACAAAGCATCCTAAGAGACTACTACAAGCAACCCTATGCCAATAAAATGGACAACCTGGAAGAAATGGACAAATTCTTAGAAAGGTATAACCTTCCAAGACTGAACCAGGAAGAAACAGAAAATATGAACAGACCAATCACAAGTAATGAAATTGAAACTGTGATTAAGAATCTTCCAACAAACAAAAGTCCAGGACCAGATGGCTTCACAGGTGAATTCTATCAAACATTTAGAGAAGAGCTAACACCCATCCTTTTCAAACTCTTCCAAAAAATTGCAGAGGAAGGAACACTCCCAAACTCATTCTACGAGGCCACCATCACCCTGATACCAAAACCAGACAAAGATACTACAAAAAAAGAAAATTACAGACCAATATCACTGATGAATATAGATGCAAAAATCCTCAACAAAATACTAGCAAACAGAATCCAACAACACATTAAAAGGATCATACACCACGATGAAGTGGGATTTATCCCAGGGATGCAAGGATTCTTCAATATATGCAAATCAATCAATGTGATACACCATATTAACAAATTGAAGAATAAAAACCATATGATCACCTCAATAGATGCAGAAAAAGCTTTTGACAAAATTCAACACCCATTTATGATAAAAACTCTCCAGAAAATGGGCACAGAGGGAAACTACCTCAACATAATAAAGACCATATATGACAAACCCACAGCAAACATCATTCTCAATGGTGAAAAACTGAAAGCATTTCCTCTAAGATCAGGAATGAGACAAGGATGTCCATTCTCACCACTATTATTCAACATAGTTTTGGAAGTCCTAGCCACAGCAATCAGAGAAGAAAAAGAAATAAAAGGAATACAAATTGGAAAAGAAGTAAAACTGTCAGTGTTTGCAGATTACATGATACTATACATAGAGAATCCTAAAAATGCCACCAGAAAACTACTAGAGCTAATCAATGAATTTGGTAAAGTAGCAGGATACAAAATTAATGCACAAAAATCTCTTGCATTCCTCTACACTAATGATGAAAAATCTGAAAGAGACATTATGGAAACACTCCCATTTACCATTGCAATAAAAAGAATAAAATACCTAGGAATAAACCTACCTAGGGACACAAAAGACCTGTATGCAGAAAACTATAAGACACTGATGAAAGAAATTAAAGATGATACCAACAGATGGAGAGGTATACCATGTTCTTGGATTGGAAGAATCAATATTGTGAAAATGACTATACTACCCAAAGCAATCTACAGATTCAATGCAATCCCTGTCAAATTACCAATGGCATTTTTAATGGAACTAGAACAAATCATCTCAAAATTTGTATGGAGACACAAAAGACCCCGAATAGCCAAAGCAGTCTTGAGGGAAGAAAACGGAGCTGGAGGAATCAGACTCCCTGACTTCAGACTACTATACTACAAAGCTATAGTAATCAAGACAATATGGTACTGGCACAAAAACAGAAACAGAGATCAATGCAACAAGATAAAAAGCCCAGAGATAAACCCACACATGGTCAACTATGGTCAACTAATCTATGACAAAGGAGGCAAAGATATACAATGGAGAAAAGACAGTCTCTTCAATAAGTGGTGCTGGGAAAACTGGATAGCTACATGTAAAAGAATGAAATTAGAACACTCCCTAACACCATACACAAAAATAAACTCAAAATGGATTTGAGACCTAAATGTAAGACCGGACACTATAAAACTCTTAGAGGAAAACATAGGAAGAACACTCTTTGACATAAATCACAGCAAGATCTTTTTTCATCTACCTCCTAGAGTAATGGAAATAAAAACAAAAATAAACAAATGGGACCTAATGAAACTTAAAAGCTTTTTCTCAGCAAAGTAAACCATAAACAAGATGAAAAGACAACCCTCAGAATGGGAGAAAATATTCGCAAACAAATCAACAGACAAAGGATTAATCTCCAAATTATATAAACAGCTCATGCAGCTCAATATTAAAGAAACAAACAACCCGATCCAAAAATGGGCAGAAGACCTAAATAGACATTTCTCCAAAGAAGACATACAGATGGCCAAGAAGCACATGAAAAGCTGCTCAACATCACTAATTATTAGAGAAATGCAAATCAAAACTACCATGAGGTATCACCTCACACCAGTTAGAATGGGCATCATCAGAAAATCTACAAACAACAAATGCTGGAGAGGGTGTGGAGAAAAGGGAACCCTCTTGCACTGTTGGTGGGAATGTAAATTGATAGAGCCACTATGGAGAACAATATGGAGGTTCCTTAAAAAACTAAAAATAGAATTACCATATGATCCAGCAATCCCACTACTGGGCATATACCCAGAGATAACCATAATTCAAAAGGACACATGTACCCCAATGTTCATTGCAGCACTATTTACAATAGCCAGTACATGGAACAACCTAAATGTCCAATGACAGATGAATGGATAAAGAAGATGTGGTACATATATACAATGGAATATTACTCAGCCATAAAAAGGAATGAAATTAGGTCATTTGTTGAGACGTGGATGGATCTAGAGACTGTCATACAGAGTGAAGTAAGTCAGAAAGAGAAAAACAAATATCGTATATTAACGCATGTATGTGGAACCTAGAAAAATGGTACACATGAACCGGTTTGCAGGGCAGAAGTTGAGACACAGATGTAGAGAACAAACGTATGGACACCAAGGGGGGAAAACTGCAGGGGGGGGTGGGAAAAAAAAAATTCAAACTACCTCCTCCTCATCCTCTTCTAAGTAAATGTGGACTACTATTTAAGATTCAAAATTATTTCCTATTTAATTTTGTCATTTTTTATCTTTAATTATTAGAATTGTGATGATATTTAATACAATTTTGAAATTCAAAAAAAGAAAAAAAGCTCCATTTTACTTAAAATTTCTGTGTGTGTGTATTAAGAAATATATACACCTCTGAGGTTACGGACATTGCAGAATGGCCTTCAAAATGCAAAGACTGCATAGGTTTTTGATTCAAAGTTTTTAAAAAAATCTCTTCCATGTCAAAACCAGGGTCCTCTGAAAAGCCCACTAGAAGTATAATAAGCAACAAATGTCACAGGCTTAAAGTGAGTGGGTTACAAAGAGGTAGTCTTGCCTTGTCATCTCTCCCTCTTGCTCTACAATCCTTGTCCCTACTTGTAGAGGGTTTTTCACTCTTTGATATAGGATGTGCTCGGCCTACAGGTCCCCGGGCTCCTCCTCCTGGCATTTCTTTCCTCAGAGGTCTTACTTCTCGATTGGGACGCCTTATCTGAGGTGGAGCTCTGACAAAAAAATAAATACATAAAATTAAAATTAATCAAAGGCAAAAGTATTTCAATACTACCTTAGTCAATAAAACTATTAAATCAATAAGCCCATAAGGTCAATTTTTCCCCCTTTTGCCAATTCATGGCCACAACTATTAGGTCAGTTTTTAAAGTGCTTTTCTGTAAAGTACACTGGTTGATACAAACATTAAATACATATAAATGACACATACAGCAATTATTTTGTCAAAAATAACATTCACCAATAGAGGGCAATACAGACTATTCCCATCTAATAATCTTAATAGTGTAACAGAAAATCAATTCCTTTATTCATTACTGTCCTAAGCCAAATAAGTAACTTTAAAAAAAAATTATTAAAAGCTGAAAGGACAATAATTCAAAGTATATTTATTTGCATAGCTTACTAGTTTATCCCTTACAACCAAAATGATTTTCTCTGCTTCCATGTTGGAAAAACCATTTCATTCATCAAATTACAAACAGCAGGGCTTAATGAAATCTTCTTAATTTATGTGCAAAGTTTATGTGTAAAAATATTACTCATGCTTTGAGGGTGTCAAAAATCACAGGATCATTCAAATTATACAGGCCCCCAAATGTGAATCAAGAATTTTGATAACTATATGTGGCAAAGGATGTTAATTCTATTTATGGTGTTGATCATTTCGCAATATACACAAATATTGAATCATTATGTTGTACAGCTGAAACCAATGTAATATATGTCAATTATACAGCAATTTTAAAAAAGAATTTTGATAAATACATAAATATAACTATGCTTACAAAGTGGCATATTTTGTCTCATGTAATGTGAAACATGTCTTCTTCAAATAGTGAAATTATGGGGCTTCTCAGAACAGTATTTATTTGCCTCTCTCTGGGTGTTGGGGGAGACTCCATCACTTTGTGTCTAAGCTCTTAGTTCTTCTTCCCTGAACTGTCTCTGCCTCTGTTTTCCTACCTTCACTCTCTTTACAGCTCTGCCTGTATTTGCAGCCCTTCACATCCCATATGTGTGTTCCTTTTCCACCCATGTGCCAAAATCTATTCTTATCCCTTTTCCAGCTTCATGCTTTTAATTCATCTAATTCATCACGGAGTTTCTCTTCCTGGTATCAGAAAAGGTTTCACATGTGTATAACTCAATGAACTCAGCAAAACAGGAAAATGGATGAAAAGCCAGGAAGGTTGAAAACTCAACCTAACTAAAAAATAGTTAACATATTGCAGCATCTTCAGACTACTGGAATTAGACCGCTACATGAAAGTGCTGAGGATGAGAGAGGCTGGTGAAAAGTGTATGTCTTTCTACTAGGTTACCATACACTGACATCTGAATCCTTGGAGTCCAATCCAGTTAAACAGTTATTTACTGAACACCCACACCTGTTAGGAGGTATATATCCTCTACTGTGCTAGGCCCTAGGAGGAGACAAAGATGAACAAGCAATCTTGAGGGGAAAAAAATCCACAGGAAAGGAACCTGAAAATCGTGTATAGTGAAATAGTTATAAGGCATTCTCAAATTTAAAGGTATTATTATGTTTTTGGTTCTAGCGCATTATTAGTCTTAAGTATTCTGTCAATAAGGTAAAAATGTAATGAGACTGGTAAAGAATAAAAAACTAAAAATGTTATGTTGCTCTACTCCTAGTATTTCATTGCAACCATTGTTTTTTGAATGAATTTCTGTTTTCTTTTGATGAAGAGGTGTAAAGTAGTAGAGTAGAACTTTACTGTTTTATATATACATAAAATATATGTATGTATGTATGTATGTGTAATGTCTTTCCTGAATCGGATTCCTGGCCAAAGACAATAAAAAGCGACTGACAATCTCTTCCACACAGAACACACGTCAAGTTTGCCCTTCTGTTAGCAGCTGCGCCTGCTATTTAAATAGTCTGTCATTGTTTGTGGTCCTGCTTTCTGGAGGCACAGCCAGCCCGAAGCTTTGGCTCACAAACAGCAAGCCCGTCCTTTACAGCTGCGCGCCAGGCTGCCCGGTGGGCTCGCTGAGGAGGGGTGAATTGTAGGGACCCTTGAAACACTTCTTCTGCCTCCTCAGCTTGTGCTCTCCCACCTCAGCTTGCTATTTAGCGCTCACCGAGGAGTCCTGCACACACATCCAGTTCAGTAAAGCTGTGCTGCGAGAATTATGTCAACGCTCGTACACAGGCTGCACTCCAAGTGTTTGCTGCTGCTGACCTTGTCCTGCCCCTCAATATTCTGACGGGCTCATAAACGGTCTGAATGAAACTGATCAAGAGGCCAGATGTGGCATTTGTGGCAAGTCCCACGTCTCACAGAAAGTGTGCCTGTGCTTTGCAGGTCTTCAGTTCCGTCTCACTGCAGTTTGGTATTACATTCGAAACAGACTCTGTCAGCTTCCCAAAGGACATCCTTGACTCTGTTCTGTACTTCTTCCTCCATTAGGGCATCACTGCCCAATGGCATGCTTCAGTTTAAGGACTCAGTGACAGCTTCCAGGCTGTAAAAAGTAAGTCTCAGGGCTTCTTTACTGGCCTCTTTTGAAAAAGAGACTGTATTCGTAGGGTTGCACATCACCGTCAGCCTCCGCCCCAATGGGCAAACACAGGCTGACACCCTGCTAGCTTACAGCATTCCAAATACAGAGAATGGCTGGAAACCTGCAGATAAAAGAGTAGCATGTCTACACTGAGCTCAGTTCTCCTATTGGAGGATATTTCCCCACAGGAATGGGAAGAAAGATGCCTTACCCTATCATATGCAAATAAGCCTGACTTCCTCCAAAAGCCAATACTCCCTTTCTAAACCATATTAAATATCAATATGATATGTAAATGTTCTTACAGCACTGCTTGTAATAACAGTAAACACCTGGAAACAACCCAAAGGTCCAGTATCAGAATAGATGCATAAATTATTATACGTTCACATACTGGGATACTATATTCACGTGAACATGAATTATAGCCACATGCAATAATAATAGATCAAACTCAGGACCACAATGTTGAGTGAAAAAGTAAGTTCAAAGAACACATACAGTATGATTCTAAGCAAAACGAGATACTGTGTGGAGATTAAAATGTATGTGGTAAAAGTATAAAGGAAGGCAAAGGAATGATAAACCCCAAACCCAGGAGAGGGGCTAACTCTGAAAGCGGAGGGGAGGGAAGAGGATGCAGAGGGGCCCACAGGGGCCTTCAAGGTAATGCTAATGTTCTTCGTCTTCAACTCCATGGTGGGTACATAGATCCTACTGTAGTATAACTCCTTATTCCTTACATAAATCTTATTATTCATATTACCTACTTGGTAGTTAATAAACTTTAAATATGATGAATATAACAACACCACTAATTAAATTATTTGAGCACCTAAAAAAATGAAATTATAGGGTTGCTACAAAGCTTTTGGCATGTTCTGGAAACACACATGTGGTAGTGATGTGGGCTCAGAGTACACATCCTCAGTTGAACCTACTGTATTTCTGCCTGGCAAATCTCCATAAAAGATTGTGCAACAGAAACAGAACTGTCTGTCAGACAGCACCACTCATCCAGGATTCCAGAAGTCAAAGGGAAAGAGACGTCTTCTGAAGATGCCTTCATTCCACACCATATTTAGAAACAGGGTCAAAGATACTATCACAATTTTCTCCAATTGCTATACAGGCCCCTTCTTAAGATTCCCATCTATTCAGCTCTTTCTGTTTCTTCTAGCTTTCTGTTTCATGATTATTCTAAATTCTTTGGTTATATCTGTTTGTTCATACATTGTTAGAATTCTAGTATAAGAATACGAAATTTGGAACAGGTCTTATATATGCCCAAGAACATAAACCAAATTACTGAAACTTCTGGAAAAGGAAGAAAAATAATCTTACTTTGCTATGACATTAATCCATATGAATTAAACAGGAAAACATACCTCCCCATAGCTAATGAAAAAAAACACGAGTTCCAAGTAGTTCATACTGATATTTTTACTATAAGGACTTGGAGTCAATATACGAGACTTTGAGTCCAAGAGAAATTATTTAGTAAGAAATCAGGAGGCAAGAAAACAAAGCTTAAACAGAAATTAGAGGACTTATTTTAAATTAATGATTAAGAATTTTAATGTCCACTCTCATCAAATATATGACTGCTATTTTTTCAAATCAGAAAATATATGTTTATCTAATAAGCACAGGAACTATACTGGCTGTTGACATAAAAACGTTGCAAACACTATTCCTCCCTTCACAGAAAAACAGCATGCTGATCTGGAGTTAGCATTAGTTTTAGAATCCTAAACCCTGGGTGCCTTCCTACTCCCAGGTCCACCAATCACTGACTATATGAGCGTATCACCTAACATCTACAAGCCTCATATTCTTCCTCTGTAAATGGGGATGATTAATACTTAACAGAATTTTTAAAATCTATTTTTCATTGAGGTATACCATATATTCAGTAAAATGTACATATATTAGGTATACAACTCAATAAATTTTGGTACTGTATAACCACCAGTAGAAAAAAGAGCATTTCCCAATACCCCAGAAAGTTTTTTTCATGGTCTCTGTTAGTAAATATCAGCTGGTAAAGGTAACCACTATTTTGACCTTACTATCATAGATTAGGTTTGCCTGTTCTAGTCTCATAAAATGGAATCCTATAGTACATACTCTTTCAACATTACCTGTGAAATTCATCCATGTTCCTGTATATAGCCGTTTATCTTTCTTCACTGCTGTGGAGTATTCTATTGCATAAATATACAACTTATCAATTCTGTGAATGGACACCTGAGCTGTTTTCTGTTTGAGGTTTATTATTAAAGCCTCTATGAATATGGGAATTATCCTCATGGTAAACAGAAGCATTCATTTCTTTGGGATCTGTACCCAGGAGTAGAACAGCTGCATCATAAAGTGTACATAAGATTAGTTTTAGTAAATATAGCCAACAGTTTTCCAGAGTAGTGATGCCATTCTACACCCCCATCAGCCATGTACGAGAGTGCCAGATGTCCCACCCTAGTCATTCTGGGGCGGGGGGGGGGGGGGGTGTAATGGTGTCTCATTGTGGTTCTACTTTGCCTTTCTTGAATGGCTACAGATGTTAAACACCTTTTCAACAAGATGCTTATTAGCCATGTGAATATCTTCTTTTGTATAGTATCTGTTCCAGTCTTTAGTCCATTTTTTTTCAACTGGGTTGCCTGACTTTTTCTTATTGATTTATTGATCGTTGTTCTTTATATATTCTGGATACAAGTCCTTTGTCATACATATGCATTGCAAACATCTTCTACGAGTATATGGCTTGCCTTTTTTTTAACTGCCTTTCTACCAGTATATGGCTTGTCTTAATGGTGTATCTCTGGATGAAAAGAAGTTCATAATTTTAGAATTCTGACTTATTGATCTTTTATCTTTAATGCTTTATTGTCCAGTTTAATAAATCTTTGCTACCCCAAGAAGATGATAATATCCCTTCCATGTTTTCTTCTGAAAGTTTTATTTTATTACCTTTTTACATTTTAGGTGGTGATCTATTTCAAATTAGTTTTTCTATACGATGTGAGGTAAGGGGCCAAGATTTTCCTCACCACATGGACATTCAATTAACCCAGAAGCACTTACTGACAAGACCCACCTTTCCCTACTGAATTGCAGTGGTGCCTCTTCATAAATCAAGTGACTCCATAGAATTTAACCTTTAATAAGTTCTAGTTCTAAAAAGAACTTTAGAAATTTTAGTTATTTGCTATCAGAAAATTATAAACAAATATTTTAGTATGATATATTCCAGAGTCTGTTCAAAATATTAATTTTTCAACAAATATCTGAACTTTTAATGAATGCAAGATACTATGCTACATAATATAAAAGGCTTTTTGTATACTGGGTTAAGTCGTCCCTCACTATCTAACAAGCAAATCAATCACACTCAGAAACACATGGAGTACTACAAGCCATGCTGATACGAGTTGTTTTATATCCTCAAGGGTACTTTTTGTGCAAAAAAATCTCTTCAAAGGTTTACTTTGATTTTTTAAATATTCAATTTATTAAAGTTAAAACTGCAAAACTTCAGTTAGTCCTTAAAGCTTTTAGATTCACTTACAAATCTTTTTCTGTGTACAAGAGTAGCAGATTTTAGGAGTCACTTAAGAGGCTTTTGAATAATGCTTGATGCCATTTACAAACCTGGCTAATTAAATGCCACTAAAATTTTTAACATACGTTTATAAATGTAATATATTTTATTTCCTTCTTAGTTCTTCAATTGTCTTACTTAACAAAGCATAACTTACATATAAATACTTTCATAAACTTAGTAAGTTAAACTTATAAATGAGGTAAGCCTAATTTCTCCTAAATGTTCCCCAAAAGTACTTAACATAAGTTTTCATGTAAAATCACAGATCTAAATTATTCCATACTACACTTAAAATTGGAATTGCATGCTTATCACCCTCATTAGCCATATTGTCTTAAATTACAAGTACATAAAAATAATAAATAAATATGTACATATCCCTTAACAAAAAATACTACTATTACAGTTTTGAGTCTCTTAGACATTTCTATTCTTAATTCTAAATGTCACTGGAGTTGAAAGATGCTTACCCACTATGGAAGACAACTATCCAAGTTAACCAAGGTAATATTTAGCCAAAAATTTCAGCTGGTATGAGATCTGGAGCTGCAGACATACTTCTCACACCAAATATTATACAGTCCCATTTAATATCACGGGGGCTGCCCTCTTAGCATTTTGATGTTACCCACAACTAGGTATTTCAGCAAGAACAGGGGTGAGAGTCTTGTCAGAGACTCTGATGGGACGTACTAATCCTTATTTAAAGTTGCTAAGCTAGTCATTCTATCACTTCTAAGGTAGGGGAAGGGGACGATAACATTACTAATTATTTCGTGTAATGGTAGAATGCCACTACTCCCAGGCAGGTTGATTATTTAATTTTACCTTGCTCTTCTTTGGTTCTAAAGATAGGCCCTTGCCTTTTCCATTTAACTCTAGAGACCTCTGAACTTGAAAAACTTAAAATATTTAATTTATCTTATGTCTAACTCTAAAGACCTTAAAACTAGATGGACAATGGCATTCTTTCAGAGTATAGGGACTACACAACTTTTACAGATTATATTAAAATACTATCATTTGAACTTTAAATATCTCATAGTTCTTTGTCTAGTTTATAGTCAAGTTCTGAAAATATTCTACTGATTTTCAAAACACTGGAATACAAAAAAATATGATATAGTCCATGCATTCAAGAAGCTTATAGTTTAGCTAAAAATATATACATATTTTATGTATTATATTGGACATCCCTTTCTATCCACATATAAATCCTGCAACTAAAGCCTCGCTGAAGAAGAGTTCCCAACTAAACTATAAATAAAAGTCCTCAAAAGTAACAAACTGGAGGATAAGACCCTCAAGAACTTATGATAAATATATAGATACAGTTTCTCTCTAATGAATTGAATTTTCTACCTTTCAGTTTTCTTTTCTGTAACATTAAAAAAAAAAATTCTGGATAAAATGTAACAAATATCCTGTTTATACATAGGTGATCTTACCAGAAGATAAGAGAAATACCTAACAACCAAAAAATAAATAAAATACAGCTGACGGCATGGCAGTCCTTGAGGGTTTCCAGGTCTCAGCCACCTAAGGGCTTCAGATTTAATGAGCACAAAGTGAGGCCTGAGCCAAGGCCTGAGGCCTACAAATGTCAAAGCTGAACTGAGACGGGCAAGTGAAGCCAGGACTCTCAAACGGCACACTTTAAACACGCACACGGAAGAAACAAGTCCGTCTGTCCATCTGAGCCTATGCTCTACATGTGTGGAGTAAGGTACAAGGCTCCCCTAGAAACAGTAACCAGGGCCTCCACTCATGTGATTTGGGATTTAGTTTTATACTCCCTTAAGTGAAGAAATTTACCTAAAAGTGGTCCAGGCAGGTGACATCCTGAAGGCACCTGGCTGAACCCAACACAGACCCTCTGAGGAGTGACATCCCCCTAAACAAGCCACACATTAGAATGACTCAAACCTTGAAGGGACATTCTCAACTTTACCACAAACAAGAGCCATCAGAAATAACCAAAAAGATAAGGCTCCAAATAACTTCTGATAATAGAACCATCAGTTATGAACTATAAAAATGAATGTTTAAAATGGTTAAAAGCATAAAAAAGAATTTGAAACAAAAGAAACACAAGTCTTAAGTAGGGTTAAATAAAAATAAATCCATATTCAGATAATCTGTAGTGAAACTATTTAACACCAAGACAAAAAATAAAATCATAAAAACAATGAGAGAGAAAAGAGAAGTTATCTACGACCGACAATTAGACTGCGCACGCAAACCAGAAGGCACAGTCCTCCTGTCACTCATGTCATCTGCAAAGCATAGAGAGAGTGGGGCTGGGTATGAGGAGCTGAAGTGAATATGGAACGAGCAGGGGGACAGCACTAGGGAACAAGAGGAGGAGATGAGAGAAGGGGCCACAGTTAGGAAAAAAAAAGAGGAAGGAAAATACAGTGTAACAGAAGCCAAAAGAAGAGGAGCATTCCAAAGAAGAAAGATGGTAAATACTATCAACTGTTACAAAAGTTAAATACCTTAACTCTTGAGAATTTGGCATTCCATTTTAAATTAGGAAGCGGTCTTCAAGAAGTCAGCCCCATACTGCAATGAATAGAGATCCAGGGTTTCTACTCATTAAGGAAAGAGAAGCAGTGAAAGGCAACACAGGGAGAGTACACGTCACAGCAGTTTGCCAGAGGAAAGAAGAAGGGAGAAAACAGTGGTAAAGCGCAGCAAGGCAAAGATTTCTTTCAAGAAAAACAAAACTGATGTGTTATGATTTCATTCTGACTTACCACTATCTTGTTCCCATTCCTTAGTTTATCTCTAATGAATTAAAATTTCTATCTTTCAGTTGTCTTTTCTGTAACATAAAAAAAAAACGATAGAAATACCAAGTTTTTAGGCACTCATTGTAATAAATACCTAGAATTCCAAAATAAAGATTTCAAATGAATGACTACTGAGTTCTACAAAATAAGACAAATGCTTCCTAGAAAACTTACATAAAAGAAATAAAATAGCCAAATGGAATGGATGTCCCCTCTTGGGACACTTCAGGTGAGAATTTAAACCCTGGAAAACACCTGCACCCCTGCCGTCACTCTCAGATGATCTTGCTTGCTCTTCTTCCCTCATCGAAATAATCAGGAGAGAACTTCCACAAGCGCTCACCTCCGCATCTGCCCACTTCTCTGCGTCCACAGCCTTTCTAACTAACTGCCTTCCCTCCGGCTACTCTGAATCAGCTATCCTGCCCCGCTCCACCTGTACACTGGATTCTGCCTCCTCTTGCCTGCTCAGGGACATCGCTCCAGTAGTGCCTCTTTCTCCCAGGCATCGTCAATCTTCCCCTTTCTGCTGCAGCATTCTCATCAGCATACAAAAGTCTCTGAAACAACAACAAATTTTGATTCCACTTCCCCAACTACCACTCAACTTCTATGCTCCCCTTTTCAACAAGACTCGCTGAAAGAACTGCACGCGTTCATTGTTTTCAATTCCTCTCTCCCCATTATCTGAACCCACTCCATTATTCTCCACCATTCCACCCAAACCACGCATCATGGTCACCAGTGAGCTCCATGTTGCTAAATCCAATCCAATTCTCAATCCTTATCTTACTTAACCTACATGCAGCATTTGATAAAGTTGCTTAGAATCTTTAAGCTTCAATTTCTTCTAAAAAAAAATAGGGATGATATTAATAGTACCTATTTTAGACGGTGGTTGTGAAGATTAAGAAAAAAGCCATGTAGAGAGTTTATTAGCATAGTACCTGGTTCACAGTTAAAAACTCAATAAATGTCAATGATTATTGGTTAATCAGCACTGCTACCTAATTCTTCCCATAGTCTAAATATAGAGTCCATCTCACACTCCAGAAACAGAATTCTGGAAGAGAATATGACTCCAGAATGGTTAGAAATGAGTATAATCTCAACCTGCCAATCATACTCAGCAATAACCTACTCTACCACATGAAGAATGACCTTAAAATTTCTTTCTTAAAATTCCATACTTGCTGATGATTCCTAAGTAACTGCTACTAATTCCGATCTCTCTTAAACTCTGGTTCTCATTTCCAATTCCTATTCAACAGCTTCATCTAGATATTTAATTACCTGCTCCAATTCTCTCATTCTCTTATCTCATTAATCACCAAATCCAGTCCATTCTACCTCAGTAATGGCTCTCACACCCATTTTACAAGACTGTAAGCTCAGGAAGGCAGGGACTGCGTCTGTTTCTGCATCCCACCGTATCCCCACCATAGTACTGGCACCCAGCATAGTATTTGGTATACAATAGGTGCCAGCATCCTAGGTTAAGCTTTCCAGAATGTCTGGATTATTTTTCTGATGGTTTCTTGAGGCCAAGGTCTGTGCTGTTTTTTTTAATTACCTTTATACTTTCCACAGGGCCAAAAATAAAGTTGAGTATATGATGAATGCTCATAAAATATACGTTGGATAGAGCAATAATAGTGTTTTTCTTCCTAAGACTTGAAAACAACTTTACAAAACAATCTCATCATGATGTACATTTTACAGAGGTGAAAAATGAGGCACAGAGAAGTGAAATTAACTTGGAGGACCACTCAATTAGTGGTGGAACTGATACAAAAGCTTCCTCTCCTACTTCCCAATTCCAGGAAAATTTCCCAGAGCCTGGGCGAGATACCAGTAAGGATGAGACGGCAGTTTACTATCTATCGGTACTTGACCTTGGCTTTAACTGATCTTTTTCCAGTGCAAACTAGGATTTAATATGCGAGCAGTTACTTAATCTATTAGGGTACCCAAAGAAAACATAAAGCAACAATTTTAATACCAAGTCAACAAGAATTTCCTCTTTGCTGAAATGCTACAGAATAGCACAAATTTGATAAAAATCAATCATCCTATCTATCTGTATACAGAAACACTCTATGCCATTTCCCTTGGTTCCAGATGAAATAACGTTAGAGAGCCTATCAGAGTTCTCTTTTTCAACCTGTATGGAATAAGCCAAATGATTATTTTCAGGCTTGTGTATCCTGTTGCTACTGCCATATCTCCCAAAAGATGTAACTTTAAAAGACCTAACACATTTACTTTTTAAGTTGAATAAAGAATACTTTATTGAATATAATCTATGTCAAATACTGTTCCAATACAGAAAATCTTAGCTTCATGGCCTCAGGTCTCACCAGGAGAGATCATTTTTAAATGGCCTCATTAAAGAGAATGTGCTTAATAAACTTACATGGAAAATATTATAAAATAATTTAATTAATACATATCTTGAATTAAGGTATCTCCTTTTAACTTAGGACACTAAGAATGATCTGGAGGCTTCATCTCTTTGGAGTTTAATTCTCATATTGCCAGAACCTCCCATTATAATCCTACTTTTGTAGCTCAATTTCCTCATACTTAAGGCAATAAATCTAATTCACTTTAAAAGGTTGTTCTGATTTATCCAAGCAGCTGCTGGTAAACAGGATCATGATTAAACCCAGAGGACACATGACATATAAGGTATAACTTCAAACAATGTGGCAAACCACCACCGAAAACCACCAGTGGTAATGGACATTACCTCACTGTGCCATAACAGGGACAGAGGAGAAGTTTTGTGTTAAAGTCCATGAGGTGAAAAGGACAGACCCACAAGCAGGGCTACCAAATTAGTGGCTAACAATAAACCCAACAGATGTGTCCCGGAAACATTTTGTACAAAACAAGGTAAATTATACTTTCCGACTGGCCTACACTGCAATTTCAGTGTGTTATTCTCAAAGAGAAATTTTTTAAATTACATTATTTATTTCATTGAGCATTTTCAGCTTCTTTATTCTCCTACCACCTCTAGTAAGAATTTAATCAAGTGGTTAATAGAACTATATATATTAGGATATATAGATAAATATCAAAATAGACCCATAGATACTACCAAGTATGTGCAGCAAAGTAACATGGCAGAGTGGATATAAATAAGACTCCTGAAGTGAGGAGATCTGGGTTCAAATCCTGGCTCTGCCACTTTCTTGTTCAGATGACTTTGGGAAAATAACAAACTTTGTAAGCTTCAATTTCCTCAGCTGTAAACGACAGCTTCACAGGATTTATTCGTAACAATAGATCAGCAATAGTAATATGGGTACACAATACAAGTAGCTACTTCAGAGGATCACTGTAGGTTTAAATAAGATATTGCTTGTAAAACATAAATTGACCAATAACTAGTTATCATGCTTTTCCTAAAAGTGACTGCCCACTTCATGAGACTTGGACATTTAAAAAACCATATTCTCTCTGCCAGAGTTATTCAAAATGTTTCAGAAAACTAAGGATTTATATCGAATGTACAGGAAGGAAAAAAAATTCCTTAAGGAATTTTACAAATGAGGCTATGTCATTTTTAAAATTCTGTTAGTCTCTTCCTATTTATCCGAAAGAACGCTGTAGTCTTTCATTTCAGAGTTGATGATTCACTTTACTTATTACATGGCAGTTACTGTCCTAAACATTAAATTTTCTTAATTAATTCCATGAGGTAGACACCCCCATTTTACAGACAGTGAAGCTAATGTTTAGAGGTTAAATAACCTGCACAAGGTCATAAAGCAAAGAGGTGTCAGAAGTAGAATTCAAACTCAGATCTCGTGGGCTCCAGTCAATTGTCTTCCCATTACACCAAGAATATCTAAGGACTATATCCACTTTTCACTATCTCTAGGTGGAAATTTTAGTACTTTTGCTTTATACGACCTGTAGAAGAAACAAAATTATAAAAGGAAAAAATTATACAATTTTAACCTCCCATAACTTTTAACCCTAAACTTACAATCTTAATATTTGCTTATTCTATCAGCTCATGCACACATTCTGTGCTACAAACCTGTGTAAAGTTTACTTCATTAACATCTGCCTTACATAGGTATCACTATGATGTTATTACTTGGTGAAGGATATGTGGATTTGCTTATGTAAAGATTTTATTCTTAAAGATTAAAACTGCTAATCCCATGATACTACTCAAGGTATTAAACAGAATTCCTTCACTAGTAGAACCTTGTGGAGTTGTTGGGTGTTTTTCCACTGTTGTTGATGATATATGTGGAAATGGGAATCTTTTTTTCCCCAGGCAATATACAATCTTAGATTTGCTTTTATTAAGGATTTCTGATCCACAGAGAAAAACAAAAAATACACACAATGGTTACACACAAGGGAAACTTTTTTTAAAATTTAGTATGGAGGAAGGAGGTTTGGAGAAACATATTCTGGTCCATTCATCTTTCACTTTCATTGAGAATAACGATTAAAACACAAGTATAAAAATAAGTCAGATCTGTGCTATGGGCAGTTAAAGGAGGCCAAAGAAAAAGAAATAATTGCACTCCTCCAATGAGGAGAAGTTTTCAGGAAAGTGTTCATCAATGGGAAAATGCCAGCCACACTTTCTATTCAGTCTGAGCCACAGATATTAGATATTAGAGTTATTATCTGTGGCCACTGCTTTCTGAAATACATCATGGTGCTCTAGCAATTACGAACAGGTACTTCCTATACTGAAAGTTATTCCCAGGACCAGATGGCTTCACTGGCGAATTCTACCAAACATTTAAAAAAGAATTAATGCCAATCCTCCTTGAACTCTTCCAAAAAACTGAGGAAGAGGGAACACTTCCAAACTCATTTTATGAAGCCAGCATTACTCTGATACCAAAGCCAGATAAGGACACGATGAGAAAAGAAAACTATAGACCAATATCCTCAATGAATACAGAGGCAAAAATTCTCAACAGAATATCAGCAAACCAAATTCAACCAAATTCTATTGGTCTATAGAAAACTATAAATCAATATCCTCAATGAATACGGAGGCAAAAATTCTCAACAGAATATTAGCAAACCAAATTCAATATTAGCAAACCAAATTCAAATACGACATGACCAAGTGGGATTTATCCTTGGGATGCCAGGGTGGTTCAACATATACAAATCAATAAATATGATACACCACATCAATAGAATAAAAGATAAAAATCATACGATCATCTCGACAGATGAAGATAAGCATCTGACAAAATATGACATCCTTTCATGATAAAAACCCTCAAAAAATTGAAGGAACATACCTCAGCATGATAAAGGCCATATACAACAACAGCTAACATTATACTCAACAATGAAAAACTGAAAGCTTCTCTTCTTGAACAGCAACAAGACAAGAATGCCCACACTCTCATCACCCTTATTCAACATAATACTGGAAGTCCTAGCTAGAGTAATTAGGCAAAACAAAGAAATAAAAGGCATCCAAATTGGAAAGGAATATGTAAAATTGTCTGTATTTGCAAATGGTATGATCTTAAATATAGAAAACCCTAAAGACTCAACCAAAAAACTATTGGAAACTAATCAATGAATTCACTAAAGTTGCAGGATATAAGATCAACATACAAAAATCAGTTGTGCCTCTATACATTAACAACAAAATATCTGAAAAAGAAACAAAATTATCCCATTCACATTGGCATCAAAAGCAATAAAGTACTTAGGAATAAATTTAACCAAGTGAAAGATCTGTACAATGAAAACTACCAGACTTTAATGAAAGAAATTGAAGAAAACGCAAACAAACGGAAAGATATCCTACATTTATGGATCAGAAGATTAATACTGTTAAAATATCCATACTACCCAAAGCCATCTACAGATTCAACACAATCCATGTCAAAATTCCAATGGCGTTTTTCACAGAACTAGAAAGAAGAATCCTAAAATTTGTATGGAAACACAAAAGACCAAAAATAGCCAAAGCAATCATGAGAAAGAAGAACAAAGCCAGAGGCATCACACTTCCTGATTTCAAACTATACTACTGATACAAAACTATAGTAATTAAAACAGTATAAAAACAGACACATAGACCAGTGGAACAGAATAGAGAGCTCAGAAATAAACCCCTGCATTTACAGTCAACTATTATGTGACAAGGGAGCCAAGAACACTCAATGGGGGAGAGGATAATCTCTCCAACAAATCCTGTTGAGAAAACTGGATAACCACAGTGAAAAAATGAAACTGAACCCTTATCTTACACCACTCACAAAAATGAACTCGAAATGGATTTAAAAGGCTTAAACATAAGGCCCGATACTGCAAAACCCTAGAAGAAAACACAGGAAGGAAGCTCCTTGATATTGGTCTTGGCAATGATCTTTTTAGATGACACCAAAAGCACAAGCAACAAAAGCAAAAATCAACAAGTGGGACGACATCAAACTAAAAAGCTCCTGCATAGCAAAAGAAGCAATAAAAATAAATAAACAAAAAGGCAACCTACCAAATGCGAGAAAATATTTGCAAACCATAAGTCAGATAGGGGGTTAATATCCAAAATGTTAAGTAAATATATATAAAGAACTCATACAATTCAATGACAACAACAACAACCCAATTAGAAAATGGGGAGAGGAACTAAACAGACAGTTTTCCAAAGAAGACATCCAAATGACCAACATGTACACGAAACGATGCTAAACATTACTAATCATCAGGGAAATGCAAATCAAAACCACAATGAGATATTACCTCGTATCTGCTGGAATGACTATTATCAAGAAGACAAGGGATAAGGGTTGGCAAGGATGTGGAAAGAAGGGAATCCTTGTGCACTGTCGGTGGGAATGAAAATTGGTTCAGCCACTATGGAAAACAGTATTAAGGTTCCTCAAAAAATTAAAAATAGAACTACCAGACCATCCAGCAATTCCACTCCCAGATATATAACCGAAAGAAATAAAAACAGGATACTGAAGAGATAAATGCATTCCCACATTCACTGCAGCTTTATTTACAATAACCAAGATATGAAAACAATGTAAGTGACCACTAACAGATGAATGGATAAAGATGATGTGGTACACATATACTACAATGGAATATTATTCAGCCGTGACAAAGAAGGAAATCCTGCCATTTGCAACAACATGGATAAACCTTGAAGGCATTATGCTAAGTGAGTTAAGTCAGACAAAGAAGGACTAATGCATATTACTTATATGTGGAATCTGAAAAAGCCAAACTTGTAAAAACAGCAAGTTGAAGGGTAGTTACCAGCGGCTGGGAGATGGGGGTTGGGGGCAGGGAGTTGGGAAGACGGTGTTTAACGGTACAAACTTGCAACCAGTAGTTAAATAAGTCCTAGAAATCTAATGCACAGCACAGCGATTAAACACTACAATACTGCATCACGTACTTCAGAGTTGCTAAGACACTATATCTTAATTCCCACCAGAAAAAGAAATAACTATGTGACGTGATAGAAGTGTTAGCTAAGGCTACTGTGATAATCCTATCACAATATATAAATATATCAAATCAACAGACTGTACACCTTAAACTTACACAATGCTATGTCAATTATATCTAAATAAAAATAGTGTCAGCTTTTAGCTTTAAACTAGAAATGTATTTCTAAATTAATGACTTTCAGGAAAAAACAAGGTATTTATTACGCATACATAATATTTTCAAGTCTGATCCATCAAAATGCCATTATATTTACTTTGGAACTTCCTATGACTCTTGAAACAGTGCTTTTTGAGGGGTAACAGTCACCTTAATCCAAAACACCTGAGGGTGGCTACATCTGAGGAAAGCACTATATTACTGTAGACCTTAGAAAAGAATCATCATCTAGTGTTTTTATAATGGGAATCATAAAATTATCTCTAACTCAGTGGAAAAAACCCTGAAGGAATAAATTAACTACTTTTCACAGTTCTTTAAATGCTTTGAGGAAATTTTAAGAGATCAACAAGCTAAATACATGATCACAGCTACTAACCAAAGGGATATTTATTTTCTATGATGCAACACTCTGGCCACAATATACAACTTCACAAAAAAGGGGACTGAAAGCCAGAAAGACCTAAGCTCAGTTCCTGGTCTAGCCTAACGTACAGGTCAAGGTCTCCCGGACCTCAGTTTCTTGTGGAATTAATGAAGTTACTCATTCAATGTTGGCTGAATGCCTACTATGTGCCAAACACTGTGTGAGCAGTGGAAGTTTGCTATTTGTTATCTGTTTTGAGTAAATAAAACATGGTCCTTGCCCTTGCAAAACCCCTAATCTTGTCAAGAGACAAAGAAACACAACATAACTAGGATGAACACTGTTATGTGGGGGCAAACCAGAAAAGGCTGCAGAGAAGACAAACAGTTCAGCTGAGACTCGAAGAATGAGCATGAGTTGCTTAGATGGGGACTATGGTTATTCCTCGAGGAAGAACAGACTATGCAAAGACAGGAAGACAGCACAGAAGAAGAAGAGAGAGGTTTAATGCAGATGATGCACAGACAGAGCATCAAGGAGATAAACGTCAAGCCTTATTGCCACACTAGGGAATTTGCCCTTCCACCTTTAAGGAAAGGTTAGGTTCCTTCAACACTAAGATTCAGGAAACTGGCTGTATGCCCAACCAGATGAATCCAATTTGTCCACCATTTCATCTAAAGTTGTTAGTCCTTTAAAGCAAAAAAGCTCTGATGCTGACATTATGAAATCTAAAAGAACTCGCTTAACTGATAAATTTATCAGTTAAACTAAAAATTTAGGACTAGCAGTAGATTTCTATTGTTTTGATTACAGTAGTAAAATATTCCAAAAGCAAGATATATGACAAATGATATACTTCTGTTCTTTATCAAATACAAACCCTGTAAACACACGTGTGAAAATTATAAATAGGTATTCAATTTACATGCCCCCCAAAACAGTTTTTCATACTTTGTTCAAATTAAGCTTTACTCTCGTCACTCTGAATATCAATTAACTATAGAAATACCTAGAGAGAATATAAAGTCCCATTTACCTGTGTTCTGCAGGTACAGGGGGCGGCCAAACAGCAGGATCTCTAAACGGTTCATCTTGACAGGACACAGGGAAATCTGGGGGCTTGTCGATTTTAAAACTTTCCAAAGTGCTGACAATACTTTTAACTTGTTCATATTCTTCCAATAATTCCTGCCGAACCTTAAAAAAATAGCCTTTATGCTACAAAATATTTATATAAATTACAAATAACAAATTGCTATAGAATGCTAGTTTTCTTAATGTCTTTCAAAGTATGCAAAATGAGTAATTAAAACATAGTTAATAAAAACAACTATTTAAAGTTACATAGGAGGCCAGGAATTGGTTTGAAGACATACGTGTAATATATATCTTTTCTTAGTGCAAGTCGTTATATATCTTTCATGAAGAAATTCTTTCTACCAAAGAATGTGATGACCATTAAGACAATTTAAAACAAGCAACTAAGTTAGTAAGAAGTTAACCA
The DNA here is from genome assembly GCF_965194805.1 of Balaenoptera borealis. Lineage (NCBI taxonomy): Eukaryota > Metazoa > Chordata > Mammalia > Artiodactyla > Balaenopteridae > Balaenoptera > Balaenoptera borealis. The sequence continues at coordinate 8,109,292 of NC_138877.1, forward strand.
TTCCCAGAAATCTATAATGTTATGCTAAATACTTTTAATATATTTGTAAATAGCTTCCTCAAAAATTGTCAGCCAAAATGCTGATAGGAAATCAGCATCTCCTATCCCCAATATCACAAAATACGAAATGCCCGTCGTGAGCATCTGAAAGCCTGAAGTGGTGTAATATTGATACTAAGACTTACCCATTTCCAATTTAAATTCTGCCTCACCAAAGTCTGAATTCTTTTCGCCTTGTTTAAAATCTTTCAAGTCCTGGCTAAAGTTTATTTTGAGCTCAAAGGCAAGATTTTTCCCATATTTAAAAAACTTCACTGAGCACCAACTATGTGGAAATTCTCATGTTTTCAAACTTTGAGCCCAAACTAATTTTCAAAGGCAAGCAGATAATAGATTGAAAGTTACATTTATAAATTAATTTTAACAATTTTAATTTTCTTAACCAGAAAGCACACTTTACTATAAAGCAGAGCATAAGAAACTTTCCCTTAAACTTTATCTCAAATAATATATAGAAAGGAACATATAAAGGAGTCACAGAACCAAAGAAAAATCTAAATTCAACTAATATATGCAATTATATGCTACACTTAGAGAAATGAAATTTCAGGACCTAATGGAAAGAAACATAGTAGAAGCACCAGAACAGAAATGGTCACTATTTAACACAATTAAGAACAGGTCAAAAATATTTCCATGCTAGATTAATAAACAACTCTTGCCTGGGGCTAGGATGCAGGATAGAACACAACTAAAAATTTCAACTTGAGTTAAAGCGAGTGTATTGTTCTCACTCAACATAATTTGGTTAACACTTAAGTTGGAAAATAAGCCAAATTTACCCTGAAAACTTAGTAAAACATCAATTTCTGACCAGTGGAAAACTTAAAAGAAACACTTGAAAGGCATTAGCACATAAATGAAACTTCAAAGAAATGCCTGACTTTGTACTTTTAATTTTAAAAGGATTTTAAGTTTTAAGAGTAAGTGGGGAAATTCTAATTCAAGTTTTTATTAACTGTAATATTATATAACCAAGTTGTATAGTCAAGAGGCACAGCAAATATATTAGTGTTTTTTATTAGATTACTGACTCCTTTGTATTTGTAAGGAGTCTTTCAAAAGAAGAGGAAATCTTCTTAAAGGAAAAGTTTTATGAAATGCGTCAAAATTACATGTAAAATGAAAGGGGAAAAGGCAAGTAGAAATACCTTATTTCAAGAATTTGTAATCACACAAAATTAGTCAACTGATCAGGAAAAAGAATTAAAAGTAGATTCAATTTGAATTAAATATCTTCAAAATATGTCTCATAAAATATACTATCGAAAGTATATAAAATATTAACTGGGAAAGACAGAAAATTATTCAGAGTACATTTTAAATATATTTCAGTATTCAGACAAATAAGAGCTATTTACAAAATCTCAAACTAATTCTCTAACTCTTATCTTTCAAGTATAACAGACCACTGCCCTTATTCACTGAATACTTGAACATGATCTTACCTGCTGCCATCTGCCTTTGACAGCTGGGTCTCTGATTGACTGGCAATGTCTCTGAATCTGCTGTATCACCCCCTGGTAATACACCATTGATGAGTCATAATTTCCAAGAAGTGCATATTCTCTTCCTTTCTTTGCATTGTCACAAATCTCAGCCAAATTCATCTTTCGGAGACCTAAACATAAAATATGACTTTTTATTAAGTTTTCAGTACTGACTCTAAAGCATTTCTTATTATGATTTAAAAGATCTGCTTAAAACTACTTTGAAAGTCAAAATGGTTCTCTCATTCTTTGAGGTTATCTGAATGCATCTTATAATACTGAACAAAATTCCCAATTTTGGAAATACAAAGGAGATCACAAAAGAACACACAAAAAGATAATAAGGAGACAAATTACACAGCTCTGAACTATCGATTTATGTTACAGGTACATAAATTAGACACTAGTTCTCCTTGCTCATTTATAATTACTATAAGCTGCAATAATAGTAAAGATGAACTTGCTTTATTTTAGTCAACTTATTCTTGACAATGTAAAAATAAATATATGAATATCTCACATTTTCCAATGACATCAATTAAAACTGCAGAAACTATTTCTCACTAAAACTATTTGGCCCCAAGAACAAAAAGTTAAGGAACTTTTTGACTTAAGGAACACATTTTAAAAGAACAGCCTATAGTTGTCCATGCATCATTTATATACATTTAATTGTTCCATACAATTTAAATCTAAGCAAAAACCTGTGAATTAAACTACCTGAGCTCTTTTTGCTCCTCATCTTGTAATCTTCTATGACCTTGTCATTTGTAGCTTTTTGTCTGTGCAAATAACTATCGTTAATCTTTCCCCTTCTATAAGATGCTAGGAAAAAATATCATCTGAACCTCTGGTTTCCACCAAAGCCCTCCAGCCCAGTAATTCTGGCTTTTCTTCCAGGCTTCTCTAAAGTCTCCCAAGATCATCCAAGGCTTCTAAGCAAAGTTGCTTTCCACCGAAAACTACAAAGATTAGGAAGTCCAGAGATACAGGAGAATGACATCTTGGGAAAGAGTCCAAATTGACCTACTCTTACTTCCTGGAACAGTAAACCAATGAATACACTTGGTAGAGAAAAATCAAAATATTTCTCCATGCCTTCCTGAGGGAATTAAATTTTGACGTGGGTAGCTTGGCTCTTCCTCTCTACTTCTTATCTATTCTTAAGGGGCTCAAAAACTCTTCCTCAAAATTAACCGCCTCTAGTTCTAGTCATTTCAGCTGACTCCAGTACCTTTTTGAGAATAAAACTGTTTCCTTTATGTGTTTTGGCATATTATTTGCCCCTTCTCCAGGCATAGGTTCCTTGAAGGCAGCATCTATGTTACTTGAGACTCACACTGCAGCAAATAGTACACTACTTTTACACAAATTTAAGAAATTTCAACATTCAGTAGATCTACCCACAGAAAATAGGACAACCATGGAAAGCCTCCTCTTCAAATTAGAACAATTCTTCAAATTAGTCATTGTGAGACAAAAGCATTAATTCTGCTAATATGTACAGGCACACAAATATGCAGACTGAAAATATCTCGATGTAAAGCAGGGGTCAGCAAACTTTTTCTGGAAAGGGCCAGAGAGTAAATATTTTTAGCTTTGAGGGGCAATGGGCAAAATCGAGGATATTATGTAAGTACTTATATAATGAGACAAAAATGTCCACAATTTTTATTGACAAAATTCAAAATATTATAGTAGTAATAGTTGAGTACAACTTTTTGCAAAACAGGTCTACTAATAAGAATGGAACTCTTCTGTAGGGGGATATTTCCTGTAGTTCGGATTCAAAGTTACTGTTCCCTATCATCAAAATCAATTGCAAATGTTCATATGTTAATGCTGCTCTTTAATAAGACTTATGCATTTCATGTTTAAAAGTATCTTTTTACCCAGATAGGTACTGTCACATAATGATATCAAATCACAAGCATATGATTTCATCCAGCATAGTCACTGTTTGGAAAGCATTTAAAGATTTTATTCTTCTCTTGATATGTCTTTTAGCATGTCATTACATTGCATGTTAATCACTTCCAATTGAAGGGTAAGTGGAAGTATCTCAATTACACACTTAAATGGATTTCATAATATGGAAATTTCCTTTGCACTTGCATCAAAGTAGTTTGAGCTCAAAAAAATATACTGAAAATCTGGGTGGGAATGGAGATCTCACTTCTTTGCTTTAACTTTTGACAGCAAGGAAAGCTATATAAAATAGCTTGGTATTACTTGTGATTCAAACATTAGTTGGCATTGAAATAACTTTTAGTTTTGCATATAAGCACTGTTTGGTCCTGTAATTTTCAGTTGATTCATAAAGAAACATTATCAAGTCTGCAGCCAAACTGATTTCCAAAGCCATTCAGTGTTCAGTAATAGTGGGTGAGAGCAGTTCCTCTCATTCAGAAAAATTTCAAATCAGCCCTTAGCTCAAACGATTACAATAGAACTTTACCACTACAAGCCACCAAACTGCTGTGTGGTAGGGGCAAGTCTATTTCTGACAAAAATTCATGGAACTGAGAATGGCTAAGTCCTCAAGAGGGACACTCAAGTCTTAAGACACTAATGGTTCCTTACTACATGAGAGATTCAAATATTCTCTGCAAAACACCTGCTGATAAAAAAAAAAAACAGTGAAGGGCTTCCCTGGTGGCACAGTGGTTAAGAATCCACCTGCCAATGCAGGGGACACGGGTTCGAGCCCTGGTCCGGGAAGATCCCACATGGCACAGAGCAACTAAGCCTGTGCGCCACAACTACTGAGCCTGCACTCTAGAGCCTGCGAGCCACAACTACTGAGCCAGCGTGCTGCAACTACTGAAGCCCGTGCACCTACAGCCCGTGCTCCGCAACAAGAGAAGCCACCGCAATGAGAAGCCCGTGAGCCGCAACGAAGAGTAGCCCCTGCTCGCCGCAACTAGAGAAAGCCCGTGCGCAGCAACGAAGACCCAACACAGCCAAAAATAAATAAAATAAAAAATAAATAAATTTTTAAAAAACAGTGAAGAGCCAACAACTTTAACCATGCTACATTTTCACAGCTTTGTAAATTTGTTCACCTAAGCCTTTTTCTGTTCTACACATATTTTCGGCCACCCCGAGTTTCAACACATCTTAACAGATTCTACTTCAGGTTGTACAGAATTCGTGTTTTCTCAACTTCTTATAAGTATTCCTGTCTGTAGCTATTCCACAAACACTATTCATTAAATGTAATTTTTCAGTAACTTCAAACTCAGCATTGACTTCTCAAACACTTAAGCTGTTTTGGTAACATCTGTCAATTCATCAAGAGCCAAGGAAAACCACTCAGAATCATTTGCCTTTTTTTTTTTTAATTGATTATTGATGTCCTCAACTCTTCTAGCAACTGTTCTCACCAGAAGGCTAATAGTCACAAGCAAGTTTATTTTCTCCAGACACATTTCTTTGGCTGCTACAATCAAACAAGATTTACTTAAATTACCATCGGTAAATGACTTCCTTGTTTGGCCAACAAATGAGACACTCAGAAACTTACTCTGGGTGCAGCCTGATTTTCGTTTTTTAATTTTGTGAAGAAATTCTGCTTAAAAAGATATTCCTTTTTAAGTTTTCTAAGTTTTCTAACCACTGCTTTCCTATGAATTGGGAATACCATGACGAATGATTAGTCTGGTAATGTCAGTGTAAATTGTATGTCTTTAGCACAGCTATAGTGTCATTGCATAATAATCACAATGCTTTGTCATTTAGTTCAATATTCTACACTCCACTGTGCTTTAAAAGCATAAATATGTCAAGTCCATTTTTCTCATCTTTTCTTGTTTTGACATGATGGGAATCCGCTGACAATAAATGAAGTAAAATGTCACAGTACAGTGATATGCAGGGCACATGAAACACTGTGATTATAGTGCACATCAAGCAGCAATGCAAAGCAATGAGAACATCACAAAGTCTCTACTCCAACTACTGAACTCTGCACAAAAGTAGCCATAAACAATATGTAAACAAATGAGTGTGGTTGTGTTCCAATAAAACTTTATTTACAGACACTGATATCTGAATTTCATTTATTTTCACGTCACAGAACACTATTCTTCTTTTGACTTCTTTAACCATTAAAAAAAAATGAAAATAACATTCTTAGTTCATGGGCCATACAAAAATAAGGAGCAGACTGAATTTGGCCCCCAGACTATAGTTTGCCAACTCCTGTTTTCAGCTTGTCTTAAGAATCTAGGAAAATAAACACATACTAACCCAAAAGAAGTAGAAGGAAGAACATAATAAGGTTAAGAGCAAAAATCAATAAAATAGAACAGAAAAAAATAAAAAAGAAATTTCTATGTAGCCAAAAGCTGGTTCTTTGGAAAGATCATTAAAAATGATTAAACCTCTAGTATTACTGACCAAGAAAGGGAGAGAGAAAACACAAATTACCAAAATCAGAAATGATGAAGAGGTTATCACTACAAACTTTAGAGCTATTAAAAGGCAAAAGAGGGCTTAATGAAATGGACAAATTCTATGAAAGTCACAACATACCAAAGCTATTTCTCAAGAAGAAACAGAGTAATTAATCTGAATAGTCCTCTGTCAATCAATGAAATTCAATTTGTAATTTAAAATCTTTCCACCAAAAAACAAAACAAACAAAAAAAACCCCAAAACACTCCATATCCAAAAGGTTTCACAAGTGAATTCTCTCAAGTACTCAGGGAAAAAATAAACCAATTCCAAACAAACTCTCTCAGAAAAAGGAAGAGGTGGAAAAACCTCCAACTCATATTTTAAGGCCAGCTTTACCCTGATACCAAAACCAGACATTATAAGAAAAGAAATTTACCTACCAGTATCCCTCAGGAACACGGATACAAAAATATTTAAATTTTAGCTAATCAAATCCAGTATATAAAAAGGATAACACATTATGACCAAGTGGGGTTTATACCAAAAATTCAAGGTGGTTTCTATTAAAAAACCAATCAATATAATTTTAAGAGACTAGAAATGAAACATATGATCATCTGAGTAGATGCAGAAAAAGTACTGGACAAAATTCAACATCATTAATGGTAAGAGCTCTCAGCAAACTGACAATAGAATTTCCTCAACCTAGTAAAGAGAATCTATGAAATACCTGCAGCTAACGTCACATTTACTGTGAAAAAATTGAATGCTCTCTCCCAAGATCAAGAAAGAACAAGGCCAGTGTATTTCCTCTCACCCCTTCTATTCAACGTTAAAACTAGAGGTTCTAACCAGTGCAACTAGCCAAGAAAAAAATAAAAGGGATAAAGATTAGAAAAGAAGAAGTAAAACTGCTTTTATTCACATACAACATAATTGTTAATGGAGAAAATCCTAGGGAATCTATAATAACTACTAGAACTAATAAGTTAGTTTTGTAAAGCTTCAGGATACAAGGTCAATATTCAAAAATCAATTGTATTTCTATATATTAACAATAAACAATTGAAAACTAAAATCAAAACAATGAAATCATTCAAAAATATTAAATATTTAAGGGATAAATTTAACAAAACATATGCAAGATCTGGACACTGAGAAAGTAAAGATGACCTAAGTTAATGGAAATACATACGTGTATGTGTATGTGCACATGCATTTATGAATTGAAACTCTCAATAATGGTAAGATGTCAATTCCGTGGAAAGTGAGCCACAGACTCAATGAAATCCCAATCAAAATCCCAGCAGCCTTTCTTGTAAAAATCTACAAGCTGATTCTAAAACTTAGATGGAAATACAAAGGACATAAAATAGTCAAAACAATTTCAAAAAATAGTAAAGCAGGACAACTTATATTGATTCCAAGATTTATTATAAAATTACAGGAATCAAGACAGTGTGGGACTGGCATAAAGATAGACACACAGACCAATGGAACAAATTACAGAGTCCAGAAAGATCCATACATATATGGCAAATTAATTTTTGACAAAGTTGACAAGGCAAGTCAATTAAAAAAAAAGTTTTCTCCAAAAAAGGGTGCTGAAACAACTAGATATCCATATGCGGGGGAAAAAAACTGAATCTCAACTCTTATCTCACATCATAAAAATTAACTCAAAATGAATGACTGACCTAAATGTAAGAGTTAAAACTACAAAACTTCCAGAAGACAACCCAACAACCTAAGATTGTTGAGGTTTTTAGCACTGGTCCCCCAAACCCCAGTTCCCACAGGGCAACACATAATGGGCCAAGTGATATCAGCATATGCAGGAGCCTGCGTTACAGGAGAAGAATCCTAAGTTTAGGGAACCCAAATCTATTATATTGAACACCATGCATGCCTACCCTTTGTTCCAAATGAAGATAATATCTTTCTTTCAAGGCTGTAAGGAAGCCTAACCTTTGCTCTGGAGGAAGACACTCCATCTACCCTCCAAGGCTGTTCAACCTGGTATCTCAATTCATCTTGGGGAGTCCCTTTGTCTCTTCTATTTTGAATCATGTTTTTGTCTATCACGTGCCTTTCTTTCTGGTTTTACTCCCTTACCTTTACGGAACACATTTTCCATAGATGGGGGGTAAAGTTTCTGAGCTCGTGCATGTCTGAAAACTCCTTTATTCTACCCTCATACTTCAGTAATAGTTTGGCTGGCTATTGAATCCTCACTTGCAAATAATTTTCCTTCAAAAATTTAAAGGCATTGCTCTATTACCTTCTAAGTTTCAAGATTAAGTTGAGGAAACGGAAGTCATTCAAACTGTCTTTTCCCCTTTCTGAAAATTTGTAGGATTGTTTTTGACAAAGTTTTCTAAAACTGTTGATGATATGCTTGATATGGGTCTATCTGGGATTCTTTCAATCTAGAAATTAATATCCTTCAATTTTAGGAAAATTGCTGAATTAGTTCATTGATGATTTCTTTCCATTTTTTCTCTCTTCCTAAAACACCATTTATTTAGCTATTGGACTTTCTAGGTTGATCCTCTAATTTTCTTATCTTTTCTCTCCTATTTTCCATCTCTTTGTCCTTTTGCTCTACTTTTTCGAGATTTTCTCAACTTTATATTCTAACCCCTCTCTAGAGTATTTTCCTCCTTTTGCATTTTATTATTGAAGTATATAACGTAGAGGTCCACAAGTCTGCAGTGAATTTTAACATTGGTTACACCCAGGTAACACCCACATCAAGATACGGAAAATTTCCATACCCCATAGAATCCAGGTCTCCTCACAGTTAGTACTTCTCCTCTAGGGCAATTACTATTCTGACTTCTGTTACCATTGAGTTTTGCCTGTTTCTTTAAAATAAGCTTTACTGAGGTATAATTTTTATGCAATGAAATTCACTAATTTTAAGAGTACAATTTGATTTCTTTTGAAAAATGTATACAACTGCATACATTCTTCTGTTCACTAATCACTAAAGATTTGTCTTTTCTGGAATGTGACATAAATAGAATGATACAGTATATATTCTGGTGTCTGACTTCTTTCATTTAGAATAATACTTTTGGGATTCAACCATGCTGTTCATATATCAGTAATTTAACGCTTTTATTGCTGAGCAGTATCTCATTATATGGATATATCAAATTTGTTTATTCATTCACCAGTTCTCCATATAGCACTTCACAGAAATAAACACAAAAGTACAGGATACATCCTTGACCAAGGCTTCACAGTATTTCCACTGAGGTTACATCCAAAATTTCAAGGTACAAGAAATACAATCCATCATGAGGGTGAGTCAAAGGCTACAACATATAGCTGAATCAGTGCTACTATCAAAAGCACTTGATAATCTAATAGTTACTATAAAATAAGTACATCTAAAAACATAGGGTCATTTAAAAATGAATAGGCACATGTGAAAAAGAATCAAAAAGAACTTCTAGCATTAAAAAATACAGTCACTGAAATGAAAAACTCAGTGGACTGAGAAAATAGCAGATTAGGCACAGATGAAAGGGGAATCAAGAAACCAGAACACAGAGCTATAGAAACTGCCCAGAATGCAGCATATAGAGATAGAATAAGTAAGCAAAGATAAGAAGTGCAGAGAGCAGAAAGATAGGATCCATCATATGTCTATTATGAATTTTAGAAGGAAAAAAGGAGAGAGCAATATCCAATATATAATGGCTAAAAAATTTCCAAAATATATAGAGGACAGTAACTCTCTGTTTCAAAATAAATAAAAATAAATCCACATCTAGAGACCGTGTAGTAAAACTGAAGAACCTAAAAGCAATAGAGAGAAATGATATATTATCAACAAAGGAAAAATAATATATTGACAGCTAACTTTTCAAAAAGAACGCTGGAAGACTGGAGGCAGCAGAACAGTACCTTGCATGTGCTGGGGGTGGGAGCTGCCAACCTAGAATCGCATACCAAGCTAAACTCTTCAAGCGTGAAGGCAATAGAAAAATTTCAGACAGAAAAACCTGGGTAGGGATCCAGGCACCACAAATTTTCTGTTGTGACCTCAGGCAAATCATGTAATTTCTCACTTCTACATCTATAAAAGAGGGAGAATAATATCTCTCGCCATAAGGTTATTGTAAAAATTAAGTGTGATAATACATTAGCATCATTCCTAGCGTATGATGACACTGAATCAACATAAACTATTTTACTCCACACTCAACATTAAAACAGAGGTTTGGAGCAGCTAATTTTTCCTCAAAAATAACAGTAAATCAACGGATCCAGTTTTCATTATAAATTCCTAGAAGCTATACCACAACTTTAATTACTTTTAACCATAATCTTGAAGTATAAGAGGGTTTTTTAAAATCTCCTTTAGTTTAAATTAGAAGAGTTTCTAGGACTTTTAAACGGTCAGGTTACATGTAAAGGAGGCATGAAATATTTTGGCAATGTCGCACACTTGACAATACTTCTCTTACTGAGGTATAATTTTATCATGTATTCAAAAATGAATCAGCATCTTCTTGCAACATTTACTACTGAACTGATCCAGTCATGCTGCCCTACACAGAACGATCCAAGTATATCTTCAAGGAGAGTTCTATTCTCAGAATGAAAAGAAGAGCTCAGTTCAAGTTCATGCTCAGACCAAGAAGAAAAAAACATTGCTTCACTTGGTTCTAGATAATTATGACTTGTCTCCTTCATGACTCAGATCTAAACATAACAAATAAACCCCTGGTTCCAAGCTCTCCCTCCAGCTGCACCTCCAACCACACCCTTCCCCCCACCATCCTGCACAAAACACACACACACGCGAGCACACACACACGCGCACACACAGCTTTCTCCGCCAACATACCTGGATTTTTATCTTATACCAAGACTAAGACATACATTTGGGAAAACTAATAACTAGTTTACTTTCAAAACCCAAAACTGCTTAGGATGTCACTAATAATTCCTTTTTAAATTAAAACATGGTATTTATAATTCTTTTGTCTCCACAGTAATGGTTTTTAAATAGGAAAGAAAACATTGTTTTCAAACTAATTTTTAATGTGAGTGATATCTATCCAATTCAGTTATAATACATGTGAGGCTTAAGAAAAAAGTCTGCGTTAAACTATTTTCATTCTTACACTTCTGTATTTCTCTCACATTGCTCCTTTTCCTACCACAAGCTGTAAATTCCTGAAAGTAGATATTTATTCTAGAAACACTGAAGCAGCCTCAACTATAGCAATGTGAACAAAATAACACTAGTTAGAATAGTGGTAGCAAAACAACAAATTGAGTTTAATTTTCAGCATTTTGTACCACACTGAATGCAACCAATGTCCAGGCTCCACATATTTTTTTAATGTTTATCCAAATCACCAAATTCCAGTTTATTTCATGCAATGACTGCTATAAATACAAGCAATCAAACAAACATATAACCACAACTTCTCAAATTACTGCATCTTGAAGTGTGTTTTAATAGCAATAAATTAACCTACTATGTGAATACTAGTCACCAAAATAGTTAACTTTGAAAGTCATGATACCTCCCACCTCTTTATGTGGGGTTATAGTCTCAAGGACTGTAGCTTGCCATGAATAATGGAGAATATGACTTAATCATATACCCAGAGATAAGACGAAAATATCTGTAGCAATGAAGCTTTTTCATTTGTTTCCTCACCTGAGCTCACTTCACAAATACTTGAGAAACAGAAAATAACTGTCTGTGCAACACGAGAGAATCTAGATAGAGAATTTGAACAGCTTAAATGTTTCTCAGAAGTAACCATTACAATAATTTCTGCCCATGTACTAAATTCCACTGGCATTGTTAAAACATTAAAAAAGATAGAAAATGTTTATCATCCGCCACTGTCTCAAAATGGCAGCTTAAATTATAAATTTTCTCTTAAGTGCATAAATACCCTTTAAGCATGAAAATAATAGTAAGAACATTTACTGAATGCTTACTCCACATCAAGCAGTGTGATAAAAATGGCTTTCTAGACATCTACTGGAGATGAAACAATGCACCTTGGAAAATTACTGCATTTTTTTTTTAACTCTTCTCAATCTACACCTTAAATTTATCTAGCAAATGCCTGTATATGCCTGATTTTTACTAGGTATTCTAAGGCATAGTTTCACTAGGTCTACCATTTGTATTACGATTATCGAGGAAAGAAAATGTTTAAAATAATGCTGAGTACATTAAAATATATACATATTTTCATTTACAAATAGATGCTCAAATATTATTGAAATCATAATATGGATCAGTCCAAAAATGAGATGAGTCAGAGAATCAAAGAATTTTGGAGCTGTTGGGATCTCAAAACTTGTACTGGAACCCCCTGTTTCTTTGAAGACAAAACTAAGGCAAAGACATTGTTACTATTAACAGTCTATATAAAATAACATTTTATAGCACTTAAGCTTCATTTAAAAGAATAATTGATGAATCTTTTTATATAGATCAAATTATCATTTTGTAATGTAACTACTACCTGATCTACCTGCTTAATATGGTCAAGTAAAGTCACAGAACATGGCCTTTTGTCAAAGAGAACTGACGATCCTGCCATGTTGTTGGTAAGGAAGGGGGAGAAGGGGAAGAGAAAGGCCTTCGGTTATGGAGCACTTCAGGTTCACCTCCATTAAACTGTCTAATTTTCCCCAAAATCTTATAGATAGTATTAACATCTTTTTTGAGTGGGGCGCAGGTTGGGAAACATGCGCACGATCACATGGAAAATAAGCTGTAGTTCCAGAAGTGGACAACAGATCTATCTGACCCCTCCCACTGCACCACACTCAGGAAATGATCCTTGGAGAAATGTTCTCTGTAAAAGAATATCACTGTACATGTTGAGAAAATAAAGTATTGATCCAAAAGCTCTGTCAGGGCCTTTCTAGTTTTAGTGTGATATTTATACAAATAGACAGCAATTATCAGTTTAAATGAATAAATCTAAAGTTACTGAGGAATGGTCCAATCATAAGTTCTTGGCCTGAATTCTCTTCTCTTCAGGAACACATTAGCATATTGGTTTCCTCAATATTTTAAGCTTTCCCTTAGTAAACCAAACAAATTTTAAGGAAAAAAAAAATTACACCGCCTGGTGTTTTGCTGTCATCTAATCAATGAAACAATTCTTACTTGTCCTAGCTCAGGTCCCCTTCTATAGTGGCTATTTCAAATCTCCACTATTCTCCTTTCCTAACCCCAATCTCATCTCTCATCAATTGACCTTTACTTCTCTCCACCTCTTAGGGGCCATAAGCTTTGAACTCTCACCTTTTACCACCCAACCTATAAATACCTGTATCTATTCGCATCTCTTCCTTTTTCAGAGCGTCTCCCCTCCTATCAACGCTAGCATCCTGCCTAGTAACACAGCTAGCACTTAGCTGCTGCTTAGGAAAAGTACCAAATTCATTCTAGCCTAATTCTTCCACCCTGCTCGCCCCATCCTTCCCCACTTTCTCAGGGACCTCGATCAGCTCTCTCCTCGCTCCTCGTCGCCTACATCGTCACACATTTCCTCTTTATTGGCTCTTTCCTTAATAGCTTGTCATCAATCTTTTTTAAAAAAAACAACCTACAAACCTCTTTTAGTTTGCCTCAACTCTTTTTCTTCACAGTCAAGCTTCTTTAAAAAGAAGTGTGACTGGAAATTTTATGTTAAGGAAGTACTGTTGAATTTTTTAAGTAGGTAATATTACAGTTTTATTTTTTTTTTTTAAAGAATCCTTAACTTTCAAAGATACATATTGAAATAACTACAGATAAAAAGATACGATACCTCAGACTAGCTTAAAAATAATACATGGGACTTCCCTGGTGGCACAGTGGTTAAGAATCTGCCTACCAATGCAGGGGACACCCTTCGATCCCTGCTCTGGGAAGATCCCACATGCCGCGGAGCAACTAAGCCCGTGAGCCACAACTACTGAGCCTGCGCTCTAGAGCCTGCGAGCCACAACTACTGAAGCCCGCGCGCCTAGAGCCCGTGCTCTGCAACCGACAACGAACAGTAGCCCCCGCTCGCCACAACTAGAGAAAGCCCGCACGCAGCAACGAACACCCAACGCAGTCAAAAATAAAAATTAATTAATTAAAAGAGAAATAAATAAAATAATCCAACTGCGGGCAGAGATGATAGATGAAACAAAATTGGTCATGTGTTCATTCTCCAAGCTAGGTGATGGTTACATGGGGCTCATTATTCTGTTTTCTTTTGTATATGTATTAATACGGAAACTTTTTTCAAGTAGCCTATGCCCAGATTCCTCTTCTTCATTTTTGCAAAGTTTGGAAATGATATGCAGTCACTAAATCCACTGGACACATTTCAATCTTTGCCTTACTCGCCCTCTCCGAGGCACCTGGACCACTCCCTCCCTGCTTCCTACTTTCCTCTCCTTCGTCATTTGTTGTGAAGCTCTCTGTGGTTCTTCTCCTTGCTCTCTGCCTCCTGACCTCTCAGCCTCAACTGTGGGCTCCCGCTTCCTTTCAAATACACCCCCCTCTCCCCAGAAACTCAACCCCCCTGTAAATGCTGCTGTTTCCCAAGAGTTCCATAGCCAAACCTCTTCTTTTTTCATAGCTACACATTCCTCCTATGTGAGCTGGTCCATTCTCTCCTATAACTACTTAACTACACGTAAACCTCTACCTCTGAGCTCTGTCCTGAACTCCGGATACAAATGCCTCCTTACCTGAATATCCTACAGGAACCTGGAACAAATACGCAAAAGTAAACTGATTTATCTTTACCTTTTGCCCCGATAAAAACCTGTTCCTCCTCATCTCAATCAGTGGTTTCACTATCCCATCAGTCACCCTAGCCAGAAAACTAAGAATCATTCGTCTTAGGATTCCAAATCTTTCTAGCCCCCAACATCCAAACTCTTATTAAGTCATATCAATTTTACCTCTTAAATACTCCTGCAATCCATCTCTTTCCATAACTCCGACTGCTTACTTTAGGCTCTTTTCATTTCCTTACTGGACATTTTTGGGTTTTTTTCCCCTAAAACTGGTTTTCCTATCACCACTCTCCTGGATCCATTCTCCACACTGGAGCCGGAGGTCTTTCTAAAATACAAACCCAATAAATGGCACTACTCCATCAGAAATTCTTCAACAGTCACCCCATGTTGAGGAAAAATTCTAAACGCTTTGTCATGGTACCAAGTACTTCGAGATCTGGTCTCTCCCACTACATTGCAAGTATTCTGGGATTTAGTCATCAGAATGACCTAGGGTTCCGCAAACACAAAGCACTCCAATTTTTCCTTTGCTTTTGTTATGCCATTTGCGTAGAATGACTTTCCTCAGCCTCTCTCCAGTAAAAGCTTAAGCAACTTTCCTAACACAAGTCAAATGTCACATCATTCTGGAGGCTTCTCCTAATCTCCCTAGACAGAGTCAGGCTCTTTCTTCCAAAGGGTGTGGAAAACGGCATCAGTGGTTGAGATCCTGACTGAGATGAGTTAGACCCACTTGGGATGAAATCCCAGGTTCACACCTTATCATCTATGACTTTGGGCAAGGTCTCTAAGGCTGCTTTCTCATCTCTAGATAACAGCAGCGACTTCACAGGATTGCTGTGAGGATTAAATAAGGGGCTGCATGCAAAATACGCCAAAGAGTACCTCCCACAGAGTAAGTATTCAATACACGTCACTGTGATATTACCACGTATTCCCACGCGAGGCTCACAGCAACTTGCACCTCTCTCCCACACTACTGTGATGACACGAATGTGTGCCCACGCAGGACACAGACTATATTCTATCATCTCTTAATTCCCACCACCTGGCATATATTGCCTGGCACATAATAGGTCCTTAACAAATCTTGAATGAATGAATAAACAAATCTTGAATGAATAAATAAGATATTTCAAATCCTTATACTGTATACCATAAGGTCTTGATTTTTTTCTAGTGGTCTTACTAAACCTACTTTTTATCTCCTCCTATGAAACTGCTACTTTAAGTATAGTTTACAGAGCCCAACTTCATTTAATGGAAATAAAAGGAATTTTATAGTGGCCTTATGTTGTTTTCTTGTTTTAAAACATACACACACAAAATAAGTCCACAATACATCAATAATTTTCCAACATACCACTGTAAAATGCCAAATTTCTAAGATGGTATTCTACCTGTCGAAAAATGTTAAAGGGTAGACAAGGCAGGTTTTCTAAATCTGTGTCAGCTTCCTTACCGCCAGGGCCTGAGCAAACTTCAGGTGCTAAGATGTATTCCAGAGCATTAAAAAAAAGAAAGAAAGAAAGAACATGGCGCTTTTCATTCTGAAAAATGGTCCTGAAAAATTCTGAAAAATGTTATAAAAAAGAGAATAATTACTACCCACTGCTAAAAAAAATGAAATAAAAAGACAAGTCTGTATTTCAAAAACAGTTATTTAAAGTTGAACTAAGGTTTCAAATAGAATCAAAATATGTGTAGGCAGTGTTCAGGCTAGTAGGCGGGGGTGGATCTTGACCCTCAATAAATAAAATACAAAATGCAAAACGGTAAAAATATCAGATACTACCATATAACAGCATGGTATCTTTTCTCTACTTCCACACTTAACCTTTAAACATTAATGCCCTTTGAGTAATTATTCATCAATGGGTTTAATTAATGCAAACACCTCCTACTTCAGAACAAATCTGATCAAATACCTAGAAATAAAGGAGGGAATCAGGGAAAAGGAGAAACGCCTGTTAAAATATAGTTTTTCGGGTCTCCCATCAAACGTGTGCGATACATACGGTTCTGCACCGAGAGGCAGCAACCTGGGGGGGAGAGGCGCCGAAGGCCCGAGGCCCTGCAGCCTGGGCGGCCGCTCCTCCCAGAGACTACGCGGGGCAGTGGCCGGGCCGGGGTGGGGCCAGTGCTGCAACCGGGGCGGGCCAAATGGCGGGGCGGAAAGCCCGAGTCTCACCTCCACTTCCCCTTCCCAGCGCTCAGAACCCAATTCCGCGACCACCCCACAGCCCCCCTCAACACAAAGAGAAAGATTGTCTCTCCCCGCTCGGCTCAGTTTATCGGTCTTTCCCAGCTGTCGGGGACGCCGGGCTTTGTAGTTCTCCCGTCCAGGCCGCCCCGCCAAGGCCGCGAGCCCAGGGAGCCGCTGAACTACAATCCCCATCATGCCATGCGCGCCCGCGGCTCTCCCCGTCCCTCACGGCACGCACTGCCTCCCCCGCCGCGCACGGCCCCCGCGTCTCCCGCGGCGGGAGCAGGGGTGGGGCTGTCAAGCCGGATACCCCACCGCCGGCTCTGTAGCTGGCGCCCGTCTCCTTCGGATTCATTACCTAGGTGCCGCAGGTCGACCGACCGTTTTGCTGCGGTCCAGGTGGGGTTGGGGTGGGGCATAGGCCGCCGCCGCCGCCGCGGAGTCCGTTAGTTCGCGACGTGCGTGTAGAGGCGGCGGCGGCGGCGGCGGCGTACGGTTGCCATGGCAGCCGTGGGCCTGTAGGGCGTGGGGCTCGAAGTCAGCTCTGGGGAGGAGCCTGGGAACCCACCCAGATGCCGGGGCAGGGAGGCACTAGGGTGCGCCTAGGAGCGGAGGGAGACGGTGGCATGGAGGGGGACGGGTGACGAATTGAACTCCAGTGCTGCCGATGAGCCCTGCGCGGCAGCGTCCAATCCCCGTGGCAGGACGCGTGTCCGTTCTCTCGGCGAGTGCGGCGAGCCTGCTCTATTCGGAGAGGATGCCTGTGGCGTCAGAGGAAGGAGCGGCGCCAGGCTCCTTAAAGGTCGCTGGTCCAGCCCTTCCCTCTCCGCCTATCCCGGCATCCCCGCGGGCCCTGCCTCGAGGCATGTTTGGAGCCTAAGCCACCTCATTTGGGTTTTTTCACCAGTAAAACCGAATTTGCAACCTCTCACATCTCCTTTCTGCCGTTTTCTGTGTAGGATAGAAACGAATCATTTAGTAAAGTGTAATGCATGCGGCCTTTAGGATTATTCGGGAGGCTTGAGAATTTGTAAATGGCATTGATTTCACTTGAACATTGATCTATAATATTTCTTAAATAATCGTATGTGGGCTGGCCATGACCCGTCTCAGAGATGCCGTGAGTCTATAACCCACTTCTTCGTTCACGTCCTGCCGCTACACTGGGTGGCTGGCTGATAACCAGGGGCAACTTAATTGGTCTGATGCTCAACGTTTTAATCTGCAAAATGGAGATAAGAGCCATTTCACAGTGCTCGTGAGAAATAAAAGCACTGATGCTGATGAAGCACTCTAAAACAAAGCCTGGCATTCAACAGTAACTTTAAAGTATTAGTCCTTTGATCCATCGTGATAAAAGCCAGAAGGGTGGGCTCCTGGAGGTGAGGGTGTGGTTTGAAGAGGGAATTTTTCTGTAGTGATAGAAAAGCTCTATATCTTGCTTAGATTTGGGTTCCAAGGGTATATGCGTTTGTCAAAACTCATGAAATGCTACACTTGAGATTTGTACATTTCACTGTAGGTAAATTTACCTCAAAAAAAGAACATTAAAATAGCAGCTATTATTATTAGAGCTGTAGACTCTAATTGAGACCACAGACATATTCTAGGTCCAATTTCCAGAATATGCAGGTGAGGAAAATGAGGCCTACAGATTTAAGTAAATGGAGGAGGAAGGAGGCATTACTGACCCTGTCATTTTCTAGTAATAAAAGCCTCTCGAGAATTTATGATTGAAAATAGCAAGCTGCTGTGTGTCATCAATTTTCAGTCGGGGTCACCTTGTCCATAGAGATTTTGTGGAAGGCCAGTGTTCTCTCCAAGACTGCATATTCCTTGGGGGCTTACAATTTCAGGGTCACTTCTGGCTCTGAGCTCTTGTTTTCTCTAAACAGACTGACTCACATCTTACCTCCTGCAACGCTTTTTTCTCCTGCTGACACACAATGTGGAAAGCAGACTCTTTTCTTTGGTTGTTCGTATAGCAGACTCTTCTGAAGGTTTGGAGCAACCAAAGGGTTCTGAATGAAAGATGCAAATAACCTAAAATTATAATTCCCTGCTCTTAAAAGTCCTTCAGTATCCCAGCGGCCTTGGTATCCACCGACCCCCATCCTCTTTAAGTATGAACCGCAGCTTCCCACTCTCCATCATCTCTGTGGTCCCATCCCTCCCCTCCTCTTTTCTCTTCTTATATAGCACTTTTACTTATCTCTGTCTCCGAATCTATACTTAGGGTCACCTTCCATTCCTAAATTGTTTATCAAAGTACTTTCCTACACACAAAAAAGTGCCTTGCCAAGAGAAACTGTAATGCCAGCTATTAAAATAATTGTCTTCACCCCAGAATATTTCTGCATATTCTATTTGATTCAGCCCACAGTATAGTTACTCAATAAGTAAGCAGCTTTTGCACATGACGTGCTTAGGCTACCTACAGAGTGGATTCAATTATGAAAACTATTTAGTATAAGTGAGGAAGCAGTTGATAGTAGCTAGAATCTGATGTCCAAGAGAAAGAAAAGAAACCAAAGTCTTCGTGATCACAGCTTATATTGTGCAGAAGAAATGACAGCATTCAAAAAAGAAAATCCAGAACAAAACCTGAGTATGAAGCAATCACAGAAGCAACACCCGGACCTGTCACCTCTAGCAATTTGGTCACAACTGTGCGTATATTTTAAGGCTATAAATAGACTCTCCTTTACTCCTGGGGAAGATGATACTGATCAGCTCCCAGCTGAACACATGTTTAGTCAGGGTGACAGGTTCACCTGATCCATTGATCCTTCACCTGGTGTCCTGTGTTCACAGTCACTTGCATTTGCAAAGCAGCTGGCCGGGGTCGCAGTGCAGCCTACAACCATGAAGAGGTCTCCAAACGCAAGGTCCCAACGCATAACCCTCCTTGTTTTCTGAAATTGGGATCCTAGAGCCTCCATGCAGCGGGACAAGCCCCTTGAGGAGAGCGGATGACAGCAGCGAAAGGAAACAGCTGCTTTGCAGGAAGCTGAAGGAGGGCAGTCACGCACAGGAAGACCACGAGCCACTGAAGCACAGCCTTAAAAAACCTGGCGTGGCTCTGGACGGCTGGGAAACTACGGGGACTGCCCGTAAACTTTAGTTGGGTGTTTCCACTGGATACTTTCTACCAGTTCAAGTGATAGTTAAACACACTGTGCAAATTCAAAAGATGGGGCTGAAAGTAATACCAGATTTATCTCCTGACATAGACAATATGGTCAAGAGCCACCGCCCTCATTAAAGAGACTCTGTGGGAATTCCCTGGCGGTCCAGTGGGGAGGACTCATCGCTTTCACTGCTGTGGCCCGGGGTTCTATCCCTGGTCAGGGAACGAAGATCCCACAAGCCACAAGACAGCCAAAAAAAAAAAGAGACTTGGCGCTTCTGGTTCAAAGCCAGAAGTTTTCCCTCAGTTCTCAGTCCCCTGGCCTTGGTAGCCTTTGACTTTACCGACCCCCCTCCTTTGTGCTCCGTGACCTTGGTTCTCTTCAAAGCATCATCACTGCATTCCTCACCAGCTCTCCTACCTGCTCCTTAAACGTGGGAATGGCTCCCAGCGTTCAGTCCACAGACCCTGTCCATGTGCAAGGCTTCATCCCGGCCCCGGGCGACGCTCAGATCTCCCTCACTGGTTCTGGCCCCCAGGTTCCAGCGCCGCACCAAGCACGCAGGGGCTTGTTCTATTGCTCCTAATGTTCTCTTCACCTGGCATGCTCCCCCCTCCACTAAATTCTACCTGTTCCATCAAAACTAACTCAGGCCTTTACATGAAACCTTTCCAGGTCATTCCTGCTCACAATCCTACTATCCTGCCCTGTACTCACAATATTTCCCACCTATATCACCCACCTGACAACTAACCATACTGCCTCGTGACAGATCATGTATTGACTTCTCATTGGCTTTTGTCTTTTCTCCTCACTAGACTTCAAGCTCCTCTGATGTGCATTTCCGGGTACTCCCCAAAGCACCTTTATAATACCTTTTCTGGAAAAAGGACACAATAAATATTTTTGATTGGTGGTTCCTTAGCTTTTCTCCTTAGTGCAACCTCTCTCTGGCGGTCCTCCCCCTTCTGGTACTATACAGGACACCTGCAGCCTCTTAATACAGCCTGAATCCTGTGGGAAGGTGGGGCCACCCACATGGATTCAGGGGAGACGTACCCTGGGAGACAGTTCCCTTAAGACTTTTGGTATGGAAGGAGTTCAGGAGATAAGTGGCACTGAGTCCAATGTGCAAAGTCACCGTTACCCTTGAAGGTGTCCTAGAGCAGAATTGAGCAGGCCCCATCAGCTTTTTAATATGTAAAATGTGCTAGGCTAAGGTAGAGTCGGGTAAGACGAAATAGAATAGAAAGTGATTGAAAATTAAATGCAGACTGTATCTCATATTCCAGCAAAGCGTTGTGAGGCAGTTACTGAGCTGCAGTCTTTCAGCTTCAAACCTACCCTCTACTGCTTTGAGTTGCTGGTGCTGGAACTGCACAAACCACACTTCTCCTTTGCCATCTGGCTACCGGGGGCCCTGGAGGCAGAGCATGTGCCGGAGGAAAGGGAAGGGACTTGCTCCGTGCCAGCATCGTCCCCCCACCCCCGACGGCCCTCTAGCCTGGTAGCGGTGTTTCCTGTCTCCAGCTTCTTACTGCTCTTCCAGAACCAGCCTTACCCCCCCTCTTCTCCCTCTACCCCCAACTTACCCCCATCAGCCAGGCAGCACCCCCTTCAGAAGTCAGGGCCCCAGCTCCATGGCACCTCTCTTCGAAGCTGCTGGGTTCTGGGTGGTGGTCCAGTGGTCCCTGGTGGCCCAGTGGTTAGGACTCCGAGCTCTCACTGCCAAGGGCCTGGGTTCAATCCCTGGTCAGGGAACTAAAATTCCACGAGCTGCGCGGCACGGCCAAAAAAAAAAAAAAAGCTGCTGGGTTCTGATAACCACAGCCCCCTCTCTGCTCTGATCTCCAGCTCCCAAGGCAGTAGCTGCTTCTTGCAGCTAATTTGTTCAGTCCTCCAACATCTGTTTAACCAACTCCCTACGTTAAATTCTCTCTGTTGAAACACACTCTGGTTTCTTCTTTCCTGACTGGTGGACCCTGACCAATACGGATCAGGAAGTAAAATATATTTCCTACTGTGAATGTCGGTGGAAAAGAGCCAAGAACACTACCTTAGAGGAGTCGGGGTTCTTAAATAAACAAGCAGACGTCCTGCATGTCGAGGGACCAGTCCTGACAGGTGGAGGTGCTCTGCATTTCAGGTCTGCGAAGAGCAAAGACCCAGCTCCTCCACAGCAGCTGTCTCTGTTGGACCCCAGGCCTAGTCTGGCCCCTGAGCCTCACTGCCAATGAGCCTGCAGTGTTCTCCCAGAGCTTGGCCTGAACCCCAAGCTTCGTCTGGAATCTGACCTCTCTCAGAATGTGGAAACTCAGCTTTTTCACTTGCTTCCCTTGTATTCCTCATTGGCAAGTGGGAGGAAGCAAATAGCTAATGATGCAAAAAGCCAGGAAGTGGTACCAGAGGCCTCATAAAGTGAACTGGAATTTGGTGAATGGAAGGGAAGGATTAAAAAGATTTTCAGGGCAGCAATTTTGTCTCTCTGATGCTGTCTTTTCTTAAAGGTAATGGAGGAGATAATAAGAGAAGGAAATGAAGAAACTTGTACCTGTGTTTCTGTCTTATCCAGCCAAAATGAGGCTTTGCTCTGTTTTATTCACGAACTGTAGTTCTGCTTCAGTGCTCCCATTAGAAGTGAGACTTTCTTTAAAGACCAGAACTATTTTAGACCAGCCTCACTTAATCACATATTCCTAATGAAAAGAACTGCTCCCCATTTTAGGGCTTCAGAATATTTCCTATGTGCACCAAAATAAACACAAAACCTCTTGGCAGTAGCCTATGGGGATTCTCCTTGCTTGTGATTCTGTATTTCTTTATGCTAATTTAGAAATATGAACAGAAAACTCAGGATTCAAGGTTGTTAAGTGGATTTGTAGCACTCTGGAGTGTTGTGGGTACATAACTCAATGAATGAACCCATAGTCCCCTGTGACAGCTGGAGTCATGGTATTTCTTTGAGCACTGCAGTAAGTCATCGTGAATACTCTGCAAGGTGCTAATATATTCGCAATGCTTCTTTCCCCTAACTATTGTAGGACCTTATATTTAGCAGAAGGATACATAACCAAATATGCATTACTCGAAAATGTTGGCAAGAGTTACTTCGTTTGTGACAAGCAGAATATCTTCTAGCGAATTGAAAAGCACGTCACCTTCTGATTCAGCCACTGAAGCATGTTACGATGTAGGTGGCGTGTCACAGAGGAAAAGCAGCTTGTGATCAGGTTTTCTATTCTTAGAAGGCAGTCTTGTGGCAAGCAACCCCAGCCATGAAACATTGCAGGTCTGAATGAAAAACGGAACAGTTCAGCTGGGATCCCCTTCCTCCTTCCCGTTGCAAGAAAATACAAGCCATGCTAGAGGGACCCTCCCGTTCCTGGAATACCTCTTTTTCCCCCCTGGTTTCCTGTGTCCTGTTCTACTGTGACTGTAGAATGGAGAATGATGGGGTTGGGAGGTGCAAATTCCATTTCCTTTTCTGGCTCTTGTTTTTCTGCTACATTTTAGGTCTTCTTTGTGATTTATGTGCATAAATGCTACAACATCATAAATATTGGCTGCATGAATCATTCCTAAATGGTTAACTACTCAAGCAAACCGTTCATCATCCCATCTCTCCTTGGTATTCTCTGCTTGTATTCACCAGGCTGCCGCCTTCCTTTCTCAAATCTCACCTCAAATTTCATGTTTCCAGAAAACCCTCACTGAGAGCTGTGATAAAGAATTCTAACAGCCCTTACTCAACCTCATCTCTGTCCCTTTTCCCCCCAACTCACGGGTTACCTGTTCTCGCTCTCTGAAAGTGAAGTTACAATGACATGAAGTAGGACAGCAATTACACAAGTTTTGTAAAGTGTCTTCTTGATCTGTGCCAGGATTTACAGCCTCATGGCCAATAAGCATTTCAGTTTTGTTTTGTTTTGTTTAACATGTAAAACATACATAAAAAGTATAGAGTTGCATAACAACAACACCTGGTACCCACCACATCCTGATTTGGATTTTGATTATTTTTCAGATGCATGTTTTTTACTATTACTCTATCTCTGTGTTGTAAGCATTCTATAATATTGTTTTATGTGTTTTCAAGCTTTTTATAAATGTTATACTATGCTTTCTTGAGATTGCCTTTTTCTGTTCAAAGTTGTGTTTCTGAGGTTGATCCATGTTTATAAACGTAAAGTTAGTTCATTCATTTTATTTATTTTATTTGTGTGTTATTTTTGGCTGCGTTGGGTCTTTGTTGCTGCATGCGGGGTTTCTCTAGTTGCGGCGAGCGGGGGCTACTCTTCGTTGCGGTGCACGGGTGTCTCATTGCGGTGGCTTCTCTTGTTGCGGAGCACGGGCTCTAGGCGCACGGGCTTCAGTAGTTGTGGCTCGCAGGCTCTAGAGCGCAGGCTCAGTAGTTGTGGTGCACGGGCTTAGCTGCTCCGCGGCATGTGGGATCTTCCCGGACCAGGGCTCGAACCCATGTCCCCTGCACTGGCAGGCAGATTCTTAACCACTGTGCCACCAGGGAAGCCCAGTTCATTCATTTTAATTGCTGTAACAATATAATACAGTTCGTCCATTTTCTATTGATGGATATTTAGGTCGTTTTCAACCTTGGTGTCTTCAGGCATTCAGGCTGCTATAACAAAAAACCGTAGACTGGACGGCATATAAACAACAGAAATTTATTTTTCACAGTTCTGGAAGCTAGGAACCAGCAGATTCGGTGTGAGATTTCTAGTCATGGACAGCTGTCTTCTTGCTGTGTCCTCACATGGCAGAAGGGGAGGGGGAGCCCTCTGGAGTCTCTTTTAAAAGGGCAATAATCCCATTCACGAGGGCTCCATCCTCATGACCTAATCACCTCCCAAACACCCCACCGCTAAATACATACCATTGCATTGGGGGTTAGGACTTCAACATATGAACTGGGGAGATGGGACAGAAACATTCAGTCTATAGCAGTCCACCCTTGGCCCTCCAAAATTTATGTTGTACTCACATGTCAACTCAAAAGTGTAAAGTCCAAAATCTCCTCCAAATACCATCTAAATCGGATATGGGTGAGACTCAAGGTAAGATTTATCCTGAGGCAAATTCCCCAGCTGTGAGCCTGTGAAAGCAAACGTGCCTTGTGCTTCCAAAATACAAAGTGGTAGGATGGGCACAGGACCGATATTCCCAGTCCAAAGAGGAGAAATGGGAAAGAAGAAAGCAGAGACAGGTCCCACCCCTGTGGCTCCATGGCTTGTTGGTCCCATCCTTTGAGACCTAGCTGGAGGCAGCCGTGCCCCCAGGGCTCCTACACTCTGGGGGCAGTATGGATGCTGCCCAAGTTTGCTGCCCGAGCCGCACCTGGGGCAGCCGAGGACCATCCTGCCCGAGCGCAGGTTGCAGACATGTGATGTAAAGCAGTGCTGACGGCTACCCCTGAGCTCCTGAGAGCGCCAGCGGCCCCTCCTGCTCTCGCCCGCCCTGAACACAGGCCTGTGATGGAAGTGGCAGCCCCGACAATCTCTGAATCACCTTGGGGGGAAAGGAGGGCTATTCTTCCGTTGTCATGGAGAAGACCTCCTGGCTTCTATGGAGATGGCAGATCCATACCCCCCTCCTTGTCGAATGCTCACTAGGCCACATCCTTAGTGTTCTCTCCCAAAGAGCCCTTCTCATTCTTTTCAATATGGACACTCTGAGAATTTTACAAATCTTTAAGTTCTGTTTCCTTTTTTTAGTAACAATTTTGTCTTTAAGTCATTTCTCTCTTTTCACATTTTACCCTAAATAGTCAGGAAGAATCAGGCTACTTCTGCAACTCTTTGCTTAGAAACTGCTTCAGCTAAATATCCAACTTCATTGCTTGCAAGTTCTAACTTCCACAAAACATTAGAACATGAACACAATTCAGTTCTTTGCCACTTTATAAAAAGTACAGCCTTTCCTCTATTGTGCAATAAAATGTTCCTCATTTCCAGCTAAGACTTCATCAGAATGGCTTTTTCCATCTCTATTTCTACAACATTCTGTTCAGGATTACTTAAGAGGATTGAGGCTTTCTCCATGGCTCTCATCAGAATCGCCCCTAATGGTCTGTTCATGGCCATTCTAGCAGGCATCTCGAAACTTTTTCTAGCAGGCATCTCAAAACTCTTCAAGCCTCTACCCATCACCCAGTTCCAAAGCCACTTCCACATTTTTGAGTGTTTATTACTGCAGCACCCCACTCCTGGGACTTCACTGATACTAAAGATTGTACAATGAATATTCTTGGATCTTACCTTGTGCATATGCATAAAAGTTTTTTAGGGTTTATGTCAAGAAGTAGAATAATGGATGGTAAAGCATGTTGATCTTCAATTTTCTGAGATTTTACCCATTATTTCCTAAAGTGGTTATTCCATTTACAGTCACAAGTGCAAAAGCATTCCTGCTTCACCATATCTTGGAATTATCCAGCATTTTTATTTTGCTGGTCTAATGAGCATGGAAGTATGAAGGTGTATTTGGGTTTGAAATGGGTGTCTCTGTATGAGTGTTGCTGGTCAGGAATATGAGGCTGAAACCAAGGAAGCAGAGGAAGGCAAATATAAATTAGACAGTGTATTATCTATTGCTGCATAATGAATTACCACAATCTTATAGGCTCAGTATAGCACACATTTATTATCACAGTTTCTGTGGGTCAGAAGTCCAGGGACAATTTAGCTAGGTTCTCAGCTTCAGGGTGTCTCCCAAGACTATAATCGAGGTGTTGGCCAGAGCTCAGGTCTCATCTGAAAGCTTTACTGGGGAAGGACCCAGTTCCAAGCTCACCTGGTTGTTGGCAGGATTCAGCTCTTTGCAGAAAGTTGGACTGGGGGCCTTAGTTACTTGCTGGCTGTTGGCCAGAAGCTGCCTTCAGTTCTCTGCCCTCTGAGCCTCTTCATAGGGCAACTTATAACATGCCAACTTGCTTCATCAAAGCCAGCAAAAGTAAGACTTGCTAACAAAATGGAAGTCAGTATCTTAAGTGATCTATTCGTGGAAATATCATTCTTGGCATATTCTATTGGTTAGAGGCAAATCACAGATCCCACCCATACTGTAGGGGAGGGGATTACCCAGAAATGTGATACCAAGAGGTGGGGATCATTACAGGTCATCTTAGGCTCCATCTGCCACAGGCAGGTATAATGGTTAAGGATATTGGTTAGCCTACCATTACAGACCCAAACAACAGTGAGCTAAACAAGACTAGAGCTTTATTTCTCTCTAATTTAGAAGTCTGGATAGGCAGTATAGGGCTGGTATGGCAGCTCCATAATCATCAGGGAACCATGCTCCTTCTGTCTCATTGATCTGCCATTCATAACAGGTGGCTCCTACCTCATTATACAAGATAGCTGCTCCAGCACTTGCCATTGTGCTGCATTCCAACCACTCAAATCCATTCTACATACTGTAGCCAGAATAACTGTAGCACAGTTGTGCTAAAATGCAAACCTAATCGTGTTGCTCCTCTGGGTAAAAACCTTTCAGTGGCACTTCCAGCCTACAACAGAGCATCTCAAACATGTTTTACCTGTACTCAGTACAGGCATACATTTTTATGTACACACACGCACACCTATAACTGAAACATAAGTTTCATGCAACAAAACTCACCCTTGCTACATATCATAGTCTCTGATAGTCCCTGTTCTATTTCATTTTTATTTAATTCATAAACTACTAAGGAATGTGGGAAAACACTGGCCTACAGGATATCCAGGGTATACGGTGACCCGGTTGTGCTTGCTTTTTCTTGCTCTCTGCACTCCAGCCTCCTCCGGCCCCTGACCTCTGTGCCTATATAACTCCTCTACAGGTGCCTATAATCACCTCTCCTCCCAACTGTCCATCTCACCTCCCAGCCCCTCTTGCTCTTCCAGAACCGGCTTACGCATTCCCTCTGGAACCCATTTCCTGGCCCCCAGTCCCCTTCCGTGTGCCTCCCACCATCACACACTTATGCTGATTCTAGTCATCTGTTCACGCTCTGCTTCCCCACAAAACAATCAGTTCCTTAAAAATGGGAACCATGTCTTTATGGCTGTTTACCCCCAGCTCCTGTATAGTGCCTGACATCAAGTCAAAACTTAATAAATGTTTCTTACATGAATAAATAAATGAATGAATGCCACAGAGAAAAAAGTTCCTGCCAACATTTATTGAAAATCTATTGAATGCAGAGTATTGTGCTGGAGAGAATTATGGAAAAAAATAGTGGAAGTTGACAGTGATAAATTTTTTAAAATAGGTATTAAATGACCTGTATTTATAAATAAGAAGTGTCTTTATATACAACGAAGTGCCATCAGATTTCTCACTGACAGCGCACTGAATGATGAAAGTGGGATTGAAGGAACGCATTTTTTTATCCCTTCTCCTAACTGATTCCCTATTTTTATCTCTTATGAGAGAAACCTCAGACATTCCTCAGACATCGCTCTCCTAACCCAGGTCTACTCTCCAACAGCAAAGCCCAGTGTTGAGCCAAGAACAGAGCTGTTCAAGTGATAATGATCAAGTACCCACATGACTAATTCAGGGCCCTCCATATAGGCCCAGGAACCACAGTGAGATATCACCTCACGCCTGTCAGAATGGCTGTTATCAAAACGTGTTGGCGAGGACGCTGAGAAAAGGGAGCCCTTGCGCGCTGCTGGTGGGGATGTAAACTGGTAAAGGCACCATGGAGAACAGTATGGACGCTCCTCAAAAAACTCAGAACGGAACCATCATATGATCCAGCTCTTCCACTTCTGGGTATTTATCCAAAGAATATGAAAACACTGATTAGATGAGATATATGCACCCCCATGTTCACGGCAGCATTATTCACAATAGCCAAGATACGGAAACAACCCAAGTGTCCATCAATGGATGAACGGATAAAGGAGATGTGATATATATGTACACACATATGATGGAATATATGTATATGATTGAATGTTACTCAGCCATAAATAGGAATGAGATCTTGCCATTCACATGACAGCATGGATGAACCTCAAGGATATTGTGCCAAGTGAGATAAGTCAGACAGAGAAATTCAACTACCATGTGATTGCACTCATATGCGGAATCTAAAAAACAACACAAAACAGGCCCAGGGAGCCCCAGTGAAGTAATGTGACATGTTACAGATCTTAACTTGGTTAAGGACACATACAGCAGCTGCTTCAGATGCCATCGTGAGCCAGAAAATTCAGAAACGCAGCAGGAAGGGAAGTGTGACTCCAATGTGGATTCAGCATCTCACTCAGATGTTCCTTTGACCCTGGGAAGCCCAGTCTGCTCTGATCAATTCTGCAATCCCGGCTGGTAAATCAGTGAACAAAGCAGACCAAAAACATATGCAGACTATATTGGAAAGAATGAAGTATTGTCAGGTAACAACTTATAATTTGCTAGTTAATTTTAAGTCCCAAGTGCAGGAAAACAGCATTATAAATAACCTGACCTCTCTCAAACCACTGCTTTTTCCCTGTAGGTAATAATAACAGCAGCAGTTTACATTTGTACTGACTTTTATAGTCTATGAGAAGCTTTATCCCGTTCGATCCCAGAGCGGCCCCGTGAGGTAGGTCCACGTAGTAACCCCATTTTATAGAAGAATAAAAAGAGAGGTCACATAACCACGCACAGTCACACAGTGAGTGAATAACTAGAACTATATGGGATTCTAAGTCATAATACGACCACTTGTTACAAGGGAATAGCAATCAGAAACCTGGATTCTAACCCCAGCGCTGCTAGCTACTTAGCTGTGTGGCCCTGGACATGACATTCAGCCTTTCTGAACTTAATTTCCTCACCTGTAAAGAATGTACATAACAATACCTTCCTCGGCTGCCTCACAGGGTCCTTATGAGGACAAAGCTGGCGGTATGTTGAACGTGCTTTATAACTGGGAGGGTGTTCCACAGATGTCGGGGCTCAGCAATCTTTTCTAACAAAATAAGGAGAGTAATCGTTGTCATCATCTTTTTACTTTGACAGGACCTTTCATTGCAGCCTTTTGATAATTTTGCGGCATATTATTACCAATACAACACCCCTGTTGCTACCATCTCTACAGGTATGCCAGCAACTGGCCAATGAGGGAGGAGGAAGCTTCTTTCTTCTAGAATGAATTTAGAGCAGTGATCAGTGTCACCTGGAGAAATTTAAATATACAGGCGTCTAGGCCTCACACTGCGGCCAATTAAATTTTAATCTGGGGGTGGGCAGGAACTGGGCATCAGGAGTTTTTAAAGTTCCTCAAGAGGACTGACATGTGCACACTGCTATATTTTAAATGGATAACCAACAAGGACCTACTGTATAGCACAGGGAGTTCTGCTCAATATTATGCAACAACCTAAATGGGAAAAGAATTGAAAAAAGAATAGATACATGTATACGTATAACTGAATCACTTTGCTGTACACCTGAAACTATCACAATATTGTTAATCAACTATACTCCAATATAAAATAAAAAGTTAAAATAAATAAATAAATAAATAGAGTTCCCCAAGAGATTCTAATTTGCTGCTGAGCTTGGGACCCACTGCTGTAGAGACTACAAGTCTGTCTACTTGTTCCAGAGATGGAAGCACATAACCTGAGCATGTCTGAGGTCACTTGGGAAAGCGATCCAGAAGTTGGACCTCGGACCTCAAAGATCCTAAAGTCCCACCATCACATATGCAGCAGACCTCCTTTCTGGACTGGCACCTTTGGAGGAAAGCATGGGCATTGTGTGTGGTGGGAAAGATGCTAAACACACGGGAGAAGCCTGAACAATGCAGAGTACCCTTCCTCATCACTGTTCCTCTATTAAGGTCTGCTTCTCAGTAACTTACTGCTTCCACAGTAACTTCCCTACATCATAAGGATTGGAAAAGTGAATACATTTATTTTAAAAAAGAAATCTCAGAAAATAAGCAAATATTCTACAAGTGGCCAATCCTATAATTTTTCCCACCGATAATAAGGAAATAATCATGTGTTATTTAATGTTAACTTCTTCCACTCAATTCCAATGCACTTGCAAATTAACAATGTTCTGTATGTTTCATTTTAGAGTTAACCAAATAAGCATAAAATTACAAGTGTCATATATTTCATATCTATTAAAAGTATTTAGTTTCTAGTAAAAATACAGGTTTAGCTGTTTGGTTCAAATTTCTTAAAGAAATTTCCATTATTGGAAGAAAATATCCAGCAAAAAGCCAGGGTATTACTATAATTAGAACTTTACCTTTGTGTCTTCATAGGAAACAAAGTAACACTTCCTCAACTATTCACTTGTGAATTCCCTTCTCATACCAGAAATGGAGAAACAAAGTAAATAAAATGATTTGATTTTTCAGGATCCCCTTTTAGATGTGGGCACCAGATTTTTATACTTTTAAGGGTGGGGGGGGACATCCCTCCCCTTAAACTGGCCCCATTAGAAACTATCTCAGGCTGAGTTACATTGTCTCATTTGATCACTTCTCTTAGGAGACTTGAAACAATTTGGTTGGAGTAAAATCCTCTTACAAAACCTGGAGGTTTAAATAATGAAGAGATTTATCTCTCATCTGAGAAGAGTTTATGGTCCAGAGCAATGGCCTGGAGACAAATACTCTGGCCTCTGTGACCCCACAAAAGCAGTAATTAGGCAGCACTTTATCCTGATGCAGTGAGGGTGCAAAAGATGGAGCAGGGCTACTCTCTGGGGTTTAGGAATGAAACTGGCTTCCTGGAGAGGCAACAGAAGAAATCAGGCAACCTAAAAATATTTAAAGAGCTAGGACGCCCCTGGGAGAAGTTCCAACTATTGAAGTAGAAAAGATTAGCATTTGCTAAGTCCGAAAAGGAGCTTTTTAATGAAAAACTCAGCAAAGTGCAGACTTTTATGACATCTTTAAAAATAATAATAATAATTAAGATCATACCTATCATATACAGAGTAATCAGAGACTTTATATTTTCTCTACAATGACCTAAGGAAAAGGATCTAAAAATAGACTCTACAGATAATGAGCTGTTCTTTCTCCAGAGTTTGTTAGAATCCAACACCTTTTTCATACAGACGGTATGTTCCATCTCACAATCTCTCAGGCATAAATCTTGACATGGTCAAGATCTTTTCCTCTGGCCTCTAATTACAATTCTGCTTCTTATTCCTCAACATTGTCTACATTTCATATGCTCCTCATATGAATGAGATGCATTGTGTGCTGTGGTTAAACTCTTGGGCACCAGGCCCAGCTGCCTGGCCCAAACTCTCTGACCTTGGCAATGACTTCCCCACTTGGTGCTTTGGTTTCCTTGGCTGTATAATGGGAATAACAGCCTCAGTGGGTTGTCAGGAGAACTAAAGCAGTTATGCCATGGAAAAACACTTGGGAAAGTGTCTGACACACAGTCAGAACCCAATAAATATTTACTGTTGTTATCACCACACTTGCACTTCCTTAGTGCTTACAAAAAATATTTAAGATATATATATATATATTTTTTTTTTTTTTTTTTAAAGATGCATGGTCTAACAAAGGATTGTTTTCAGATTCTTGGATTTGCTTGCATTGGAAGTCTCAACACACCACTGAATTACACATTTAGAGGATTTTTTTTTTTTTTTACATGTAATCCTAAAGCCCAGGAAGTATTCTATAATGTGGTCCCTGATCTCAACCTGTTTATACTGGTTATTTAAGAAAGAGAATATAGGCTCATGAAACGCTCATTAAAAATCAAAAGCAGGGCTTCCCTGGTGGCGCAGTGGTTGAGAGTCTGCCTGCCAATGCAGGAGACACGGGTTCGAGCCCTGGTCTGGGGAGATCCCACATGCCGCGGAGCAACTGGGCCCGTGAGCCACAACTACTGAGCCTGCGCGTCTGGAGCCTGTGCTCCGCAACAAGAGAGGCCGCGACAGTGAAAGGCCCGCGCACCGTGATGAAGAGCGGCCCCCGCTTGCCGCCAACTAGAGAAAGCCCTCGCACAGAAACGAAGACCCAACACAGCCAAAAAATAAATAAATAAATAAATAAAAAACCTAAACCAAAGCCTGGCTTAAAAAAAAAAAAAAAAATCAAAAACAGCTCGTGATTGTGTATAAAGTGAGTAGTTCAGACCATAACAGCTACAAAAATATGGAAGAGAAAGAATTCGGAGGGTACAAAGTCTTCACCGTGTACATAAAGTTGACAGAGAATAGCATGTGGAGCACGAAACACAGGAAAGGAAGATGAAGGGATGTTCCAACAGGAGGGACGCCATGAAGATGAGGGCAAGTGAACGGAACCGCCCGCCTGAAACTGATGGCCTGTGCTTAGAATTAGGTGAGATGGGTTGACAGAGCCACTCCAGGTACAGGCTGCACGGTTGAGGGCTTCAAATGCCAGGCTGAAGCGTTTGATTTCGCCCCAAGAGTTCCTGAAATTGTGTTCGTTGGGAAGTGGCATAAACACAGTTACATGCAAGACAGGTTAATGTGGGGAGAGACCAGAAGCAAGGAGAAACGTTGGATGGCTTTTAATAATAATTTAAACATGAGGTGATGAGGTCCTGGACCAAGGTGGGGACCTCGGGAAAAGAAAGGGACAGTCATGAAAGGCATGACTGTCCCCCTCACTTCATTCTCGCAGCCAAAGTGTTCCCTAGACTGTGTTACCTGAGCACACCAGGTGCCCCAGGAAACAAGTCCAACG
The DNA here is from genome assembly GCF_965194805.1 of Balaenoptera borealis. NCBI lineage: Eukaryota > Metazoa > Chordata > Mammalia > Artiodactyla > Balaenopteridae > Balaenoptera > Balaenoptera borealis. The sequence goes on from NC_138877.1 coordinate 8,143,066, forward strand.
CCCTGGTGGACCCTCTCGTCCTGATTCTCATCTGCTCCCTCTTGCCCTTCTGTCGTATGTGTGTGTCACACAGATTCCAGACAGTAAGATAAAATCATATTCATCTTGCTCCCTCTGAAGGTCAGATAGTATTTCCCAATTGTGTAGGGTTTTTAAATTATTTTTTATTTGTATTGGTGAATAATTTTTAATTAACAAGTCATTAGTAAGTTAGTAGTTTAAAAGGTTAGAAGAGTATGTACTTTAAATGGATGTAGTTTATTGTACCTAAATTACTCCTCAATAAAGTTGATAAGGGGCTTCCCTGGTGGCGCAGTGGTTAAGAATCCGCCTGCCAATGCAGAGGACACGGGTTCGAGCCCTGGTCCGGGAGGATCCCATACTCGGCCACCATCACCTACGAGTGCGTCTCGTCTTCACGAGGAGAACAAGGATCTTAGCATATTCTTTGCATCTCCTGCAGCTCTTAACGCACAACCTCGTACAGAGACACTTAGTAAACATTCATTGAGAGAATTAACGTTTCCTATACTCACTATTTTCCTTTTATATATATAAAAGGAGAATAGTGCAATGCTCATGATGTCTCTTTTTCAGGGAGACTCTGAGTTTTTCTTAGATTCTCAGCCTGTTTTTCAAGCACAAATGGATTCACGACTGCGTCAATCGTATCCTCCAACTTGTGCACCCACCAAACACACCCCACCTGTCACTGCACAAACAGAAATCTCCTCTATGGTTGCGTCTGCTGGGGGGCAACAGGCAAGTGGTCGGTGCTTTTAACTTTTTTTGGAGGGAGGGCTATGATAGTTTCAGTTCTCTGAAAAATGAATCCAAAACAATAAAACAGGCTGAATGTTTCCCTCCAGTAGAAGAAAAGAAAGCAAACCCTACTACAGGTAAATTGAAATCTTCAAATAGACCCATAACGCATCGCTGAGACATTCTTGAGATAATGGCTTTAGTTAGACTGGGGCCACAAATCTTTACATTTCTTCATTCGCCTGGCAGGACTAATGAGATTTTATGGCGGGCAAACTGTTTATCCCTTGGGTGACATTGGCAAGAACAACTGTATCTTTATCAATCAAGAGTTTTCTGCACTGCAGCTTCCTTCCCCACAAAAGACTGCCCCAGCCGAGATCACGATGTTTACTACACCTAAGAACCTCATTTCTCCGCGTAAACGCTCCACCCGTCCCCTTGTGTTGGTTGGGTCTACTCATTCCTTCCTACAGTCACATTATTCCATAAAAGGGGCTGGCAGAAGAAATGGAAAAAAGCAAAGAGAAGAAAAGAGAGTTTCATGAGGGACCTGGGAAGAGATGCAGGGCTGACGGCTGTGCATCCGGAATGCGACATGCACCCCACGGGCCATTAGGAAGAGAGCTGCCTGCGGCACCGTCACGTTAAGCAGGCGGGGCAGGCTCTGCGCCCGTCAGCGGTGCGTGGGCGTAAGAGGCGAACGGTTGCTCCTCCAGCCTGGGACAAGGATTGGGCCGCTCCCTAGAGGGTCCATGTTGCCCACGAGAGGCTGCAATGTCTTTTCTCAGCACTTCAGTAGCACAGACTCACGTTATTTGACTGACAACTGCCCTCATACACTCCTATGATGACATGTCCATTCTCCCTTTGGAAAGAGTCCCCAGTTCTCGGACCAAAGAGATCTGGAGAAATGGCTCAGCAAAAGTCAATGAACAGCTTCTAGATCGGGATAAGATGGAGTAAGCTCCCTCTCTCTACCCTGGCTCACCCACTGAGTTCCGGGACAGAATGCAGGGGCAGCTCTCTGAGGACCAAGCAGGCTGATGGAGAGAAAACATGAATTCACAGTACCATCAGCTGGCTGCGGATCCACCATTTTCCCCCTGGAATTCCCGCGAAGGGACGCAAGGCAGCCTGAAGCCCAGAAGCGGGCATCAGCGTGGACCGAGAACACTCCAGCAGAAATCTTCTAGTTCAGCCTCCAGGTGTGAGAAAGGAGTCTCCTGGCCGTGTAGACAGCAGTGTAAGTTCACAGCCTCGGGAGCCTCCTGCGTGAAATCTGAAGCCGGCCCCTGTACAGGGAGGGCAGGGAGAGACAGAGGAAAGAAGCAGCCTCCTCCAGATGGGTCGGTGGCAGGCTTCATAAGCAAGGGGACTTACATAAGATGCTCATCTTGAGCGGCCACAGGACAAACAGATCACTGCACCTGCCCGCCAGAATCTTAGAAGGTTATAAGAAGCCTTACCTGGGTCCAGTCACGTATACCGTCCAGAGGGTCTCAGCAACACCTGACTCCCAAGGCTGTGTCCTTGGAACAGCTCCCGCTGCGGGAATGGTGGGCAGAATGTACATTCAGGGGAGGGGAGGGGGTGAGGAGCCTCTGCCTGCCCCGGTCCAGCTCGTGGGTCAACTGGAGGTCACATCCTCTCCATCACCTCCTCTAACAAGCACGGAAGGCACGCAGCATGGAGAATGCTGGGGAAGGGGACACTTCCTCTCCAATTAAAGGAGGGGTGGTCCCAAGAGTAGGGGTTTCCCTCTCTCAGTGCCCCCACCATTTGGCCCTGGACATGGGCAGAGTCACAGGAATTGCACAGAAGAGCAGGGAAAATAAAAGCCCAGCTTTCTGGATGGACAACCAAAAAGGGAAACCCCAGGAAACTGGAAAATACCAGGGAGATTATAGAGAGAAAGGAGTTTGGGAAAACAAACCGTGACGTTATCTGCTAAATCCTGGGCTCACCGCCACGCCATGTGTGCTTGGATTTGATCACAAACAGCATAACAAAGACTCAGAACTAAACTAACAGATACGTCACCATCTAGGTCCCAGCCTGACCATGAGATGGTGGGCATTCAGGAGAAATGTGAATAGCGCTGCAAAGACTTTGAAAGTGGAACTGACATTAGAACCACAACCCACAGAAATCTGGTCAGAACTTGCAGACTGAGCCCAACTGTGTCGATCGTCTGCTTAAAAAAAAACAACAACAACATTCTCTACCCGATTTAAACAAGACCCAGTATCTCATAATACTCAAAATGTCTGTGATATGATCCAAAAATATTTGGCATATGAACCAGGAAAATCTCAACTCACATGGGAAAATGCAACCAATGGATATCAGTGCCAAGATGATACAGATGCGAAAGTTATCTGACAAAGACTTCAAAGCAACAATTATAAAAATGCTCCAAGAAGTAAAAACAAATACTCTAGAAAGCCTCAGCAAAAAAAAATAGGAGATGAACCAAATAGATATTTTAGAACTGAAAATACATTAACAAAAATGTAAAATTCACTGAATGGGTTAAAAAACAGAATGGAGATAACAGAGGGAAAAGCTGATCTACTTGAAGACTGAGCAATAGAAATTATCCAATCTTAACAAGAGAGAATGTATATATATATATATATATATATATATATATATATATATGTATAACTGAATCAGTTTACTGCACACTTTACCTGAAACTAACATAACACTGTAAATCAACTATATTCTAATAAAAAAATTTTTTAAAAGACAGGAAAAAATAAAAAACTGAAAAGAGAGAGAGCATGAAGATTGAAAACAAAAATGAACAGAGCTTCAGAGTCCTATGGAACAATTCCAAAAAGTCTAATAATTGTGGCATTAGAGTCCCAGAGGATAGGAAAAAGAGTATGATGTAGAAAAATAGATGAAAAATACAGACTGAAAACTTCCCAAATTTATCAAAACTTCCCAAATTTATTTAGATTCCAGAATCTCAGCAGACCCCAAACAGGATAAACCCAAGAAATCCATGCCCAGACACATCATAATTAAACTGCTGAAAACTGAAAAAAAAAATCATGACAGCACTCAGAGAAAAACAACATATTATGTTGGAACAACAGTTTAACAACTGGAATTCTCATCTGAAACAACTGGAGGAGAGAAAGTAGTTGAACAACAGTGTTTATGTGCAGAAAGAAAAAAAAAACTGTCATCCTGGAATCCTATATTCTAAGAAAATATCCTTCAGGAATGAAGGAGGAATGAAGGTGAAATGAAAACCTTCTCAGGTGAATGAAAAATAAGAGAATTCATCAGAAGCAGACTTGCTCTGGAAGAATTGCTAAAAGACTAAAGAAAGATCTTCAGACAAAATCACCCTGTGTGAAAGAAGCCAGACTCAAAAGGTTATGTACTATAATAATTTCATGTATATGATGCTCTCAAAGAGATAAAGCTGTGGTGATGGAGAACCGATCAGTGGTTGCTAGGAGTCAGGGGTGGGATGAGGGTGTGAGTAAATGGGATAGCAGGAGAGAATTTTGGAAGGACCAGGCTGTCTGTATCCTGACTGTGATGGTGGTTATAAAGATCTCTACATGCAGAAAAACGCATGGAACTCTGCAGACACACACATACAAAGTCAATACTGCTCCATATTAATTTCTTTTAAAAAGTCAACGAACAGAGATGTTGCTCCTTAAGAACCGCCTGGTCTTTGAATAATACTTGAGGCTTCCCCACCTCCCTTGGACGCCTGCTTGCAAGGGCAATCAGTAAGGCCATGGCCATGGCCGATGCCAGGCTGTTTCTGCTGCCCTTGAGTGCAGCTGATAGCTGGATTTACCCTCCCCACCTGCCTGGCTACCAGTTCAAGGGAAGAGTGTATCACATGCTTAAACTGGGCAGTGAATAAGAAGTCAGGAGTCATTTTGACAGCGTTAGAGTTCTACAAAAACTGTAAAGCTGACCTCCCCCATCCCTGCCCCCAAACAAGAAAAAACCCACTGGACTCATCAGCATCAGGGCTTACGGATCTATATGACCCCTCATCGTTGGAGCACCGGCTTCCGGGGCTGCTTCTTAGCAGCTGCACCCACAGAAGTGCAGCAAAACCCCGAGGGCCCCGGAGCCCCTCCCCCACTGTACCACGCTGGTGTTTGGCCAACGGGTGGAGTATTTCTCTTATGACACATACCCTTTCAGTCAAAGTAATGATCCTCCTTTTGTGTTCGGTGGTTGGTATCACAATTTTTGCCTTTGACAGACCCATCTGAGGAAGAGGAAATCTGCACGTCTGCAGGGGAAGAAGTAAGAGAAAAGCAAAGTCTTGAGCACCTTGCAGATACCGCATCGTTTAAAAGTTGTGTTTATGTGACTCTCTCCTCCTAAGGCAGGAATGGTGCTTTCCTCAGTCTTGTGTCTCCAGAGATGGACACAGTAACAGACAGAGCCGCTCGCACCAGTGTGGGCTGCAAGCTGGTGACGGATACAAACATAAATGGACCGCATGGCTGATAGAGGTCAAGTCCTGCAAACATATCAGGTGCCGAGCTCCCCCGTCCAACTTTGTCTCTTGCCACTGACGGGAGGTGATGGGCAGTGGCGATCCGGTGGCCTAGGAGAGACTAGGGTCTAACAGAGGGGCTTAGTCTGGCCGGGGGGAGGCAGGAGAATCGGACCACAGCAGGTGACTCACCATCCAGCCCCAGGCACTGGCATGAGCTGCCCCCTCTGGGTCGAGGAGGAAGGAAATAAGCAGCAGAAAACAGTCAGCGGATAAGATGCACTAAGTCAATGTGCAAACCCCACCGTCCTCTAAAGCATTTTCTGTTCCCTGGATGGGCCTTCAAAGTGTGGCCCATCTTCAAATATGGTTAAGAAACACTCTGTCCTGTGTCTCCTTCTTAAAGATTTATGATACATATTTGCTGGATTAACTCCTCTGAAAAGTCCCACCATAAAGAAGTATGTTGAACTTTTTGAAAGATTTAATTGCAGTATCATTAGCATAGGCGCACACCTTAAGTGTTCAGGTCAATGAGTTTTAAAAGTTGAATGAATCTACCACCACCCAAAACAAGATACAGGACGTTTCCATCACCCCAGGAAGTCTCCTCGTTCCAGTGCATCCCCTCTCCTGGTCCAGCAGTAAACAGTGTCTGACTTCTCATCATTACCATAGTCTGGCTTTGCTACTTCTTAGACTTCACAAAAATCGAATCATGTTGCATGGATTTATTTCTCTGTGTGTGGGGTGGCAGGTCTGGCTTCTTTTGCTCAGTGTGAGACTTCTTTCTTTCATCAAAGTTACTGTGTATATCAGCTCATTCTCTTTTTTGTAATTGCTGAGCTGTATTCCATTGTATATGGATAAATACATATATCTCATGATCTGCTTATCCACCCCCCTTTTGACAGAAATTGGATTGTTTCCGGGCCTTGACTATTATGAATAAGGCAGGTATGAACATTCTTGTGCAAGTTCTTTTGTGGTCATATGCTTTCATTTTTCTTGGATAAATACTTAAGAGAGAAATGACTGGGTCATAGGGTAGATATACTTAACTTCATAAAAACTGCCAAAACAGTTCTCCAAAGTGGTTGCACCTGTTTAACTTTGTAAACTTAGTATTTCCTGTATTCATTTGACAACAGAACCCTACACATCTATAAAATGAGCAGGTACGATTAGATAGCTTTTAAGATTCCTCCCAGCTTTACACTATGAGAAAATGGCCAAGGCATCAGAAGTGTAATTGTTTTGTCTTCTCTGTGTGTATCTTGTAGACAAAAGCAAATGAAGTGAAACCAGAAGGACCAGAAAGAGCTAAAAACGTTGGGACTAGGAAGAGAGAAGGCAGCCTTGAGTCCAAGGAGTGGGGGAAGAGGTGCCAGCAGGCAGCCATGTGGATGGAGGCATGAAAAAGCCAGAAGGAAGCTGAGATGCCAAAGTTAAAACGATTAAAGCGGAGACAATGGTGTACCAAGACTCCCACAGTGTTTAAGAAGTTTCTCTGCTCTGGGGACATCAATAACGACAAGATATTAATAAAACTCTCCAACATCACTTTTTCTAAAAGGGAGAAATGAGTAGACAATTTGGGGTAAAAGTAAAAATAAGGTACTGGATAATTTTATTCATTCCAACTCCATTTATTAAGAATTTAAGCTTATAAAGACATTACTGTAGGGGTATAATTCTTCATGGCTCTTTCAAATTCCTGCACATCCTGAGCAGAGAAACTGACTGCCTTTTGTTCTGGACTATCTTTTGAAGGATGTTTATGTAATGACCAGCCTTGATAAAGAGAGACAGTGTCTCCCTCTGGAGCAAAATGCAGGTTTGCTTACATCCTTGTAAGATAGAGATAATGTCTATCTCTGAAGCAAAGGGCATTATATGCCTATTGCTTTTTATAAAAGATTCAGGTTCCCTAAACTCAGGATTCCTCTCCTGAAATGCAACCCACTGCAGGAGCAGGTAAAATCCAGCCCTCTTTGCAATGCCCTCTGGGAATTGAGGGTAGAGAGATCAGTAACCCAAAAGTGCTGATAGTCTCTACTGCTATGGCTGTGAATAATAAACAGCCTTCCCTGACCCAGGAGTCTCCTGTCTTTACCGTATCCACGAAACTAGCCACTAACTTGTTAGTGTGCAAGTGGGGTAAAAGCTCAGTCCTTCAAACTTCTTGACAATTATGTGTAAACTTCTTGAATGATAATAGCAAAAACCCTTCCTCCACACTTTTCCAAAGTTTAATTTGTGAGCAAGGGGAATTAATTGTAAAACCAGGAGATTTTTAAAAAACAGAGTTCAAGAAATTTAAAATTTCTCAATACACTGTTAATTTCTAAACCTGGGCCCTGGGGCAAGTATTTTCCTGCCTGTTTTAGAAAGTTATTTTGTTGGCACCATTTGGGAAAAGATATTCCCTTCATCCTAAGAACCAACACAGTAAAACTTCTCTCTCAGATTCTGTATCACAAAGAAAAGAATCAAACTCAGCCTCAGCTGCCCAGCTCACTAGTGTCGCCCAAGGGCGAGGTTCTCTCCTGCTTCTCCAGTTTCAGAGGCTGACTGGTTCACTGCTCCCCAGGAGGCCCTGAGGAGGACATACTTCCTTCATGGTTTTTGAAAGGGAGAGGACAAGTGTCTGTCCACAAGGCAAACAGTCAGAGAAACCTTAAACAAATCTCCAGCCAGAAAGCAGAGGGTCAGCGGAAGGGCGCCCATCCATCCAACTCGCCAGGAACAATCCAGGTTCACACGTGTTCCCCGCGTGGACAGTAAATTGGTCATCCTGGTCAAAGGATCCAGGGAGACCCTTCACCCCTTAAGTCTAACCTCCAAGCCCACGCGTCGCCTCCTCTTACGTTCGTCACCTCATTGAATCACCTTGGGAAGCGACTGAGGGCACATGAGCGCTCCCCACACCTGCCAGCATCTTCACGTGAATTTCATCACCTCTAAAATCGTGACCCTTGGGCTTCCCTGGTGGTGCGGTGGTTGAGGGTCTGCCTGTCAATGCAGGGGACATGGGTTCGAGCCCTGGTCCGGGAAGATCCCACATGCCGCGGAGCAACTAGGTCCGTTAGCCACAACTACTGAGCCTGCGTGTCTGGAGCCTGTGCTCCGCAACAAGAGAGGCCATGATAGTGAGAGGCCCGCGCACCGCGATGAAGAGTGGCCCCCACTTGCCGCAACTGGAGAAAGCCCTCGCACAGAAACGAAGACCCAACACAGCCATAAGTAAATAAATAAATAAATAAATAAATAAAAGAAATTGATGATTCAGATTTAAAAAAAAAAAAAATCGTGACCTTCCCTCACCCCTTTCTATGCAGGACCAGCACGTCACCCATCGGGGGGGGGGGGGGCGAGCCCCGTCCCCACTTTGAAATCAGTGTTCCCCTTCATCATCAGCATTCACCCTCACCTTCAACTGTTGAACCGGATAATTTCTCGAGATTCCTTCCAGATCTGATATCTATCGTTCAGTGTTCCCCATTCACTTATTCATGCTCCTCAAAATATGCACGTCCCCCAAAATTGACAGTGACCCTTCCCCTTCTAATCCAACCCCCTGAAGGGATCGATTTACAAGTCTATTTGCTCCTGAATGGTTTCCGAGGTATATTTTCTGTCTGTATGCCACAGAGGCAGCGTGCTTCCTAAGCTCCCTAAAGGCCTACTCATTTCAGATCAGATGGGCTCTTCCCCTCCCTCCTCCTCCTTGCCCTTTATTCGAGGATGTGTGTGTGTGTGTGCACGTGCACACACATGCAGTTTACTGGTCCTTAATCTTCTTATGCCTGGCACACTATTCCAATGTGGTACGCTTAGGGTTCTGCGGAGAATACGCATTCTATTCTACACACTGCCGTCTGCATAGTGTATCATTCTGCTCAGGCTGCCCTAACAAAATACTACAGACTGGGGGCAATAGAAACTTATTGTCTAAACAACAGAAACGTACTTTCTCAACAACAGAAACTTACTTTCTCACAGTTCTAGAGACGAGAAGACCAAGATCAAAGTGCGAGCAGGGTTGGGGGTCTGGTGAGACCTCTCTTCCTGGCTTGCAGACGGCTGACTTCTCCCTGTGTCCTCACGTGGCCTTTCTTCTGTGAGGGAGGGGGAGCCCTCTGGTGCCTCTTCCCCTTTTCACAAGGACACCTATCCTATCGAATTAGGGCCCCACCCTTATGACCTATTTTAACCTTACCTCCTGAAAAGTCCCATTTCCAAACATAGTCACATGGGAGTTAGGACTTCAACGTATGAATTTGGGGAGACAGAGTTTTGTCCATAACAATAGGATACAAAGCATACGTGAAACATTAGATAATTACAGAGTGGCAGAGCTAACAGTAAAGGTCACACTGAAGGCAGAACGCTAGCTGTTATCGGTAGAAACAAGGAACAGAGTGCAAAGGCATGGGTCGTTTTGTTTATATTTTAAATAAGCTCTTCTTTTAGCGAATGTGTGAATGTCTTGCTTACTCACCTTTAGTGGCCATTGAGAAATACAACTGCTAACTTTCTAAGCACAATACATTTCACAAAAAGGGCAAGCTCAGTCGATATTTTCACACAGTCCCACACATGACAGAGGGGGGATATGTGACTTTAACATTAAATGCAGGGACTTCCCTGGCGGTCCAGTGGTTAGGACTCTGCGCTTCCACTGCAGGGGGCAAGGGTTAGATCCCTGGTCGGGGAACGAAGATCCCACACGCCGAGTGGTGCAGCCAAAAAAAAACCATTAAATGCAAAGAGGCAGATAAGTCATTAATGGCTCTGATTTCACCTTTCTGACATTAATTGGAGATCTTTGCTTAAGAACCAATCGTTTTGAGACATTTAGGGAAATTGGAACATGGGTTGTGTCTTAGAAAACATTAGAGAATTATTGTTAATTTTGTTCGATATGATCATGATATTCTGGTTACGAAAGAAAATGGAGAAACAGAGAGAAGTATTTAGGGGTGAAACAGAAGGAAGAGGAAGAGGAGGGGAAGGAGGAGGAGGGAAGGAAAAGAGAAATATGAAGCAAATATAGGAAAATGTTGATAACGAAGTGGGGGGAAAGAACATGAGGTTCTTTATATGATATGTCTACTTTTGTGTAAGTTTGAAAGTCTTCATTAAGAAGTGTTTTTAAAATTTTATCAGTGAACATTTACTGAATGCCTACAACAGGGGTTAAGTGGTTGCCTGCTATCAGGCGTAGATCCAAGTTTTGTGAGGCTTGAAGCTCTTACAATTTGGAGACCCCTCTTTAAGAAAAAGCATGAACACAAAATTCTCTTGGAAGGGCCTGTGAGAGGTCTGAAAACGGGTTTCATCAGCTTCATGGTAAATCTACCTCTGTCTGCCATGTGTTTGTGCTGGCTAGCCCAGTGATTTTTCCTCTTTTAGCCTTTTTTCCCCCTCTTTTTATTATGAACAGTTCAAATGAAGCAAAAATTAAAGCAATGAAGACAATGATCTTTATGCACCTGCCATCCTGCTTCTACAACGATCAGTCCTTGGCGAGCATCAGTTCATCCACAGTCCCATCCACCCGCCTCCACACACACTGTGTTATTTTGAAGCAAATCTCTAGCATCATTTTATCCCTAAAACATTTCAGTATGCATCTCTAAAAGATAAGGGCTCTTTCAGAAACATAACCACAATATCGTTACCTGGAAAATAATAATTCCCTAAGCAAGTCAGTGTTCAAATTTCTCTAATTGTCTCAAATATTTTTTTACAGTGTGTTTGAATCAGGATCCATATAAAGTGTATTGCAACTGGTTGATAAGTCTCTCTTAGTCTATAGGTTTGCCCTCCCAATGTTTTACTTTCCTTGCAATTTCTGTTGCAGGAACTGAGTCATTTTGTCCTGTAGGGCTTCCCACGGTCTGCATCTTGCTAACTGCATTCCTGTGCTATCATTTCACGTGTTCCCCTATCTCCTTTCTTTCCTGTAAATTGGTAGTAATATCTAGAAGCTTGATCAGATCCAGGTTTGACTTTCTGACAAGAATTCTTCTTAGGTGAGTGCTTCTATAGGAAGGCACCAGATAAATTGTGTTTCTTTTAGTCAGGTTAGTAGCCACTGCTTGATCTAATGTTTGGTTTGTATTTAAACATGAGCCCCTTTGGGCAGGTGGTGGGTACCAGCCAGCGTGCTGTTCCTTTTTACCCCAGGCCCGCTTCACACTTCACAGTTTACCTGGCTTGGCTCTCAAAGGCGCTGAGCTTTCGGGAGGATTAGGGTGGCGACTGCAGCAGACAAAGATAAACAAGGAGCAGACCTTGTACTAAAGGAGTTTATAGTGTGGTTGTCATGAGCACAGGAAAGTAACAATAAAAGAAGTGTCATAAAGTGGTACAAATAGCTCCTGCAGCGCTGCCGCTGGGGGGTACAGAGGAGTCACATACCAGGTAACGACTGTGACCCAGACACTGGCTTCTCTAACCAAAACAGAATACTGTACTGATGACAGCTCTGTAGTCCCAGATGCAAGTCAGCATCCCCCCCTCCCCGGGCTTCCTTTACAAACTGTCCTGTCCATCCTTCTCCACTGTTTTAGGGGCCAAAGGATTCACGGCCAGGTTTCTGACTCCCTCTTCATTCCATGTCACATGCTACCTTGTGGTACGACCAACCGTGAAGAAAGGGAAGAAGAGATCAACCATCATCTGCTGCGGGGAATGTAGGAAGAAGAATATCTATTGCACGTCTACTCCCGGGCGGGCACGGAGTGTTTTCTCTGTTATGCGTATCTAATGCACACCTGAGAGGTCTGCGTCCATGGCAAATGCTACTAGCTACTTACCCAGTATCTGCATTTTCCGTCTTTCTTTCTAACAGAATCCCAATTTTATTCACAAAGTGCCCACTACCACTTGCTCACCAAGATGCCCTCGTAGCTGGGAGTGACCGTGTGGATGGATGCTGACCAGTGAGTTCTAGCTGGAAGTCAGCTGGGGATTTCTGAGACAGTTTGCGGGGCTGCCCTTTCTTCCTTTCCTTCCTTCACCTTCCTGCCCGGGATGCAGAGTTTAGTGGGAGGTAGAGCAGCTACCTCGTGACCGTGAGGAGACGAACGTGAAGACGAAAGCCTCACACTGAGGATCACGCAGCAGGAAGAAAAAAGCAACCTTCCTGGTGTCACCAACCCTCCCCCAAATGCCTGCCTCTGGAATTCCTGAGAAGTGTGGAAAAAAAAGAAAGCCTTACTTGGTTAAACCGCCATAGTCAGCCTTCCGTTACAAACAGCCCGAATGTAATCTATCTGACAGTTGTTATTATTATGATAATTTGACTTACGTATTAAGATATCAACGTTCAGATAGGTAAAGAAACTCAGCCAGTTCGCACAGCCAGAATAAGGCGTAGCTGGTATCCAGCACTTAACTCCCGTCCCCTGCCACCTGATTATCAATGAATGAACCTTTTGCAATTCCATGATACACTGGGCAAGCCAGAGGCTCTCTCAGTGTTTGAAAGCCAGGTGGTAAAGGCATTTTCCCTTCCCCTGGAGTCTCTGCCATTCTTCTCCTCAGCACTGGACCATCGTGTTCTTCTGCCAGTCAGTCAGACCCTAGGTTTCTGGCAATGAGGACCCTCTCCCTTCCTTTCCGGGCCAGCCTTCCTGAAAATAGACCAACGGCAGCTTCTGGAAATCCCTTCTCCCCTCAAATGCCTCCTCTACTGGACTTTACCACACTGCCCACGTTCTACCACTGGAGCATAATCAAGACACCCCTGGGAAAATAGAGCTCTCTTGCCCAGTAATTCCCCACGAGGCATTCCGCAAAACCCTAGTCTCAAGCGAAGTTACTAGTATTACTGGATTTACTTAAGACTAAGATGAACAATCGTTCACATTTTAACATCTCTGAAATCAGGATGTTTGTTATAATCGATGTACCATATAATCTTCATTGACCATTTTTCTCTTTAATATCTCTGAAATCATAATGCATCTTATAGGCACTGGTGTCTTAATTTTGGAATACGGTACTTGAAAATAAAAAGGTTCCATGGTCAAATAAGTTTGGAGAACTTATTAGTAATGAATAAACTAATTCAAACTAAAGTTTTGAATGCAGACCTTCTCAGAGCCTTTCATATGCTAAAGTACATCTCAAGAGATCTGCTAAGATTATGTGGGCGTGAAATTCTCTTTTTTTTTTTTTTTTTGAGCACCTTATAGTGCTAGTGTTATATGGAACACAAATTTTAAAACACTGCATTAAGCCATTATATTCTGGATTAATTGATCAGATTTGCCAACCAACTCTCCTCCGTCAGAGAATTCTGTGAAAGTTGGTCAGAAAATATGTAATATGTAAACTGTGAAACTGGCAAGTCTGAAGCATGGCCCTTTAATGGGAGGGTCCAAGACCTCACAGAGGCACCATTCACCTGAGTCAGTCACTGGAAAACAGCAGATACCTTTTGGAGGGACTATTGGAAAGTAGGGGCTGCAATAATGCTAAGCTTTACCTATTTGACTCTTTCTATTGGCAGTCAAGCCTGCTTGCCCTCATCCAGTCCAAAGAGACAAGAGTGTGATTAGAGTCACAACTCCTTAAAGCCTGGGGACTGTGTCTGATGCCCAGAACCTTAGGACAACATCCTTGGTCTCAGAGATACATAGAATCCTGGTGTGGCTCCTGCAATGCTGCTACCTCAGTGCTGTAATGCTGAAGACCCGAAACATATATAATTCTGAGTACTTTTAAAATTCCCCAGGTAATTCCAGTACGCAAACACAGTCGAGGGCCATACTTTCACGGAAGGAACTGACTTGATTAAACAGAGTTTAACTGTAACAGCTGGTGAAAGATGTATTTAGCTGTTGCAGTAATCTAAGCCCTCGGCGATCACGGCAAAAAGGATGGTGGAAATAGAAACGGGAGATGGAGGCAAGAAATATTTCAGAGGAAGAATCCGCAGGGAGGGGCTTAAAAATAACTCTGATTCTGAGAAGACTGAAAGAATATTTTACCACTGAAAAGCACAGGACAGTGATGGGAGGGGTGGGGAGGTCCTGGGTTTTGGAGAGAAGATCATTGCTTGAGTTTACACGTGGAGCTGTAGTTTTTAGAATGAGATCCAAGTGGAGATGTCCAGGAGGCAGTTGGAGATGGGGACTAGGTCGCAGAGGGCAGATTATAAACTTTGAAGTCATTTGTGCCCGGGCGATGTTTGAAGTCTTAGGAGTTTAAAGATAGTCTTTCCCACAATGTGATCCTGTTCAGGTGAGCACACGTGCAGAACTGCTGGGAGTCAGTGTGAAAGACTCGAAGTTCAAGTTCAATGCTGCCAACCAGCTGTGTAGCCTTGCACAAGACCCTCTACCTTCCGAGCCTCAGTTTCCTTAACTGGAAAACAGGAACAACCATACCAAGCTGTCTGGGCTGTTGCAAATATTAAACAAGGAAATCTTTGTGCAGTGCCTGGCATAATGCCTGGTGTGCAGTATGACCTCGAGCCTTGCTAGGTCTCTCTGATGCCCCTGGGCCCACCCCATGCAACGCCCACGCAGGTCACGATACAAGTCCACTTCTCTTCGGTGTCAAGATTCAGTTCAGCAGCAACAAGCAATCAGTTTGCACTCACCTCAATGGTAGGTGAAGATCAAAGCTCGGCAGGCCAATTTAATGTTCTTCCATGATACATAGGCCATGTAGATAAGGAATGAGCAGGGGATGTAATCTCTCTGTGCTGAAGTATGACCTTAGATTCCATTGCCAAAGACTTTTCATCAGTGAGGTAGAAAGAAATAAGACTCTTTTCTTTCTTAAGAGCTGAATAATATCACCCAAGAAGTGGCTTATCGATGACTCAGCCTCAACCTGGAAGCATCCTGCGTGATCTCACTCGTGTCAGAGCTGGAGCTCATGCTGAACATCTCTATCTTTACCCCAGTGATGTAACTGAGAACTTCCTAATTAAGATCACAGATGACACCAAGTTGTGAGGCATTAGTAAAAAGGCAGGAACAGAAGTCAAAATAGCATTAACCGAACAAAGAGTTC
Organism: Balaenoptera borealis; assembly: GCF_965194805.1. NCBI lineage: Eukaryota > Metazoa > Chordata > Mammalia > Artiodactyla > Balaenopteridae > Balaenoptera > Balaenoptera borealis. The sequence continues at coordinate 8,158,364 of NC_138877.1, forward strand.
ATAAAGAGGGTGAGGTTCAACAGGAACAAGTGTAACATTTTTTTAAAACAACCTATGTAGACAAAAGGAAGGATATCTATTGACTAAGTCACCGGCTCATCACCTGTTTCACCCGGAGCTGTAGCAAGGTAAGCAAGGATGCCCAAGGGTGGCCGGGGCGCCTGGGTCCTCCCGATGCGTTTAACACATAACAGAGAAGAAAGGAGAAGACAGAAGGAAAGGGAAGGCGAGGCGGGATGAGAAAGAGACAGGGAGTGGATGATTCTAGTTAGCTGGAATTCTAATTCGCTTACAGAGTGAATACATAATTTGTGGAGCACATGGTGAGTGCAGGCCCTGCGTCCGGTGCTGGGCATGGGGCAGCGAACAAGACATTCAGCATTCTGCCCTCGTGCCTTCTTCCTCCCCCACCTGACTTCTAAATGTTGTTGGGCCTGTTATGAGTCCTGACGCCCCTTCTTTCTCTCCGCACTCACCCCCTTGGCAATGCCGTCCGCTACCCAGGCTCTCCGCACCATCCGCCTGCTGATGACTCGCCAATCCAGACCTCCGTCCCACACGCAGGTGACCAGTAGTCTAAGTGTCCTCTCAACGGATCACAAACTTGGTCCACGGGAAGCGGAGCCTCGAGGGTTCCTTCTGCCCAAACCTTTCCTTCCCCACTCTTCCCCTACCCCACACACGGCAGCAAACGGCCGAAACAGAGGACTTGTCCTTGACTCCTGCATCCCATGTCCTGTTGGTTTTAATTCTTCAGAATGAGGATTAGACCTCACAGCTGAAAAGCAGCGAGTCCTGATAATCTCAGCCTAAAGATGACGGCAAACAGCTGGGCAGACACTGCCCCACCTCCTGCTCTGTGCTCCCCCACCCAGCCCTGAGGTCGACCTGGCAGCCTGCGGAAGGAGCGACAGCGTTCGGGGTGCGTTGTCTCTGGAGCCGCAGCTGCAGTGTCCGTGAGGACAGGTTACCATGGGGGAAGCAAGGAGATGGATCCCCAGGTTATATGGGAGGCTCCGAGACACAGGGCAGTAAACTTGCTCCGTGAAGGGCCAGATGAAATACTGTAGGATTTGCTGTGCATACAGAGTGGTCTCTGCCACAGCTGCTCAACACGGCCACGTTAGTGAAAGCAGCCACAGACGTAATGAATGAGACACACATGAAGGAGCAAGGCTGTGTTCTAATAAAGGTACTTATGGACACAAATTTCCATTTCCTGTGATTTTCACACATCACAAAACAGTGTTCTTCTTTTGATTTTTTTCCAACCACTTCAAAGTTTCAAACAAACAAACAGAAAAAAGTCTTATCTCACAGGCTATGTGAAAACAGGCAGTGGGCCAGATGTGGGCCCTGGTCTGTAGTTTGCCAACCCTTAATCCAAGAGAGTCTTGCAGACGCTGGTGCGCCTGGTCCCCAGTAGACACCTGATGAGCCACAGGGCTTCCCGCCCAACCCACAGAGGAGCAGAGCACAGCGGGGGGTTTGTCCTCTGGAGGCTGAGGACACACGCGGCATAAGGCAAGGGCCTGCTTCCTCACCGCGGCTCTGAACACAGGACCCTTGGGGAAGCTGCTCTGGCCCCAGGAGGAATAGGACTGATTTGTACTTGTAACTCTCTCTCAAGGAAAAAACCCCGTTTCTTAAACTCCAGCTGTCTCTGCAGTAAATGTAAACTGTAGCAACATGGCTGCAGGTGATTTATGGGAGCTTCTGCACAGATTTTTGCAATTTAAAATTTTCCACTATTGTTGGTGTAACAAAAAAAAAAAGAAGTTATTCAGATGAAAACAGGTTGAGCACTGATACCAGTTAACAAGGGAGGCCGCAGAATGTCTATCCCGGGATCTTTAAAACTCTGATCAACAACCATCTGTTTAGGAGGTTTAAGGAGAGCCCAGCCCGCCTTAAGGGGCTGGGGGGCTAACCGCTCTGAGTTTCCTCCATCTCCATGATTCCACGTTACAAAAGGAGACAGATGCCCACAGGGAAGAGTGGTTAGAGAGAGTAGCTCTTCTTTCCTTCTCCCCGACAACAGAAACAGTGAAGATTAACTCCCCAAATCCCTGTGTAACACTGAATACCCAGCAAAAGAAGTTTCCTTTGAAATTGCATCTGTCTGCATAAGAGGTCCACAAAGCCTGTATTTTAATGCCGAAATAACTCGTTATTTGAGCTGCTGTTACTGCTGAAAGATTTTTGAAGAGGAAGAAGAAAAAGGGTTCTCAAGATGACAAGGAATTTGTCGGAAAGGACTCGGTACAAACAAGGTGCTGATTTTTTTCCCTACAAAAGGGGTGGGTACAGTTGAGAAATTGTCCCCGTCCCTGAAGAGAGGCAGATGGACCTTTTCGGGTCACAGATTTCTCTGCATCAGGTGGCCAATGAGTCTCTCTGCTGAGTGTCTGTAAGTCAGGCCATTCTCTCTCCACCTTCTGAGTTTTCCCTGGTGCTAGAGATTCTGCAAATCCAGATGTGATTGGCAAACGGTCTTGACATCACAGAGAGCAAAATGCAGTGCTGCTTGCTCTTCTGGGGCTGATTTCAAACCACTGCGTTAACAAGAGCCAGCACTGAGTCCCCACCCCCCCCACCCCAAATTAGACTGTATAATCCATTTTTTAAAAATAACGCAGGGATAGATACTATGTAAGATTTTCCGAAATTTTTTTCTGGCCATCACCTTTTCATGATCAATTTTGCTGCCACGGTACACAGCAGAAGGTTGGCAGTTTTGTGGTACTTTTTATACTATGTCATCATCAGTCAAAGTGTCCAGATAAATCACTTAACAGGGAGGCTGTAGAGACACTGCTAAGTTAGCTCCATAACCATCCAGCTGAGATAAGAGTCTGCACTCACTCACTCCCTTCTGTCCTGGACAGAATCGTGTGGTTTACATTTGCCAGAAATAGATGTGCAAATATTTTCTCTTGGCTGGAGCTCCTTCTCTCTATTGTAGTATCAATAATTATGAAAAGATGAATACAGAAGAAGAGCAGCATCGCTTTTGATAATCATCACCCTTCATCAAGCACCTACCGCAGACCTGCCTCCAGAATACAGCCTCCCCTCCCCTCCCCCAACATCTGCACAAGTAGGCATTTATTCATCCATTTTTACAGCTACGTAAACTAACCTGCAGGAAGTTAACTTGTCTGGGCTCACATTTCTGGTATGAAGTGGAGCCTGGCTTCCAGCCGAGCTCTGTTGGCCGGCAGCACCTCGCTCTTTCCAATATTCAGCAAAGCCTCCCTAAGTAACCCAGCACTTTCCATGACTGTCCCTCTGTCCCTTTGATTGACCCAGCACTTTCCATGACTGTCCCTCCAGCACATTCACTTACCTCTTTCCATGAACCTCTTCCCACCTCTTTCAAAACTGTTACTTTTCCTTGTAATCGCACACCGATGACTTTAAAGAAAAATTCCAAACGTGGGGTACCGCTCTCTCTCACAACTATTTTCAGTTTCTATGCTTTCTTCCAGTCTTCGCCTACATGGACTTAAGTAGTATATCGTTTTAAATACTAAAAATGTATAACCTTCTTTTGCATTTAACATTATATCATGAATACATTCCCATGTTTCTACATAGTTGTTATAATTGCTAATTTAACAACTGTATAATATTCCATCAAGTTGATAGACCCCAATTTCTTAAGCCATTTCTCAAACCATTTCTCCTCTGTTGTTTATAATGTTTCCCTACTATAAGTGATGTTACAATAAACGTTTTTCAAGTATATACCCTTTTTCCTTTCAGTGAGATTTTTCTTTAGGCTAAATTCCCAAAAGTATAATTACCGGACCAAAGGGTTTGAATATTTTATGTTTGGCTGTCTTTCTTACATCCTGAATGCATACGTATGAGTTCCAACATTCCCCTCCTCATCTTCTAAGCATAATCGGGGAGAGACAGTCAATCCATTGCTTCATTTCCCTCACACTTGACAAGGCATTGGCTGGAGCGGAGCCTACTTACACTCATAGATGCTGACAATTTCTGAATGTAAGTTAGACTTCTCCTGAAATCCTTGTGTTACCCATTCAGATACCAGGCCAGAAAGATAAAAATAGTTGCTCAGTGCTGGCAAGGGTATGAAGAATTAGACACATGAATAAACTATAAAGTGGTAGACCTCTCTGGAAGGCAATTTGGCAATATGTAGGAAAAGCTCTAAAAATGTATATGTGTTTAAGCCAACCATTCTACTTTAATAATTTAATCCCACAGGGGAAAAGTCAAGGAGAGGTACAAATATTTAGCTACAAACATATTCCTTATAACATTTCGTATAAGAGCAAAAGTAGAAACACATTTATGTCCAACAAAAAGAATTGGCTTAAAAAATTATGGTATCTGTATAATGGAGTGCTATGCAGTCATTTTAGATTATAATTGTAGGGACTTCCCTGGCGGTCCAGTGGTAAAGAATCCGCCTTCCAATGCAGGGGACGCAGCTTCCATCCCTGGTCAGGAAACTAAGATCGCACACGCCGTGGGGCAACTAAGCCCACACGCCACAACTACTGAGCCCGGGTGCCTCAACTAGAAAGCCCACGTGCCACAAACTACAGAGCACACGTGGTCTGGAGCTCATGCGCCACAACTAGAGAGAGAAAAACCCGCGTGCCACAACTAGAGAGACGCCCGCGTGCCGCAACAAAAGATCCTCCACACCTCAATGAAGATCCCACCTGCCGCAACTAAGAGCCGATGCAGCCATAAAAATAAATAAGTGAAAATAAATAAATTCCCTTTCTTTAAAAAAAATATATAATTGTAGATGACCTAATAGGTTAATGACATAAACACAGGTTCACAAAATATTTAATGAAAAAACGAGTCACAAACTAGCACTTATTATATTCTCTATTTGTGTAAAATGTATAGAGATAGAAATAGTTATAGAAATGCTTCAATGATTAACAGCATTTATTGGATATACCTGCATACTGGAATTATGGGTGCTTAATGGTCTTGCTTTTAAAAAAATTTTTATACCACATATATTACTGCTTTTGTAATAAGAAATAAAGTTTATTTTTTCTTATTTATACCCACTTCTAAAGCCTACATGTGCACAAAAGTTCTTCTCATACCCCTCCCAGCTGGGACACAGACAAGAAGAACTGTGTGTGTCATCCTGTAGATCCCGTGTGTACTTCTCATCCACGTGTCCAAACATCGGGGATAACAAAGGTGTGACAATGACAGCAAAGGGAATGAGGGTGCCTCGACCCCTACAATCAGGGGCCTGGACATCTCTCCCTGCAGAAGTAAGGAGGGACTCCTTGAGGAAATAAGGGCAGCAGGAATAAATACTGTCTCCCCTCCCTGTATGAATTTTCTATTGTTGCATAATGAATCACCCCCAGGCTCAGGAACTTAAAACAACAGACGTGTATGATCTCTCACAGTTTCTGAGAGTCAGGAATCTGGGAGTGAGCTCACAGAGTGGCTCTGACTCAGGCCCCTCATGAGACTGTAGTCAAGCCAGGACTGCGGTCATCGTGAGGCTCGACTGGGGCTGGAGGAGCCACGCCGCAGGGCACCACGCAGTTGTCATGAGACAGGCTGGGACCTGGGACCTGGGGCCCTTTGCTGCAGTGCTGCAATACTTGCACCCGGACAAGGGTCTCCTTGAGCAACAAAACACAAAGAAACTATAAGAGACTAAAACTAACTGCGTGCAAGGCAGTTAGGGCAAGTTATGGACAACAAGATACAAAGAGACCAAAAATCCAACTGCCACTTCTGAGGAGCCAGGAGCAAAAGGAGGGTACTGCGCGCGCGCCCTGCACACACCACCACCAAAAGGGTGGGCAGACCACCTAAGCCAGCCCTCTGGCCCGATCCCTGGACCCGCCCCTACCCTCACCCCATGTAAGGAACCAGCTCGCCGTCCCCTTGGGGAGCGAGCAAGCAAGGAAACCTGTTGTTTGTTCTCCCTCCCCGCTGCTGCAGCAGGGGCCCCGATAAAGCCTTGCCTGAATTTCTTGTCTGGCCTCTGATCAATTTCTATTGACTGGGGAAGGCCAAGAACCCTGGTCGGTAACAGTTGGGGACCTCAGTTCCTCACTGGCTCTTAGCTAGCAGTCTCATTTCCTTGCCTCATGCGCCTCTCCGTACACGGTGTGTCCTCGTGACATGACGGCGGGCTTCCTGAACGAGGGATTCAAGAGAGAGTGAGAGAGAAAGCACTTGACATGGAAGCTGCAGTGTGTTTTAAAACCTAATCTTGGGGGCTTCCCTTCCCTGGTGGCGCAGTGGTTGAGAGTCTGCCTGCTAATACAGGGCACACGGGTTCGAGCCCTGGTCTGGGAAGATCCCACATGCCGCGGAGCAACTGGGCCTGTGAGCCACAGCTACTGAGCCTGCGCGTCTGGAGCCTGTGCTCCGCAACAAGAGAGGCCGCGATAGTGAGAGGCCCGCGCACCGCGATGAAGAGTGGCCCCCGCTTGCCACAACTAGAGAAAGCCCTCGCACAGAAACGAAGACCCAACACAGCCAAAAATAAATTAATAAAAAAAACAAAACAAAACAAAACCTAATCTTGGAAGTAAACTCCAGTCACTTCTGTATCCTATTGGTCACACAGACCAACTCTGATATAGTGTGGGAGGGACCAGGCAGGAGCGTGAACGTCAGGAAGGGTCTTCTTGGAGGCTGCCTACCACACTCCCCAACCCAAGTGCTACATCACTGAAACCCCCTCCGCCAGAGAACCGGGGGCTCAGAAACTAAAAGCCACCTAGAAGAAGTAAAGTTGGGGGACCATGGCTAAAAATGAATCTACAGGGAATTTCCTGGTGGTCCAGTGGTTAAGACTCGGCACTTTCACTGCAGTGGTCCCGGGTTCGATCCCTGGCTGGGGAACTAAGATCCCACAAGCTGCGTGGCATGGCCAAAACATAAAATAAAATAAAATAAAACAAGATGAGATAAGATAAAATAAAATAAAAATCTACAAAATTCTAATAGGTAAGTTTTACTTTCATTGAAATAAAACACTAGACAATATAGTATGCAAAGCGCTTATCAAGGGCATATTAAATTAAAAGTAATGGGTGCTGTACAATTAATTTCCATTTCACTACGCTTTGCTTACTAGAATCTTTTTCAGATTCCCTTGCCAGCAATTTTAAGGAGATTCTTACAAATTTATATTGGTTCGTTGGATGCAGATACTACGTACACCAAGAAGGCTTTTTCTGTGTCTGGTCCTTTGTGCAATGTGAGTGCCTCTCTCACTGATTTGCTCTGAGCCTTGCTTTGGTTATAATCCTAACGGCACAACTTTGGCCAAATGTAGTTTACTATTCAGTTACATGAAGGTGAGAATGATTACATTCCCTCAAGGCTCAACATCAGGGTTATAAAGCCTCAACATCACCCTTACCTACTTCATGCCAAAGCCAGAGCACAGAGGCCTCCCACTTCCCTTAGCTCCTGGGCTGGCACCCCTGTAGGGCAGGCTGTGCCCTTTGTCTGCACTGCTCCCCACACCTGGCCCAAGGCTGCACTACATCAGTCTCTACTGCCAGGGCTTCCTCTTCACCTCCTTTTCCCTTCCTGGCTTCCAACCCGTTTTTTAAATTATTGTCAACAAGAATGACTGACAATCTGCTTATACTCTGCCCTGAATTTTGGAAGGTAACCAGAGGTATCAAGTGAAGTGAAGAATGGAATTTTAGGAAGAAGAGTTAGTGTGACCTTTATAGTCATCTAGTGACTTGACTGTAAGGTTGCTTTATACCCTCAGGGCTTACAGCAGCGTATTTACTAGACTTGTTAATAAATGTATGAATGAATGAAGAGTTGGAGAAGGATAAATTTCAGCCTTCTGAATCTATCTGGCAGAATGAAAAGTTGACTACTCTGTTACATTCCCCCAACATTCACCCTATCAAAAAAGAGGCTGGCCTGTGAAATTCTGGCCAATGGGCCATCGTATCTTTGTATTGTTAGTACCATGGCTTTTCTCTTGCCTCTTGAGGTCAGAAGACAAAGTCATGCATATGGACTCTTAAGCTGACCACATTATCACAATATAGCGTATTTGCATTAGGAGTCTTGAGCCAAGTAACAAGAGACAGAGAAGAATCTTATGGATGAGACGCAGAATGTGTCTAGAAGTAGAAGGAGGGCTGTACTGTGAGGAAAGTTTACCTGCTTGCAGACTTGACAGAGATTGGGCTAAGTCCAAAGGGGTAAATATGGTAATGTCTAGCAAGGGGATAGCAGGGGCTTAAACACTTGTGTTGGTCAGGCTCTCGCAGGGGCCAAGTGACAAACTGAACTCACACTAGCTTAGATAAGGGAGGCAGGGACTCAGAGGCAAGGATTTTAATTCCGTAGGAATTCTTTCTCCCCGTTTTGTCTCTGCTTTTTTGTGTGTGGATTTCATTCTCTCCTCCTACAGAGACCTTTCTTCACACAGCAGTGGATATGGGAGCCCACCTCACTGGGTTCCCAGTCAAATGACCCTTTGACCAGGGAAGGAAGGGTTCTTCTTCTGGGTCCAGCTCAGTATACCCTGAGTTGAGACTCTGTTGGGTGACAGGTCCATCTCTACACCAATCACTGTAGCCAAGAAGCTGGCTGTGTTTCCTTAAACTCTGTAAGCTTCACTTTCCTCGTGTGTAAAGTAGGGATAATATTAACACCAACCACAAGTTGTTATTGTGAAGATTAAATTAATTTAAATGAGATAACACATGTAAAGCACTAAATTCCATATGTGGCACACAGTAAATGCTCAAACAGTCTACTGTCTATTTGGGCAGTTGTTAATGCTCTGTGCTCTGCGCAGTATGGAGACCAAACCACAGTATCTGCTCTTCTACTTGTTACCCAAATGGCACAGTCTTCTGCTCTGGCCAACCCGCCCCTATTCCTAGAGCCAGACTGGAGTTACGTTGAATAATATACATAAAATACTATAAAATCATGCATGTAGGAAGGTGTGAGAGGGTCAACAGAGGTCAAAACCAGAATCATACAATTTAGACTTAAAAGAGCTTTTTGATATTTCAGAGAACAACACTTGCACCCTTACTTATAGAGGCAGAAAACATAAATTAGTGCCTAAGATCCTGTTATCATGAAATGATAGCATACTGGATTTGCAGGCTGACGAGCCAGTCTCAGCTATTGTTGATTTGCTTTTCGGCCTCTGTTTCTTCCTTCTGTAAAATGGGGATAATGATATTCCCCTTCAACTCCCACACTGGGGTGTGGTGAGACTTAATGAGGCACTTTGGGTAAAATGCTTTGAGCTTAGCTAATGAAACCCTCTGTGCAGTCACTCGATGCTATGACACGGTCAGGTGTGTCTGGAGTGAGAAGTTGGTTGGCACTACTTCAGAGATCTGCTAAGAAACACACATACACTAAACGGTCTTTTTAAAAACGGAGATTAAATCAAAACAGAAAGTTTGGCCCAGTTACTGCCTTGTCCTAGCAGGACCTCCTGCCCGATCTCGTTGACAGCCCTTTCCCCTGAGTGCCACCTGTACTGATTACCTACCCTCTCCTCATTGTCACTCCTCTATTTACTCTCAAGTCAAACATCATCCATTCCACTGAGGTGTCATCCTTCCCTCACCACAGCTGGAGATTTATAGTTAGATAATGTGAATTTTGGATGAATTACCATTGTGTTAACATCATATGAATTATATGTCAATTATATCTCAATAAAACTGGGGGGAAAGCCCCAATATATGAGGAAAGATAATTGTATGCTATAGAGCAGCAAATTGAAAAACAGTTTATTTAATTAAAGTATAGTTGATTTACAATATTGCATTAGTTTCAGGTGTACAGCACTGTGATTCAGTATTTTTGCAGATTATATTCCATTACAGGTTATTACAAGATAATAGGTGTAACTCCCTGTGCTATACAGTATATCCATGTTGCTTACATAGTTTACATATAGTAGTTTGTTAATCTCATTCCCCTAATTTGACCATCCTCCCTTCTCTCTCCCCTTTGGTAACCACTAGTTTGTTTTCTGTATCTGTGAGTCTGTTTCTGTTTTGCATATACATTCACTTGTATTATTTTTTAGATTCCACATATAAGTGATATCATATAGTATTTGTCTCTCTCTGACTTATTTCACTGAGCATAATATTCTCTAGGTCCATCCATGTTGCTGCAGTTGGTATTATTTCATTCTTTTTTGTGGTTGAGTAATATTCCATTCTGTATACGTACCACATCTTCTTAATCCAATCATCTGTTGATCGGCCTTTGGTTGCTTCCATGTCTTGGCTATTGTAAATAGTGCTTCTATGAACACTGGGGTGCATGTATCTTTTTGAATTAGTGTTTTTATTTGAAAAACAGTTTTTCCATAATGTACTGAAATGACAGTTAAACTGTTAAAAAGGCATTAACCCAGTGGTATGCTGGGGCCAGCTGATACTGACTTGTGAGAACTGATTGTTAAATTTTTAGGAATTTTTTGAACCAGTTGTTAAATACAGTTATTTTTGAAGCTAAATTATATAAGCTTACAATTTTAAAAATTACATTGAAAACAAAGCTAATAATTTCTCAAAACTTATCCCTTCATAGTAATTTTGCGATTATATATTCTCTTGAGGTTATTTATAGCTAGTGTTTATGTCTATTGTATCTGTATGGTGGAAATATTATATAATGATGTGCTTCTCTGTATTTCTTCCCATCTGCCTGTTCAGTGATACCCTCTTGGTTGCCTGAAATAGCCACAGTAGGAGCATTTACACCGCAGAAACTGGACTGCTACAAATCAGGGCTCCCCCTCCCCCCAGGAGCCACTTGTCAAACATTTACCAACACACTTTGTCTAGCCCCATAAGGACAAAGAGAGAACAGGAATGGAGACCACAGGAGACAAAAAAATGTCAACAATATTCTGGAAACTAGACAAGCAGATGAATGAGAGTTAATTAATTTAGCAGAGAAGATACAGCCAAAACCCAAGCCCATAGGGAGGCAAGCCTGGAAGAAGCAAGCCAGCTTCCACAGAACCTTAGAAAGAAACAGAAATTGGTTCCCTTTGTGCAGAATATAGGTGCAGGTGCGCTGAAAACAAATGTGTTGAAAATTTGTGCAAGGAACGAGGAGACTCCCTATTTCTTCCCACAGCCCTGCACAGCCAGGCCATGCCCCTGCCCAGCCCTGGGAGAAAAGGTTGAATCGGAGATCATCTGGGCAGCGGGCACAACTGGGAGCTGGCATGTGACCTGCTGCTGAAACAGGATTAAGTGACAGTCTGCATTTTGGATTATAACACCCTGCAGTCTCTTCCCCCCTCTTGGCTCCCAGAATGCTGGCAGTGAGGCTTATACCCCAAGGCAGATCAGATGATTCATCTCTAGGGAAGCTGGCAAGTCCAAGAGAAAACACTTCCAGAGACTGGCCTAGCAGGGTCCCCCCGTGAAACATCCAGGTTGCTGCAGGACCACCAACCCAGAGCCCACTGGCTCATAAACTTCGCCCAGGCACGCATCCCCTTACTGTGAGCACTAAATCACCAGACATTGGCGGGAAGCCTCTAACATGAAGAAAAATTAATTGCAAAGTCAAATTCTATATCCAGACAAGCTATCAAGTGCAACAGTCGAATAAAGACACTTACAAGGTCCCCAGACATTGACCTGCCATGAACCCTTTCTCAGGAATCTACTGAAGGATGGGCTTCAACAAAACAAAGAATTACCTAAGGAAGAAGAGAAAAGCCCCAGGAGACAGAGGATCCAACGTAGGAGAGAAGGAAAGAGGATTCCCAGGGTGATGCTAAAGGGAAGCTCTGAGCTGGTAACTGCCGTGGGCCAAGGGGGGAGCAGCCCCGAGCTTGGAGCAGGAAGACAGCTCCAGCAAGACATCCCCACAGGGAGGGAAACACAACTGAGAGATTACTAATGTGTTCACCACGCTGAGGAGCGTCTGGGGATGAATTACTCATAAACACCCAAAAAACTACACAGTTAAATAGATAAGGCAGTTATTAACTCGGGGTGGGGGGCGCAGGGAGATGCACAAGAACCGAAATGTAATTATAGTGCACGACGTAGACAGTCAAAATAATGCAAATACTGAGAGTGATTTAATCAAAAATTGTGCCGTCCCATAATTTATAGTATTCTAACATGCACATACTTCTCACATTTTAACATCTTGGAAGTCAGACTGCACCTCCTAGTCAATGTGATAAGAAAGTATTGTTTCTAAGTTTAACTGGGAGCACGTTCCTACTTTTGTAGCGACTCATAAATAATGGTACATCTTATAACGGATGGCATCTAAGATGGGAAGAGAACTCTATGGGAAAGTGAGGGAGAAGTATGAACACCTGTGTCTAGGAGAGGGAGGAAAGCTGAACACTCATCTTCCACAGCAGTAAGTCAGTAGAACATTTCTAAAATTATGAAAGTAAAGATGCAGCTTTATAAACATATTGTTTAGAACGATTGCTGCCAGTACCAGGAGTACCAGTAAGAGCACAGCCAGCCGTTGGCTCTGGGGAACAGTTAACTGGAGGTAAGAATGGGTGAGGCAGGAGGCACTGGGCTGTGATGTTTCTATAAGCCTCATAAACATGTGAATTTTAAAACTATATACATTAGAAGGAGAAGTAATATGTATAGAAATAAGAATAATAAAACGCAGCGCTCCATTTCAAGCCTCGCCAGATCGTAAGTTTTCGGATCGTGAAAATGAAGACACATCTTTATGGTCTCCTCTTTCAGGACAAGGCGCCTAACCATCCCCGGGCCCCATCCCAGGCTGGTCTCAGGAAGGGAGGCTCCTGGGTGACATGTACATTGTCTCACATGCCACCTCTCGCCTCCCATCTCAGGAAACTCTGGCTGCCTAATTTTTCACTCTCAGATGAGATAGCCGGTCTTCCGAGAAAGTGGAAACTGCAGGGCGTACGACACATTTTCCAAATGCTCCCGTTCCCCAGAGCCCTTGAGACTGAGAAAGGAAGCTGGCGGCTTGGCAGGTGTGGAGGCCCCTTCCCGCAGACATCTGTCAGTGGCTCTGGAAGCCTGGGCCCTCCTCTTTACAGAGACAAAACCCTGGATTCCTGCTGAGATGAGGCACCAGCATGTGCCAGCTGCACGGCAGCCTGGAAGGAGAGGGTGAGGAAACAAGAGAAAGATGCCTCCTGGTAAAGCAAAAGCTGCCGGCTCCTCGAATGTCAGCCACGCGCACACGAGTCCCACAGGCCAGGGGGCGCCCAGCTGCTCCCCGGGACATCCGGGCAAGGCCCGACTCTGCCAGGGAACGGGGTGAGGCCACCGATGCTGGGAGTGATTTGCAATAAGCACCCAGGGAGCTCGAGGCGGCGGACAGGCACTCGGGGCCGGCGGCTCTGACGCGGGGCCCCCCACACCGACATTCCGCTGCTGTGAGACGCTGCGGCCGCACCACGCGTTCGTGTGCACACACTTCACACCGGCTGGTAAACAGCCGCCGCCGCTCCCCCAACACCTCCCGCCCCCCCACCAGCCAGCGGGGAACACACGGCCCAGCAGAGGGCCTCCAGGAGCTGGCGCGGAGGCCCCCCCCCCCCTCCTCCCCACCGCGGACGGCGGCTCTGCTTGGTCGGGCTGGCGTGTTAAATATTTTAAATCTCTCCCTCTGTAACTAGATCAGTGAGACGCCAGAAAGCTGACTTCCTGCACAAACCCCTCCACCTTCCTCTCCCCGCCTCCTTTCTCCCTAGCCCAGCGTTTGCCAGTTTAGGACACCGGGGAGTATCTTTTGCAGTAAAAATGTCTTTTTCTACGTGCAAGAAGAGACGCCCTCTTCTCATTCCGTGGAAGATCCTGATACTCCAGACTGCAAGGAAATTTTCCTATGTGCCTCTTCCTTCTGCTTCCCTAACTTGTTTATCCTGATTAAATTAGGTTAAAATGGCCAGGGACAGCGTCCTAAAAGGGGAAGATAAAGTCAGTAGAGGCCAATGTGCAGCCTCAGGGGCGCGTGCCGACTGGGAGGAAAACAGCCGGGGCCCGGGGCGAAGTTGGGGGGGGGCGGTGCACAGCCCAGCCGGGCTTGCTGGAGGCCTCTGGGTACCACACGTTTTCATCCTGGCTGCCAGGGGCCCTCTTTCCCTTCACCTTCCCCCCTCTCTCAGCCGCATTTTCCATCTCCAGCCCCTGAAAGAGAGGGATCCCCTTGAGCCCTGTGCAGGGCCCAGGTCGCAGATCTGAGGACTTCCCTAAGGATACTCTGGGCTCCTCTTGTGCAGCCATGGGAAGGGGGCTGCTCTTTCCGCAGAGCGGAGGTTTAACGGCTGTCTTACCCTTGGGTGGAGGCAGGCTCAGGTCTTGCCAGCAGAGCCAAAGACAAGGCCCCCAGCTCTCCTGGCTCAGAGAGGGCTGAGTACCCAAGGGCACCCCACAAATGGCCTTTGGCCCTCACGGACGTGCACGGTGATATGGGGAACAGTTCAAACTGTTTCTTCTACCTCTATAGAAAACTTCCTCAATTCGTCAAAAGTATAAGACTTGGGACAATTTAGCAAATGATCATTTTGGTTTTGTTTTTGTTTTGCTTATTTGTTTTTTGGTTTGTTTTTAATGTAAAATCAAAGGCAGGCTGCAGAGTGGAAAGGGCCCACCCACTAAGGACTTAGAAGACCAATGTAAATGCTGATCTCTCTGACCGAGGCCTTCTCTTCCTGAAATGCCTGCCCCAAAGGGTCGTGGTGAGTAGTAAATTTAATCCAGTTTGTAAAATGCCTTAAAAAGTGTAAAGTAAAAAATCTACAAACAATAAATGCTGGAGAGGGTGTGGAGAAAAGGGAACCCTCTTGCACTGTTGGTGGGAATGTAAATTGATAGAGCCACTATGGAGAACAGTATGGAGGTTCCTTAAAAAACTAAAAATAGAACTACCATACAACCCAGCAATCCCACTACTGGGCATATACCCTGAGAAAACCATAATTCGAAAAGAGTCATGTACCAAAATGTTCACTGCAGCTCTATTTACAATAGCCAGGACACGGAAGCAACCTAAGTGTCCATCAACAGATGAATGGATAAAGAAGATGTGGCACATATATACAATGGAATATTACTCAGCCATAAAAAGGAACGAAACTGAGTTATTTGTAGTGAGGTGGATGGACCTAGAGACTGTCAGACAGAGTGAAGTAAGTCAGAAAGAGAAAAACAAATACAGTATGCTAACACATATATATGGAATCTAAAAAAAAAAAAAAAAAGGTCAGAAGAACCTAGGGGCAAGATGGGAATAAAGATGCAGACCTACTAGAGAATGGACTTGAGGATACGGGGAGGGGGAAGGGTAAGCTGGGACAAAGTGAGAGAGTGGCATGGACATATATACACTGCCAAACGTAAAATAGATACCTAGTGGGAAACAGCCGCATAGCACAGGGAGATCAGCTCGGTGCTTTGTGACCACCTAGAGGGGTGTGAAAGGGAGGGTGGGAGGGAGGGAGATGCAAGAGGGAAGAGATATGGGGACATATGTATATGTATAACTGATTCACTTTGTTATAAAGCAGAAACTAACACACCATTGTAAAGCAATTATACTCCAATAAAGATGTTAAAAAAAAAAAAAGTGTAAAGTAGAATTGCCAATTTAAGGATACTGGTTTTCTCTTCTATTCCAGCAAATCGTAATCACTCTGCTTGCACTAGCTGCTCCAGACAGGGTCTATCCTCTGCCACCGTGCATGGGCTTCAGCCTGTCAAGGATGCCCATGGTCCTGCTACAGCACTGCAGGTTCTGGGCCAGCCGGGCCAGGTAACCAGGTGGCAAAAGTGGAAGAGATGATGTAAAGATGCGGCTTGTTTAACCTGGCGAAGAGCAGCTGGTCCAAGGGGCCATGGTTAGAAGTCTTCAAATGCATGCGTTGTAGGAAAAAGATGAAAGTGTTCTGTACAGCTCTGAGAGGTGGAATCAAGTGGGCCCAGTGCTAGGATTTAAGAGGTCAGATTTTTTTTTTTCTAACCATCTTAACCATTTTAAAGTGTACAATTTGGTATTGTTAAGTATATTCACATCATTGTACAACATCTTGCAAAACGGAAACTCTATGCCCATTAAACACTAATTCCCACTCACCCAAGCCCTTGGCAACCACCTTTCTACTTTCTGTCTCTATGATTTTCACTATTTTAGATACTTCATGTGAGTGGAATCATACAGTATCTGTCCTGTTGTGACTGATTTATTTCACTTCGTACAGTGTGCTTAAAGTTCATCCATATTCTGGCATGTGACAGGATTTCCCTCTTTTTCTAAGGCTATATAATATTTCATCGTACGCATAGACCACATTTTATCTATTCGTCTGTCGACTGGCATTTGCGTTGCTTCCACCTGTTAGTTACTGTGAATAACGGTGCAGTAAACATGGATGTGCAACTATCTCTTTGAAATCCTGCTTTGAATTCTTTGGGGTATATGCCCAGGAGTGGAATTTCTGGATTACATGGTAATTCTATTTTTAATTTTTTTAAGGAAATTCCATACTGTTTTCCATATGGCTGCACCATTTTACATTCCCACCAATGGTGCACAAGGGTTCCAGTTTCTCCACATCCTCGCCAACACTTATTATTTTCTGGTCTTTTGATAGTGCCCATCCTAATGCGTGTGAGGTGATACCTCATTGTGGCTTCGATTTGCATTTATCTGATGATTAGTGATGTGGAGCATCCTTTCATGTGTTTGTTGGTCATTTTTATATCATCTTTGGAGAATGGTCTATTCAAGTCCTTTGCCCATTTTAAAATTGGGTTGTTGGGGCTTCCCTGGTGGCGCAGTGGTTGAGAATCTGCCTGCCAATGCAGGGGACACGGGTTCGAGCCCTGGTCTGGGAAGATCCCACATGCCGCGGAGCAACTGGGCCCGTGAGCCACAGCTACTGAGCCTGCGCGTCTGGAGCCTGTGCTCCGCAACGGGAGAGGCCGCGATAGTGAGAGGCCTGCGCATCGCGATGAAGAGTGACCCCCTCTTGCTGCAACTAGAGAAAGCCCTTGCACAGAAACGAAGACCCAACACAACCAAAAATAAATAAATTAATTAATTAATTAAGAAAAAAAATTAGGTTGTTTTTGTTGATTTCTAGAAGTTCCTTACACATTCTGGATATTAATCTATTATCAGATACATGATTTGCTAATATTTTCTCCCATTCTGTAGGTTGCCTTATCACTCTGTTGATTGTTTCCTTTGATTCACTGAAGTTTTTAAGTTGGATATAGTCTCACTGGTCTATCTTTGCTTTTGTTGCCTGAAGGCGTATTTTTAAAGAAGTAAAGTGATACATGTGCAGGGTAAATAAAATGTCAAAAGAAAAAAGAAAGATATATAGATATATACATATATATACATATATATATATAAAAACATATGTATATGTCTACCTATACATATATTCATAAACATATACACATAAAATTCTCCCTTCCACCCCTGACACCCAATCTCACAGTTTCCTTTCTCAGAGGCAACCACAGTTGCCAGTATCTTTCCAGATAAAACCTAAACACACACTCATGTGTATCCTTCTTTTCAATTATATAAATGTCAAATGTATTATGGAGCCAATCTTTTTCCCACTAAACAACATAACCAGGAGCAGAAGAATCGATGTAAAGACTTTTCTGTCAGTACATGAGAACAGTTTGTTTAACAGCTGCCTGATATTCCGCAGAATAGACATTCCATAACTTGTGTAATCAATCCCCTGGTTAAACATTTAAATGATTTCCAGGGACTTCCCTGGTGGCGCAGTGGTTAAGAATCCACCTGCCAATGCAGGGGGCACGGGTTCGAGCCCTGGTCCGGGAAGATCCCACATGACGTGGAGCAACTAAGCCCATGCGCCACAACTACTGAAGCCTGCGCTCTAGAGCCCGCGTGCCACAACTACTGAGCCTGTGTGCCTAGAGCCCGTGCTCCGCAACAAGAGAAGCCACCGCAATGAGTAGCCTGCGCACCACAACGAAGGGTAGCCCCCGCTCACCACAACTAGAGAAAGCCCGCGCGCAGCAACGAAGACCCAACACAGCCAAAAATAAATAAATAAATAAATAAATAGATAGATAGATAGATAGATTTTTAAATAAATAAATAAATAAATGATTTCCAACCCTTCGCTGCAGTGAATATCTTTGACACATGGCTTTGAGCCCATGGGGATTATATCTGTAGGATAAATTGTTAAAAGTGGAATTGCTGGTCAAAGGCTTTGTGCATTTTAAACTTTGATAGATATAGCCACATAGTGGGTAGATTTTACCTCAAAGTAAGAAAGAATTTTAGCAACTGAAACTGCCCAAAGTGGTGTGGATTACTTTAGGAGATTGTGTGTTTTAAGGAAATCAAGACCAGGTTACAAATCAACTTGTCGAGAATGCTATTGGATATATTCAAGCGTTGTAAACTCATTGATCACAAAGTCCCTTCCCACTCTGATACTGTAATTTTCTAATAAATGCTATAGCCCAAGAGACTTCACGCATTTTTGCTGAATGTTGTTCAGTGATAAAGCAAGACGTGGGCTTGATTCACACTGAAAAGTACATGAAGGATGCACATTAATACAACCCACCCCAAAAGAGGCCCTTGTGCGAAGCAATGCTCTGAATTAAGGACTCGCACATGGTATGCTTGTACCATGTGGCCCTGGGCAGGTGGTTTGAGAGGATGTTTGGAGGCCCTTCGTGTCCTCTCCATCTGTCATCACTCACATTGTGCACATCTGGAACTCCACATACGGAAAAGTGCTCTGTAGTAGATGTGGCCCAACAGGGAGAGCTGTTTCTGTGAAAGCCTTTGGTCAGGGCCCTCCGCAGCAAGGCCATGACATGGTGTGCTGTCATCTGATGCGACGAGTGTCCTCGTTGCGCATGCTAATTAAAGAACTGAGGCTTCCCAGGGATGGAAAGCTCCCTACCTTGCACCAGCTCATTTAATTTCCAGCTGTAGATTTTGTTTTTGGTAAGATCTTTCTTATATATGCTGAATTGAGCTGAAATCTGTCCCCCTTTAAAGTCTGTTTGTTGGTTTTATTTCTTCCTTTTAGAGCCATTAAATACAAAATTCTTCTTCTACATTCCAGACCTTCAGATACCTGAGAACAGCCGTCAGGTGCCCATCAGTCTTCTCTTCTTTGGGTTCAGTCTCCTCAAGTCATTACCCATTTCTTAGGTGTCGTGTTTTCCAGATGTTCACCATCTTGGTTACTCTTTTTGAACACCTCCCAAGCAGTCAAAGGCCTCTGAAAGTGTGCTGCCCAGAACTGGGCCTGATCCTGGCCAGGGAAGGATAAGATGGAATCATTTCCTTGTTTTCCTGTGGTCCTTTTCTTTTAAACAATGAAGCCTAAAAATGGCATGCCAGAGGTTTCTTGCTTCTTCAGCCTGTCAAACATGCCTTTCCACTTTTTTGGGTAAAAGCACCCTGACTTCCCAGTAGGAAATTACTCTTCCCTTATTCTGAGAAGTTTTGAGGGCACCCTAGTCAGGGTTCTCCCTGCCCCCTCCTGCTGGGGTGGGAGGGGGCACAGAGAACCCACTTTAAGCCATTCAGACTCTGGTTCATAGGGTTTTGAGCCTTGGGGAGAATGATGTAGCAGAAAACAGTACAGCAGAGAAGTTCTGATGGGGTAGGAGGAGACACAAAGTCGGTCCATTCATTCCTGCTAACGGCCCGATCCTCTTCTCCCTGAGGCTTGGTCCTTCAGCATCCACAACTATTCCGTACCTTTCCAGCAAAGGCCTTTTCCACTAAGAGTGTCCAAGTCTGTTTCCATCGCTTGCAACTAAAGAACCCTGAGACCGTCAGATTACCTTGTCGTGCCCCGCTCCCAACAGGGGCACACGTGGACCAGACACCTAAATCTATTTCACAGGTTATGATCTGTTACTGTTCACACTCCTGACACCAGAGGTATGGGTTTTTTTCCCACACCAGCCAATTCTCCAACTCTCTGGACACCAACTGGGTGTTCTATGACTTAATTCAATTCTGACACTAACTCTCCAGAGTTAGCACAGACCCCACAGGTTAAGGACTCAGTCCTACAAAACTGCACCCTCTTCAGATGCCAATTGCAAGTCCCAGGGCCTCCTGTACTCCTGACCGGCCAGCTATGAAGTCGGAGGTTCCCCAAGCTCCCTCTTCAGATTCAATGATTTGCTAGAATAGCTCACAGAACCCAGGGGAACACTTTACTTGCTAGTACCAGTTTATTATAAAGGACATTCTAAAGGATACAAATGACTAGTCAAATGGAAGAGGTGCACAGGGGAGGGGGGTAGGTGGACCTTCCATGCCCTCTCCGGGCACATCGCCCTCCCAGGACCTCAGTGTGTTCACCAACCCAGAAGCTCTCTAAACCCCATCACTTAGGGGTTTTGATGGAACTTTCATTACATAAGTATGATTGATCGAATCTTTGGCTTTTGGTGATTAACTCAGTCTCCAGCCCCTCTCCCCTCCCTGGAGGTCAGAAGGTGGGGCTGAAAGTTCCAGCGCTCTAATCACTTAGCTGGTTCCTCTGGTAACCAACCCCCACCCTGAAGCTCTCAAGCCCCCTCCCCTAAAAAAGTCACTTCAATAGCATAAACTCAGGTTTGGTTGAAAGGGGCTTATTACGAGTAACAAAAGATGCTCCTCTCAGCTCTATCACTCGGGAAATTCCAAGGGTTTGAGAAGCTCTTGTGCTAGGAACTGGGGAATAAAGACCAAATACAGATTTCTTATTATATCGCAGGATCACACAGATGCTGCCATTAAATCACATGTCCCCCCAGTTCTGTACTTGGAAAGTTGATTTGGGACAAAAACACAGCCTTTGAGGATCACGAGTCTCTCTCGTTTGTTCCCATCTATCCAACAGAAGATAACTGCCTGCTGATTTGCTAACGTACCATCAAGATCCATTCAAGTCACTGGCAAAAATGTTAAGCACCTGATTATAGCTCATGTGTATCGACTGCTAACTTACTCTGTGCCTCCCTTCAAGGCGAGAAAATCAGTGTTCACGGAGGTTTCCTAACTGGCCAATAAGCGATGGACCTAAGCTTCAAACCCAAGTCTGGACGCCCCAAAGCCAGGGAGAAATGAGGGATTCTCATAGGGTTCAGAGCCCACAAGTGACCTGGGGAGAAGCTGTTATCTCCAACGATTTCGGAAGACCTGGAAGAAAAGGGCAGAAGAGGTCCTTGGAGCCTGCTTCAGGACGCAAAAGCCTGTCTCAGATTCCATGTGCTAATTAACAGAGTGGTACAGCTAGAGGTTGAAGTCCCTGAGTGTTGAGGTGGAGGTTTAAGGCATCAGGTTTCCTGTGAGACGGAGACCTGGGTGGGAAGGCTCCTCCCACCTAGCTCGCTCAGCATCCCGAGCAATGGACCAACATACTGACGCACCCCACACGCGTGTGGCGGCATCTCGTGGCGCCCTCTTTTGGATTCGGAGGTCACAAGAAAGACACCCCCCGCGTCCTCACAGGACCTGCTCACCCCATCCCCTCTCCCCTACTCCCTGCCTTGCTGCAATAGGGATAGCTCTTAGTAGAGGGAATTAACCAACAGGAGAGATCCGACACGTCCAAAGACAAGACAAACATCCTGGGGAAATGTAAGCTATATTAAGGTAGATTCAGATGTTGCTTTTACTGAAGTTCTGGTTTTGTTTTGTTTCTCACCCGGATTTGGTAGTTTTAGATCCTAATTCTATAACCTTGGTCACGGGGAGAACCCTGACTGATTCCTATCACTTTAAAACAGCCTTTTATAGTCACAGAATCTACAGTACATTTCCTCTTCTTTTTCAACATATCACATTTCTTGGCAGAAATCTCTAGCAGAAAGCACCAAAATTTTTATAATGAGGATAAAATCAAAATTTCACACATCAGATTTCTCTTGTAGACTATTTCTTCCTGTTCAGTCTTTCCCTATTTTAACTTTATTTTAGTGGCTAACAATTTAAAATTTGATTTCAGCGTTATCCATTCATCGTATAGGATTTGGTTGCCAAACGGCATTTGCTCTTTGCTCTGACTTTAAAGTTTCTAAATTGAAGGACTTTGCCTCAGGAGCCTGACTGCATTCAGGCAGTGGTCCCCTCCCACTTGAATTCCCAGGGTGAACTCCGGAATAGCTTCCCTGTCTCCATTTCACTTGCCTGCTAAGATTTTCCATTTTAAAATGTGTGCTGTGCTCTTGCTTCCAATGTGAAGGTTGTCTGTGACTGCTGTTAAGAGTGAAGATCAAGTTCAAACCCCAAATACCAACAAGACCCACTGCAGGGAACCACATGAAGAATCCTTCACTTAACGACCAAACGAGGCCAGGAGGCCAAAGTGGCTTTTGTCACTTCTAGCCGAGTCACCATGGTCCCTGAACCTTTTGCTTTTTCCCCTGAATGTGCTTTCCCATCTCTGCTCAGTGACTAACTCCGTCACGAATTTGACCCAGTTTGTTTGGCAAGATGTGATTTTTTTTTAACTCACGCTGCTTTTCCTGGTCACGACTCTCTCCCAGGCATTTAGCGACTCCCTCTCGGCATCCATCTGGCCCTGCTGCCGAGCTGGATTGATGGCTGTCTCCCCAGCTGTTCCCTTCCAGCCCTCTCTCCTCTCCCTGGCAAATCCATATTCCACTTGCTTTTCTGCAGCATTTTGATATCTCCAGAGTCTCCTTAAAATAGATAGATAAACACTGCTCTCCAAGGGAAGTGGCAAAGCAGAGGCCACAGATTTGTACCAGCTCAATAATCTTCTCAGAAGGGAAGCATAATAACAACAGTAGTCACTGGTGTAAAGGCTTTTCATCATTTCCAAGTACTTTGGACTCACATGGTCTCATTTAACGTCCACGATCACCCACAGTGCAGGTATGAGTGGTCCTTCCATTTTACAGGTAGGAAAGCAAGGCTCAAAGTGGTGAAGAACTTGTCCATACAGGGAGTAAGAGAGGCCAGGAGTTGAACCGACCCTCTTAGAAACTGCTGTATAATTTACATTCGTAAAATACGCAGATCTTCAGGGCTGTTTGATGAGTTTTGACAAATGTATATACTTGTGTAACTACCACCTGAAAAGAGTCTAGAACATTTCCATCACCCACAAACTCTGGGTGGGTGGGAAATCAGGAAGACTATTCTGGAGTTCACCCAGGGAACTGTAGCACCCGTCCCCACCCTCCCCAGCCCTGTACCCTTTCCCAGGAAACCCTCCACCACTTTCTGGCTTCTACAACCTAGATTAGTTTGCCTTGAGCCTGTCCTCTGACACCAAACTCCATATTCCACATTCCGTCCTTTTTCTGTTATACCATGCCGCGTCTTTGAAATGAACTCAACAGCACCTACCTGGCTGGAATCTATAGACAGAGGACTGTAGGAAGCCAGGCCATAGTCTTTCAGCTGAAAAAGTAGGTCAGCTGGTGGAGTGGACGTTGAGGTCTGCAATTCGGGGTACGTAGGGAGTGCAATCCCAAAACCACAGAAAGGCCCTCCCTCCAAAGTCCACCGTGAAGTTCAACTCACTGCTCTCGGGCCTCAAAAGCACTTCTACGTACAGAGGGTTACTGAGGAAAAGGTTTAAAAGAGAGAGGTCAGATTCTGCTTCGAGATCAAAAACACCAGTCTCCAGTCCACACTTCCAGGACCTCCCTACCCCCCTGAGCTGCCACCGAGGTGTCTGGGGCCACCAGTGACAAGCAATGCTCTGAATTTTTACACTGGACTCGGGGACTTTTCATGACCATCAGGCATGTGTAATCTGTCAACTGGGAGTTTTGCAACTGGAGGCCTCTGTTTTAGGGGGAAAAAAAAAGAAAGAAAGAAAAAAGAAATAACAAAAGTCCATTCGATTACTTCCAAGGATATACAGTAAAGGGAACTAACTGCCGAGTCACTTTAGGTCAAATTCCTATCAGGCTTCCATTAATGAAGGGACACATAATACAATTAACCTTATCTGCTTATTTGTCCACAGTTTTATGCCAAACTCTTTGTTCACCGTAGCAGGTTAACTGGTTCCTCTTGCATCTTGTTTATACACAGTGGCGCGCTGGTCAATGTTTAACAGTTGATTCTCTGCGAGGGGAAAACGTAGGCCTGATTTGCAGCATTTGCCGGTTTCTGCCTGGCCCTGACGGTGGGTTTGGGAGACAGGCTGTGTAATCAGGCTCCTGCACCACCCGAAGCACGTAACACCTTCCACTGACTGAACACACGTTTCCCCCACAGGCAGCACAGGCAACTGGGAGTGGCGGGAGGGTTGGCGGGAGGGCGGCCCCGCCAGGCACGTCAGCCATCTCCAGGGTGAGTGATCTGTGGGTGGCCCTGTGCCCTCTGCCTGCTCTCCCAGGCTCTCCCACAGCAGTCTTCTCTCTCCAGAAGATATACTGTACAGTCAAGGGTCTGCAAGGGACGCCTCACCTGGGCTGGAATTTCCAAATAAGCCTTCAAAGTCATTTTGAAGTGCAGAATAAACATAAGCCAGCCTGAGATGAATTCCCACAAATCCTCAATCCAGAGAACCTGAGTGACCAGCCTCTACTTTTGATTCCTTTGCCTGAATTACTAGCTAGTCTTTTAAATGTTTTTAGACTCTCCCTAAACATCCAGCCTTCTTGTTTTGTTTTGTTCTTCCCTTTAGAAGACTAATTGCAGAAAAGCACAAACATGTAATCATTTCCTGCTCCCGGATGAGCATCTACAGGCTTGCAGAGAGGAAGGGATTGCAGGAAGGCGCTGCAGCCTAAGCTGCGGCCAGAAGCCGGTTCTAAGGTTAATTCGCGTAGGGAGCGTGCCGTCACGCTCCTCACCTATAAAGCGATGAGAGTAGGAGAAAAGATTCTTGGATATTTGCAGGCTCATAAAACAGTTTGTGTGGTGGAAAGACTGTGTTCCTTTTTTATCGACATGCGTTAGGTCAGCCAAGCAGCCCAGCTCCCACTTTGCTGGCATTCGCTGCATCACGCGGCCTCTTCACCCCTTTAATTAGCGCTCACGCCTTCCTCCAGAACTTGACCTGATTCTGCATGACCTTTCCCAGTCTCCCCTCCACTTCCTGTCCCAACTTGTCCCTGCTCTTTGCATTCTGCTCGCACAGTTCTTTTACAGAAGCATTGTGTTACATTTTTAAGCCTTCTGATGACTTTAACGTATTTCAAATAATTGTCTCGGCTTCCTGTCTCTCTTGTTCAGCCCAGCCTCTTTCATGTCATATGGTCATTAAATTCCTCATACGGGCACTTTGCTGACTGTTATGGAGGGATTCAAAGATATCCAAGAAGAGGTCCCTGCCCTCAACGATTTTGAAATCTAGGAGAGGGGATACTTATAATAATACCTAAGCAAAATTGACAGCTTTCTCTCTGTCAGGACATTTCCTTCCATTACCTTCAGCCTCATAATAATCCTTGAAATAGACACTAATGTTATTCTCACTTTACATATGTGATCACTAAGGCTCAGAGAGGTTAAGTAACTTGCTGAAGTCACACAGCTGGTAAACAGTGAATGTAATTACGACCTGGGAGTTCTAGCCCAAATGATTCCAAAAGCTGAGCCCTAACCACTGTGTGACATGGTAAGCACCAAGTAGCAATAACATGAGAAGGGAAAGTGCTGACGGCAAAGCCAAAACAGAATTTAAGAGCTGGGTGGTTTTAGAAGATGAGATAAAAACCAAAAGTGCTAGATGAGAACCTCTTCTTTGGGAAGGACCAGGCTCCCTGGCCCCAGGGTACTCAGGCAGAAGCTGGAGCCATCTGTGACGTTCTGGGTGCACGCCAGCACCTGGAAGAGGCCTCTGTAAGTCCTTCAGCTCTTGGTATGATGATTTTGGCAAGTGGCCTATAAGCTGAGCCTGGAAGGAAGGCTTCTTGTTTGGTGTGGACTGAGGGGAGAAGGTGTTTGGGGTGGAAAGAACCCAGGGACCAAATCTCCAGAGTCAGAACACACGAGGCATGCCTCTCATTTTGACTGGAGTCCCCACAAAGCTCACGCATTACCTGGGTCAGGAATATATATATATATATAAACACAATTGCTGTGTGACAGTTAAAGAAGCAATAAATGCGATCATTTAAGCCAGTGATTCTCAAACTATGCTCCTGAATTTATTCCATAAGCTAGACTCAGGAGTTCTGCAGGTAAAACTAAATAATTGCAGTTATTACAAATTTTCAGGGGCGGTAGAAGCATCTGGGTGTCCCAAAGGCATCTTGACCTCAATAGATTCATTTGAAATTTGTCTCTTAAATTTTTCTTCAAACTTTGGCAACTGCTATCCCTTATCTGCCAGTGAACGGTGACACAATAAAACAAATAAATGAGCAGAGCTAACAAAAATGAACAGAAAAACACAGAAATAACCAATTAGGCTTGGTATGACAGCTTGATTTTTCTTCACGGATAGTTGGTGGTACTTTTAGATTGCATACATATATTATAGTCATCCTTTCCACCCATAAGATTGTTCTTGGATCACTTCATAGAAACAAACACATCAGTATTTCATGGTGTTCTACAAAGAGCACCGCAGCTTCAGGTGCTCTCCTTTGCCTTCTGAATGTGCCGTGTGGCTGAGTGATGATTATGTAATTACTTTACTGCAGCGTGGATAAAAGTGTAGAAATTCTAGGGACTTCCCTGGTGGCGCAGTGGTTAAGAACGCAGGGGACACGGGTTCGAGCCCTGGTCCGGGAAGATCCCACACGCCGCGGAGCAACTAAGCCCGCGCGCCACAACTACGGAGCCTGAGAGCCGCAACTACTGAAGCCCGCGCGCCTAGAGCCCGTGCTCCACAACAAGAGGAGCCACCGCAATGAGAAGCCCGCGCACCGCAACGAAGAGTAGCCCCCGCTCGCCGCAACTAGAGAAAGCCCGCGCGCAGCAACAAAGACCCAACGCAGCCAAAAATAAATAAATAAATAAATAAAATTGATTCTTTAAAGAAAATAATAATAATAGAAGTGTAGAAATTCTAAATGTGGGACGTACGGTTAGGCTGGGGGAGGACATTTTGAAGGGTTGGTGGAACATGGTTCCATTTAAGGATACAACTACAACACAAGGAGGTGCCAAGCCTTCTCTCCCATTAGCTGTGCTTCCCCCGCAGCAGGGACCCTCCACCCATGAGGCTGCATCGGAATCACCCCGGGAGCTTTTTCAAAACGGACCCAAACCACTAGCTCCCCCGAGGACAGCTCACCCCCAAGCCTGTCTCAAGCCTCTGGCTTGTGAGAGTCTCAGAGGCCCATGGGAGGAGGAGGCCAGCACAGTATGAAAGGGCCCCACAGGAGATCTCCACCCCTTCACCTGCTTTGAGAACCTCCACCTAGACGCCAATGATCAGGACCTTTAACGATGGTTCACCAATGATCTAAATGTTCCCATTTTAAACAGTCCCTTTGGCCAGCAGGGGGCTGTGACCCTCATCTCCTCCCCGAGCCCACCCTTCTCCCCTGCCCTGCAAGACAACCAGCACTGGGATACGATGTCCCAAGCCCTGAAAGAGGCCCCTGTGACCGATCCTCCTGCAAAGCCAATGTGGACCAGAGCAGCTCTGCCCTCTGGAGCCTGGTCGGCACCAGTGCCTTGCGCTACTCAGCCTGGAGCTGATGCCACCCCAGCCTCACACCGCTGGTACTGCCAGAGCCCCCCCGTCTGCTCCCAGCGGAGCCCGCCAGGAACCTCCAACTCAACATACTCAAGACTGAGCTCGTCATCTCCCGTTCTAACCCAGCTCCTCTCCTGTAACTTCAAACTCAGGGGGCAGTACCACCATCCACCGGGCTGCCCAAGCTAGAAACCTGGGCGCCACCACTGAATTCTCATTCTCTCTCCCATGACCCTTCACCCATAACTGATCAAACATCGAGACCTGCTCATTTTATTTACCTGGCTTTCCTATGATCACAATCCTAGCTCAGGTCCTCATCATCCCATCTGGATTTACTGCAACAGGTCTCCTGGGCTCAGCCTTTTCCCCCATGAATTCCATCCTCCGTGATGCTGTCAGAGGGGTCTATATATTTACAAAGCAACTCACATAACCAATGACACCATCATTGCTGGACAGCCAATAGAGCCCAAGCCCCTTCATATATTACACAAGCCCTGTGTTCCCCACCTTTATCCCCTACCTCGCCTTGCCTGGTATTTTAAGCCCCATCAAGACAAAACTGTTTCTCTGTTGCCTCCCTGTTACTTGAACCTGATCATGCTACCACCTCCTTTTGCCTTGAAGGCTGACATTCAACAGATATCACCAGCCATTTCTGATCCCACCTCTCCCCTCCCAGGGTCAGATGCCCTTCCCAAAGCCCCCATGATCCCCAGTGCTTGCCCCCAGGTCACCCTATCGATTTATATTGTCTGTTTATGTTTGTCTCTTGCAGTGAATGTGAGCTCCTTGAGGGCAGGGGCTGTGTTTTCTACTGTCCCTGAATTGCCAGTCATAGAGCAGAATTTCACAGAGGGTGAAAATGTAAAGCAAACTGCAGCACAGAAGCATGGGCCTCCCCGGCCTTCCACCAGGAAGTATCAAAGTCGTGACCACCCACAAACCTGTACATGGTGTCTCATCCTGTGGGCGTCTCTTGCCTATTAAGACATCTCCCCTAGTCTCTAAAACAGAGGCCTGTGGGAGGGGAGGACGCACAGTGCCTTCTCTCATTCAGCCCTGATCATCCTTCTCCGTCTCCACATGTGGACGTACCAGAGACATCAGCCAAGACCCAACACCCCACCAAGCTCTGTTTCCCAGGACCGGAAGCCATCTGAGGTGCTCTGTCACCTCCCTAGACACACACACAGGTCAGGCGTCTCCTCCCTGCCCAGCTCTGCTCCCATGCGCCCCCCCACTGGCTTCCCCCATGGCCTGAGTGCCCCACCACTGGCTTGGCCCCATTCAGCAGCCACCTGACGATTGGCCTGACACCCTGCCAGACTTCTGCTTGCCCAACCTGACCCTCTGAGAAGCAGAGAGTACTGCTGGGCCTTCAAAGGGCCGCCCATGCCTCTTAGCATAGTGTCAGAGAGGAGAAACATGGCTTCTGACATGGAAATCTGTTCTGCTCCCCCTTTCTGATATTTAGTTGGGTATTTACCAAGTGCGTGGCACTCATCAACCATCTTACAAAGGGCAATTTAATGTCATGGGTGAGAATATGGGCTCCATAGACAGGCCCGGGTTCAAATCCCAGGCCTGGCACTTAGTGGTTGTGTGACCTTGGGCAAGTTACTCTCTGTGCCTTTCTGTGCCTCAGCTTCCCATCTGTAAAATGGGAATGATAGCAGCACCGTCTCCATCACAGGATCGCTCTGAGGAATAAACGAGCTAGCGAAGAACGGTGCCGGGGATGTCGTGAGGGTTACCCAAGTACCAGCTACCATCACACACCGTATGTGTGTATCTCAGCAACTCCTCACCACGACCTCATTTTACAGATGAGGGAGGACTGAGACGCGAGCCAGGCCAGAGCCGAGCTCCCCCAGCCTCCACATCCTCAACGGCACAGGCTGCACGCGGCCCAGATCCCCTCAGTCAGGGAGCCAGGCTTCTGTTCCCAAGGGTTAAACTGCGCAAGACGTTCTGCACCCTCATACAAATATTGCTTATCTTTTTAGTAGGAAGCGTGATCTAAGCTAATTCGGAAGTAGGGAATGTCTCATACTAAAAAACAGTTCTTTTTATGAAAGCCAAAGCGAATAAACAAGAACCCTTGCCAATTAAAACCCGACCAAGCCACTCCATTAGCAGGAAAATGATGGGGTGGCGGAGCAAGGGCTCAGGGTTTTGAGTTCTGACTCGATGTCTTCAACAGGCACCTCCACGGTGCCCCGGGACCATCAGAGACCGGTGCACACAGACTGTGGCTGCAGGTGGGGCTCCCGTGCCTTCAGCTGCCGAAGGCTGTCTGGCAGGAAGCACGTTGGTGCCCTGGCGGTTTCTGGGGCCACGTGAGCTAACTGCCAGGTTATACTTCTGCAATTACAGCCCCCGGGGACCAGCCATGTGAAACGGACATTGGTTGCTCTAATTTAGAAAGGCTCAAGCAGTAGCCCTTCTAGAGCAAGGGAAAACTCGGGAAGGAAAAATTGACTTGAGTTCAGGTTCTGTGGTGACAAACAGCATGATAAACAGGAGTGTTGCAGCTGGATGATTAATGAGGCTTGGGAGCCTGTGCATTTGGCTTTGAAAGATTGTAAATACATGGGGCTCCTCGAGCACAGCCCTTCGGTTACAAATTACAAGTCATCTTTCAATTGTTGTCCCGTTCCACCTCTTGTTTTGAACAGAGTGAGCACGCAACTTTCAACCCGCCAGCCGTGGAGCTGCAGGCACCCCGGGGCCTGGAGAACCACCTGCACCCACCAAGCTGCTCTGCGTGAGCACGGTTAACAAGGCATTCAGCTGGGATTCGACCGGCAACGTTCCTCCACCTCACTGCACGCTTTGGTGTCGACTGGGAGGCTTGGTTCTGACTGTTCAGTGTTCAGGGATAGTGACTTCATGAACACTTCTGAGATCCCATTTCTGCACGTATCACCAGTCACGGAGATAAAGAGCTGTGCAGGCCATTACTTTTAAAATGTAGTAGATGTATTTGTGTTTGGAGAGGCTTAATGATACACTCAAGAATCCACTATTAGGAGTTGTTTGCTTTCAGGAAGAGAACGTTATACCTGAAAGATATGTTTGAAGAAAACGGCCACGTGGCAACAATCCACAGTACGTCAGTGCATTTGTAGCATAATCATTACACCTGCTAACTGGGGCTTCTGTGTGATTTCAGTCCTTGGTGTGAGACACACACACACACACACACACACACACACACACACACACACACACACACACACCAGCAAGCATATATGCTCTGCAGCTTAAAATCTCAGGCTCAACAATACAAAAGACATCTGCGCCATTTGTCTCAGACTCAGTCAGAGCCTACTTCTCCTAACATGAATTCCCTTACCTTTTGAAATTCAGGACAGTAGATATTTAGTTTACCTGGGCTCTTTGTAATTAAACTCAACCTTCATCTTAGTTGGAAGAAATTCTCTTTCGAACTGAGAAAGAAGCTTCCCTCCAAGTTTAACCAAATCTGAGAAAAGTACAATTTGTTTTTGTTTTCATTTCTTTTCCTTAAATGCATTGGCCAGAATTGTCCCTGGTCTTTAAGCCAATCAGTTGAGCAATATCTGGTCAGACCCCCTTAAAAACACATTTCTTTCTCTTTGCTGTATTTCTCCCATACAGTTAAAGTATGAAATATTTCATAACCTATGGGGTTTGCACCTGGCAGAGTGGCTCAGCCAGAGCCGTCTGAGCTTCACGTGGTGCCGCCCTTGCCCCTCCGTTCTCTAGAAAGCTCTGTGAGTCAACAGCAGATACTTTACTTGAAGTGTTTCCTCCTGGGGGGAGAACAAAGGCAAAGGCTCCTGCCCTTATCTGCTCTTATTCAAAGGCTCTACTAGTTACGGGATAGAATTTCATCAGAAAAGATGGGACAATTAAATAAATTCTGTTTCCCAAAAGTAACCCACAGTCCGGGACTTCCCTGGCGGTCCAGTGGTCAGGACTCTGTGCTTTCACTGCAGAGGGCCGGGCTTCAATCCCTGGTCGGGCAGCACAGCCAAAAGGAAAAAAAACAGAAAAGTAACCCACAGGAAACCAGAGGTACCGAGAATATCCCATGACTTTTGTTGCTGCTGTGTTCGAAGACAATGTGGACTAAAGCACGACCACCCACCTCATCACGTGAGCCAGAAACCCGGAAGTCACCCATGTGCTCGCCTCTTGGCTTTGTCCCCACGTGCAGTCAGTCACCTCGTGCGGCTGAGCGCACCTCTCGCCAGCCTGGAATCCACCCGCGGGCTTCGTCCCCTCACCCCTGCCCCCCGAACCGGCGGTCTCTGTGCTGCAGGCCTGCCTTCCCCGTCCCTCCAGCACGGCTCCGGCAGTGAGGGCTCCAAATGCAAGTTCAACCAACTCCCCTTCCTAGCGGGCTCCTCGCCGCCCACAAAACAGCGTCGCAGCGCCTTAGCGTGGCGCGCAAAGACCTGCAGGACTGTGCCTCGGCCGCCCCTCTTCTTCCCGGTGACCACACACACCTCACCGTCCTGGGATTAGATGTGCGTGGGTCGGCCTCACCTCCTTCACTGCGAGATCCTTGAGGGCAGGCCCCGTCTCTTTCAGATCGGGACCACCAGCGCCTTACATGGGAAGAGCTCCCTTGCTAAATGAATCTATAACCTAAAAAATAATTTTTATGCCCTGCCTTAGTCCAGACAGGATTTGAGCTATAGCAAATGAGTAAAGTTTACAAATACAATCTCCATCCCACTCAGACGGTAAATACACTGACCCCTAGCTTATTTGACGTGTTCACATGGGTCTGTGAATGCATCAAATAAGCTATGAGGTCTGTGACCACCTTCAGAGGGCTCCGCTGTAAATATTAATAATATTAATAATCGCTGCCATTTGATGTATGTATCAAGCACTTCATATTACATCCCCACAAGTCTCTAAAGCAGAGTTTCCTCTTTCACAGGTGAAGAAGCTAAGGCAAGGAAAGCTTAAGAAATGTGTCCAGAGTCACACAATCAATAACGAGAGAAGACTCGGTCCCGGGGACTTTTTCTCTCCAAGGCCCGGGCTCCTCCCGCTGTGTCATGCTGCCTCTCTGTTTAAAGCCTGGCTTCTGACCTGACGAGCGCTGCCAAGAGTTTAAAACAGTTTGCTTATGTCATTGTCATGGGCGGCAAAGGCTGTGGCGGACACTGCAGTGTGGCCTTAAAGGAAGAGGCGAGAACTTATGCTTAGAGGAAGTATTACCCGAACCCTGATCACGTCTGCCTTTACCCCTACCCGCACCTCCGGGCTCATACTCGGGAGCCCTAGAAGCTGCCGAAGAGACACCCTGACCGAACCTAGTAAACAGGCAACCTGACTATTGGCATCGATTGCCCAAAGGGTACCCTGGAAACAACTGTAAGATCTGCAAGCCCCTGGGAGAGAGGGTTTGCTCCAAACCCCTTTGCAACTCACCCACGACAGGATATCTGGTCTGCTTTCTAGGGATGGAATCAGCCCCGGAGGCTCCCAGGACAGAGGCGGCACACCGGGGTTCCAGGCTCTGGGGATGGGGGTGTGGAGGGAGGAGCTGCGGAGACCGCTCTGGGGAAAGACGCAGTGACTTAGACCCCTGTGAGCCAAGCGGAGCGACCCCTAGATGGGAAGAGCTTCAGGCCAGCTTGTTGCAGCAAGCATTCTGCTCCCCTGGATAGCCAGTGTGTTCAAAGAGCCCACCTCATTGCTGGAAAAGGCAGAGAAGTGCCCAGCCAGGAGCCAGGCAAACCCCCAGCCAAGACCCGGCAGCACGCTGTAGGGGAGTGACTGAGGCTAGCAGACCAGGGTGGGAGGAGAGAGGAGGGAGCTATCATTTACTGTGCCAAGTCCTAGGGCTTAGGCCCTGACCCAAGATGAAAAACGCCGTCCATGGAAGATGCTGCTCCTGCCTCACTCAAAACCACTCCAACCTCCTTCTAGCAAGACTTCCTATGCACTCAAGTCCGTAACGCTAGAGATCTTCCAACGCCCCTGCCCTGGGGTTTCCGTAAGTAACCTCCCAGGTCAATTATAAGAACAATAGCATCTTTTCCCAGGCTTACTCCCTGCTCCAGGTGCAGGATGTAGTGTGAGACTGTTCGTGGCCACCACACTGCCCTCCGGAACCACAGAGGTGGGCGTGCTTTGGAGCTTCTCCAGCAGGGGTGACAAAGGCACTAATGTCTAGTCAATCTCTAACCTCATGGGTGCCGAGCAGCACCAACACAGCTTCCTGGTTCGGCAGCTTTCCTGCCTGCAGCAGAGGCAGCGTGGTCTGGGCAGCAACGACCTGCCCAGGCCAGTTTTGCAGCCGGGCTCTGGGAGCTGGACCTGCATGCCCTGCCTGGAGCCTCCTTCTCCAGCCACCATTCTGTAACCCGGTGGTTCTCAGAGGGAGACTACTGGGCCAGCGGTATCATCAGTAACTGGGAACTAGTTATAAATGCACATTCTTGGGCCCCACCCCAGACCTGCTGAATCAGAAGCTCTGGCAGTGTGGCCCAGTCATCTTGGCTTTAACAAGCCCTTCTGGTGATTCTGACGCATGTAAAGTCTAAGAGCCTGTGCTACAAGCCAACAGCCTACAATAAATCCACTTTGGCTGAAACCAACTAGAGTGGAGTCTGTTGTCTGCAACTGAACCCTGACTGAATCACGGTTCCCGCTCTCATGCTGTCCATAAGGATCACAATCAATTATGACAAAACAGCAGGATGTTCTGGAGAAGAACAAAATACACTCACTTCACCCAGTCAAGAATGGTGATCTCCCAACTTCTTTTATTATATAGCCTTCTCAAAACTTTTGAACATCTACCCTCAATAGTTACACTTATTCCTAAATTGTATAAATACTCTATTAATATATCATAAAACACATATAAACAGAACCTTAGCAGATGAGATTTTTAAATGAACATAAAACAAAAATTCTAATGTTTTCATCCTGCACCCCTATGGGTGACACTTTTAGTGATCACTGGTCTAGAATGTAGGAAAACCTTCCAGCAGAAGTAATAGCAGAATCAAAGAAATTAAAAGATGGTGAATGATGCATTTGTGGAAATGTAAGTAGACAACAGTGACTGTAAAGAAGGAGGGAGTAACCAGAGATGATGATGATGATGGCGACAATAAATAATATTATTGAGCAAATAACACTGTCATTTAGCTCTGAAAGCAACCCTATGAAGTAGGGTTATTATTACCTCCATTTTTCAGGTTGGGAAACTGAGGCTCAAACGTCTCCTGTCTAGTAAGAGGCAGAGCTGGGTTTTAAAACCAAAATCTGAGTCTTTCTACTGGCAGTTTCTGGCTTGGGCTACTGTGTGGTTCGTAGAGCCATTGGCTGGGACAGAGAATTCCAGAGGGAAGATGATAAGTTTTGTTTTGACGTTTGAGGTACCCATGGGATATCCCACTGGAGCCATCCAATACACAACTTAATATATGACAAAGATGCTGAAACAACTGAACATCCATATGCAAAAAAAAAAGCACTTTGATTCATACCTCATACCATATATAAAAATGAACTTGACATGGGCATAAACCTAAAGGTAAAACCTAAATCTATGTTTTGAAGAAAACATAGGAGAAAATTTTTGTGACAAGATTAGGCAAAGATTTCTTAGATATGACAGCAAAAGCACAATCCATAAAAGAAAACATTGATAAATTGGATTTCATCAAAATTTTAAATTCTGCTCTTTGAATGACACTTCTGAGAGAATGAAAATAAAAATCACAGATTCCAGAAAATATTTGCAAAGTACGTATCTGTACCTGTATCCAGAATACATAATGAACTCTCAAAACTCAATAGGAAGAAAATGAACAATGCAATTTAAAAATAGGCAAAAGATTTGAGTGGACACATCATTTAAAAGGAGATACATGATGGGGACTTCACCGGTGGTCCAGTGGGTAAGACTCTGTGCTCCCAGTGCAGGGGGCCCAGGTTCGATCCCTGGTCAGGGAACTAGATCCCACATGCATGCCACAACTAAGAGTCCGCATGCTGCAACGAAGATCCCACATGCTGCAACTAAGACCCGGAGCAGCCAAAATAAATAGGTAAATAAATAATTTTAAAAAGGAGATATATGAATGGCAGCGATCGATGCTCAACATCATTAGGGAAATGCAAATTAATATCATAATGATATACCACTACATACCTATTAGAAAGGCTAAAATCAAGAAGACCAGCTATACTAAGTATTGGCAAAGACGGAGAGGAACTGGAACTCTCATATGCTGCTGGTGACAATGCAAAATGGTGTAGCCATTTTGGAAAAAGTTTGGCAGTTTTTAAAAAGTTAAATGCACCTTCCATATAATCCAACCATGCCACTTCCAAGTATCTTCCCAAAAGAAAGAACAGCATGTGTTCATACAAACACTTGTGCATAAATGTTTGCAGCAGCTCTATTCAGAGTCTCAAAAAATTATAAACAAAAAAAATGATTAAACCAGGTGAAAAAAGGAGACAAAACCATTATGGTTGAAGATAATAACTTGGTATAGTCAAGAATCAACTAAAATCAAGATCATGTTCTTGAAACCCCCGTTCTAGGACACTCCAACATTAAGAAATTAAACCCTTATAGGAAAACAATAGGGAAATTTATCATCAGCAGAAAAGTTATAATTATTTTCATATTTTTAAAATAAAATAACATGGATAAGACAGTAAGTAAAGACAATGTGGTACTTCATCACTTTATATTCCTATTAATAAATGAAAACTTATTTTTTATTAGAAAGAAACTGTAAACAAACTTTAACATGTCCTTTCACAGGTAAATGGATAAACTGTGGTGTGTCCATCCCAAGGAATACTACTTAGTCGTGAAAAAGGAATGAACTATTGATACACACAACGACCTGGATGAATCTCCAAATCATTACACAAAGTGAAAGAAGTTACACAAAAAAGAGTGCATACTATATGATTCCATTTCTATAAAACTCTAGAAATGGCAAATTAATCTATAGTGACAGAAAGGAGATTGAGTGGTAGCCTGGAAGTGAGGGAAGGAGGAGGGACAGAGAGATTACAAAGGAGCTGGAGGAAACTTTGAAGATGACAGATACGTTCATTATCCTGATCATGGTGATGTTTTCATGAGTGAAGACAGATGTCAAAATTTATCATATTGTACATTTAAAGTATATATAGATTATTGTATGCTAATTATCCCTCAATTAAGCTGTTAAAAAGGAAAAATAAATTAAAACAAAAAGTCACTCAATTTACATGGTAATTTTTTTTTTTTAAAAAAGGTTATTCACAATAACCTTTGTGAACTGATTGATTAAAAATCACAGTGCAGCTATGATTAAACCATGGATTGGTCTGCTAGGGCTCCCATAACAAAGCATCACAGACCTGGTGGCTTAAACAGCAGAAATGTATTGTCTTACAGTCTGGAGGGTAGAAGTCCAAGGTCAAGGCGTCAGCAGTGTTGGTTTTTTCTGAGGCCTCTCCCCTTGGCTTGTAGATGCCACCTTCTTCCTTGTCCTCACATGGTCTTCTCTCTGCACATGTGCAAGTCTGTGTCTTAGTCACTTCTTCCCATGAGGACATGAGTCATATGTGATTACAGCCCACCCTAATGGCCTCATTTTAATTCAATCACCTCTTTAAAGACTCTGTCTCCAAATACAGTCATGTTCTGAGGTTCTGGGGGTTAGGGCTTCAACATATGAATTGGGGAATAAGACACAATTCAACCCATAATAAACCATAAACCGTGTTTCCATTTATATTACAGCACTTACCGCACAGTTCATTTAGACGTGGCCTAATTTCTTTTAGGATGTTCTGGTTATATGATTTGCATGATTCATAGAAGAGAGATTTTCTTGAATTAGCAATTCTACTAAACTGCCAAAAGCTGTACCTGAGCCTCTAAAAAACCCCAGACAGACAAGAGATAAACAGGCAGGAGGAAATGTGATCTTTGGGGAGGTGGGTTGGTGGGGGAGACAGGGCTGGAGACATAAAGGAAGGCCTGGCAGTTATTCCTTCCAATGACATCCAGTAGGAATGAGAAAAGAGACAGGATCACAAAGTTGGTTTCCCTTTATGTCCGGTCCTGGCTTACCATCAGTCTGCCTGGATGGACCCACATGACGTTTCTGTCTAGTCTGGTCTGAGGCCTATTAGTCCTGGGTAACTGGAGAGACACCGCAACCTCCAAAGGAAAATCGTGACTTTACGACTTGAACAAACGGCCACATTTCCAGGCAAAGCTCCTTCCTTGCTGTGAGGCCAAACTGGCAGCTGCTGCATTTGTGAGCCCCCCTTTCTGTAGATGCCAAGGGCAGGAAATTCAAGCCAGAAATTCAGGCAGGTGGGAAGATCAGGTGTGATGTGAAGCAGGATACCCAGCGGACAACCACCTGCTCAGTGAAGCCCAAGCGTGGGCCTTTGAAAAGCCCTGGGTCACTAGTTCACACGCTGAACTGTGTTTTTGTTCAGAGGAGCTAATAAAGTTCGATTTAGAATCTGCATGGGTTTCTAGATGTCAAAGCATTTTTACTGGACCTGTGATGAAAATGTCCCCTTTGGTGTGAGACCCTTGGACTTGTATGTGGAATCGGGGAGCAAATATCTTACCTTGGGCTGGAGTTGAATTACCTGCAAACTGATAACGTGAGTGACAGATGAGCATCATCCGTTTAGCTGTCAGATATGCACCCCTACCTTGTACTACACCCAAAGGAATCATAATCCCTTTTCCAGAGACGTTTTTAAAAGAAAAGGTAAATTACTTCATTTAGTTACGTGTTTGACAACCCTCCCATACATTATTCCAACGCTGAGGTGGAAATAGGAGGATCCGAGGACCCAGCTGTGCTGCCAATTTGGGGGATTCATTTTGCCCTCTCCAGGCCTCCTTTCTTCACAAGGAACTGCTGCTGATTCTTTGATTTCTACCTAAACCCTCACAGAGTAAATTAAGAGGCAGGAAGACCTTAATACAGTATTTGAGCTGGACTTAAGGTCAAGTGGGCAACTAGAGAATTATGATTATTAAGGATTATGATTTTATTGATAATTATTATGGTGACCATTTATTATCTGCTATGTGTCAAGCACTGTTCCAGACTATAATTATAAAATTTAATTCTCACCATAGCAAGAAGTAGATAATAATATTCACCATTTTTACATCAACAAAAGGAGGTTCAAGGAAATTCCTTGCCCAGGGACACACAAATCTTAAGCAGCAAAGCTGAATTCAGACCTCGATTTGTCTGATTTCAAAGCCCACCTCTTGCTTCTCCACCACCTCTCACTTTTCCGAAAAAAGGCCCTAAAATATATTTTGGATTGTGTTTGAGTGTTGTTATTTGGTGAGTTATCTTTGTATGTCTATTTAGAATGTAAGCTCCTTAATACGAAAAGACTAGGTCTTTTTCTGGCTTTTGTTTAGCAGAATACACAAATTTGTCTCTTTAAAATGTGACTTGAAGGTCTGTATCTGACTCGATTTTTGTACCAACATCAGGCTCCTGGTTTTGACAATGGACTGTTGTTACATAAAATTGTATTGTCAAAAAAAAAAAAAAATTGTATTGTCGGGGAAGCTGAGTGAAGTGTACGTGGGACTTCTCTGTACTACTTTGCAACTTTTTATGAGTCTTTATCTAGTTCAAAATAAAAGTATTTTTTAAATGTTACTTGATAATGATAATAAGGGGCACTGTGGTATATAGAACAAACAGAACCTGGGTCCCAGGTTCTAAAGCTGCTCTCCAATAACTGCTCTGTGTGGCTTTGTATAAGTCCTATGTCCACCTGAGGCCTGGCAAAGTCCAGATGGTGTCCAAGTCCCATTTAAGCCTTGAGTTATAATTTCTGTTGTTAAAAATAATACATTCTACAGGAGTTATTAAGTGACCAGGTTGGGATTTGAACTTTTGATGGCTGGGTACCAACCTATATTCTTTCCTCTATAAAACACTGGAAAAGAAGTTTCTGTGACCGCAGAGATGATTTTTACTTGTTCTGATTAATTGTGGCTAGTTGCTAATAATTGTGCAAATAATTGCTAATTAGTAAACTGTTAAAGTAGCATTCTGGAATTCCCAGGACCGTCTGACTGTAAAAAAAAAAAGAAATTTTAAATCTTGGCTAGGAAAAAAAAAAAAAACAACATTCTAGACTTCCACTTTTGGATGCAAGAGTCTATATACATCTAACTTGCTCCCTCCCAAAACACACTAAAACTATAGTAAAGAGATGTTTTACAGACATATCCACAAGGACAGACGGGACAGGAGAGGAGACAACAGCAAGGAAATGACAGAAGCTGGGAGGCGGGTGAGTGAGTGAGGAAGGATTGACAGGCCTGGAGCTGGCGGCAGTAGACAAAGCTAAGGACGAACCCATTTCACACTCCAGAACCTTCACGAAGCCCAGGAACCAACAGCACCCGGTACCTCTGGAGACGGGAACACAAAGAGGGTGGCTAAAGGC
This sequence comes from Balaenoptera borealis, assembly GCF_965194805.1. Classification (NCBI taxonomy): domain Eukaryota; kingdom Metazoa; phylum Chordata; class Mammalia; order Artiodactyla; family Balaenopteridae; genus Balaenoptera; species Balaenoptera borealis. The sequence continues at coordinate 8,198,508 of NC_138877.1, forward strand.
CTGGGTGAAAGCCCCGGAGACACAGATCTCTAGACTGCTTTCCCCACTCTGCACCTCTGGGAGCCAGCTTTTCCTCATCCGACCAGAGTGTAGAGATTTCACGCTCCTAAGAGTGCAAGATAGAAGTGTGTGGGCCGGGAAGTTGAAAGTATCATGTGAAAACCAAGACGGGTAGATGACTGTACACACAATGAACGCTGAGCACTGAGACCTCCCTCCCTCCTCCCCCAGCTTAGCTCCCAGAACACGGGCAGTCAAGTCTAAAGCTTCCAGGCAGGAGGCTAAAATTCTGCTATGGAGAATCTGACCAGCCCAAGAAAAACAGGCCCAAGATACTGAAGTTCGGGAATGCTCAACAAATGGTCCACGCAGCCAGCTTGCCCCACAGGGAAGCTCACACTCAGCAAATCCTGCCTGGAGCTCAGAGCTTCCCGTTAGCTTTTTGGTTCTAACTCTATCATGACGACAGATACAAAACAAACAAGAGAAAAAAAGCGACTGGGAGTTTATGCAGGGAGAAGAAAACTTTCCCCCAAATAATTAATATCCTCAGAGAGTTGACAGAGGAGATATGCAAAAGGAACAGAGTGCTATTAAAAAAAGAAACATGTAGAGAACAACAGCAGAAAGAGCTCTGGGAATTAAAAACATGAGTGCACAGATGACAAATTAAATAGAGAGGCTGGAAAAAAAAGTTGGTGGGAAGTATCCCAGAAACTAGAGCAAAAAGACAGAAAATGCTAGAGAAAAGAAAACTAGAGGATGAGTCCTGTAAGTGTGATGTTTAAATAGTAGAAAAAGTCTCAGAAAGAGAGAAAAGAAAAATAGAAAAGGGAATAGTCTCAGAAAGAGAGAAAAGAGAAACAGAAAAGAGGAAATCATTCACAAAACTCTTCAAGAAGTTTTCCCAGAACAGAAGTACAGGAGATTCCAGAATGAAAGTGTCTACCAAGTACCCAACACAATGGATGAAAATAGACCAAGGAACATCACTGGGACATTTCTAAACACTGGAGACCACTGGGATCAAACAAGATCCTACGGGTTTCCATAAAGATAAAATAGGTCAAATTCAAGGATCAGGAAACACACTGACCTCAGACTTTTAAAAGGAAAAAGACAATGGACAGAGGGTCCAGTTCTCGGTAAGATGCCAAACGGATCCTCCACCCAGACTCTCCTGTGGATTGCCCTTATAAAACCTGGGCAGAATGACACAGCAGCTGCTAGAGGAATCTGAAAAGTAAACAGAAACAGGCAGATTGACAAAGAAGACTGGAATCCAAAGTACCACTAAACCAACAGTGTGAGCGTCATTTTTTCCTCTGGAATATCCAGCTTTGACTCAAGGCAGTGTGACAGTCATGGCACCAATAGCCTGGAGTACCAGAAAGTGGAATATTATTCAGCAATAAAAAGGAACAAATTATTGACTCATGCAATAGAATGGATGACTCAGATGCATTTTGCTAAATGAAATAAGCCAGATGCAAAAGACTATTATATGCTTCCCTTTATTTAACATTCTGGAAAAGGCTACACTATAGGGACAGAAAACAGATCAGAGATCACTAGGAGACAAGGTACAGGGAGGGACTGACCATAAAGAGGAAGCATGAGGGCATTTTTGTGATAGAATTATTCTGCATCGTAACTGTAGTGGTAGATACACAACTCTATGCATTTGTCAAAATCCATAGACCTGTACACCACAAAGAGTGAAATTTGCTACGTGTAAATTAAAAAAAAAAAAAAAAACCAGGATGTGGGAGTGACCCCACAATAATTGAAGCCGTAACAAATTAACTTAAGTGTCACCAATGAATAACATAACCACACGGAAAGGGGTGAAGAAAAGAACTTTTGGAGCTTTGAAAACAGTATTTAACAGGATACTGTCAGGTTTAAGACAAAAAGCACTCTATACAAATATAATACCTACTCCAGTCAGTAAATCTGTTTTTCAGAGGGGATGGGCTAGCACTTCTCAAATTACTTTATGTGCATACTAGGGTTGAACAACACAGTAAATACCATGTAGATCATGAGAGCCAGGTTTCTCATTGTCAGAGAAAGAAGTTACAAATAGGGAAAGGGGGAAGGTTGGAATGAACTTTGTGGTGCTGGGTTAGAATCAGAGGTATCATATGAACTCATGTGATTTAAGTTGTGATTTAAGTATGTATACAGATTGATAAAGAAGGAAAGAAATATGTGTATATACATGGGTCATTAGATATACATACATTTCCTAGCCCTGTCTCCTGGGAAGACCTAGAAGCAATGACACCACAGTAACAGTGAGCACACCTAGTGCCTGGATGTTGGTCTCTAAATAAGATGATTTATTAAAGGGAACCAGGGGTCCTTGGAGAAGTGGTTGATCCAGCTGGGAAAGCGAAAACATAAATGAGCCTGGGGTATCTTGTGAGGTCAGAAAGTAAGAAAGTGTTCAAAAAAGGATGGGGGGACAGGACTGAAATAACACAGAAACCAACCTGAAAGTGTTCCCAATGGCCAAAACTGGAACAATTCAAAATATAATATAAACGACCGTATAATTAGATTAGCGCCCATAGGATAAAATAAATACCCATGAGTCCATACTAATGTATATACATACATACATACATAGGGGGAGAAGAGGCAGCTCTTCCTTACAGAAGGATTCCAATTAACAAATGTAGAAGAAATGAGGAAAATACAAAATCACCATTAGAACACCACAGTAATAACTGATGCAGGCAAGAGTCACCAATGAACGCTACAATTAGTGAACAAAAGCTTGAAGAGAAACGGGATATTTGCATAATCTAACAGTATCTCCCCCCAAGATATTTATTAACTAAAAAAGGAAAAATAGTAACTCTACCCAGTCTCTTAGGCAAATGAGGAAGGTAAACATCACCAGTAATAAGAATTATCAACATCACGAATCCCTTGACATGATACACTGAGAAGGGCACATTCCTTCTGTTGTATCCTTGCTAAGAATTCATCATGAGAAATCAACAGACAAACCAACCCAAACGGAGGGATGTTCTACAAAATAACGGATTGGTATTCTTCAATAGTGACAAAATCATGAAAATGATCAGGTGAAGACTGAGGAACTGTCACAGATTGGGAAAAACTAAGCAGAAGTAACATCTAAATGTAACGTGGGATCCTGGATTGGATCCTGGGACAGAAAAGGGGCATCAGTGGGAAAACTGATGAACTCCAAATAAACCTATAGTTAATAGTATTAAACCAAAGTTAATGTCTTGGTTTTGATAATTGTACTATGATTATGTAAGATGTAAACATTAGGGAAAGCTGGGTGAGGGATATATGAATATCCTCTTACTATTTTCACTTTTCTGTAAGTCTAAAATTATTGCAAAATAAAAGGTGTTTGTTTTTTTTTTTAAGTACATACTACGTTAAAACGTCACTTTACATCCTAAGCTGACCTGTCCCAGCTAACTGCTGAGGTTTATCCAGTAATGATGTAGACTTATAAATCACACCAGAGCTCAACCCTAACAGACGTGTGAGTTGGTGTCCGGGCCAGCTGCCTGGCCGGCCCTCTTGCCCATTTCTCTAGTATACGTCAGCCACAGGCTTGGTTACAATTCCCAGGCCTTGGACTTTGCTGGACCAGAAAAAGGAAGAGGAAGGGGAAGCGAATAGCCTCTGGGATGGAAGCTGCCTTCTGTGCTCTTTTCAGCTGCTTTCGGCTCCGGCTCTGTGGCGCTCAAATCTCTAAGGAAGCTACTCTTTCACCGTGCCCAAAAGATTACAGAATGATAGAAGGTAGGCTGGACCTGTGCCGTCTGTTTATGCCCTCAGGATTTTAAAAACCGTCTCTATGTTTACAGATCTGAGTTTCCATTTCACGTTTGTGGGGAAATAGCTAAGCAGCCTTGCCAGGCGGTAGCAAGACTCTTCATGTTCAGAAGCTCCTCCATGTAGAAGAGCAGGTTAAGTCCTGAAAGCCTTTCTTAAGAGCACCGTGTCCTTCCAGTTGCCTGGGAGGGGTTTATGCTTGCAGCCCTCAGATTTACTTCCACTAAACAGGAGTGTTTCAAAACCAAGCCTAGGCTCCTCCTCTGAGCTGGTGTACGTCCTCTCAAGCATATTTTCCCCAGCAAATCAGCGTTCTCTGCACTGGAAGCGCACTGGGAGAGACCCCATCCGCAAATACTGTCAGAATCTCCCCAGCAGTGTCACAGACACCGCCCCACGCACTTGAAGTCAGGCACGTTCAGAAGGGTCTTGTATGGAGGAAACATCCATGGCTTGGGGCCAATGCGTCATCACTCCAGGTCTTCAGACAAACTCCTGGCATGCTCCTGAGGGAGCCTGTTGATGTGGAACCTCCAAGCCAGGACACTCCAGATCCTTTGGGTTTCGTCTATCACTTGTCCTGTCTCTTGCTGATTATTGTTGACTGTTGAGAGGAGGCAGCTTCAGACATTACACAGCTACCCTTGTCTTTTAGAACCTTTCCTAACATTGAATGACTCGGTCCATACACAAGGCCGACATTCACGATTTTTTTCACTGTTTTCCATTTTTTTCTAATCCTCTCTTGTTTGTAATGTATATTCGTAAACCCCTCATGGACATGACATAGGGTTAAAAATGTTGGTAAAATACCTCAGGCTCAGCATGAGCAGAGCAAGCACACTGCAAACCAAGGTGCTTGTGGCCAAGACCCTGACCCTGGTCACTGGTGGGGAGCAGAGATTTCTCAGGAGGGCACGGCTTTGTCGTAACCACAGAGAGGGCATCTGCAGCTCCCACAAAGAACAAGGAGATTCTAAAGCTGATGCTTGGTACACTGTTTCCAGAACCAACACAGCGGGAGGTTGACACAGTTATGTGGAAGGTTTGCGCAGAAATCTACTTGTCTACATAATTCTAAAAAAATCAAAGATTGGTTCAGAAATTTTAAAAAGGGTTACATTGTTTAGTCGCTTACTATGTGTCAAGCACACACATCGCCTCATTGAATTCTGAGAGCCGCTCCACAATATAGATGTTATGGTTCCCAGATCACAAACAAGGAAACGGAGGCAGTGACAGGTAAAGGAACTTGTCCAAAGTCACACAGCTAATTAGGGGCAACGCTGGGACTCAAACCTGGGTCTCTGACTGCAGAACTCTTAACCACCAAGCTAAACTTTCTGGGTAACCACCCCAGTTGCAGGGGCCCCAGGTTCACTCCCTGGTTGGGAAACTAAGATCCCACGAGCCACGAGGTGCAGCCACAAAAAAAAAAAAAAGAATCACAGTCTCTTCAGTGCACCAATAGCGCTAATATGCATCATGCATCATAGACATGGTGACAGGATTTAAAAAAACAAAAACAACTGTGGAGAAGTGAGTGTGCTTCTCCCATCAGAGGTATGACCCTTCTCCTCACACTCTCATCCAGGAGGGCTGGACTGTGAGCCCCAGGCCGACCTCAGGACACTCCCACTGTGGTCGCCTCCCTGCGTGGCCTGACCCCATGCCTTAAGAATCCACACAACTGGAAGCCAATGGCAGCTGTCTGCTGACAGGGCTCAGGAAGTGGCCCTCAACCAGGGGCGATGTGGCCCCCAGGGGACATTTGGCAACGTCGGAAGGTAGCTTTGATTGTCACAACTGGGTGTCTGCTGGGGGGTGGGTACTACAGGCTGCAGCCAGGAGGAGGGTAATCATCCTACAGAGCACAGGGCGGGTCCCCAGCCCCTCACCCCCGTCCAGCCCTAAAAGACAATGGTCTTGAGGTTGAGAAGCCCGCGCTAAAGGAGCAGCAATGCTCCTGAGCTGTCGTCCAGCTGGGCACGGACGAAGGGTCACTGCTACCTCGGTCAGGAAGCTGGGTCAGACGACGGCTCACTGGGAGGGCGGGAGGGGCATGTGCCACTCACTCTGGGGCTCCTTCCATCCAGCTAATGAGCGCATTTACAGACTGTCTGAACCCACAGCTACCTCTCCCCCATAAACAACACGTTGGCAAGCCGTTCCAAATTCAAAATACTGTCCGGATAAGCTAAGCAAATGATTCGACCAGGTGACTCTCCACTGTGCTGCGGCGTATCTCAGGGGGATCCATGGGAGAGAGAGGTGTGGCAGCGATAAGGTTGCAGGGGCCTTGGCAGGCGACGCCAGAGAAGAACGTGACCATCAGAGGAGAAGAGGAGGCCCTGAGGCCTGGCCAGGAGTCCTGGTCCCTAACTACGTGAGCAGGCCAGGAGATCATCTTCTGCAAGAGGGGAGGCAGGTGAAGGGGGAGCTATAACTGGATACCGCTGCAGACACAGCTCCGCTGAAGGAACTAAAACAAGACGTGTGTTACACTCACTTCTTGAGAAGTTTAAGGTCAGAGTTCTGCCAGGAAGGAACCAGCCTGGGGAGTCAGACAGACCTGGCTTTGAGTTCCAACCTTAAAATGCTCTTGCCATGTGACTGCGGCCAGGAAACAATCTCTCTGAGCCTCCTGGGTCTCTCATCTGCAAGCAGGACTAATTATCAGCCACCTTGCAGGGTCCTCTGGAGGAGCAAGGTGTGACGCGTGGAACAAAGCACGTGGTGGCGCTGGGTGCAGAGCACAGGCGGAGGAAGTGCCATGCCCTGCCCACCCCACCTGCTCCCTGCACTGGCACATGCGAAGGAGACTGGTTTTCCCTGAGTGTGGCTGGGAGGAGGGACCCTGCGAGGGGCTGAGTCAGAGCCCAACAGCGGCTTCCTTTTTTTTTTTTTTTAAATATTCATTTATTTATTTTTGCCTGCGTTGGGTCTTAGTAGCAACATGTGGGATCTTTCATTGCGGCTTGTGGGCTCTTCGTTGAGGTGCGTGGGCTTAATTGCCCCACGGCATGTGGGATCTTAGTTCCCCAACCAGGGATCGAACCGGTGACCCCTGCATTGCAAGACGGCGTTTTAACCACTGGACCACCAGGGAAGTCCCAAGGCTTTTTATTAAATGGAATTTACCTTGACGAATCATTCCATGCAAGACACCCAGATAAGCAAGCTTGCCTCAAACAAGTATTTTTGAATCTAGGACCCAGAAAATGACTCCCTGAGATACACTTACTATGTACCTAGAAGCAGATTTAGCCCGAAGCTAATGAAATGAAACTTCAGGACTCTCACTTCCCCGCCCCTGGTGGGGGCCCAGGCAGGAGGCGCAGCCGCACATTCATGGTCATTTGCTTCTGTAAACTTGGCAATGGTAAGATAATATGACCTTAATTTCTTAAGATCGCTGCCTCTTTCTCCTCTGACTTCTCTTTGGCCATACTCCTCCTCCTTCTGGGTGACTTTGGAGTGGCCACGGACATTGTGGGTCTGGCAAAGAGGAATCTGAGCTAAACATACCTTTACTTTGGCTTAAGATAGATTTATAAATTTACAAACTATATTTATAGTTAAGTTACTGAAGGCTGTTCTGGAGTAGGGAAGGTTTCCAGGAATGTTCCTATGGCCCACTGTGCCAACTCCCCAGCATGGAGATGGGAAGGCTCCGATCCAGAGGTCGTATCACAATATGAGTGTGTCCTGCAGGGTTTGGCAACAGCAGTATTGTGGTCGGGGAGGAGAAACAAGATGAGAAATAGAGCCAGAAGAGACCAGCCCGAAGCTAGTCAGGAGAAAAGTATTCCGATCATCAAACTTGTACAATTGTAAGCACACGTAAAACTGATTAAGTGCTCAAGAAAGTTCTCTCCCTTCAAGAACATGAGACCGTCAAACAAAGATGCACCCCAAAATGCAGGTTAAAAGGATTTTAGAGGTGTGTCAAGCAAGCAATAAGTATTTTTCTGAATTTTGTGGTACTTTGATACCTAGTTTTCTCTGTAATTTTCTATTCTCTTCAAAAGGGTTCCCAAATTGTAAAAGCTTCAGGCCTTACAAAACCTGGATCCACCCCTTTAGGTCACACATTTTTATCTTTTCGAAGAGAGTAAAGTGGGGCAAAGGTGAAGAGGGAGACAACTAAACTCCCTAACTAAATTTCCTGAAATAACTATATTTCAGTGATACAGTGAACCTAGAAAATCGGACATTCTTTGGGTATTTGTTCTTTCCGAAGAGAGTTAAATAAAATATGAATATAAGGCTCCAGACTACACCAGGAGATTTTCTTCTGAGTCTGTATTGCACCGTGTTTTGGAAAGTACTTTATGTATAATGTGAAATGAAACACATGTAGGTTTTTTTAAAAAGCGTTGTCAGTTTCTGCTCGGGCCTTTTATCTGTATTTAGCTATCCTTTCCCTCCAGCCAAGATTCTAAACTCCTTATTCACTCCCACTATTGTCGCCTCTACACTAAAATCAAAGAAACTCAGCTTGATAATTACAGTTTTTGAAAGCACAAAGTAACACTATACAAGTTCCAGAAAGTGAAAGAACTTCTTTCTAAATTCAAACGACTGAACAAGGAAACATTCAGGTAGGCAGAGTGCTTGCAGTCTGTGTTCTCGCCACAGGAAGATTTAAAGGAGCCACACTCTGGATGCTGGCTTTCATTTTAATGACAACTCCAGAAGCGCCCACGGGCTCCCCGTGCCTTTCCCCACCCTTCACCCCTCCCCGAACTCCACCCACCCAGAAGCACGAATGTCCTAAGGGAGAGGAAAGGGGGCTTTCTGCTCCTGGAGAACGCGGTCCTCCACCTCCCGAGCGCGGGGCCAGCGCCCAATCCGCCTGCGCCTCCCGCCGCTCCTCCCTGTTTGGAAAAGGGGGCTACGCTGGGCGAGTTTGTAAAGTCCTGGGAGCAGAGCAAAGCCAACGGAGTATTTGTTGGCTCTTTTCCTTTCCTTGGAAAGCACTTCGCAACAGAAAGTCACCCCACCCACCCTGTCTACCTTCGATCGCAGTCCTGGTTGTTTTTATAAAAAGAGAGTTCGTGCCTTTAAAACCTTCATTTTCTCCCCGGGAGTAAGCATTAGTTAATGATTGCCAGCCGGTTTCTGTGTCTCGGCACCACCTGACCAGGACACGTGACTTGGAGCCGGCTGTGGTTGTTCCTTGTAGCTGAATAAAAAGATCAAGCTTATTACTGCACGAAAAGCCTGGGGAGCCCATCGGGGCAACGTGGGCAACGTGATTCCCGGGCGGGTTACACAACGCGCGGCCCCGCTGGGCTCGCAGCTCTCGCCGCCCGGCCTCGCTCCGCCGCGGCGCAGGGAGGCGTTTCCTAAAGAACACAGAACAAACGCGGTTTTATGTTTTCCGAAGTGAGAGTCCATTTTCCCCTCGGAAAATGTATGACGATCCTGGAGAAGGATGACACCCAGTTTCTCCAAGCCACGTTCGCCCTCTTGCTGGGATAAGATAGGACGGCTGCACAGCACACAGATACCGCAGCAAAGAGGAGACCCGACCCCCTCTCAGCTGAAGATTCAGAACTGACCATTTGCCTTCCTCCCTCCCTGGAAAGTCTCCAAAATGTGCTCTTCTCTATTTATACAAAAGGGAAACTAAAAATGACATTTGAAAATTTAAAATTTAAATGACATGTTCATCTCGTGTTTTCCCCCGAAGAGTTCTAGAACCTTAGCAATTCAATTTTGATTCAGCACATCCTGCAAAGGAGACAGCAGAAGGATTAGTCTTTTCTAGGTAGAAAGAGCCGGGCGTCCCTTTGCAGGTTCGGTGTAGATGTGTGTATGCAAACATATGCAGATTTGCCTCCAAATGGCCCCCTCCCCCGCCCGGAAGGTGCCGCCCTTACTGTGCTCATTCTGCTTTCTCTTGTCTCTAGCACAGGCTTCAGTGATGACTCAATTACAGGAGAAAGATAGGGGAGGAACAATAACCTTGGTTATGTACAGCCCAGGGCCTCCTCTGGATGGAACTGCAAAGGAGAACCACAGTCACTTTCCCACCAGCGCCTGTTCTAGAACAAGAGGCGAGCGAGCCCTTCCCAGCTCAGGCCGGGTTTCAGCTAAGGATCGCCGAACTCCACGAATGTTGACGGAGTGACTCCTCCGCCTGGCGCAATTCCAGGTGCTGAGGAAGCAGGAGCGAGCAAGGGAGACAGCTCCCTGCTGCCGGGAGCCGGGCCCCCGAAAGGCAGAGTTATCTCCAAGAGGCCAAGCCCAGGAGGCCGGCTCTGGCCAGGAGGCGGGGGAGGGGGCCGGCCTGTGAGACCTCCTCCTGCTGTAGCCCCGGGGCTCCGACCACGAGGGCCCCTTCTCTACTGGCCGTTAAGGACTAACTCATTCGCCAACTGATGCTTTGGAAATAAGAGCTACATCTTTGCTGACAGGTTGGTGGGATCCTGTCTCTTAGACACCTTCTAAGTCGGCATTGAGGAGCCTTCTCTCCCGTTCCTCATCCTGCACGGTCAAGAGTCTGTGTGGACGTCTCACTGCTGCTGGCAGCGGGACTAAAAATATAGCAGAGCTTCTGGGGGGTGATCGCTCCATGAGCTGTAATCAAAGCATTGCCCGGAGAGACAGCCCTCCTTCAGAGGGCACCTGAGCAACTCTGGCAGGAGCTGCGTGAGAGGCCAGCGGGTCTGGAGTGCCAGGGGGCCACGGTGCGGCTTCGGGCAGGCTTCCAAAGGACAGGATGCCAGCCAGGACTGCTGGCGCTCCTCCACGAGGGGCGGGCATGAGCCTCCCAACTTGTCAGATCGGACGTGGATCAGAGAGCGCAAGTGTGTTCTCAAAGTGCTCTGACACCCAGAAAAAGCACTGGCCAGGGAATAGGAGTGAGAAACTGAGGGAAAGGATGAGCTATTACCTTCTTAATGAGATCCTGACTGCATTCTGATGGACACTCAGTAAACACTCTTCTCTAGAACTGTACAGTCAGCCCTCCATATCTGCGGGGGGGTTCCGCATCCTTGGATTTAACCAACTGTGTATCCAAAATATTCACACACACACACACACAGAATTTTCCAGAAAGTTCCAAAAAGCAAAAGTTGAATTTGCTGCACACCAGCAACTATTTACATAGCATTCACAACTATTTACATTGTATTGGGTATTATAAGTAATCTAGAGATGATGTAAAGTATACAGGATGATATGTGTAGGTTATATGAAAATACTGCACCATTTTATATAAGATTTTGGTATTCTTGGCGTCCTGGAACCAATCCCCCACGAATACAAAGGGGTGACTGTATACCACATCAAAGGAAAAGGAAGATGGCAAGCTTAAACAAAAGTCAGAAATGCAGGTGCAATTGTCTGCATCACCTCAGAGAAGGTCCTTGATATCCATGTCTGATAAGCAGTACAGATGTCAGACCTTAGCCACCCAACCCTGACCTGTGCAGCAGAAGAAGAGAGGACACAGGCTCTGGGCCTGGGAACTCAGGGTATTTTAAACCACATTTCTTCTCCCAGTCTATCTCAACAACACTTCCCACAGGCCCTGGTTTTCCTGAGAGGAAGAGTAGCTGCCATCTTCCTTCTGCAGACGGGGAACCTAGGGCAGAAACATGGTGACACCCCCAGCATCAGCAAGTCCTTGGAAAATCAAAGAGTAAAATTCATGTCCTCTCCAGGCCCACCTCTTGCAAATTCCTGTACTACGAATAGTGTCACGACAGTGCAGCCACTGTGGAAAACAATATGGCAGTTCCTCAAAAAATTAACCCTAGAATTACCATATGATCCAGCAAACCCACTTCTGGGTACACACCCACAAGAATTGAAAGCAAGGACTCAAACACATTATTTGCACACCCATGTTTGTAGCAGCATTATTCACAATAGTTAAAAGGTGGAAGCAACCCACATGTCCATAGATGAAGAAAATGTGGTATACATATACAATGGAATATTATTCAGCCTTAAAAAAGAAGGAAATCCTGTCACATACTAAACATGGATGAACCTTCAGAACATTATGCTAAGTGAAATAAGCCAGTCACATAAAGGACAAATACAATTCCACTCATAGGGATTACTTAAGAGTCAAATTCATAGAAACAGAAAGTAGAATGGCGGTTGCCAGGGGTTGCGGGGAGGGGGAAAATGGTGAGTTAGTGTTTAATGTGTGCAGAGTTTCAGTTTAGGAAGATGAAAAAGTCCTGGAGATGGATGGTGGTGATTTACAACAGCGTGAATGTACTCACTGCCACTGAGGTGTACACTTAAAAATATTAAAATGTTAAATTTTCTGTGATGTATATTTTACCACAATAGAAATAATTTTTTAAAATAGTATCAGAGTATCACCTAAACATTTTTTGGAGTTTCAGGTGATCTCAGACAATCTTTGTCCTGGAAGTTGTGTCCTGCGTATCAGCAGAATCTGTGAGAATTACCCACATCCATCCCTTTTGATGTCCAAGGAGATGGAGTAAAAAAGTGGACACATGGGCTGTGATGCTATCTCTCTTGTCCTTTAGCCTTGGTTCTACATTGCCTACAGTCCTTAGAGGTTGAGAACTCCCCTTCATCAGGCCATCCTCACCTCCCGCAGCCCCTTCAGCCCATTGATCTGATTTGCTAGCAAGAGAAATGGTAGCGTATAAGAAGGAAGATTAAGGATTAAGCTCCACCCGCCCAACCCCTCCAGTGGAAAACGTTATAGATTTAAGATAGCAACTTCCCTGGTGGCACAGTGGTTAAGAATCCACCTGCCAATGCAGGGGACACAGGTTCGATCTCTGGTCCGGGAAGATTCCACATGCCGCAGAGCAACTGAGCCCGTGCGCCGCAACTACTGAGCCTGCGTGCTGTGACTACTGAGCCCGCGTGCCTAGAGCTCATGCTCCACAACAAGAGAAGCCACCACAATGAGAAGCCTGCGCCCGGCAACGAAGAGCAGCCCCTGCTCGCCGCAACTAGAGAAAGCCCGCGCTCAGCAACGAAGACCCAACGCAGCCAAAAAAAAAAAAAAAAAAAGATTTAAGATCAATTTTCTTGCCCACACTGTAAATTTTCTCTCACCTATTAATAGACAGATTTTGTGGAAGGTTTTGGGAAATACCTGATGGAGTGTTAGCACAGAAGCTGAGCTTCAAAGGACATGAGGGAAGCAGATACCAGGAAGCATGAGAGCAGAGATTGTAGACTGCATGTTTTAAGTGCTCTCTGCCTTGGCTTTATGACTTAACACACAATAGAATAGTGCATGTTACCAGAAACCATAAACAATATTCTATCCTTCTATAAAGATTGTACTTAATAATTCTAAGTAAAGAGGGTCTTTTGAGCTGCTTGAAAAGAAGGATAGCCCTCATGTGGAAAAGCCACAGGCCTCCTTGGAAGAAGTTAAGCTGGTGGTTAGAATAGCCAAGAATTGTCTGTATTGACAGCTGACCATCGCCGTGAGTCCTCCATAAACCTGCCAGTGGGTCGGGAATGGAAGCCTTCTGCTGCAACTCTCCAGCAAGCTTGGCCCCTGCTTCCTCCTTCCTCAAGTCAGACCTCACGTAGGCAGAAAGGTCATTAGGAAAAAACGTATGGATGACGAAGCCATAAATAAAGATACTACCTTAACCTGTCTCACCTACCGGCCTCGTTTGGTGGTCAAGCAAGAGTGCTTACTTAGCTCTGTGCTTGTCATTAACAAACGTTTGGTTTATTGGGTGTCATTATTATTATTGTTATTCTGGATATCCCACAGATACAGCAGTCATGTTTTCCAAGTCCCAAATTAGGAACTTCTGGTGTAAGATTTGTACAGTTTACTCAGGCAGAGAGCAAGATAGGTTATTTCAATCCAAAGCTGTCTGGAAAATTCCAGGCCGTGTAGCCCTTCTTGTGGGCCCACCACTGACAGACACTCTAACTTAAATATGAAACTTACCCAAGTTCCCATATCTCTGGGGGAAGGTGAGGGTAATGGTTTATCCAGCTAACACAATCCGCGTTGCTGCATTCAATTCAGTTTGCAAACACACATGGACACCTAAATGCCAAATAACTGAGTTGAATGCTGTGAGGAACAGAGAAGTGAAAAGGAAGTGGCCGTGTCCCCCAGAAGCTCAGAGACCTGGGGGGATGGGAGCAGGGGACACAGGGAGCTGGGGGAGCTGATCCACTACTAGTCCCTGATCACGCCTGACCGTTGCCTCCAAGGCTTTCGATGGCAGTTTAAGGTATTTACACTTGATTAGAGCTCAGAAGGTCATGAGTAATATCCATCAGAACCGGAGGAAAAGACTTCACAGCTGGAGCCTGGCTGAGGCCTCCAGCGCGGCCAAGAGAATGACCATGGTCCAAGCTGAGATTCTCACACTGCCCAGAGAGATCCACTTTCCCTGTGCTTACAGATCTTTCAGGAGCCTTTCTACATGGTCAAAATAAACCTATCCTTGAACAACTAATTAGTGCTAATGTGTCAGGAGAGGTTAATAGATTCGTGGTTCTACACGCCCCTCGGCAGGGTACTTGGGTTTGATGGTGGAATTTTGGTGCGGTGAGCAGTGAGGGAACAGTTTGAGCAGAGAGCATTTCCATTTCCTTCCTCTCGGGTGATGGAGGCCATCTCCTTTGCTTGCATGCACAGCTGCCTCCAAGGGGAAAATTCTCCTCATGGCCATGTCCTATGCAGCCACGAACACAGACGCATTCCTACAGCCCTTCAGAAACCACGCAGAGAGCGCTGCTGGGGCCCAGAGGCAGCCATGGGAGAACCTGCAGGTGGAACATCCCACAGAGCTGGTCTAGCCCGACTCACAATCCCAAGCTGAGAAACAGCGTCCCTTCTTCAGAAGAAGAGACGAGAGCCTTCTTGAGCTGCTTTCTTCCTGCAATCATAGCCAAGTTTAAAGTCAAAGACATTAGTACCTACTCAGGGGCCCTTTTGATACCAGCAGAGCTCACAGCATTGAAAAATGGAGAGTGTGGAGAATCTAGAACAACCCAGCAGAGCAGCAATGGCTATGGGACGGGGTAGTGTGTTCAGACACGGATTGGGGGCATTTCTGGCTTAGCCCATCCTAGGCCTTTTATATTCACTAAGTGATCTTCTGACTTGAACTGTTTCCCAAACAGGCTCTGCCGTCAGAAAGAAAGAGTCATTCGTTTTTTTCAACAAATATATTGATCCCCCACTATCTAAGCCAGAATGAAAGAATACAGTAGGAAAGGTAGATGGTAGTAAAGAGGCCTCTCATGGTGTGTATGGCCACCAGGGGAAGCCCAGGGTATTACAGTGGCATGGAGGGGGCATCTCGATCAGAGGGTTGGGTCAGGGACAGCTGCTGACTGGAAGATGATCGGATATGAAGGACAAGTACAAGTCGAGAGACGAAGTGAAGGAAGGCATCCCAGGATGAGGCACCCACATGGGTGCACCAGGAGGAGGCATGAAATGTCCTGGCCCCTCCCTTACTGCTCTGGAACAGTCCCTCAGGGCTGAGACTCTGCCATCCCGGGCTAGAGTCCTCAGTAAGGCCACCAAGTAAAGCAGAATTCTCAACACAATGCTGGAAATCAACTACAATTGAAAAAAAACAAACACATAATTCTCAACTTTTATGTTGTGCGTTTTTTTTTTTCAGTCAACATACCTTAAATTATGACACTGAATTCTTGTGGGTATGGTCTGCCAAGCAGGTCATCCTGGGACCACATCACCCACCCTAGTCTCGTTTCTAAGTCTCAAAGTTGCAGCCCAGAGGATGTAGGAAACCAATCCTTGGAATCCTGATGTGTGGCCAAGACTTGCCTTTTACCCCATCTGGAGTAAAGGGGTGCAGGCCATCTGTGTAGCTGCAGGGGACGGAGTGGCAGGTGCTAGAGCTAGAAAGGAGAGCTGGGGACCAATTTCAAAAGGGCTCCTAGGCCATGCCAGCAAGTTGCCACATGTCTTATAAGCAAAGGATTGTCTGTATGTTATCAACGTGTTCCATTTTCAACCTAATGCAGGAAGGACATATTGAAGCCTGAATACACATTGTTGAAAGTGGTGACTTGCCAACCACTCTTCTGCAACCCCTACAGGGCATAGGGAGGCAGCGGGGGACATACTAGTACTAAAACCCCGCAGAAATGATAGATGGTTGTACTTTACCTCATCAGCTTTCATCTAAATTAATGGAAAATGGTTTCTTGTTCCCTTTACTCTTAAATTTTACTGTAGGCTCCCTTATGGACCTGAGGTTGGAATCCCAGGTGGGGAGGTGATATATCTCAGGCCTTGTTCAGGGGTGGAACTCGCTTCTCAAGTCTCAACTCCAAGATAAATATGTCGTTCCTGCCAAGCACTTAGCTTCCAGAAACACGGCCATGATGAAAATGCTTTGTGCAATGCAGTGCCAGAGGCACAACCAAACTTCAAAAGGGTATCGACTGCGTCGTGTTCAGGAAAAGTGTAGAAAAAGAAAAGCCCCTCGAAAAGAAAAACTAAAACATCCCACCACCTAAATTCATCCTGGGAAGAAGGAAAAGAAACTGAGCTGATCTCTTGGGGCACCACATTTGCTCCAAGAGGTCCTCTGTTCACATTGTGTTGGAGTGTGTGGACTTGTGTCCAGCCGTGTCCAAATCTACTCTTTGTAAACAGACAACTTCCAGGATTCTGGTTACCATCATGCCTCCTGAGCAAAAGAGGTAATGAAACATTTATATAATTATCACAAACTATATAATTATCACATGCCAATATATTTCATGTTTTTTAGATCATTTTTTTTTTGGGAAAAAGGGCAAGGGCCCTAGAGACAGATGGCTCGTTTCAAATTCTAGTGGAGTCTTTCTGACCTCCCTAAGCCTCAGTTTCCTCAGCTATAAAATAGAGGCAATAAGTAGCACCTACCTTAGAAAACTGTGGCAAGGGTTAAATGAGTCATTGCACAGGAAAATTCAGGACTCAGATTGGCACATACTGAATAGCCAATAAATATTAACACCTATTATGGTTTGATCATTCCCACCAGGAGTCAGAGTCTCAGGTTTTGTCTGGGACACATCAGTTTGTTTTGCAAAGACAGACTTTGCCCTGTAGCTAAAATTTCTGCCTCTCCTCTCAGCTAACACCTTTAAATGCATGTTTTTAAGGGCCTAGGCAAGAGGGTGAGCATGAGTCAGCTACCAAACATCAAATTAAAGTCAGTGGCATTTTGTCCATATATAAAAAGCAACACTTGTACTATGAAATGATATGGATTTTTAAGGAAGAATCATGCCAGGGGTCTCCATTCCAAACCTACTTAAAGATATGTCAAGCAGAGAAGCAACATACATCACCATTCAAAATCCCAAAAGTCACACTTTGCCAAAACTTCAAATTACTAAGGATGAGATTGGCACTATACTTCTAAAGACAGAAATCCTAAAGACAATGAACAACAACAACAAGAAAAAAGACACCTTACAAAGGAAAACCCAGCTCCTTTCATACCTGTCTGTAGCTGTCTGGGCTTGCTTAACATTGAAGGACTGTTTTTAAAAAAAAAAAAAAAAAAAAAAAAAGCCAAATCAGGTTTCATGAACTAATCTGTGTGGTTTACAAAAAGGTAATCATTTGGTTTGTCAAACAGTTGACAGCCCGACTTCCGATTTTAAATTTTGCCACCCTGAATTATTATCATCTTTAAAACGTTAGGAAAAGTAGACGCAAAGCCTTGCCCTTTTTTTTCTGGCCTCTCTTGTTTGCTTGCAGTGAGGCTCTATTTAATACCTTCAGAATTTGCTCTTGCCTTGAAGCAATAGACAAGTATGTGCTGCTCTGTTCTAAATATGGGAACCGCGAGTACAAATAGAAGATTGAAGATTTGCTTTGAAGCTGGATGTTGCCAATGCACAGCCTCTCCCAAATGCTGGGAGCAGGCAGCAGGGCCCTGCAGAGGGAGAGCTCCCTGCTTTTAACCATAACATATTAATTCTGGGCAGTGTTTGGTTAGACCGAAGGTCAGGAATCTGATTTTGACCTCAGTGCTCACAGGAATCCCATGGGAATCCTGAGAGTGGCTGAATGAGTACTGTAATATTACTAATAATTAATAATGATAATGTCCCAAGTTTCTTGTTTTAGTGCTTTTCACCTCCCAAAGGTTTCAAATCACTTCACAGACCCCTCGTTTCACTCCCTGTTGACCTGTAACCGAGTCAGGCACAGAATATTGCCCAGTTGTCAAGAATACAGCCACACTAAGCCTGTTTAAGCAGGAACTGAAGAAAGATAACCACTGAAAATTAAAGTGTAAATTTTAGGTAGGCAGGTTATAATTATCCACTTGAAATCAAGCCAAGAAATGAAATTTAATACCCTTCTTTTGTGAAAAGCACCCGGGCAGCTTTTCCTGACCATAAACAGAACTCAGATCTTCATCTCCTGTAACTCACCGTTTCTCAGCCTTGGCACTGTTGATGTTTGAGACTGGATCATTTTCTGTTGTGGGGTGGAGTGGCGTCTCGTGCGCTGTAGGGCGTTTAGCAGCAACCCTGGCCTCTACCCACTAAATGCCAGTAACACACACACATACACACACACACAGAGTTGTGACAATTGAAAATGTCTCCAGACATTGCCAGATGTCTCCTGGGGGGCAAAATTGCCCTCAATTGGGAACCACACTGCTCTAACTCAATACCTTAGCAAGGGAGGTTAGAAGCTACTGAATTCCCAGAACCTTTCGTTCCTCCAGATTGCTTAAAGGATTCCTTGTGAAAGAGGGACACTTACCTGCTTTTAGGATTCAGAGAAACTTCAATTATGAAATAGGACTCCGATTATGAAACAGAGACCTAAAATTAAGTAACCCCCCCCCAAAAAAATTTAAAGAAAATACACAACCCTAGACTATCAGATGCACCCTCCCCCGGGTAACAGGGGGTCTCTTCCTGGCATGTAATCTCCCCCAAAGGACTGTTGTAGGTTATAACAGGATAGCACTGCAACATCCAGACATCCACTGTTCCCACCCAGCTCTCAAACTTCCTCGGGTCGGAGTGCCTCTCTCTTCTGGAATCTACGGCCTCTGTCAAACTGCAGAACTGAGGCCTGCATCTAATTGCCTGCAGACACTGTGATAATCCCAGCCCCCCCCTCTCTGACCACACCCATGCCCTGCAGCTTCTCATCCTCCCCCAAGGCACCCAAAAAACCTCCTGGGACCTCAGCTCCAGGAGCGCTCCCTCACTGCCTGGTCCACATGCCCTCCACACCCCAGAAGACAGTGGGGATCTCAAATTTTCTCATTATAGTTTGTATCGTGAACCCCTTCCCTGCTCACATCTACAAAAATACATTTTGTACTTTTTAAACTTTTTATTTTGAACTAATTTTAGACTCACAGAACAGTTGCAAAAATGGTACAGAGATTTCCGTATATCCCTTTTTATGATCTGAATGCGGTGTCCCCCGGACCCCCCAAATTCATATGTTGAAACCCTATTGCCCAGTGTGATGGTATTAGGAGGTCAGGTTTGGGGAGATGCTTAGGTCATGAGGCTGGGACCCTCATGAATGAAATTAGTACCTTACAAAAGAGGCTCGAGAGCTCCCTATCGCCCCTAAGACACAGCAAGAAGGCAGCATTTATGAACCAGGAAGCGGGTTGTCACCACAGACTCTGTCGGCACCATGATTCTGCATTTCCAACCTCCAAAATGGTAAGAAAGAAATGTCTGCTGTTTATAAGCCACCCCGTCTGTGGCATTTAGTTATAGCAGCCAGTACAGACTAAGAGCTCCTCATCCAGCTTCCCCGAGTGTTAACATCTTACAGACCCATACTGCAATTGTCAAAACCGTCACTCGCAAAGCCTACTGGGGTCCCTGGGGAAGATAAGACGGCATCTAGGTGATAAGGTCTAAACTCTTCTTTTGCGCTTAGTGTAGTTTCACTTGCCTGTAGGGGGCCACGTGCAGAGGCATCGCACCTAACGAGTCGCATTAGGGTTCCCAGCGCAGGACTGCCCCATCAGACACTTCAGCTGCAGGCCGTGCGCAAAAGCACCCCACAAGACACCGCGATTCAAGATGGCGGAATCGGGCCGAGTGCAGAGAGGCTGCACCCAGCACTGGATCCGGAGCTGGAGCAGCACAGCTGCGCATGCGCCTGTCCCGCAATAACCCCGCCCCCTCCCTGCCGCCGGAGACCTTATAAAGCAGCCCCGCCCACGGCCTGTCCCGGGAGCACATCCTCCCTCTAGAGCCTGAGCTCCCACCTCCACGTTCCTCGATCACAGAATAAAATTTTCCACAGCATCTGAACTGAACTGGGTCTTGTTTTATTGGCTCAAACAACACCAGCCAGGAGAACCCTTGTTGGGGACCGATGTGAGAGAGAGCCAATAACAAAACCAGGAAATTAACATCAGTGCAATACTGTTATCCAAACTAAAGGCCCCAGTTTTCAACTAATGTCCCTTTTCTGTTCCGGGATCCTATCCAGGATCCCGAACGGCATTTAGTTATTTCTCCTCAGTCCCCTGAATCTGTGACAGCGCCTCAGCCTTCTCTTGACTTTTATGATCTTGACGCTTTTGAAGAATATTGATCAGTTTTTTTGTCAAGTCTCTCAATTTTGGTTTCTCTGATGTTTTTTCAAGTTGCCCGAACGTTATACATTTTTGGCAAGAATGACACAGAAATGATGTTGTCCCCCCCCCAAAAAAAACATATCAAACAGAAGTTTCACGAAACCCTATCTTTGCTATGTAAGATACACGCTGACATTTTCTATTACTCTTTGAAATGCTGGTTTCACACCCTTATTGCTTCACAGCCGTCTAATGGGTCAGAAAACACTGCCCTAGGCCAGCTCGTGTCTGAGACCTCCTCCTCCCAGTGGTTCTTTCTTGAATCTCTTTCCTTTCTTTGCCTCAGTGGCACCGCACTGACTGGGTTTTCCTTCTTCCTCACTGACCAGCTCTTCCCCGTAAGTTTTGTCCCACCCCCATCCCCGTGTCCTAGATGGTGGCGATGGGTGTACAACACCGTGAATGTTCTATCTGAACATATGTCACTAGGCTTATTTCCTCTGTGAGCTGACCCACTCCTTCCGTTGCAGCTCCACACAGGTTTGCCCACCCCGGCTCTCCCACCTGTGTTCCAGGCTCTGCCTTCCCGCTGCCTCCAGGAATTTCCATGTGGGTGTCCTGCCCTCACATCAACGGGACCAAAATAACATTTACTCAGCACTCTCTCCCTCACAAACTGGATCCCCTTCCCTCCAGCCTATGCCTGTCAGCGTTACGCCCTTATTCCTACTTACTTATTGGCAAGAAGCCCGGCTTTCACTGTCTGGCACCGGGACGGCCACCCAGCCGGCTCCTTTATTCTCCATTTCCTAATCCAGGGGTTCTCAAACTTTAGAGAACACCACAATCACCTAGAGGGCTTGTTAAAAACTGATTGCTGGGGCCCACCCCCAGAGACTGTAATTCAGTGTCCAGGGTGGGACCCCCAAATCTGCATTTCTAACGAGTTCCCAGGAGAGGGTGATGCCGCTTTGAGAACCATCGCTCTAACCATCCCAAGTAGGAATTCCAGACTCATTTTGCACTTCCGGGACCGCAGGGAACCCGCGGCGGCGCGCACCATTCCACCTGCCCTGCCCAGCCCGGAGCAGCTCACCCTAAGCCACTGTTTTCCCGACATGGAAGGCCTAATCCATCCCCTTGCCTTACAAGGACTCAAATCTCCCTCATTCTGAGGGGATTCGCTCCAGACCAGCAGCCCCAAGATTTTTTTTCTTCTCCAGCCTTCGTGGAGTTGTTTCTCTTAGGACTCGGTGGCAAGGAAAGTAGCGATTACCGTCGCAAGGTTAGTCCTGCCTCTCCAACTAGGTCCCAGGCTCGTAGTAAGTCGTTCTTCCTCTGTGCTCACTGCAGTTTGTTTGCTTCTCTCATTGCGATTTCTAGTACATCCCGTTTTCACCTTGCACACCCTCCCATACACGCGCGGGCACACGCACGCACACACACACAGAGGTACAGGCACTGGTTTAGGACTCTGCCTGAAGCAGAGCGTGGGCAACTGCTTGCCCGAGAGCCGTCTTGCTAGCCTCCGTGAACTTGAAAGAAACAGAGTGAGGCCTTGCCCTGCCTTTCAAGGACCCGCTGCTTGCGGACGGCGGCTCTCGGGTTCTCTCCGCCCGGGGGCTCTGCGAACAGTCGGTGCGAGGGGCCTGGGTGGCGGGAGACGTCGAGAGGAACCGAGGCAAGGGGACATTTGGGCTGCCCTACACGGGAACACATGTCTTTTAAAATCTTTTGGAGGGCGTCCAAAGAAGAGATCACGTTGAGCCCTTGGAGGTGGAATCAAGACCTGGCTCGCGAAGGACACGAACGCCCCGTGCCGCGCGGACCCTCCCCGGCTCGCCGGCTCGCCGGCTCCCGGGGCGCAGCCTGCGCGGCGGAGGGCGGAGCCGCAGCGCCGCGTCCCGCCGGCAGGGGTCTCCGTCCTGGCTCCGGAGCCGACGAGGAACTCACCAAATGGAGGCGTGGGGGAGGGAGCGCGGCGGGGCGGAGAGCCGCGCCTGCCGCTGCCGCCGCCGCAGTTCTTCAGCCCTCACCTTTGAGACACTTGGTGGCCGCGCGGATCCGGCAGGAGTCGGAGCAGTGACCTTGTCACGTGGGGGAGGAAATGCCTTCCTCGCCTCCCAACCTGCCGGCTCTGGTTCTGGGGCTTTTCTGGCGTGATGAGCGAGGCCGGGAACGCCCGCTCACCGCGGCAACCCAAGGCCGGCGGTCCGTGGGGGACCGTGACCCTGGGAAGTCTCGTCCCAGGTTTCTCTTCACCTTCCCAGAGAGCGGTAGGAAAAGGGCTGCTACCCCAACATCTTTGCCCTTCAGGGCGATTCCGTTTCCTAACGTGCCTCTTTTGAAAGAGGCCCATTTAGTCGGTAATAACAGCAGCCGAGTAGGCACGAGTCGGGCCAGTAGCGATAACTTTATTTTAACAAGTGCTCGTGGGTCATCTCCGGGTGCCAGGCACTGTACCCCGAGATTCAATGGTGAGCAAGGACTCAGACCCTGTCCTCACTACCCGGACCGCCAAAGAACTGAGTTTTCAGGTGACCAGATGGGCTTCTGGTGCCCATTACCTGAACATCCAAGACCACATGGCGGAAGAAAACCCTCCCTCAAACCCAAGCGCGCAGTCTGTGCCACCGTTCGAAGCGGGTTCGTTCAGGCTTGCGTTAACTTTTTGGACCTTTTCACTTCATTTAACAGTAACGTGCAAAAAACCTTCACTGACGGCTGCCTTCGGGGCTGGGCCGTGCTGGGTGCTGGGGACGCAGTGGGGAACAAGATGTGTCCGTGTCCTGGGGAGCGAGAAGCCCAGTGCAGGTAGTGGGCGGGTAAAGCATAAACAAGAAATTGCAGTGTGGCTGGGACCCTGGTCCACTAGTTGTCTGGATTCCACTGATCTATTCTATAGGGCACAAGAGGGACCAGGAGAGAGAGGTCCCGCCCACACTGCTGGGTCAGACCCAAAGCCCAGCCCCAATGATGAAGAGTCCCTTAGGAAAGCCACCATCTGGTGCCGAGGCCCAGGGAAACATCAGTTGTCCTGTATCCCCGGACCAAGTAACAGGAGCATCCTAATTTCTGACCCTGGGGTTGCTCTGGCTTCACTGATCTCATTTCCCTTCAAATTCATTTCCTGGGAAGTTCCTCAGGAACTAGTATCCAGCAACCAAATACTCTGCTTCCCATCTCATGAAACTGTGCTCTAGAATCTGGCTGATGCTGGGAGAGAAAGAAGGTTCACTCTTTATTTATTTATATTTTAAAATTTATTTGTTTGTTTGTTTTTTGGCTGCACCCCGCGGCTTGTGGGATCCTAGTTCCCAGACCAGGGACTGAACCCAGGCCCTCTGCCCTGAGAGCACACAGAGCCCTAACCACTGGATCGCCAAGGAATTCCCAAGGTTCACTCTTTATATAGCTTTCATATAGCTCAGTTTCTGCTGCTGTTGTTTTAATGTGCTGAAATTATGTTTGGGCTTTCTTGTTCGCTTTTTGAAATAAGTTTTAAAAATTCAGACTTCCAGGAAAGACCTTCTTTTCTACATATTAGGTTAACAGAACACTAGCTGTGTGGTTCCAACCTCCAACGTTTCTAGGCAGCAAAAATCTCATCGCGTAGCCAGAGAAACAGTCACAAATTCCCATGACACACTTTCAGGCCGTATCTCTCTGCTCTGGGCCTGCTTCAGGACTGTGGGAGTAAGGCAGTGCTACAGAGATTAGCTAGGAGGCACTTGGAATCTCTCCACACTGATATTTTGTGCTTTTTCCCCGAGTGAGAAACACAGAGTCCTCTACAAGCACTGTTATGTTTTTTTGTTTGTTTTAATTTATAAAAATACACAGACCTCTATGTTCTGTGTTCTCTGAGCTCTGTGTTAATACACAGCATTTAGTGCTATAAGAAAGAAAACTGCCTTGTTGAAAAAGCAAAGCAGAGTCTTGTTTACTCTTGTCTGTCTGTCCACACCAGGATAATTCCTGCCTGACTACCTAAAGTGCCCGAGCAGTTACAAAGGGATAATTCACTTCCTTTCTCAGCTGTTGAGTGCTAAAATCATTCTCCTTGGGAGAGATGCCATGTCTTATCTAGAAAGATACTCAGAAAGCAAAGTTTATGATTATTTATAAGTGTGGTAAGCACATCAGACATGTGAATAAGAAAAATTAGGTACATTCTGATGATTCTTAGGATGCCCTCAGAGAATGACACACATTTCCCATGAAATCAAAGTCTTTCTCCTCTAAATCTCACATATTCTGTTCTGTGTTTCTGAAAATGGGCATCATTTCTACAAACTGAATCCCATTATCACATGCAAAACACTAAAAATGTGTTCACATAGAAAAACTATTTCAGTAGACTAAATTCAAAATTGTTTTAACGAGAAAGAGGTGGGCTGACCTGCGACAATCTCACAAAATTTGGGAATGGAAAAAAAGTCTTCAGTACTAGCGAATTCAACTTCCAAACAATATCCCTGGCAAGTAGCCTCCTCACACCTGAGGACACACGCCTAGTGGCAGGGATGCTCCCAGAGGCCCACCCTTTCCAACTCTTGGAAACAGTTCTTTACCCGGAGCCTGAGATTCCTGAAGCTCCCTTCCTCGGTGCCCACTCGCCACTCTAGCCCGGCCACATGGGAAAAGCCTCATCCACGAAGTAGCTCCTTCAGTGTCTGAGTAGCTCTCAGAGGTTTTACTCTTGTAGGTTTGCAATAGGGCCTCGTTGTACTCATTGAGTCTGTTAAAAATTGCTCATTGAGGTGTCTGGGGGGCGGGGGGGGGGGATGGAAGAGGGAGCCGGACAAGGCCCCAGCCCTCCTGGTTCTCGTCTTCTATTGAGGAAGACAGAAAATAAACAGTTAAACAAGTAAATGGATAATATTATGTCAGGTAATGATAAAAACACTGAAGGAAAAGCAAGTTCAGAGACTGGGAAAGGGGAGTGCCTTTCCCCTAGGCTGGGAGGCAAGGGAGCCCTAATGAGGAGATGACATTTGAGCAAAGACCTGAGTGAATTGAGGGGATGAGCCATGTGAATGGGGGGAGGGGAGGGAGTGAAGGCCCTGCAATGATATATGTGTGATGTTTGAGGAATATCAAGGAGGTCAGCAAGACAGTAAGGGGAAGTGAGACAGTAAGTAGGAAGTGAGGTTTGAGAGGCAGCCAGGAGTCCTGTGGCCTCGACAGGGCCTCACTCTGCAGGGTTGAGAGCAGGGATGTGATGTGATCTCAAGACCCTTCCCATCTTAGTTGCTGCCTTCTCTATTTTTCTGGCTGGCCAAAGTCTCTGTAAAAGGTGGTAACCCAGACTTGCCTCCAACATTCCAGGTGAGGCCTAACTTGCAGAGTACAGCAGGACCATCCCCTCCTTTATTCTGGACATAATATTCCTATTAATACAATCTGAGACCTCTGAGATGGCATTTTAGGAAGCAATTTATTGAGTTTGCTGTTTTCTTTTGCACATCATACTTTTTTTCTCTTTCTTTTTCTTTTTCTTTCTTTCTTCCCTCCCTCCTTTCTTTCTTTTCTTCCTTCCTTCCTTTCTTCCTTCCTTCCTTTCTTCCTTTCTCTCTTTCTCTCTCTCTTTCTTTCTTTCTTTCTTCCTTTCTTCACATTATACTCTTAAACCACATGCCCCACCTGAGTTTCTTCCCCACCGTCACCCTCGTCCCCCCCTGGCCTAATACCTACTGTTACCATGGAGCTTAAGGAAACATCCTAGAGCCAAGTGGGAGCCTACTCAGAACAAGGTCTTTACAGACACATTTTTGTATTTGCCTCATCCTGGTTCCATTTAACATGTCAGGTTCCAAACATCCTAGACTTGTCTGGATGGCTTTTGGGGGCTCAGTGGTGGATACTTTCCTCTTAAATTCTGTCTTATTAGACTGGGCACATTGTTTCAGTTTTTAAAAATATTTTTGGACCCTGGTTCTAGCATCTTAATGTATAAGCTATTCCTCCCATCTTTGCCGTCAACAGATTTCTTCAGGATATCACTTATAACAACGTTGTATAGAGGGCAGCTGAAGATAGAGCCCTGTGGCAAGTCAACAGAGACCTCCGTCAAAGTTGGAATGGATCCATTACCAAGACTTTTGGTAAGTGATTGTTCAACCAGCTGCAAATCACTCTAATTTGCCCTATATCTACCCTACATCTCTTCATTAATCAACGAGGACACAATAAAAGATTTTTGTCTAAGATACTAAGACGTACACGCACTGTCTTGACCTTCCAGCCCAACCATGCTATAAAACAAAGAAATGAACTTATACCTCACAGTTCTTATTTGCTTTGCCACCTCTCTTACCAACTCCGGACTTTTCCTCCTGGCATGAGGCTCACCTAACATCAGACACAGGCCATACCTAGAAGCTTACTTCCTTCTTTTTTACTGTAACTGTACACTGTAGTTTTGTCTTCCTAAATGCATTATACATGTTACTGAAAAGCTGTGATAATTTGAATCATATTCTAAGTATACAATGAACTGTTCATTCCATCAATAAAGGTATTGATCATTCCCTTGATAAGTCCAATATTTCCAAAAAGAAAACTCTTTTTGAAATACAAGTATAATACTTTCTAATATAGATTTTTGTTTACCTGTACTGAATTTTCTCAAAACGTATCATACCTTCCAAGACAATAATAACAGACCAGGGCTGCTGTAACTTGAATCACCCGTAAATCCAATACCTGGCACATGATGTCCTCCTGCCAGGAAATTCTTTAGCCTCAAATCTTCAGACTCAGTAAAATAAATAGTATTTCTTTTAATTGGTAGTTCATGTGAAGATAAACAAAAGCAGTTTCCATCTGGTTTTACATTGATCCTGAATTATTTTCAAGTCAACCTTGTGCCCCTTTTGCAAACTAGATCACAAATCTCCACGAGGGCAGGGAGATTGCCCTTTACTGCCTTCACAGAGTCAGGCAGCACACCTGGAACATACATAACAAGGGCTCAATAAATGTTTCTTGAATAGATAAAATGAGCAATAAACAAATGTATGTTTACAAAAATAATACTTTATTCATAAAACGATTTTAGTTTTGCCAAGGATCAAACAGAGACATGCCCAATGCCTTCTAAAATGGAATTTTGGGGGCAAAAATCACCATCTCAGGTACATAAATAATAGTGAGATTCTCGATAGCAATTCTCGCACATTTTGGTCTCAGGACTCCTTTAACACTGTTAAAAATTATTGAGAACCCCAGAGTTTTTGCTTATATAGGATATATCCATCAACACTTACCATATTAAAAATTAAAATTTATTAATTCATTTAAAATAATAGCATTGACTCAAAATAGATCAACATAATTAATGGTTTGTGAAAATACATTTTACATAATAAAAATAAATTAGTGAGAAGAGTGATATTATTTTAAATTTCTGTAAATCTTTTGAATGTCTAGCTTAGTAGAAGACAGCTGGATTCTCATACCTGCTTTTGCATGCAATCTGTGGGCATGTTACATGACATGTAGCCTTTAGAACATGGGTCCCCAACCCCTGGGCCAGGCCACACAGCGGAGGTGAGCGGCCTGCGAGCGAAGCTTCATCTGTATTTACAGTGGCTCCCCATCGGTCGCATTACCGCCTGAGCTCCGCCCCCATCAGCATTATGGTGAGTTGTATAATTATTTCATTATATATTACAAGGTAATAATAATAGAAATAAAGTGCACAATAAATGTAATGTACTTGAATCATCCCAAAACCATCCACCCCCCCACCGGTCCGTGGAAAAATTGTCTTCCACGCAACCGGTCCTTGGTGCCAAAAAGGTTGGGGACAGCTGCTCTAGAAAACTCCACTGTACACTCATAAGAATGAGACTAAAAGAGGCAAACAGTGTCTTGATTTTATTATGAAAATAGTTTTGATCTATGGAACCCCCTTGAAAGGGTTTTGAGGACCCCAGGAGGCCCTGGACTATATTCTGAGATCCACTATTCTAGATGTTTCCACTATTCTAGATGTTTCCATCTAGATGTTATTCTAGATGCTTAAATAATAATAGCCACTCAATTCATAAATTTTCTTCTTTCTCTTGAATATTAGAAAGTTCAGAGCCAAGTTGAGTAATCAGTTCAGGCCAGGAATTAGAGTTTGTCCATCTCGGCCACTCTGCTCAACTGCAACCTGTTTGCTACTTGACTTTTACATCTTTTTAATGTTAATGGTTTTTTGTCATATTTCTCCTATTTTTATTAGAATTTGCTCCAATCCTTTCTGGAAGTAGGTTGGATGTTTTAAAATGTAGGTATGGACTTCCCTGGTGGTGCAGTGGTTAAGAATCTGCCTGCCAATGCAGGGGACACGGGTTTGAGCCCTGGTCACGGAAGGTCCCACATGCCACAGAGCAACTAAGCCAGTGCGCCACAGCTACTGAGCCCGCGCACCTAGAGCCCGTGCTCCGCCACAAAAGAAGCCACCGCAATGAGAAGCCCGCGCACCGCAACGAAGAGTAGCCCCTGCTCGCCGCAACTAGAGAAAGCCCGCACGCAGCAACGAAGACTCAACACAGCCAAAAATAATAAATAAAGAAAATAAATTAAAAAGAAAAAAAATGCATTTTTAAAAAGTACTCTTAAAAATAATAATAATAATAAATAAATAAGTAAAAATGTAGGTATGTGTACGTGTATGTATATGTTAGGTTGGCCAAAAAGTTCGTTTGGGGCTTTTGTAACATTGTGCGGAAAACCCCAAATGAACTTTTTGGCCAACCCAATATATACATACGCACATACCTATATATATCAACCATACAAATTTAATATTACACCTTTATTTCATTCTCAGTATCTATCCAGCTAACACCCTTCAACAGGACGAAAATATATATGATAACCACATAAAGGATTAAGACCTTCCTCAGGTTGATTGAATGGGCTTTCTTAGAGTCCAGAGGACAGGGGTTGAACTGCAAGGAAACAGCTCTCTAAAAAGACAGAGTTACATGATAGAGAATTTGTCACTCAAGAATTTAGGCAAATTAAGTCTCTAGAGTGTCTGATTTATCCCAGACTCCCACCTGCATCTACCACTTTTCTATATCAATGGCTAATTGGATCGAAGCCTAGGATAGTCACCCATGGGAAATGTCTGCCCACCGCACTTCATTCTCCTGTCAGGGAGAACCGCCCCTCAGTCTGCCTTGGGGCACCCTACCTGCGGCCACCTTGTTTGGATCAGGTTGTGTACCTGCCTCAGGCTGGGCCAACCACATTCTCCCTCCTGGGAATTCGGTATTGGGCTGAGGACGGCCAGTCGCCTGGCTAATCTCTGCAGGAGAGGAGATGTAAGCGTGGCAATCATAGCAGATCATCTCCTCCCCAGTCCAGCTGCCCACCAAGAAGAAGAAAGTCGATCGCAGAGCGAGACGGGAAGCAGAGACAAAGCTGGAGAGGGGTCCTGCCTCGGTGCCTGGCAGCCATCCGTCCTTGGACTTGATGACACACGGCTTCGTCTACACACTTCCCTGCACGCTTCAGCCAGCTCAAGTTGATGACTTGCAACCCAAAGGTGTTAACTGAGGCAAAGACAAAGCCAGAACCATCTGTGGGTTTTTTTTGACAGCCGAGTCCCTTAAAGGATTCTGGAGAGCACTGCAGGCCCTAAATACACATTTGCTCTTTGAAGGCTTCCACTGGGCAAAAGCATCTTTCCATCCAAGGCCAATGAGATTAGGAATTGGCATTTCCTCCAGCCTTACATTCCCGGAGGGCAAATGTACAGATGACTGGAGTTGGCAGTTGACTCTGTGGGTTAGTATTTGCTGAGGGCACACACCCAGGGACTCGAGCGACAGAATCCCCAGGCGCCAGCCAGCAGGCTGGCTGCTTTGCTTCCAACCACCTGCCTGTTCTCCCTCCTCTCAATCAGCACTCACCAGAGCCCTGACCCTCAATGACCGGCAGGATGACCCACTTTTTAAAATGCCAATTTTTAGCAGCTGGAAACAATAAACGTAGAGGGAGGTGAAGATGCCGGAGGAAGGATTTCTCTTTGCCTGTTTTCAAAAGTCGAAAGATGCCCTAGGACTAGGGAACAGCAAGGATGGAGTGCAAAGGTCACAGAATGCTGGTGCAACTCCTGCCTCGGAGCCGCTGTGGGACCGTCAGTTAGTCCACACACCTCCCTGGGCCTCGGCTTTTACAGCCGCGGAATGAGGAGGTAGAAGTAGATGGTCTTTAATATCCCTTTCATCTTCCACTTTCTATAATCTTTGTAAGCTGGAAAGATTTACACAGAACTTCGTCTTGATTTTATTACTTGTAGTTCATCTTCTTGTGACAGAGCCGGCGGCAGAGCCGGCGTGCAGAAGTAAGTGGCTCTCTCTCTGGGATGATTTAAGAGGTGCTGAAAACCCCAAGTACCTCCCTCACTGTTCTGCCACAGCAAAGGCCTGAAGCTTCCCTGTCCCAGAGCCAGCCCTGGCATCCAAGTATTGTCTGTCGATGGTCCTGGTGAAAAGGCAAACACCTACATTGCCCACTGTTTCTCACGGAGCAGATTAGCCTGGACTTGCCTCTGGATTCCCTAGGAAAGGTACTAGGAATGGGATCCAGCAGAGGCACCATGGCCGGGAAGGGTCTGGGGCCCAGGGCACGGCGGTGGCAGACACGCCCGGGCAGTCAAGGGTACAGGGGAGCCCACGAGCAGCAAAGGCTCCAAGGCCAGATGAGGAAGCGGCTCTGAGCCAACTGTCCTTGCAAAGGGAGGTGGGTTGTCAGATTCATTTGACTCCCCTGATTCTCTTCTCCTCTTCAGGGTGCCTGGCAGGAAGCAGGAGATTCTCTGACCACCCTCCAGGGGTCCCTCCTCAACACAAGGAAAGCCTGCCCCTAGGCCCCCACAGGCTGTCATGAAAAAAGACTAGGGAAGTTGACCACCTGGAGGCAATAGCCCGATTCTGCTGGGGAGCAGCTGCCCAGATCCACCGAGGCCCCTCGCATTGCCGGGGTTCACGACTACTGCCACAGCCGGCCCGGGCACCGGCTTCCTTCCTCTCCTGGCTGTCTGCCTAAGGAGCCGCAGGCCCACCACGGCACCCACCCACCCCAAAAACAAGGCTTGGGTGTCAGGTTGTACTAATTCTCATTTCTGGTGGCTTCAGCTCTTAACCTGTAGAAAAGGAGAAAGGATAACCAGGAGGAGAACTTCCTAGTGCTCCTATGGGGGATTTAGTCAACATGGGAGCTGTATGAGGTTTAGGAATAAATGAAACATCAGCTAGCACCCTGAGGTATTATTCTACAACACAGCATCTTAAACACCGATTCCCCTGCACTGTATTGAAACGTGTGTCAAACATGTTCCCTTGGACTTTCTTGGAAGGCTAGACTTGTC
Organism: Balaenoptera borealis; assembly: GCF_965194805.1. Classification (NCBI taxonomy): domain Eukaryota; kingdom Metazoa; phylum Chordata; class Mammalia; order Artiodactyla; family Balaenopteridae; genus Balaenoptera; species Balaenoptera borealis. The sequence continues at coordinate 8,230,275 of NC_138877.1, forward strand.
AAATCTTTACCTCGTTTTGGGGTGACGATTAGGGTGTGTTCTGGTGACTGATGAATGTGTAGATACTAAGTAGAAGTAAAAATAGCAACTGAAGCCAAAACCATCCTTAGTGGTATCTTGAAATCTTCTGAAAAGAAACTACTATCCAAGAGCCTAAGTGAACCAGGTGTATTTTGTATTTGCTGGGAATAAACAGGAAAGGGGCACACATACTTGGGGGACCACAAATGTCCCATCACCATCACTACCCATCTCCTTAGTCTCCAGAGTAAACAGTTTGTAAAATACCAAAGGGGCCAAAGTCCCAGTTTTTCCCAGGGGTTCTTCATGGTCCAGCAGAACTTTCTGGGTATGTTGCAAGAGTGCCATTAAACCTTCAAGTTTAACTTGCCTTGCTGGTCTCCCCGCCCTCACTATCATAGATTTCCTTTGTAGGAGAATGGGAATTGGGGGGATTTAAAAACTCTTATTGGATAGTCCAGCAATTATGCACCGGGGATATGGGCCTAGGGCCCAGGGAATCTCCCTAATGAGCCACAAGGAGACTCGGGTTGACTGGAGACAACAGCTCCTTAAGCACTCCCTCTGGAGAGAGTCTAGGAATTCAGATTCCTGCTAATGAAAGGCCTCCTCAACATCCTGAGGGGTAAAGATGCACTGATTATGTCCATTGTGAAATACAAGTCTGGATGAATTCTGAGCACATACCTACCTGCAAATCTACCTGCCTGTGCTCCAGACAAGGCATGGATTCAATCGGTGCTAAAGCTAAGCCATTTGTCTGAACCAGCAAATACTAGGTCACAGTAGAATAGGGGTTTGGAGTCAGAGAGATGTAGGTTTGAGTCCTGGGTCGGCCACTAAGAGCTGTGTGGCGGTGGCCGAGTCACTTAGCCTGTCCCTGCCTCAGTGTCCTCCTGTGCAAATGGGAATAAAACAGACTCACGCGATCTGATCTGGATCTACTGAGCCTGAAGAAGTGGGAAACAAGACTGTGTGGCCTCATTTCGGGCAGCAGAAATACCACACACTTCTCTGCCTGGGAATCCGTTGTCCGGCCACCTTGTCTTTGCACCCACCCACCTCTGCGCGGAATCCGACGATGCAATTCCGCCCTAAAGGACCCTCCATCCCCAGCCCACCGGCGCCAACCTGCTCCCCGGCTCTCGCGCCACCCCCTCGCCTCTCTCCCTCTCGGTGCCATTCGGCTGCCTCGTTTTCTTCTCTAAAACAGAAAGGATTGCCGCTCTTTAATCCGTGCTCAACTTCAGGGGCAGAATCGTCGTGAAAGTGAGCAGACAAGCGGAGGGCGCTGCCACCCGCCCTTGTGTGAATGCCGCGCTTTCCGGGCGCTGACGGGCCGGGCCCGAGGGCGGCCCAGGCGCTGGAGCTGCCAGCAAACTTTCCCGTCTGAATTCCAGATCGAGAGCCTGGGAACCACACTCTGCCCAGACGTGTGTGCGACGCCGAAACCAGGGAGCCGCCCGCAGCCCTGGGGGCCGGGGGAGGGGAGAGAAGGGGAAAGGGATGGGGTGGGAGGAGGCGGAGGAAGGAGGAGGTGGGAGGTGAGAGGAGGCGGGGGAAGGGAAGAGTGGGGGGAAGTTGGAGACAGGGAGGTGGGAGGAGTGGGGGAGGGGCGGGTGGGGGAGGGGCGTGGGTGGGTGGGTGGGAGGGAGGGAGAGAGGGGAGGAGGGGATGGGAGGAGGAGAAGGCGGGGGCATGGGGAGGGGGCGGGGGAGAGGGGGAAGGGAGGTAGGAGGGTGGGGGAGGGGCGAGGCGGAGGAAGGAGGAAGTGCGGGGTAAGAGGAGCGGGAGGGAGCGGAGCCCTGCCGGCGGCCAGAGGACCGGCGGGCGCTGACTGCGACCACCGCTCTCGGGCAGCGGACGCGCTTTGGAAGATGAGGTCAGCACCGCGGAGCTTTCCTGAAACACACCCCCCCCACCCCCCAAAAAAGAAAAAAACAAGCGCAGCCCGCCCCGCCCTGGCCTGGGCAGCAGCGGCGGCGGGGGCGGCAGCACGCAGGCCGGTGGGCGCGGGGCGCGGGGCGCGGGGGGCGCTCCCCGTGGCCGCGGCCGCTCAGTCCGGGATCTGGGCTCTGTCAGACTTCCGGGAGAGAGGAGGTTTTTCTTCTCCAAAATCCACCAGACTCCTTTGATTCGCTTTTGTTTTACAGTGGAAAACTACAATAAAAAAAACATAGCCATGAAAATAAGTGAGATTAAAACCTGCCGGCTTCACTTCCTGGAGGCTTTTTGTTGGGTCTTGAAACTAGGAGTCTTTGCGGGTCATCCTCGTAAGTGCCTTTTTAATCCGTTCCCACTGATGCTTGTGCGTCTATACTGCGTTTAACATCCATTATTAGACGGGTGACGTTGTGACATTGTGTTCAGTTGATTTGATGATGATTTGTGCTTTGGTCGGTTGACGTTGCTTCACTTGATAACACGACATAAATGCATACACGTTGCAAGAATAAACCCTGTCTTAAAATAGAGATGAAAATATTCCCTAAGGCGCTGCCAATACCAAAAGAGTGAAGTGTTATTTAGACCGTGGAAGTGTTAGAAACAACAATAATTCATTGGCTAGTTCATAGTCCTTCTACGTAAGTTAACATTTTAAATCATTAAATAATAAGGATAGAACCCCTATTAGTTGTTCTAAACTTCCTGTTTTCGAACGTGTATCATTACATCATATGTAGCGAATCGCATTATTAGCTCTCTATGTGAGAGAGAATTTCTGCTCTAAAACAGAGCAGTTTTAATGCTTAAGTACCAAGAAGTTATTCTTAGGAAATCTCCAAATGCAGTCAATTAATATTAAACAGATGCAGGGACTTCCCTTGTGGTCCAGTAAAGACTACCCACTCCCAATGCAGGGGGCCAGGGTTCGATCCCTGGTCAGGGAACTAAATCCCACATGCCGCAACTAAGACCTGGCACAGCCAAATAAATAAATATTAAAAAATAAAATTAAATTAAAAAAATAAAGCAGATGCAGTAGGGGGGTGCTTACTAAAACTGAAGGCTCTTCCCCCGGAGAATTTACTCCGTTTTCCTTTAAAATGAGCCAGCGAATCATTAATTTTAAATTGGCCAATGCCAATTGAAGATCACTCCAAAACCAGAATGAGGCATCCCAACAATGGTAAGTAAATAGAAAGGCCCAATTCAGTTTACAAAAATGTGGCCTTCAGGCTGTGTCTCATACACCTGCATAAAGTCAAAGACGATGTGATGCACATTTTATCACATTAAACCAGAAGCAGTGATAGGGTGTACCTTCATGTAAACAGGATGCACAGACACACGTTTCACGGAACTATTAATATCCCAGTTACTCCATGTAGCTTAAGTCCCTGGGAGGGAGCTCCAGACCAGAGGCTGTAGACTGGCGCTGCATGGGCCCGTCCTTGTTTTCCAGACCTGTTTGTTTGCCCTTTGAAGTGTGTTTTAAACTTTTGAATTCATTATCTATATTTAAAAATCAGGCGACTTCCCTGGTGGCGCAGTGGTTAAGAATCCGCCTGCCAATGCAGGAGACACGGGTTCGAGCCCTGGTCCGGGAAGATCCCACATGCCACGGAGCAACTAAGCCCGCGAGCCACAACTACTGAGCCCTCACGCCGCAACTACTGAAGCCCGGGCACCTAGAGCCTGTGCTCCGCAACCAGAGAAGCTACCACAGTGAGAAGCCCGTGCACCGCAACGAAGAGTAGCCCCTGCTCACTGCAACTAGAGATAAGCCCGCGCTCAGCAATGAAGACCCAACGCAGCCAAAAATAAACAAATAAATTTTTAAAAATAAATAAAAAATAAATATCAGGATATTTCACAGGGAAAGCTGGACTTTTGGCTTCTCTTCTTTGGCTGCATTGGGTCTTCGTTGCTGCTCACGGGCTTTCTCTAGTTGCTGCGAGCGGGGGCTACTCTTCGTTGCGGTGCGCCGGCTTCTCATTGTGGTGGCTTTTCTCGTTGCGGAGCACGCGCTCTAGGCACGCGGGCTTCAGTAGTTCTGGTTTCTGGGCTCTAGAGCGCAGGCTCAGTAGTTGTGGAGCACGGGCTTAGTTGCTCCGCGGCATGTGGCATCTTCCTGGACCTGGGATCGAACATGGTCTCCTGCACTGGCAGGCGGATTCTTAACCACTGCACCACCAGGCAAGTCCTTTGGGCTCTCTCTGAAATCTGAGAAGACCTGGAGCAGAGCGGCAGTGTCAGATGTGACAGTCTGCACCTCCCCTGTTGTCCTCTTAAGGTACTTGTCTGCCCTATGCGCGAGTTTTCTGCCCCAGACAAATCACTTCATTTGGTGTTTGGCCTTTTTATAAGGATTATTAAAGTCATAGGTGGTTTAGACACTCTCTGTCTAGACCTAATGCATGTATAATTAAAACCTCAAATCTTGATTTCCAGAAATTCATCTTGACAGATTCAACCAATCAGAAACTGAGTCTGCGTACATTCCCTAAAGACAGGCGCTACGGAATGTCCGGATTCCCTCCAGAATGTCCGGATTCCCTCCATTCTGCATTCGCCCAAGATGCAGCAAGACATAGGGGTGCGTGTGGTCTCAGGAATTAAACAGACCTGGTTTGGATTCCCACTAGGTACTTGCTGTGCAGTGTTAGGCAAGTTATATACTATCCTTGAGCTTGTTTCCTTAAAAATAGATATAATAAAACTACCCCTTTGAATTATTGAATATTAAGTAGTTATATGTGAAAGCATCTTAAACAGTCCCTGCTCCATAGGAACCACCCAAAATATTAATTTCTCATGCCCTGGGGATTTCAGTTACTAATGCGGATACTTGAGAGAGAATTCTTACTAGATCTTTTTTCTTGTCTATGAAATCCTACTTTAGTAGAATCCAAACTTTGGTATGTGTAGGAGACTCACCCAGATACTTGATTACAGTGCTAGTTTCTGGGTCCCTCTTCTAAGATATAGGAAGTCTCAAGTAGGGCCATGGGGTTTGACATTTTAACATTTCATTCTGGGGCACGAGTCCTCAGCCCTCATTCTGGACTTGGCCCTGGTCATTCAAGGGAGTGAGGTGGAGACAGAGGCAGGCCTGAGCCGAGTCCCAGGCTGGTCCCGGCCAGCTTGCTGATCCCAAGGCTAGATTGGATGCCTCCCTTGATCCCTATTGCCAGCTCCTGGATCCACAGGCCTTTATTGAGCACCTGCTGGAAAGTGCCCTGAGCGGGCACCAGGCACGCAAGGCAAAGGAAGCAGTGCCTGTCCTCGGGGAGCTCAGGGAACTGAATTCCAAGGTTAGGCCTGGCATTTGGGTCCCAGTTTCTGCCTTTCCTACCGTCCAGCATTTAATACCGTCCCAAATGGCTGTATTCCCGAAGACACTCCTTGATCTCATCAGCGCCTCTCTCCCTCCATCCCCCCCACCCCTGCCCAGAGCCATGCTTTCCCACGCGGCACTGCAGCGACTTCTGCATTACACAAGGACACTTAGCATAGCACTGCTTAGGTGCTCATTAGATATTTGTGGAATTTAATTTCCTTGGACAAATATGTCTTCTGAAACTTAGTTTATGTTCATTCACTCATCAAATATTTATAAGCCAGGAACTGTTCCAGAAGCTGGGGATAACTGCCATGAACAAAATGCAAAATCCCTGCCCACGTGGAACTTCTATTCCAGTTGGGGAAGAAAGGCCATATCAACAACCTACTTTGAATTCTTGTATATTGGGTTGTTATCTGTACCTGGACATTTGCTGCAATCTTGTTTGCTCTGACTGCCACCTCAGTCACCTGCCACATGGCCTTCTTTCCCAACCCTGGTCTACACAACCCTTACTCAGCGGCGATTCTATCTGAGGCCAAAGAGCAAACCGGTTATCTTATTGCATCTTGAATCAGTGTCTGCATATCTCCTCTAGGCTTTAACCAAGATCAGCCATTCATTTCCAAATGCGGGAGGCTTCCACAACAAATGCAACTTGTATATTCTCTTACAGAATATTAGGGAGAAGACTTGATAGGAACCAAGTGACTCTGCTGTCCCATTGTTTGGTCCTGTTATAATACTGCATTTCTTTTTAAGCTTCTTAGCTATTATGCCAAATATAAAAGTAACTCTGACTACTTTGCATTCATATTCTGTAGCTTAATTTGAGTAGACTTCTAATCATTTATCAGTAAGAGATAATCTTACCTTTAGATATGTGATTTTGCGGGGTACATTTTGCTGCATTCTTACTGAGCGCTTTGTATTTTTCTGGGTCTAATACTTGTTATAGAGAAATACAAGTCCAATTGTGTCATAAAAATGAGAGAGGATTTCAGTATTCCAAGTATTCTACAAAGTGAGTTACACCTGAAAATTCAGGTAAAGAAGTATAATTTTAATTTCTTCTCCAAAGGGGTAACTTTTCGTGAAAATGCCCCCAAATGTATTATTTCTATCTCTTTGCATGTGTATATTTTTATATCTGACCTCTAACTATGATCATCTTTGGCTCTCAATTGCATACATTCGATCATTTCCTGAGTCTGTATGACTTCCTGTTGAGAAATATGAACTGGGTCAATGGAAAGTCTTTGGGAAACAAACTCAGACACCCAGGATTTCCCTTTGTCCTGTGAAATGCAAGATAAGCAATTTGATTTGGACATAATATCATTCTTTAGTCAGGCAACTGATGAATAAGCAGGTAGAATTAAAACATGCTGGACCATGGATGGTCACTCTAGCAAGTGGGCCAGTTGCTGTGCTTCGCACAATTTCAGACTGTTCCGTCAGAACTTCAGTTGAGAGTCTGTATATACGCACTATTGAAAGTGGCCATTAGGGACGTGCCTGGTGGTCCAGTGGTTAAGACTTGGCCTTCCAATGCAGGGGGTGCAGGTTTGATCCCTGGTTGGGGAGCTAAGATCCCGCATGCCTCATGCCCAAAACATAAAACAGAAGCAATATTGTAACAAATTCAATAAAGACTTTAAAAATGTTCCAAATCAAAAAAAAAAAAAAAATCTTAAAAGAAAGTGGGCATTAATAGATGCAACTACCCATCAGAGCCGTTGGAGTTTTAAAGCCATGAGATCTGGCTACTCTGATAATCAAAATTCAGACTGTGTGTTAATATCAGGATATTAACACACAGTCAGACCAGAACCGGAAGTTTACTTAGAGAAACTGAAAGGAAAGAAATTATATGCTCCATGCCTTTCTAGTACTTTTTTTCCCCAACCGGGAGTGAGGGTTGAGAGGGAAGGTGGGATAAGGGTGAAAATTTGGAACCTGGGCCTACGCAAGCCACAATAATAATTGTGAGAAGTCCACTTTTGTTTTAATTGACGTTTCCCCTCACTGAACTGACATTTAGTGATTGAAATATCTGGAATGCACACCATAACTTGGGTGTCTTTACTTTAGGCTAAAGGTGCAGACGGCAGAAGGTAGGGTACAAGGGGTCAGATGACATTGGTAAAGGGAACAAAACAAATGCGAATTTCCCAGGCAAAAAAGGTAGCTTCTCCAACTCTAGGCTGTGCTGGGCTGCTCTAAAGCGCTGCATCTTTTTTCAAGCCTAGCCCTGCGTTCCCCTCAGTGACACTGTCAGGTGCTTCCCATCACCTTTTCAGTCAGATCTTTAACAAGCGCGCTGGGACCCCTGCACTTCCGTTTAGTAATTGGTGGTAGGATTTCTCCTGTAGTACAGATACGCATAGATTTGTTCACTCTCCTGCTTTTATGATATTATTTTAGAAATTGAGCTGTCAAAGGTTGTGTTTGAACACTTTTTGAATCAGCACTTTAATTAAGGGATCAAAAAGCTTAAGCTCATGCTTTTTAATAACTGAAACCAGTGTCTATAATTTTTCATATCTAAAATCTATAGATGCTAATATCAGCCTAGCTTCTTTTACTTTCAACTCGTAAAGAAAGTTTTCCTTCTTCTTTTTTTAAATTTTTAAATTTTATTTGTTTATTTTTTGGCTGCGTTGGGTCTTTGTTGCTGCGCACGGGCTTCCTCTAGTTGCGGCGAGCGGGGGCTACTCGTCGTTGTGGTGCGCGGGCTTCTCATTGCAGTGGCTTCTCTTGTTGTGGAGCACAGGCTTTAGGCACGAGGGGTCAGTAGTTGTGGCTCGCGAGCTCTAGAGCGCAGGCTCAGCAGTTGTGGCACACGGGCTTAGTTGCTCCTGTGGCATGTGG